>NW_028227262.1:115042445-116242445 GCF_978045245.1 Mus caroli
CTATTTTTATTATTTACTTTATGTTACCATGGAGATGGGGAGATCACAGATGTTAAGAGTTGGAGTCCAGGGCCACAGGAGACGTTCATCATTGTACTTGGTATGAAGCGGCCTCTTGTTCCCCGTGGCTGTGGAGTCTAGTGTTTATTTGATAAAGAAGTTCCTAATGAGGATTTGAGCCTAACGAATAACACAGAATTCCGCTTCACCTCCACGCATGACAGGGAGTGATCTATTGGAGGGGAAGGTGGGCTCATGAAAACAGATTCTCAGCTGTCTGTCAGGGTGGTTCTTTAACCCCCTGCAGGAAACAGAACTGCATCGGAACAAGAGACCCATTTATCACTATTTGCAGCACGCACCCCACCCCCAGCTGCAATGAAACTTTCCCAAATGATTCACTCCTGCCCTGCCAGGAAACAAAACAACTGAGAACTAGCCAGGACTCCACCACTGTCATTAGTAGGCATCTGAATATTTCTGGGCAGGCAAGGTGTGAGTCTGGACACAGCAGAACACAGCTGGTCCTGCCTGGAAAGGCAGCGTGCTAAGAGCTATTATGCCTGGGCTACAGGATACATGCCCTCCAAAGCAGAAGTTCAAAATTCAACTTTTATTATGTCCAAGGCTCCACACAAGTCAAAGTTTACCAAATCAAGACAGATAAGGAAATAAAAAGCCGCTGCCGGGATTTTCCAGTAATTGGTTCTGATTTACAGTTACAAACAGGTTGACTCACCAAACTCATTCCCACAAGAGCTGATCAAGGTGAGCTGCTGGCCACTGGAACTATCTAAACCAGACCCATGTCTCCTGAAGTTCTCTTAAGGTCATCAAAGGCAAGGCTAATGGTGTCCAACTAGAACAGGGCAAACACACTGGCTGGTATCTATCCAAAGGCTGCGACCATTACAGACTTCCGGTGTTTTGAGGACTCACACCCACTCAGATTCTCTGAACGCTCCTCTGTTGTCCTTCGAGGGGACTTGGTTTCCTTGATTCCTGTTACCTGGTGGCTGGAGTGACATTTTATTTAGATTGGCTGTGTGCCTCTTCCCAAGCTCTGCCCTGAGTACCATACCTGAACTCCTCGTGAGCAGCCTGGAGTTCCTCCAGCCCCACGGCCCTGCCTGCCCCTCATCTTGCTCTTCAGAACTTTTGCCATTTTCCCTGTAAGGGTATTAGAACTTTTTTTTTCTGTCTTCCCTTTCTTCATTTTTCCCCCCCCCTGTCTCTCTTGTCTTATTTTTTGTCCAAAGTTCACATTTTCTCTTTAAGCAACTGATTTTCATTTCTTAATGTCTTTTCATATTTGATTAGAAAATTAAGGTTACCATAATCAAAAGGATTGGTGGCAGAAAGAACACCGGGCTGCCCCAGACCTCAGTGCTAACATTTACTAGCCGTATAAGGTTGGGGAAACAGGAATGTCTCTGAACCTAATTTGTTCAGAGACCAGGATAACAATCTAACTGCAGAGTAGCTGTGAGGGCATGACAAATTTTACTAGGTTCTCAGCAAAAGTGATCCTCCCTCCCTCCCTCCCTCCCTTCCTCCCTCCCTCCCTCCCTCCCTCCCTCCCTCCTTCCCTGTTCCCTTCCTTCCATCTTTCCAATTATTTTTGTCCCGCCCCCACCTCTCTCTTTTTGCAATACTAAGAATTGAATCTAGGGCCTTGTGCATGCTAGGCAAGTATTTCCCAGTGAGCCATACATCTTGACTGTTTCAAAAATTTGTTTGAAATATGGTTTCATTAAGTTACCCAGGCTAGTCTTGAACACATTGTATAGTCAAGATGGGCCTTGAACTTTTGACTCTCCTGCCCCCATCTTCTATGTAGCTAGAATTATGGAGGGTTCCACCAGGCCTATCAAGTCTTTCATTTAACAATGGCCCATTTGGGAAGTGTTGTTCATGTAGGTGCGACATCTATGTAACAGTGACAAGATGATCAGAAAAAAAAAAAATCTAAAAATCCACAGAATTGTCAAAAATTGTTAAGGACGTGAGCTTTCATCCTTACAAAGCATCAAATTAAACTGTGACAGTGTGGGAATATTGGCAGAAGATGCCAGATTCCCGGGTCTAAAATAAAGGACTTCCCTCGTCACAGACAGTCTTCTGACTGCAAGGGCAGCTTGGACAGTAACCCTCTTCAACTTAAAACCAATTAGGCTGCCATTGGTGTGTTTCTAAACCCAGAGCAAGTCCTTAACCAACTGGGTTTTTTTGTTTATTTAAATCTGGGAACTAGTTTCTGTTCCCATATTAGATACATGCTTATATAGAAGTCCTTTCCCTTCGCATTAATAAGGAAGTCTGACATAACTATGAATACACACTTTACAGCTGGGTAGTTTAGTGGTTTACAATTGAGGACTGGGAGTCGGTCTGCCCAGACTTAGAACCCAGAGAGAACAGGGACAGGGTACTTCACATCCCTCTTCCTCTGTGAAATGGAGATAATAATAATCACAGTATCTACTTCATAAGATGGATGAGTGGCTGGAGGGTTGTAATCCATGTGAAGTGCTTCGCACAGAGCTTCAAGTGAGGCTTAGCTGCTATCAACTGTCTGTGCTTACACCGTCCTTTGGATATGGTGTTCTTCCTGAGGGAAGGGCTGTTAGAAACGGTTTCAACACAGAACCTCGGGCTTCAGAGTGCATTCACAGGCACTCAAGTTTTGGGTTTTGGCTCTTTACGGAGGACTAACTTTAGAACAGTCTCACTGGGTTATCCAAAAAAGAGCGCTCCTTCTGGGGGCTCCAGAATTATTCATGAGCTTTCTTTCTGTTCCAAGAAAAACGTCCACTTAGAGTCTATACATGCACTGAAGGAACCAAAGATAATTGTATTCTGGGTTGTTAACTATGAATAATCTACAACTGCTTTTTATTTTAGCCATTGCCTAAGCATATTATTTACTGGCTAAGTCGGGAACCACACAAAGTATAAAATTCTGTACTGATGTTCTCCTCAGCTACTTTTTAAAAATCATTGAAATCTCCAAGTATAGTCAGCTTTAAAATGCAGTTTAGCTGTATTTTCTGCTCAGAGTCTCTGTAAACTTAACATTGTTTTATGAAATTAAGTATAGAATGTGTAGTCTATAATTTAGCATGTACAATAGACTTAGTCTATAGAGCCAGACTAATTTTCATTCCTTAAAATTTGATTTATTTTATTACTTTATATGTGTGAGTAGTTTGCCTGCATGTATGTCCATACACCACAGGTATGCCTGGTGCCAGATGCCCCAGAAGTTCAGTCGAGAGCACTCAAACCCCTGAGTCTAGAGCTACAGTGCTGGGTGCTGAGAATCAAACTGGGGTCCCCTGGAAGATCAGCAAGTGCACTTAACCTCTCAGCCATCTCTCCAGCCCCCAGAGCAGGCTTAATTTTAGTAGATAACATATATATGAGACTCAATTTACATACATATGTAGGATTAGGGTATATGTATAAATATGCACAAACACTCACACACAAAAGTACACTGTTCCAATTATTATAACCAAGAGACAGTGTAGTGATGGTATTTTTTATACTGACAAACAAATAAATAAAAACAGATAATTCTTGTTTAATTTGGTGTTGTCTTTACTATGAAAAAAATGTAAATTCTAGGGTTCATCATTCATGCCAAACATAGAAGCTTACAGTGTGTCCTAGTCAGGGTTTCTATTTCTGCAATGAAACACCATGACCAAAAGCAAGCTGGGGAGAAAAGGGTTTGTTTGGCTTGCAAGTCCATATTTTAGTCCATAATTGAAGGAAATCAGGGCAGGAACTCAAATGGGGCAGGAATTTGGAGGCAAGACTTGATGCAGAAGCCATGGAGGGTCCTCTCTTACTGGCTGGTTTCCCATGGCTTGCTCAGTATGCTTTCTTACAGAACCCAGGACCACCAGCCCAGGGTTGGCCCCACCCACCACCGGCTGGACCCTCTCTTATCAATAACTAATTAAGAAAATGCCTTACACAAAGGACACTGTCAATAAGACAAAAAGGCAACCAATAGATTGGGAAAAGACCTTTACCAATCCTAAATCCAATAGAAGGCTAATATCCAATATATACAAAGAACTCAAGAAGTTAGACTCCAGAAAACCAAATAACTCTTAAAAAACGAGGTACAAGCTAAACAAAGAATTCTCAACTGAGGTATACCGAATGGCTGAGAAGCACGTTAAAAAAAAAGTTCAACATCTTTAGTCATCAGGAAAATGCAAATCAAAACAACCCTGAGATTCCATTCCACACCAGTCAGAATGGCTAAGATAAAAATCTCAGGTGACAGCAGATGCTGGCAAGGATATGGAGAAAGAGAAACACTCCTCCATTGCTGGTGGGATTGCAAGCTTGTACAATCACTCTGGAAATCAGTTTGGCAGTTTCTCAGAAAATTGGACATAGTACTACCGGAAAATCCAGCAATACCACTCTTGGACATATACCCAGAAGATGCTCCAACTTGTAATAAGGACATATGCTCCACTATGTTCATAGCAGCCTTACTTATAATATCCAGAAGCTGGAAAGAACCCAGATGTCCATCAACAGAGGGATAGATATAGAAAATGTGGTACATTTATATAATGGAGTACTACGCAGCTATTAAAAATAATGAATTTATGAAATTCTTAGACAAATGGATGGATCTGGAGGATATCATCCTAAGTGAGGTAACCCAATCACAAAAGAACACACATGATATGTACTCACTGATAAGTGGATATTAGCCCAGAACCTCAGAATACGCAAGATACAATTTGCAAAGCATATGAAACTCAAGAAGAAGGAAGACCAAAGTGTGGATACTTCGTTCCTTCTTAGAATGGGGAACAAAATACCCATGGAAGGAGTTACAGAGTCAAAATTCAGAGCTGAGACTGAAGGAATGACCATCCAGAGACTGCCCCACCTGGGGATCTATCCCATAAACAACCACCAAACCTGACACTATTGTGGATGCCACCAAGAGCTTACTGACAGGAACATGATAAAGCTATCTCCTGAGAGGCTCTGCCAGTGCCTGACAAATACAGAAGTGGATGCTCACAGTCATCCATTGGACAAAGCACATGGTCCCCAATGAAGGAGCTAGAGAAAGAACTTAAGGAGCTGAAGGGGTTTGCAGCCCCATAGGAGGAACAGCAATATGAACTAACCAGTACCCCAAGAGCTTCCTGGGACTAAACTACCAATTGAAAAAAACATATGGTGGGACTCATGGCTCTAGATGCATATGTATCAGAGGATAGCCTAGTCAGTCATCAATGGGAGGAGAGGCCCTTGGTCCTGTGAAGGTTCTATGCCCTAGTAAAGGGGAATGCCAAGGCCAGGAAGTGGGAGTGGGTGGGTTGGTGAGCAGGAAGAGCGGGGAGGGGATAGGGTATTTTCGGAGGGGAAACTCTAGCTGTATCAAGTGAACATAAAACCTTACACAGTGTAAAGCTGATGAAATGACTAAGCTGGTAAAGGCACTTGCCAAGCAAGTCTGCTCATACAGGCGCAGCTTAGTTGACTCTGTTGGCCTTCTTGTGTAGTCACGATCCCTTTTGGGTTACTCAGTTCTCCCCCCACTCCCAGCTCTTCCATAAGACTCCCCAAGTTCCGTTTAATGTTTGGCTGTGGATCTCTGAATCTGTTTCCATTGGCTGATGGGTAGAGTCTCTCAGAGGACAGTTATGCTAGGTTCCTGTCTGCAAGCATAACGGAGTTATCATTAATAGTGTCAGGGATTGGTTCTTGCCCATGAGATGGGTCTCAATTCGGGCCAGTCATTAGTTGGCCATTCCCTCAGTCTCTGCTCCATCTTTGTCCCTGCACATCTTGTAGTCAGGACACATTTTGGGTCAAATGTTTTGTGGGTGGGTTGTTGCCCTTATCCCTTCCATTGGGAGTCCTGTCTGGCTACAGATGGTGGCCACTTCAGGCACAATATCTCCCACTGCTAGGAGTCTCAACTAGAGTCACCCCTATAGACTCCCTAGGCCCTACCCACTCCTGCTGTCCCAGGTCTCTGTACATCTTAGAGATGCTCCCCCTGTCCACTGCTAATTTCCATTCTCTCGCCCCTGCTCTCCCTGTACCTGATCCCTCCTCATCTCCTCTCCCACCCAGTTCCCTCCATCCATCCACCTCTATTATCTATTTTATTTCCCCTTCTGACAAAGTATCAAGCATCCTCCCTCAGGCCCTCCTTGTTATTCAATTTCTTTGAGTCTGTGGATTGCAGCACAGTTATCCTGTACTTTACAGCTGACATCCACTTTGGGACTTGGGAATATCACTTGGTTGGCCCTGGCAGCAGCGGCCTCCAGAGATGCAGATGAAGATGTGGCCTGGGAAATGGAGTGCAAGGCGGAGCTCAGAGCTTGCTGCTGCTGGGTTTGCCTAGAGGGGCCTACAGACAGGAAATCAGCACAGGGGCCTCACCTGGTTGTAGCTGATGGCTGAAGGCATCTGGGATTGTGATCAGAGGTGTGGACCGGAAGATGGAGTGCACAGGGGACCCACTGGAGGAATATCTTTGCTACCGTCTTCATGGTGCTTGTTCAGCTAGTTTATATTTTTGCCAGCATATTTGACAATATAGTAAAACCTCATCTAAACACCTATTTTGAAAGAAAACCCATCGTTTTCTGTGGTGCACTTGTCAAGAGTTTTACAAAGCAATAAATATCTCCCATGTTTGCCTGCATGAATTTGTAACACGGAAGAAAATTGAAATCTCACACACTGGAGCTATAAAGATGTCACAAAAATAAGATCCTCGGGCGAGCAACTTGATGCACGCACGACAGCAGGGGTCAAATTTACCTAGCAGTCAGTTGCACGATTATTTAAGTTAGCAAAGCTTCCGCAACGGTACACTCCATTCTTTCTGAGAGTTCTTTCTGAGAGCGCCTACTGTGATTCAGCATGTGAATTTTGATGGTGAGTTGTTACCGGGGCCCATATTCTGTTTTCCAGGAACATGAAGGCATGGCAGCACTGTGTGATGCCAATAATCTCATTATACTGTGCGTCAAAAGGTTTTTACTTGGCAGGCACCGAAAACTATTTACATGTTTTACTACATGAGGTGTATCCAGAGACCCTGAGAACATTAAAGGTGGAGCCCAGTGGCAAATAACTGTAACACTTTGCTTACCTTATCTTCCCACAAACAGCTTTCAGTTTCTAGTCAGATGCATCATTTTGATCTTGATTCTTTCTTCTGTCATGAAATATAGTGTAGGAGGGAGTCCAATATAAAAATAAACTGCTGCACACATTGGCATATTTATGCACATAAGCATAAATGCTTATGAAGGCGGAGAAAGAGAACAATGTAATTCATTAAACTACTATAATATGCTCCCATCACGGTGCAATGTGCTACGTGCCCACTTGTCTAGCAGCTGATTTTTCACCCCAAGAGAGAGAACAAAGTTCTGGACTTATGAATCTAAGCTTTTTCCATGATATAACAGAGTGTAGCTACTCCTGCACCAATGAAGAGTATATTCTTGCAATAATTCACCCGAGTGAACAGACATGTATTTGGGAACGGATCAGGGTAGAAATACAAACTCTATTCAAAGACACATCAATAAAACATTCAAATACATACACAGATGTCAAGAGAAGTGCTGTTTCTGGGTTTGAACTAAGTCAACTTGCCCAGCGGTAAAACCCCTGTAGTGGTGGTCTCCAGGATATTAAAACCTGGCACATGTCAAACTAGAGTATGTGTTTCTTATCATAGTTTCTTTTTCAAATAGTTAAAGTACACACATATAATCTTAAAATGAAGTCAGCTATATACTTAAGGAATCTTTGAAACAAAGCCTAGCCCCGCTCCTCGGGCACCATATATGACAATGTGGATATGACATATGAGGAGAAAGCGGTGACACGAGCAATCAGAAAAACAAGTCTCCTTGTCCACAAAGGGGAAACCACGCCTGCACCAGCACCAGGAGACATGGAGACGTGTCTGCAGAGAGCAATGTGGGCAGAGATGGAGTCTGAAGGTGAGCGGTGAGCCAAAGGATACAGGCAAGTTAATTGGAGATGAAGAAAGATGCTGAATGTCCACCCAGAGCAGCATCAAGGTACCATTAAATTGTTGTTAAATCTCTTCCTCCCTACCCACCCCCCTCTCGTTTGTTTGTTTGTTTTGATTTCGATTTCAATTTCCGAAGACAGAGTTTCTCTGTGTAGCCCTCGCTGGTCTGAAACTTGCTTTGAAGACTAGACTGGCCTCAAACTCAGAGATCCACTTGCTTCTGCCTCCCAAGTTCTGAGAATAAAGCTTGCGTTACCATGCCCAAGTTCTTCCCTGATTAAGCAGCCCTCTCAGTTCAAGATGTTTCTCTGTGTTTCCTGGAGTCGCCTGAAACACCACAGTTTCTACTTATTCTCTGACATTCCTTCAAGTCGGCATGTTTTTCCCAGCCGCTGCCCTAAGCACTATCTTTTCATAAGAGGTCGAAGAACCCACGTGGGATCAGTATGAAGCAATGCCAAAAATTAATGGGTTTCTTCATTGTAGGGAATTGAGACTTTTCCATGCTAAATTGGAATAGGAGAGATCCCCCCCCAGGTAAGACATATGCCACACTTACTATACTCCTTTAAGTTCAAGGTTTTCTATTGTGTTTTGCTTTTGCTTTTGTTTTTGTCATAGCATACCTATTTACATCTCCTGAGGCTCTTCTTCCATAAAAACCTTAGAAATACTACATGGCATAATCCCTCAAAGTCCCCTGCCATCTGTCCATGCAAATGTGTATATGTATATATAATATGTTATATATTATATACACATATCATACTCATGCTTAGTTATAATTTACCATCATTTCCACAGTCAGAAGGAATCAGATGTTGGGGAGATATTGCCAACTAAACTTCTTAAAAGGAAATCCTCCTCTAGGGCTATTTCCCATGGTGTCATCCAAGTGATGAGAAGCAGAATCGAAGTGGGTGAATTTGCATTAGAATTTGAAATTAATAATTAAGAGTAGACCTTAGGCCGGGCAGTCGTGGCACATGCCGTTAATTCCAGCACTTAGGAGGCAGAAGCAGGCAGATTTCTGAGTTTGAGGCCAGCCTTACAGAGTGAGTTCCAGGACAGACAGGGCTACACAGAGAAACCCTGTCTCACAAAAACCAAAAAAAAAAAAAAAAAAAAAAAAAAAAGAAAAAGAAAAAAGAAAAGAGAAGAAAAGAAAAGAAAAGAAAAAAAAGAATAGACCTTAGGGAGGCACTAGATAAAACTAGCAAAGGTGTAGTTCTGCAGAGTATCTAGGAAATGAGGAAGCCAGAGAGAGAGAGAGAGAGAGAGAGAGAGAAGGCAGGACCACTTGTCTCTCTGTGCTGACCTGTTTGGATTGTAATTTCAATACAGGTCCCATCTTAGCCAGAAGATTGTCCCTCTGACTAGAAGGCAAGAAGAGTCTCTGAACACCTAACCTCCCAGAGTGCTACAAAGTCATTGTAAGAGAGATCCCTTCCAGAGTTTGAAAAGGGACAGCACTAACTCTGTAAATTGCTACCTCATCCTTTTCTGCTTCTATTTTTGTTCCAGAAGACCCACCTAGGACTGTCCTGAAGGAGATATTTTCTCGGGAATGCACCCCTGGGACCCTAGACAAGAATGTGGCTGTGCTGTGGGTGATTATGGTATGTCCTAGGGACAGAAAGCAATATGTCTAATCTAGGGAAACCTGGATGGGAGTCCTGGTGGCCAGCATGGAGCTGCCTGGCAATCTGGGTACCATTCTTCCTGGTTCCTTCACTTTCTCACTAATCCATCATCGAAGCAACACATTGTGGAAATGATGAGAAAGAGTCTGACTTAATAATTTAAAAAGGAGATCTCATTGCTCAGGCATCAAAGTGCCAGAGATGAGAGAGCTGTCTGGTGACGCAAAGAATTTGGATGACATTGTAAGATACCTGTGTGTGTTGCTTGCTTTAAATGTATGCTGAGAGGGAGCGCTGTGCACTAACTCAAAGATTAAGAAAAGGAACTAACAACCAGAGCAGGGTCTTGCCTCAAATCTTTCTGGGAAATTCCCTGTCTACATCCTCTGTCTTTCCTTCCCTCCCTTCTTCTCCTTTCTTTCTTTGGGTTCTTACCCACCAGCAACTGTATTTGGGCTACAAAGATAAGGAAGGTTTAGTTCCTATTCTGAGTATATCCAGTAATCCCCTTCGCTTCCTTTTTTCTCTCCTCAGACTCCATGGGGCATCTGTCTTCTCATTTGACCTGTCTACTTTTTTCCTGGCTTTGATATGACTTTCTGGATCAATCAGAGGTCTCCAGAGTCTCAGGCCAATAGGAAATAAAGTTTTGTCTGTCTGTCTGTCTGTCTGTCTACCTATCCATCTACCTATCTATCTATCTGTTTGCCTGTGTGAGACTGAGATTTCTTTTCTGGACTTCGGCCATGCGATTGTAGAGGTTGCCAAGTTCAGTATCAGTAAGGCAGGCAGGCAGGCAGTCTGGCATCCCAGAAGAGTTGATATCACTGCTCAAAGTCTGAAGTTAGTATGCGGATAGAATGCATTTCCCTTGGGAGGACATCAGTTTTCCCCCCCTCTTCATCAGCCTTCCACTGATTGAATGATGTTCACTCACACCTTGGAGGATAATCTACTCAGAGTCTAAATGACTGAAATGTTAGGTGCCTAAGAAACGCACCTCCCTCCAGGATAGACTCAACTTCTCCAAGTGACTCTTCTCAGGACTTGCACCACTTTGTTCCCTCATTGAACCTTCCTCCCTTCTCAGATACTGAAGAAACAATAATCCTAGCTGACATTTAGGTCTCCTCCCATTTGTCAGACATCATTAAGATATTTTGTATGGGTTTCTTAGTCAATTCCAAAGGAACTCTGTGAATAGACTCTCTTGAATAGACTATCTATAAATAGACTATCAGAACTCTATTCATTTCTATCTTGTCTCAGCTGGCAAGGGTAAGAGCTTTCCCCAAGATTCATTGGCTGGTCTGTGATAGGATAGCAGTTCAAATCCAGCCAGCCTGACCTCAGAGCCTGGAATGTTCACTCTTGGAACAGGCTGTCTAGCTTCATATGCAGGATAACTCCAACCCAAAACAGCCTCTCTGATCTCCCTTGAAGAGATCATTTGAGACTGTAAAGGACCTCAGTAATGAGACACTGCAAGTGTTCATGGATTCCATGAAACTCATGGGGCAGCCCAGTAGGAGAACCATGGGTACAGCAGAGCATGTCACCCCTCCATGGGGTGTGCTCTCGAGAACATGTGTTCTCCAGAGCACAGCGTGGGCAGGCCAGGGTGGACTCAGTGGGACTTGGACTGGTGAAGGGCTTCCTTAAGTTCCAAGGGAGCACAACAGAACTCAGTGTGAAGGAGTATTCTACATCCACTAGAGGAGGACTATCAAAGACACGGAGAAATGCTGATGATGTACATTAAATAGATAGGTCCAGGCTGCAGAGATGGCTCAGTAGATAAGAAAGCACTTGCTATGAAACGTAAGAGTAGGAATTTGAATCCCCAACAGACACATATAAAGCTGAGTGGGCATGGTGGCCTGTCTGTCACTCTAGCCTTCAGAAGCTGAAGAGTGATCTCTGGGGAAAGGTGGCTCACTAGACAAATCTTCAAGCTCCAGCTTCAGCAAGAGACCCTGACTCAATGAATAAAGTGGAGAGTGGTCAATAAATATATCGATTGTCAACCTCTGACCTCTACATACATGTGCACGAGCCACATGTGAGCATGTGGCCACATGCATGTATGTATACCACACATACACATGCAAAAAAGACCATTCCTATTCATTTGTAAATATGACTTTATTGAAAGTGTATATCACATATATGATACGTAAGCACATGTTTACAAATATATATAAAGACCTACAAAATAGGTTTAAAATGGAGTATGATTATGGGTAATTTTTATTTTGTTCTTTAAGCTTTCCTTCATTGTTTGAGTTTCTTACAAATAAACATGTAAACGTACTTTATAGAAAAATGTACAATATGATTATTTTGTGATTAAAATATGTAAACATATCTTTAATTAAACATGCATGCATTATACAGAAAGACACAAAACATTAAACATCTGCAACTAAAACATAAGTTGAATATGCAGGCACTTAAGCGTTTGTGGGCAGTTTAATCCTATCGCAATCTAGTTTTTAATTTGATTTCTAGAAACCTACGGCTTAGAGAGATTACTATGCTGGAAAGCCTGGCTGCAAGTGGATGCTGACACCCAGAGATGCATTTGCTGAGACAAGATCAAGTTTGGGTCCCCGAGAGGAAGTTAATCCAGGAAAGGTGTCTGGCCTCGTGACAAGACTTCACTGCAAAAGTATTTTCCATTTGTTAATCAGAGACTAATCCTAAAGAAACTTCAGATGCCTGTCACCGTACTTTCCACTTTAACTTTGCACCTCCCATCCATTCCAGCCTTAGTAGCATCCTGTGCTTGTTGATGCTAAAGGGCCAGCCAGAAACTGCAAGGTCTTGGTCAAGTCGCCAGCACTTCTATGAATCCCTCCAGTAGTAATAGTGTGCCTGAGCTTTTAGGTAGCATTTTAAGACAAGTAAGAGCTTTGCAAAGACAAGACAACTTATTCCAATTCATTCTATGAGCCTAAACATACTTAGAAATCCTTATCTGATCAGGCTGTATATACTCCCTTAAATATCAATAATATACCACCACAATGTGCATCATAATGCTTATACATTATTATCACACTCCTTAACAGAAGACCCTAAGAGATCCATATGACTTCTATGGCATAAAGTAACCAAAGCACTGAGGTCATACTTACCCAAGAGCACATAGCTGATAAAAAATAGAAAGAAAGAAAGAAAGAAAGAAAGAAAGAAAGAAAGAAAGAAAGAAAGAAAGCGGGCGAGCTTCTCTGAGGACTTACATTAGTAACTGTCTCCCTGAAAGTACCAAAAACTTTCTAAGTGTTAGACAATGCATGAACCCTAAAAATTCATTGATTTCCAAGGGGAACTTGGGTGGAGTTGTACTTTTTGTTGTTTGGGGAATGTTATGGGAAGGAATTTTCACAACAGATGATTTAGCAAAATGAGGCACCATCAAGTTTTTGTTAGCTTCCGCATTCCGCAACTTGAAGAATTAAGTTATTCTGGCTCATACATTCTTAAGTCTAGGGTCCCTGGCTTACAAAATACTCAGATGGTGGAAGCTGCTTTTGCCGGATCTAGTGACTCACTTCTCAGAGGGACTGCTGTCTCTGAATGGTACAATGTTTGCCAACAGGCAGTCTGAAATTGTAAACTAGTTTGTTTCATATTCTTTTCCAAAGAACTCCAACAGAAACGTAAGTGTAAGAGGGCCAAGAACAACACCCCCACCCCCACCATGTCTCTCTCCTTCTGTTGACTATTAGGAACAATCACATCTTTCCAACAGAAGTTCCCCAAGAGGGACCTAGACATGGAGAAGTAGGCAGCACTGGCTTTAACATCAAATGCTGAGGTTTCTGTAAAATATTATGTGCAGAAACTTTCCTAACAATGTACCTGAGTTTAGGGGGAAAGATCAGCGTGGAGGAAGCTTTTCTGCTCACACTCTTAGCTGTGCTGCCATCTTCCAGGATCCTGGGCACTCTACAGTGCTCGTCTTCTGTCTTTGCAGAGTTGTTCAGCAAGGGGCAGAGCTCCCGCTGGCTCAGGCTGCTCTGCATGGTAGCTGCTTACAACTTGTTCAGTGAAGGATGGGCTCTGCTTCTGCCTTGGAAAATTGGCAAGTGTGTGTGTGTGGGGGGGGGGGGGTTGGATCTGTTTTTATTTCAGATCCTTATTGTTTGCATTTCCAGGTCTACAGATTGCTTGACTGTTCCAAACAGTCCTGGGCACATCACTATCAATTCTCTTGCAACCATCCTTGAACGTAATTCTTAAGATTTGTCAGGAGGCTTAAAGAGTTGACAAGTCTCAGTGAGAGAAGTTGGTATTTTCAGTTCTCAAAGCTCATTGATTGACTCTGTGTGTGTGTGTCTGTGTGTGTGTGTGTCTGTGTGTGGGTGGGTGTGTATTCTCCCACCCTTTCTTTGTATTCTTTACTAACCCACTTCTTTGTTTCTACTCCAACAATAAAAACCACAGCTGTTGAGTGTTAGGAGTCTTCTACATTCGAGAAACAATGCTGGGAGCTCCGTGCTCCTGTTAACTCACTACTGATCTGGACTCTGAGTGGATGTGATTGGCCTTACAGATAAGGAATCAGAGGCTCCATAAAGCATTCTTCAATAATCAAAAGCATCATAGTATTTTCATAATTACTCAAAGATGTCTCCCCTGGCACTTGCCATCTATCGGCTACTACAGTGTGGCTTTGGGGGTCTGGGAGGCACCCACTTGAACTCTGGTGTCACCAGATCACTTTAGTGGGACTTTGAAGGAGTTGCTTAACTCTCCTAGGTCTGTTCCCTGGGTGCAGTGTGTTCCAGTGAACTCTCACTGCTGAGTCCTGAAGCATAAGCCTTGTCAGGAGCTACAGCGGTCTACCTGGTTCTCAGTCAACTCTTCCCCTAGCCAGGCTACAGGTCATTCTCAATCCCACCAAAGTCTCCAAGAACCTTTCTTTCTGTTAGTCAGCATTTAACCATTCTTAATGAAAGCGTGTGTGTGTGTGTGTGTGTGTGTGTGTGTGTGTGTACATGTGTGTGTGTGTGTGTGCACGTGCACACACACATGCTTTGGAAGGTAATGCATTGAAGGCAAAGACCAGTATTAGACGTCTTCCTCTGACTCCACTAAACCAGCCAGTAAGAAATACCATGGGATGCTCCCACCTCCATCTCCCAAGGCACTGGGATTAGAGGCCCATTCGACTACCCAGCTTTTTACTCCATTGCTGGGGATCCAAAGTCAGGATGCCATGTTTATTCAGCAAGTGCCTTATCCCCGCTCCATCCCTTCACCCCAAAAACAATCCACTTATTTGATTAGGGGGTGTTTATTTTGGCTCCCAGATTTGAAGTTTTCAGTCCATGACCTATTGGCCCATGAGTTGGGCCTGTGGTGAGATAAACACATTGCGGTGGTGACACAGCAGGGACAAACTGCTAACCTGATGACTGGAAATCAAAAGAGAGGAAGAAGAAAAGACCAGAGTCCCACAGTCCCTTTAAGGAGTGTGTCCTGAGTGACCAGAGGAACTCCACTGCATCTCACTTCTCAAAGGTTCTATGGCCTCTTGACAGCACTGTCCTGGACACAAAGACTTTGACATATGGGTCTCTGGGACACCGTCAATGTACTAACTAGAGAAAAGTTCTGACCAGAAACAGGGGTATCTTGGATTTTTCTAAAAGGACAGGGATGTTTTGTAGTTCCCAAAATAATCCACATTTCTGCACTACTTTCTAGAAGGGCTCTCCAACACCCACCTCAAACTAAGTGCTTTGGAGAGTGGTACATTACAAAAGGTTGAGCCCTTCTCTCTGCTTTGCTGAACAAAGAGCCCTCTTTACTGGGAAGTTTCCACTGGGTTATGGGTGCAGCCTGAGCATCTGAGAGCATTCAAAGCATTACTATACAGCGTTTGCTAAGTGACTAGGAAAATCTAGCCAACATTTACCATCAGTGTGGAATGGCATCACAGGAAGACAGCAAAGGGCTCTCTGAAGTCCACACTGCAGAAAAGTCTCTGGAGGAAGGTTATTCGCGAATGTTCCTTAGTTGTAAATATTTAAAGTTCTGAGCACACAGAATGCCAAGTTTGTCTATCCACTCTGCAAATAAATCGACCTATTACTTTAATGTCTAGTGTTACATATTTCCTAATTTATGCATGCCCCAAATCAAGTTGACCATGCTCTAGACAGGGCTCTGACTACTTCCAGGGTACCTGGAGCAAGCCAGCTACAGAGAAGGCTGCTCCTTTTATTTGCAGTTCATTCTTAGTCCTTGACCTCAGAAAAAGGCTGTCTGGAGAGTCTGGACCTCTGCAGAGTTGCATGAGGCAGCTGTTTCTGGTAACTAAGCTGTTCAGCATCCTCCTTGGGTGTGGAGGCACCTTCTGACCTATAGCATAGGACCTGTGAAGAGCTAGGGCACCTCCTCTGATACCTTTGTCTTTTACCGACACCCGACGAGTCTCCTTTCACACCAGCATTAACGCAGTCTGCAAAAGGAAACCAGAAAGGCTCGAGCCTGAGACCTGGAACTCATACATCCTCACTATTTCTCCATATTCTACTCTATGCTGACTTCCTGTCTCCCTGGGATGGTGCCTCGCCAGAAGGAGTGATGCTGGGCTTGGTCTCTTCTTCTCTACACAGAACAGGTCCAGCCTGGAATAAAGAAGGGAGAGCTAGTCCTCATTGTAAACAAGAGGTTCTAAAACTCTTCCTGATTAAGACCTCAACCCCTCAGTCCTTCCCCTAGAGACTTGAATTCAAATGGCTTCGAAACTAGAGTTGAAGTGACCTTGGTGATCACTGAGTTCTCCCCAGCTGATGCGGCCTGAGGTTTCAGACCCTGTTCATCTCACTATTCCTGGTTTCGGGCTGAATACCTGATATGAGTCTCTTTATAAAATCCATAGCCAGTCACTGCTTTGGTGATGTTTTATGAAACCTGGGCTGTGGCTCTCCATCTACCTTAATAGTATGCACTCCATCTACCTTAATAGCAACAATTCAGCATTCCTCTTCTTCTGTAGTCTGGCATCCCACAAGGCCAAGAGAAACAAGAGGATAGGGTTTGCAGCTGAGAGAAACGGCTTTTTGATTACTTCCTCACCACTGTGTGCTTATGGAGATCTGGTTCAATTCCTTTAGTGTTTACATAGAAAACTCTAAGAGAGGTAAAGAAACTTATCAGAAGTCACACAACCCACAGGAACTATGATAGATCTGGGTGCCACTGCTCTGACCCTGGCCCTGGTTCTCATGCCTGTAACCAGAATGCCCTACAGTTATAGATTTAATGGGAAGGACAGACATAAAGCATGGAGGGTAGACTGTAGAACAATGTCCGGGAGACACATGTCCTGCTGGAGGTCAAAGCACACCTTAGGCTCTTCTCATAATTTAGTTCTATAAAATCATCAGCATTGGGGTAGAAAACGAGGCAGAGCCATGTGCTCTCCTGATGATTTGTAAGCACCAATTACATCACAGAGAGGATTAAAGCCCCAGTTGCCAATCACTTGGTTTCTCTCACTTCATTCTTGCCGATAACTCACAAGCAGAGGCAGGCAGCGCAGGCAGGACAGCAGCCCCTTTAACTCAGCAGCCTGGAGCCTGGCTCTCAGCTCAGTTGCTTCCCAGCTGGGTGGGGCACATCACTTCCTCCCTCTGGGTAGTAGTGCTTTGTCCACTGGGGCGATTTTGCACTAAGGGTGATGGCCAGCAGGTGAGTGGGGAGGAAAGTATTTATGTGGCCTTTTATGTCCCAGAGGGTGATGAGGAATGGCTTGGTGACTTCTGCCACCATAGGATCGTCTCAGGTTGATGCACACACTCAACTTTCTGAAATGGAAACGCTCTACAGCTCTTGGCCTCCCCTAAGCATGCACAGCAGTGTTCTGCCTGTGTCAGGGTTCCATATTGTCAACTGGCTGCATGTGGGGACAGAGCCACCTGGGGTCACTCAAGAGTATTGATAAGGCGTACTTCTAGGAGTTTCTCCTCTTCTCTCCAAGAAGCCATCAGAATTCAAAGGGCAGAGCTCAGCGGCCCTGTGACCCTGTCATCTGACAGTGACGAGGCCAGAAGTCCATCTCTCCCTGACCCTTGGAGGCTTCTCCTCCTGACTTTTACAGATACCTGGCCAGAGACAAAAATATCAGTCATTTGCTTTGTCACTGGGTTGGCTGGGGCCCCTCTGGGTTTTCTTGATAAAACAGTGTCTTAAGATAGATAGTCCCTATTTGTGATAATAGGACTTTTTAACTATCAGGCTGTCCCATGTCTTCCACGGCACCATATTTACATCTTAGAGCGATGCATCCTCCCTACGGACCAACTCTGGTCTCATACAGCTGCAGAATGGTCTCTAGAAACAGAGCCCATGACAGCCATGTAAGAAAATGCCATACCCTGCTGCATGGGAGAGACTTCTGGCCAGAGGTTCATCTTCCTAGGTAGATGTTGTAACAACCAGACTTGTGAAAGCGAAGCATCCATCCTCCGGGAACGTTCTGGAAGCTTCTGACACCTGATGGCACAGACGGGTTCTAATCCAGTTTCAAAGCTCTGAACTGCGGCCAAGGCCATAATTAAGAATTAATTGCGGCTAGGAAGATGGCTCATCAGTAAATTGACTCAGAGGACCTGAGTTAGATCCCCACAATTCCCTCCCCCACAGACCCCCACAAAAATAGTTGAAGTGAGGTACACTTGTAAAGCTCACAGTACTGACCAGTTAGCTTAGATCTATTTGGCAAGTTTCAGGCCAATGAGATACTGATGAGAGAGAGAGAGAGAGAGAGAGAGAGACTTAGAGAGAGAGACTTAGAGAGAGAGACCGAGACTCGGTTATTTTAAAATAAAAGAGAAAAAAAGAGGACATGAAAGCAGTAGGTGGTGGGTATGGGTAGGTATGGGTGGGTACATGTGGGTGCCTCATGGTGGGAGAAGTCATGTTTTAAGGAATTCTGGGGAAAGATAGCAGGAGTGGGACAGACTATGATACACTGTATGAAATTGTTAAAAAGTAAAAGTTTTAAAAGTTAAGGTGGACTATGCCAAAGGAAAAACAGCAGTGTGCTAGCATACATGCATGCGTGTGTCCATGCATGCACATGCACACACACAGACAGACACACACACACAAACAGTTCACTGAACCTCAGGCCTTTCTAAAGAAAGAAAGATTGAGGGAGAAACTAAAGGTAGACAAGACAAAGCTTGGCTTACGCAGCAAAGTCAGGGAAAGAGCTGGCCAGCCAGCAAAGAACCAACACGCCACTGCTTTTAAACTAGCAGCTCCACACTGACTTGGGTACCCTGTGTGCATGGAGATATCTCGCTGCAGTTGTGCTGCCTTAAATTTAAGAGACTCCCGTGTAAATATCAAACTTTAAGGTAATAGGATTAAGATATTGACGAGAGGACTTAGTGTGACATAAAGCACACACAAGAAAAAGCATTTCTAGTTCAAGAAGGATTCTCTGAAATCTTTAGAGTCTTTAGAAATTGGATTAAGTCCCTGGGATTTCTGAACCCTTAGGAGTCTTCAAACTATTTCCAGTGGTTTCTTAAAGGCACACCAAAGCCTTAGCTCTGCCCGCTAAGCCCACATGAACTCATGAAAATGCTAACTGCTGTTTGCTTTGAGCTACCATTCTATTAGGCCAGGGTGATCGTGCTAGCTCACCCTGTCACTCAATTTCCCTACTTGGTAAGATGAGCAGGTATCTTTGAACAATGGTTTTAAGATGGAAATATGGATCAATGAATTAGTAAGGAATTCTTATAAAGCAAGGAGAGCTCAAATGAGCAGTGGAAGGTGTCTCTGGTGAAGGGAAAGTGGGGCTCCCCACACTGAGTGCTGGGCCTCTTCTAGGACAAGGAGCCTGGGAGAATCAGTGCAATACCATTTCCTTGCAAGACTAGTGGTGGGCAGATAATAGCTGGTAGCTACTTCTGTGCCTAGACTGCAGCTCATTCACATGACCCCAAGACCCACAGGGAGAGGTTTGGGGAAGCTGCTCCCGCAAGCCAGCGCTCCCAGGTCAGAGGCCTTCTGCTGGGACAGCCACTGCAGCAGTGCCGCTCATATACTCGACCTGGAGGGCAGGGAGCCTGTCCCACCCCAGATGGCCTAGCTTCAAGTCCCAGTCCTGACTCTCATGCTTCTAACATCCTTGGGCTTCAGTTTCCTCAGGATAAAAATAATAACTAGGCTTGCTATAAAGAGAAACTTGACATATAGACCACCTAGAACCAAGGCAGGAACAGAAGGGGCATGGACCCCTGACCTATGCCAGGCTTGTATCATACATCTTATGCACACCCCTTTTGCTGTTCCCAAAACAATCCTTCAGGTAGGCACTGTCTTTAATCCTATTGCTTAGATAAGACCTATGACCTGAGAGTTTAAGGATCTTGGCCCCAATCATTCAGCTCACCAACAGGAGCTTGACATGACCAGCTATGTCTCACCCTGAAGGCCGTGCCCCGGAGGTCAGAGGTCAGAGTGCACTCCCTTACCCTTTCCCTTATCTGTAAAGCTAGACGATTTTTAAAGTTTTGATAATGTACTATGGTTCTGCATGCTCCCCCACCCCCGGGAGAAAGTTGGGGTGAAGGGTGGGACAGTAACCATCTGCATGAATTTTAGCAAGCTTCTTGAACTTCAAAATGTTCTTTCAAACTATGAAATTGAAAAACCCACTGTGGAGATGGATTACTTGGCGCTTATCCTGACATTTAAGGCATTTAAGCAGCATTTAATAAGTACTTTTTAAATTATGTATGAATGCTTGGCCTGCATGTACTATGCATACAGTGGGGATGCCTGATGCTTGCCAAGGTCAGAAGAGGTACCCAAGCTGGGGCTTGGGTCCCCTAGAACTGGAGTTACAGATGGCTGTGAGCTGCCATATGGGTGCTAGGAAGTACACCAGGTCCTCTGCAAGAGAGGCAAATACTCTAAACTGCTAATCTATCTAGCCAATAAATACTTGAAGGGGTTTGATTTTTTAGATGATTGGGAATGTGACCAGCATTGAGGAAACTGTTTTACGTGACACGGAAAATTGGAGTGTCACTATAGTCTCTCAATTAAATACCAAAACCAAAAAAATAAAAAAAGAAAGAAAAATTATGGTGACATGTTACTCTTGAAAATAACCCAAAGGGGCTAGCTAGGAGCTAGGGGTATAGCTCAATTGGAGGAGGCTGTACGAATCCCTGCTCTTGATACCCAGCACCACATAAACTGGGCATGATGGGGCACATTTATAATCACCATGCTTGGCAGTGGAGTTAGTAGGCTTAGAAGTCCAAGATCACCTCAACTACACTGTGAGTTCAAGACCAGCATGGAATATTTATGTGTCTCTTAAAAATGAATAAATATATATAGTACAAAGACAAGAGAATAGTGAGGTAACCTGGGCTATATTGTGAGACCCTGACTCAAAGAGAAACTAAAGTCTCTCATAGTATTAAATGTATATATTAAAAGAAAAACTGAAGGCTGGCTGCAGAGGTCTACTTCAGAACCACTATGGACTGAAGAAAAAGTAGCTCCTATGAGATTGCCGCCAACAGAGGCTGAGGTGATATTTATGTCTTGCCCAGAGCCTTGGGCTGCTGGTCCTATTTCCAGGTTCCCTTTAGCTTAGACACTGTCATCATCATAAACACACACCTTCTTGGGAGATTAATTCCAAGACTCCCTATGATACCAAAATCTTGGGATGCTCAAATTCCATGTCCAAAAGGATAACATTTCTCTAAAGCCTACCACACACTTCTTGCCGTACACTTTGAAGTGACTCTTAGGTTACTCATATCACCTAATGCAACAGCAACACTGTGCCTTGTGTGTTTAGGGAACAAGGCTCCAAAGAGTCTGCATGTGTTCAGCTCAGACACAGTCCTTCTGTACATACATCTGCTCCAAGGTTGGTTGGATCAGTGGCTTTGGATCTCAGAATATGGAAGGGTGGCCATGCTCTTACATCCAATTTGCAGCCCAGAAATAATAACTGCAGAGTCATCAGGAAATACTGAGGAATCATCCTGCCAGGCGTGTTCTGTCTGGTCATGTCTCATTGGCGCGAGGGTGAGCAGGGGGCTGGGGTAGCTTCTGGGTTAGGAGACGGGCCAAAATCTGGGCACGACAGCTCCCACGAGCTTTTCTAGAAAGAGACACAAAAGGATTTCTTCAAAATGGTGGTTGTGGTGGTTGTCGTCCGTTGTCGTTGTTGTTAAAAGATTTGGGATCCTTTTGGTTTGACTCTTACAGTCTGACTGCTTTTGCTTTGGACAGAGAGGTCTACGCCCAATAGAGGACACGTCAGTCAACTCCATAACTCAGTTTACTCATCTGCTCTAAGCGGCTCTGTGGGGAGGGAGGGGTAGGCCGGAAGCAGCATAGCAACAAAGGGATTCTTTTCCCTTATTTCAATCTGTGGCTAAAATGAAAAGCGGTTCATTTTTTTCTTTTTTTTTAAACTCAGCTGGCAAAAGCCAGCCAGGGCTGGTGGGGCCCAGGACCAGGCTGAATAGAAAGGAATGACGCGATTCTAATGTGGTCCCCTCCTAAACAGCTCTCACTGGGAGCTGCTCCTCAAGGCCAGGCCTCCTGGGTCGTCCTGGGCAGCAGATGGAAATGATTTGGGCATATCCGGTATGGCCTGAATTTGATCCTTAGGGTAAGATTTGGGGAAAAAGAAAGAAAGAGAGAGAGAGAGAGAGAGAGAGAGAGAGAGAGAGAGAGAGAAGGCAAACCATTTCCCTTTTAAAAAAAAACTATGCATACTGAGCGCGTGATATTTAATGCTCACCCCTTAGAGCTGTATTCTTAACTCTGGGTTTGTAAGACACAACATGTTTCCCCCCCTAATCCTTCCAAAAAAATGCATTCCATAAATTGTTAGCATCCCTGCCAATGGCCCCAGTAAATTCACATACCAGCTTTAAAGTCAGTCCCTTTTAAACCTATGCCATTAGTCCCCTGAGTTAGGGGATATTATTTCCAGATTCCTATAGCTGCTGCTTTCTCTCCCACCCCTCTCTCCTTCCCTCCCTCCTTCCCTTCCTCCCTCCTTCCTTCCCTCCCTCCCTCCTTTCTTTTGCTTACTTTAGATGCAAATGTTCATGTTTCTTTGTAGCTGTTAATTTTAAGTGAGAAATAGACACATTTCATACAAGCAGTACACTCGCCCTGCTCAGAGTCTCTAAGCACATTCTAGGTACCCTAACCCCACACCACCTATCACCTTCTTCATGGGCTCCCAAAGGCTCCAGGATCCTCATTCAGAAAGTCTGAGAAATCCTGATGTGTGTTACTGAGTCTCTGCTGTTACTGTCTTTATAATACAGAATTGGTTGAAGCATCGTGTTTGTGGAATCCATAGCCACACCATCTGGGTTTGAAGCTAAGCAGTACCACTTGTGTGACAGCTTTGTGCCTTCGGTCCCTCCTTTATAAGGTGAAGGTGGCATTGATACTAGTACATCTTTTATACAGTAACTTGTGTGTGCTCAAGCCCAGCTTGCATGGAACAAGTATACATATAGGGCCTAGGTACTATGGCCAAGCTCTGCTTTGTGTAATTGGGCATCACCCATGGTTTACAGTCATCAACATGGAAGATTCCAGAATGATCTGAAGAAGGACTAAAACATATGCAGAGAATAAGGGGAAATCAGCCTAATGGTTTTCTGACTCTCCTACAGCCATTTCGTTCCGTCGCTCTAGGAGCGACAATGCTTGGGGGTGTCTTACCTTCTGTGTTCTCCTTTCAGAAGCCCACAGTCATGCTCTCAGCAGGCCTTACTTTCTTATGAGCACCTCTCTTTCTCGTAAGTCTTGTGTTGAAACTTATATTAAAATAGCATTACTAAGCTGAGCATGGTGGCATACATCTTCAGACCCAGCAATCTGGGAAGCAACAACAGGCAGACATCTCTGAGGCCAGTCTGGTTTACAGAGTGAGTTCCAGGATAACCAGAGCTATGTATATGGACTCTGTCTCCAAAAAAATTATACATACATATATTTACACACACACACACATACATAGTACATACATGTACATACACACACACACACACAGATCAGGGAATTCAGACCACAAGGCTCTATACCCATTTAGGACCTGGTGACAACTCGTGAGCAGACTGGTGCTGGCCCTTGGGTCTCCTGGCCCCAGTCCTCAGGTTTAGTCCCACTCATTCTCTTTGGCTGTCTCTCCTAGGAAAGGCTGCAATGCCTGGGCCTGGGCCATATCATGTCTTGTGTTTCTGGGTAATGTAACAGAGGGAGTTTGGGGTTTTCTCTTTCTTTATCTCTCTTTTGCAGAAATCCTTTTGCTCAAAACCAACTTTGTCTCACCCCATTCTGGCATTTGAAGGTCTGCTGGCTTTTCTCTTGTGTGGGATGTGGCTTTTTTGATCTACTTTCACAAGAAGAAAACCAGTTTTGTAAGATTTAAATTTTATGTCACTTATTCTCTCTGGTGATTAACAACCAACCTTCCCAAAGGGTTGGTTTGAAATAAATGCCTATTGCCAACAGAAAGGACAGGCACACAGCAAGGCTGATTGACACATACAAGATATCTCCAGAATTGTCTGTTAAGAGGAGTCAGCAAGCAGCCTCGGGCTTGGAAGACATTCCTCTCTCCGTTCTTTGTATGTCAGGAATAGGCTCTGAGGAATGGTACCTCTACCTGGATGGTTCAGGAGGTGACTTTATTCTGATACTTGAACCAACTGTGACACACAGTAGGAATATCACAGACTGTGTTTATTGTCTAAGTCCTGTGAGAAGGTAGAGAAAGAAAGGACCTGGGGTAGCTTAAAGTATCAAAAAAGATCCAATTAAGAAGTCTGGGAATCATGCGATTGTAATTAATAAGAGTTATTCCTGGTCAGAGAGTGCTTAATAAAACTGCCCGTGTCCCTGTGTCCTCTGTGTCCTCCGGCAGCTTATGCGGCCTCTGGCAGCTTATGTGGCCGGAAAGAGAGTCTCCATTGTTGGTTGAGCCCAAGGCCCTCTGGCATCAGTGTGCCCTAGCTCCTGTGCATGGGACTTGGGTCTGCTCTACAGCAGCCCAGCAGCCTCTGAAGCCTGTGGGTGATGCCTGTGAGGCCAGCACTGGAGGAAGCAGAGCGCACATGGAGCTTTGCTCACTGTCAGTCAGTGTCTGCCCATGGGTAGAGATCTGAGAGCCTCTGGCTTACTGCGTAAGAGAGTGACACAATTTGGGGGTAAAATCATCTAGGGCCACCTCTGTGTGTGTGTGTGTGTGTGTGTGTGTGTGTGTGTGTGTGTGCACATGTACTTTATAGCTCTGCAGCCTGAATGGAGAACCTACACATGCTTGCCCAGCTTTTTACCACTGAGCAAACTCCTCCCTTCACTTTCACTTTTTAAAGCTCAAGAGCTCATTTCACTGCTCATAAATTGCCCCAGAAACGTACATCCCTCAATGAATGATGCTATGGGACACACCGGGGCCTCACAGACATTGAAAAAGAAAGCACCACAGTGCCCACAGGAGCAAACACACGATTATCTGTCCCCAGCAGTCCAGAAAACAAAGGTGTCACCACACCCAGCATGGCAATATCTTGTTCTGTCCTTTCCACCCAAGTGAAGATAAGCGAGCCCAAAACCTTGTGTGTAAGCCACTGGCCCACAATGTGGTTTCCCAGGTCTTTCTTCAGTGGCACCAGCCCCCTCTTCAGCATCCTTCTTTGTCACATGAGGAGTCTGTCACTAGCAACTCTGTCTGTGTTCCAGCTGATCACATTCCTTGTGTTCACAATGCTTTATTCCTTCACACTTGATGTCAGAATTTTATCTCCAGGGGTGAGATGGTTCTGAGGTTGAAAGCGTTTGCTGCTTTCATAGAGGACCACGGTTTGGTTCCTAACACCCATATGACCGCTCATGACCATCTATAATTCCAGTTCCAGGTGATGCAACTCCTTCTCTGGCTATGGCAGGCATCACATGCATTTGTGCATATACATACATGATGGCACACACACACACACACACAAATAAATAAACAAACAAATAAACAAACAACAATTTCAGGTGTCTGTGATAGTGAAGGAAAAAATGTTTTCCTAAGGTTGGGGAAGATCTCGACATGCTATCAGGAGTTAAGTCAAGGTATCCTTGGGTAATTTTAGGACTGAATCCTGTTTTGATATCTTAAAGGCAGAAATCCCTCCTTCTTAATCTGGTCCTGTGAGTATAACTTTGAAACAGCCTTGGCTGGTTGTTTTGGTGGGGGCAGGGATGTTGAGCTAAGGTCTCTCTCTATTCAAGCCTGCTGCTGTAATCCTTCTGCCTCAGCCTCCCTGGTGCTGGAATTATAGGCATGAGTCACTGAGCGCAGCTCTCAAAATCAGCTCCATTCATTTTACCAGAATTCTGCTTGGTCAAAAGGAGCATGTGGTAGTGGGGCCACCTCCCGCCCCAGCCCCCTTCCCATTTGACTGAATCTTAACTTTCCCCAGTCTCTGCCAACTCCCCTGCAGTCTTGAGTGTGGTAGAAGTGAAGATTCTGGCCAGTCTTCATTTCTTGCTTCGTGAGGAAAATACCACGAGCGTCCTCCCTGTGCAGGCTTAACAAGAGTCTAGTTCTCATTCTCTCCCTCCCCCTCAGCATAGCTCAGAGACTACCAGAAGCCTGCCTCAACTCATCAGAGCACCCAAGCGCCATATCTCTTTCCCCGATTTCCTCCTGTCCTCCCGGCAAATCTACCCTCTGTAGCTTGTTCTCCTTCTGCCCCAGGGCTCCTACATTCCTTCCATCTTCTGGGGTGTGTGTGTGTGTGTGTGTCTTATTCCATATTTAATAATAGCTCCCATTCTCTTCTTTTTTTAAATTGACTTACACTTGAATCATATAGTCACTGGGGGATGAAAATTTGCGACAGAGCTTGCTTTTTGGTTAATTGCTTTTCATCAATTTCATACTTTGTAATTGTTATAAATTGTTCATCTGTATGAGAAACAATTCCATCTTGTTTCCTAAATTTACTGGTGTTCAATTGCAACCACAAGCTGGAAGCCAGCCTTGGGAGCCTGTGCTAGGGTTCTGAGGCTCCTGGCTTCAGGGAGCAAGATCTGGTTGTTGGAACTGAGGGGAGGTGGGTGGGTCAGCCTAGATCTTTAGCCTTCCAAGTCCAGATTCGGGTTCTGCGGCCAAACACAACCTGAACTTCACTTTCTAAGCCATATACTGTTCTGGCTCTTGGTCTTCAAGCCTACAAGCCAGAGTTAGAAAGGCAAGATGTATGTGTTTAATAATGAGTTTACTTTAAAAACCAGGTTTTGGAAAACCTATATTTCTTGTAATGAATAGGGTTTCAAAAGCAAGAAAGGGAGGGGGAAAAATCATACTTGCCAAAATAGAGTAGCAAAATAAATCCCAATGGAAAGTTTGTGTCTCTCTCTGTGGCTAGATTCATTTGGTCAAGAATATGATGAAATTACAGATCTCTGAAAAGGGTGTGTGTGTTTTGGAGTTACTGAGGTCCAGGTCTCAGCATGAGCCTTGGGCAAGGCAGGCATTTAAGCCTGAATAGGAATAAAGAGAAGGAAGTGGGCAGAGCCACCTTTCCTCCCCACCCCCCACCCCCACAGCTTTGCCTCTGAGGTCTGAGCCTGCCCATGAGCAAACTCTCATCAGTCTGGAACTGAGCACCCTCAGAGCCTGCACTGCCCAGTACCTCTTGCTAAGAAATTTACCTTCCAACTTTCTAGTAAAGAATGTAGCTGGATAGAGCAAATGGCAGCTGGGAGCTTGCAGGACTCGGAGCAGCTGGACTTCATACAAAGAAGCTGTGTGTGCAGCAGCTGTTGGCTGGTAGGTGGCCCTCACAGGGAAAAGTCTTCTGCCCTTGCTTACAGCCCTTGCTGGTGGTTGGCAGCAGCACAGTCCTTTTGGTAACTAGTATTGGCCTTGAACTAGCATACAGGTGAAGAGCCCCGAGTTATCTAAGAGGACAGAGTTCCAGGAGAAGGGAAAGCAAATGAGCACAGGAGAGAGGATGGTGTGGCCATTTTTATTTTATTTATTTCATTTATTTTTTTAAAGATTTATTTATTTATTATATGTAAGTACGTTGTAGCTGTCTTCAGAGACTCCAGAAGAGGGCGCCAGATCTCGTTACGGATGGTTGTGAGCCACCATGTGGTTGCTGGGATTTGAACTCTGGACCTTCGGAAGAGCAGTCGGGTGCTCTTACCCACTGAGCCATCTCACCAGCCCTCCTTTTTTTTTTTTTTTTTTTTTTGGTTTTTTTTCGAGACAGGGTTTCTCTGTGTAGCCCTGGCTGTCCTGGCACTCACTTTGTAGACCAGGCTGGCCTCGAACTCAGAAATCCGCCTGCCTCTGCCTCCCGAGTGCTGGGATTAAAGGCGTGCGCCACCACCGCCCGGCGGCCATTTTTATAATCACTGCTAAGTAGATGGCAGCAGTAAATTTCTAGAGCCAGTGCCCAGCACGGCCAGCAGGAGGGCAGTGTGTGTGCCTGGCATCTAGGGCACTGAGTTCTTGCTGGGGCAATCCTAAATTCTTGCAATCCAAGTCTTGCAGCTGTGTGTCCTTCCGGACTTTGCTCTCTGGCCATCCCCAAGAGTCTTTAAGCCACCTAATATCAGTTTAGACCAACTAGTACAGTGTCAACCATTTTTCAGAGTCTGGCGCTGATGTTTCCCGGGGCCAGAGCTTAATGCCACTCACCCTCTGCGCCAAAGAAAGCGGTTTTACTGTTTTGTTTCCCTTTCGGAATGGCAAACATTTTGTGCATCTGCTTCCACCTATTTCCATGTTTCAGTCAGATTTAAACACATATGCTCTGGATTCTCCAAACATCAAGACAATTCAGGAAAAGAACGGAAGCAAACACAAATTAAGCCACTTAGGAACGCATCAACTTAAAATTTCACGTAGAAGAAAATCTCAGCTCTCTGGCTCCACACAGTGTCCTGTGGAGCTTGAGCATCATAGTGCTAATTTGCAAATGAATAATTTAAAAACGTGCTAACTGTAGTTTCCCCTTATTCTTTCATCAATCTTGGGTGAGGCTCTCGCTCACTACCAGCCCCCACCCCCTAAAAACAGTACAAAGGGCTGGTAAGATGGTTCAGCCAGTAGAGGTGTTCGTTGGCAAGTCTAACAGTCTGAGGTTCCCCAGGATCCTCATGCCTCCATTTGTCTTCTGATTTCCAAATGTGGTGTGGCATACACACACACACAGAGAGAGAGAGAGAGAGAGAGAGACAGATGGATGGACAGATGGGCTGATACACACACACATAAACACTCTCAACCAATTAATTATTTTAAAAAGAATCTCTAAGTGTTCTTAGCCACCAGGCTATCTAACCAGCTCCTAAAATCAAGATCTTAAGTATAATACTTTGCTCGGATTTCAACAGTCACGCCAACGGTTACTGCCATTTCCTCGCACTGAGATGCTAGTCAGGAGCAGTGCAGCAGCTAGAAGCAGGGGAGGGTCAAAGGTTCTCTCTTAATCTCCTTTTAAATACGGTGGACTTCCAGTTCTCATAGAAATTGTATCATGAGAGAGGGATGCAATAGTACGCTGAGGGGAGTTCTGTATTCTTAGATGATGACTCTCCCTATTAGCGAAAGGGTTTGGGCTACCTGGCCTCGCTTCTACTGAGAAAACCTGGCTTGTCTTCCTTGCTCAGTTTGCTTTGGATTTCTCCAATCCATCCCATCTCATGCCAGTCAGACTCATTACCGTGCCCAAACTACCCTGATTTTTTTAAAGCAAGGTCTCTCCATAGTTCTGGCTGTCCTAGAACTCATGAAGTAGACCAAGCTGACCTCTAACTCAGAGATATCTACCTGCCTCTCCCTATACTGCGTGCTGAGATTAAAGGTGTGTGCCACCACACCTGGCCAAACAATCTTGATCTTAACAATTATCTCCTTTTAAAAATTAAAATAAACTTTATTATTTTATGTGTGTTCATGACTGTGTCTGTGTGGATGTGTGGATGCACACTGTGGAGATCAGAGAAGACCTTTGTGAAACAGATTTTCTCCTCCCTTCTTTGTGTAGAGTCCAAGCATTGAACTCAGGCCATAGGGCTTGCAAGCCAGGGGCTTTTACCCCCAGGACCATCTCTCTGGATTCTATTATGTGGTTTTGTTTTGATTTTGTAATGTTAGGGATTGAATGCCCAGACTTATCTTGTTCTTAAGCACTTTTTGTCTTGGAGTTACTGCCTAGACGCTATTTCTTCAGCCAAGTGTACACACAAGCACACATCAAGATCACATAAGGTTTAGTAGGTCTGAACTCTCTTCAAAGAATTTCACTACTTGTTGGCTTTAGTATCTTTTAGTTTAGTTTTGTGGTATTTTGAGACAGGATTTCTCTGGCTGTCCTGGAATCTCTCTGTAGACCAGGCTGGCCTCAAAACTCCCAGAGATCCACCTATCTCTGCCTCCCAAATGCTGTTATTATTTACTATAGAAAAAACTTCAAGTACAGCCTCCGGGACATAGAACAGCATTCAGATGTAGAGTTCACTTGGCTAAAACTCTGAAGCATGGAGAAATACTTTGGATAAATAAAAGAACACAGTATGGAATATGAGTTAAGAATGTATCCATGTGAAACATGTATATAGAAATAAATGAAATGGTGCTTACTAGGGCAAAACTAGAGAATTCTTCTGCTCACAAGATACTTCTATTGTTATACACTCTGTAATTTGAATGACAACATGGCAGGTCTCTGGTTTTGTGGCATTATAGCAGCTGCCTGAGGGGAAATCCTCTGAGCTGATTACACATGAGGCCTCCTTTGCTCTCTTATGTACCAGCAGCAAGGGGGTCATTTCTGCATAGATGATAAGTAACTAAAGTCTAGACAGGTTAAAGATCAAGGGCTGGTTGTAAGAAAAACCTTAAAACTCAACCCACATTGAAGAGGAATGAACCCTGCGAATTCTTTTTGTTTTGTTTTGTTTTTGTTTTTTGGGTTTGTTTTTGTTTTTCGAGACAGGGTTTCTCTGTGTAGCCTTGGCTGTCCTGGAACTCACTTTGTAGACCTCGAACTCAGAAATCCGCCTGCCTCTGCCTCCCAAGTGCTGGGATTAAAGGCATGTGCCACCATGCCTGACTTTTTTTTTTTTTTTTTTAACCCTGGGAATTCATTCTAAGGGCTCTCTCTCCCTCTCCCTCTCCCTCTCCCTCTCTCTCTCTGTGTACACACGCGAGCAACTTTTGTATCCAGACATGAATTCATTCGCTTCCCTTGCCAGCCAGCCAAAGAGACAAGCAAGCAAACGAGTGAGCCTCTGAGAGTGAACCACAGGGCTGCCTAACTTTTTAGAGTTTTAAAGGGATAATGCTTTCTTGTATAACGCAAGATTCCTAGCAAAATTTAAAATAATTACTATGCATCAATATTTTGCATTTACAAAAGTTTCTCACCCACATCATTTGGTCTGTTTATCCTCATTACAAATGGGAAATTGTTTGGGTTTTTGCCTAATCAGTCCTGAAGGATGAGCAGACAGGAGGCAGCAAATGAGACAGGGAGAGGTGAGTGATGGAGAGGAGAGCCTGGAAGGATACTAACCCTTCTGGGAGTCTGCATGAGCCTCTGTGGAGCAAGACTTGGGAAATGTCACCCTGACACCTGTCTGGAGCAGAGTAAAAGAAGTTGAGGCGAGAGAAGCTGAAGGACCTCTGGGGGAGATGAGGGCTTTATCTCAGAGCAGCAATAGATATGGAGAAGGAATAAAATTGTGAGTAGAGATGACACCACAATTAATCAAGAGAAGACAGGGGTGGTGACCAAGAGGCTGGCTGAACACCCTGATATGGCCAATGATGGCAGACAAGTCTCCAGAAACCAGGAAGGACTTGATATTAGTTTATATATTAGATTTAAAATCGCCTCTTTCCCAGGGTAAAGTCCCTTGGGGATCCAGTGCTTCTATTTATGTAGATGGTTATGTAGGCAGAGCTCTCCAGCTACATGACCACAGGAAGAAATCACACAGAGGAATTCCAGGCCTCCCTGTAGCACATGACCAGTTATAGCAGATTGCTCAAGGTAGGGTTAGAGGCAAATATAGATGCATTTGTGAATAAATACTGACCCCCAGTGTCCGTGTGCAGAAATAAAAATGAACCAACCCTCTTCATGCTGTACATAGGCTCTGCTATCAGAGTCAGGATCCAGGATTCTTCAGAGACAGACAGCAAGTAGTGAGCCTATAGCTAGAGGCTGCCGGGGGAGCTCTGGGCACAGTCTGTCAGGACAGATCAATGGCCTCGATTGTGAGTACAGAACTTGTGTTAGCTTCCCCCCTCTAGTGCACTGCTGATATTTGCCAAGGTCCAATCTCAGCTGCTTCTTAATCTTATCAGTGTGAAATAGTAGATTGACTGATAAAAATTCTAGCTTCATCTGACAGCCCACCTAGTTCAATAAGGCCTCCAGTGGAGATTCCCTTCAAGGAGGTGCCAAGTGAGGCACCTGGGCAGATGTTCCCTTCTCAATTGAGTGGCGGACTCTACTACTCCATTCATAGAAACTTAATTGGGCAGCAGCTTCTTCGGCTGTGGTGGCTTCTTCTTGAGGAGTGTAGCCATTTAGAATCCTGGCTAAGCATCAGCAGGGTTGCTCGTGAATGGCTCCTTCTTTCGGGGGCTGGTTCTTTGGTACTTTGGATGTACACCGACGTCCTATCTCAAGAAAATGAATTCATTTTCATAAACTCCAGTTTTCAAAGTGAGAGTGCTTAGATGTTACAGTTTGGATGTGAAATGCCCCCTGCCCCAACTTACCTTTGCTATGATAGGGCTTTGGTGAATAATGACAATACCAATGATTATGCTAACAATGTGGGAAATCTGATGGGGCCCCAACCCAAGACTAAGAACCCCAGGTAACTGATCACTGCCAAGGGAAAATAGGTCCTCTAATTGGTTATACACCAAGTGGTCAGCCTGAAATCAGGTACATGCAGGCCACAGTAAACAAACTCAACAAATTATATCTGTATATCCTAAATTATTTAAATTAATTAAAAGATAAGAAATAAAAAGGAAATCAAGGTTTTTTTTAAAAAGATGGGGCTTTGGGGAAGTAAATGAATTGTGAGGATTCTGATCTAAATAGATGAATGCATTGAGGTCTTCATGATATCTCAGCAGGTGAAGGTATCTGCCACCAAGCCCAGTGGCCTGTTTGAAGCCTGATAACCCCAGCTTGATTCTTGGGACTCACACGATAAAAGGAGAGAGCCCAGTCCCCAATGTTACATGCACCGTGGCACGCATGTATCCCTGTATAAATGTAATAAAAATGTTGAGTACTTCTCAGTCTCTCATTCTGTACATTGACTAACTGTGGGCATCTGTTGCAAAATGAAGCTTATTTGATGAGGGCTGATCATCAACCTATGCGCACAGAGTTAAGTACTAAACATTGGGGGTGAGTTAAAACTATGAATACTTGACATACTATTTGTGGGTATGTTCTCCTCAGAACCCATGATCTACCCAGCCATGGGTTCTTGGCTCAGTCAATGGTGCCAGGCATGAGTTACATATTCTAGAGTGGGCCTGGCATCCAGTCAGAAAGTGGTTGGTTACCTTTATAACACTTGTACCAGGGTTGCTCCAGTGGGCATATTTTGCCAGGCAAAATGTTGCTGTAGCTTTCAGGGTTCACAGCTGGGTAAAACTGTTATTTTTTTTTCTCACCCCCATAGTGAGCATAGGGCCTTCTATCACTATGAAAGCTAAGCCAGTGGGAATGAAACTTCCAGATCTGAAATAGCTTGACTGCTCTGTGTACTACAGTTAGGCATGTGAGGTCTTCCCTTCCTCTCAAGGGTTAGAAATCACAAAAGAGGAGATAGAAAGACTGTAAGAGCAGAGGCAATTATTGACTACAAAAAAAAAAAAAAGTGTTTTCTGGCTATGAGAAGGCCTTGGCACACATGAACACACAGCATCTGGCAGAACACACTTGGCTTCTGTCGCAGGCAATGAAGTGCCTCCACTTCAGGCCACTGATGCTCAGAGGTCTTGGCAGCAGGAATGATGGCTGTTTTCTAGTCACCTAGATTCAAGCTGACTAGGACACTGAGCTGAGTGACAGAAGGAACATCTGAGAGGTGCCTGATGTAGGGAGCTCAGATTAAATAGAATTTAGGTGCCACAAAGTAGCATTAAGAAGTCCTGTCACTTCAAGATACTATGAAGACAAAATACAAATAAAAATATTTGCATCAGAAAAGAAATTTCATTATTAGTCAACTAAAAGATGTTAGTCATTATCATATTTCTGATGAGTTACATCAGCAGATAAGCTAGTTTGGTCTACTACATAGCCGTAGTTTCAAAGGCAAAAAAACGTGACAAGACAATGCAGCTATTGTTATATTTTTTAGCATGTGTGTTTGGGGAGTTGGTTCTCTCTGCCCACCATGCCTCCAGACTTAGCAGTAAGCACCTTCCCTGTCAGAGCTATCTCACCAGCCTGAGTGTATAATTAATATAAAGGTTAAGAGGTTTTCTATCTCCGTTATCTACCGAGGACTGGGTTCGAGACAAAAGAGAAAGAACCCAGCTGCCTTCATCTGCCCACTTCATACAATAAAGCAAATTTCAGGACTGAACTCAACACAAAGCTGTATGTATCAAGTGTTTCCTCCTCGCAATTATTTTTACATTTTAGAAACTTGTAGCATTCTGTTCCTCTCTTTAAAATCTAGGGTGTCACTGGTTATTCTTAAAATGTCCTATAACCCACTATCAGCATTGTTTTTAAAATTAATTTTCTTAAACTGTTCCAAATTTGTACCTTCAGGCCAACTTTCCTGTCCCACCAGTCTCAGGGAACCTCTCTTTTCTGCTGGTGGAGATGCTTCGGGCTTCCCTTGTCCCCCGTCTGTTTCAGATCTGGAACCATTACCCTAAACACTCCCAGTTGTGTGTAAAAGGGACTTAGGAACGAAGATCAAAGGGCCTCGGGTATGCTAAGGATTAGTGGGTTATGGCTGCCTGGCCCTTTCAGAGGATCCAAGTTGGCAGGGCTGGTAGCAACAGGGAATATACACATTAAAATACATACCCATGTCCAAACAAATGCCTCCAGTTCAAAACAGTAGCAAAGGGGCCATCTTTGCCGCCTTCTGTCTCATGTCTCTCTTCTTCCATGATGTCGTGAGATTTATAATATTGGTAAATTTATTCACCTTCAGTACTAAAAAGTCATTGCAGGGATGGTAATCTCTACAATGCCATCTGGGGGGTAATCACAAAGTTCCACACAAATCACACACAGCAAGCTACGAGGCGTCACTGCCACATTATCTCTGAACACATTTCATGTTGGAGGGACTCACGTGGTCCTCTAGAAACCACACCTAACAGGCCGAAAGGCCTCTCGACAGCAGCCAGAAATAATACAGACCATACACAGGTCCAAGCCTGAGTTGCAATCCCTTGGCAGAGTTGCTTTTGGGTTCTATGGAGCACCAGGAAGGAACGGACACCAGCAACTTTCACTTTACCTGAGAAGGCCAAGCTCTTTGTCTTTTTCAAGTGTATCATCCTTGCCGTTTGTTTGGATTTTCAGTGTACTGGCAATTTACAATAAACAGCCCTAACTCAGATAAGAGATTAGGTTGTGGTTTTACTGTGTGTACACAGCAGTGCTGCTGCTCTCTCGTCTGCTTTTAAAACTTTGTCAAGGTAGGAACTTGGGAGATACCACAAGCGGTGAGTCTGACCCACAGAACCCATGAAGAAGGAAGGAAGGAGGAGGGAGGAGGGAGGAGCAGCAGCTGGGTATGGAGGCACACATTTGTTATCCCAGTCCTGGGGAGGTGAGGGACTGGGCAGCCAACCTCGAGAACTTCTTAAGCTCCAAACCAGCGAGAGATCCTTCCTGAAGACGGACACACAGACACACAGAAACTTGTCAAAGTAACATAACACATTGGGTTCAACTTAATGGTTCTAAGGTCTTAAAAACTAAAGAGCTACCCCACCTTGCCTTCTTCATTTCTGTTACTATGTTTACTGCCTACAAAGAGAGGCTAATTTAGTTCATGGTCCTGGAGGCTAGATGGGCCAAAAGCTAGGAGCTGGTGTGGGCCTAGCTGGTGACGGCAGAGCAGTCATGCCAAACTGGAGCCACAACACTACTTCAGGCTTCTCTTAAGATAAAGCATTAATGCCACCATCAGGCTCCAGCCCCATGACTTCATTTAATCCTAATTACCTAATGGCCCCACCTCCAAAAGCATCAACATGGGAAATTGGGGGTTAAGTTTCATTCAACCACAACACTCCTGGATAAATACAATTATCAGTAATAGAATCACTTCAGTTCAACCTTTAATTCTGTCAAATAATTTGCCATTAAAAATTGGATAATTAAACTCATCTTATTTTTTTTATGTTCCATATTTGCCTTGGATTCAGTGGCCACAACTAGATCTCCTGGGAGACAAGGCAGTTTATTGCAACAATGCACTAAATAAGTGAGCCCAAAATTCGTATCAAGCCAATCATACAAAAGATAAAATCAGAAAATATGACCAGGACCAGCCGTGTTGAAGAAATGGCGGGGTGGTTCTGAGAGAAGGGAACCCTTTTTCCTATGGGGAGCTGAACTTTATGAAGATTCTTATGTGTTGCCACTGAATAAAAATGGCTAAAACTGACAGTGTGGATGAGAAGTCTTTTGTCTTTGGAAGGCTGCTTTCCTCGAGTTCATTTCATCAACGTCAGGAAGGGGCTAAGAAAATACAGACCTATAACTGCACAGTACCACCAAGTGCCCATGGGGAAGGTGGCTGCTTGATCGGAAACCTCTGCTAGAATAAACAACGGGCCAACAGGAAGGAAGACCCTGCATTTCAACAAGAGTGGGCAAGCGCCTAAGATGAGAAACAGCTGGCTGACGGGAGGCAAGACTCGCGCCTTGGGAATAGATCACGCTGGTTTTCTTGCACACCAGAAAGCATCCTATTGGAGGGGGCGTCGTCATCTCAATGGCAACATTACTCTCAGTGCTAAAACATTCAATTTCTGGAACAGAACTCTCTTGAAAAGACATGTCTGCAGTGTCATGGGATGCTCCACTCAGCTGACACACTGAAGGTAATGTTGCCTTGGCTTCTGCCTCATCTTAGCACACTGAACAGAGCAAAGGAGACCTGTCAAGCTGGCCCCAGGGAACCCACAGTGACTTACTCCAGGGACATTTATAGCGAGGCTGTCGTCCTTTGCTTTAGAAGAAAAAAACTGCTCATGTCTGTCCCAGTTTCAGAGAGAGGCCGAGATTAGGATGCAGGTCAGACCCACTTCCAGAAATCCCAGATCCGTGTTACCAAGGCAAAGAGAACTGCTTCACTGGCTGGTCGGGAGGCTGGAGCGCTGCAGCTGTTAACAGTTGGTTTATGTAAATTTCCCTCCATAAATATTCCTTCTGCTCACAAATATGTCGGTCAAATGGCAAAACCCAGTAAATATCAGAAAGCACTGGCAAAATCGCCTAGAGACGTCTCTCAGATTCCAAATGCTTTCTTTATCTCCGTAGCCATCTTTTCTGCCAGTCCCTAAAAATGCTGAATCAAAAACCAAAACCAGGCGGGCATGGTGGCGCACGCCTTTAATCCCAGCACTCGAGAGGCAGAGGAAGGTGGATTTCTGAGTTCAAGGCCAGCCTGATCTACAAAGTGAGTTCCAGGACAGCCAGGGCTACACAGAGAAACCCTGTCTCAAAAACCAGATTTAAAAAACAAAAAACCAGGCTGGATACCAAGCCGCAGCAATGACTTAGAACTGGTTTCCACCAAAGGCCCATTTTATTATAAAATGGATACAAGTAAGTTAATCCACTCCTGGAAAAAAAGCATGAAAAGATGGTAACATCTATCGTAAGTACTATGTCTGCAAAATGTGTGCATGACTGTCACTGGAATATCCAGGACTTGCTTTCAGGAAGGCAACAGCCTAAAGAAACGGTGGCTGTCACACAGCACCTGAACACACTTCACTTCTGCTCACAGCCCACCTAAACTAGGATACGGACCGTAATCTTTTGTACCTAGCGGAGGAACAGCAGATATACAGCAGAAGCTCTCACAGGCTGTCATCCTGCTCAGGTGAATAAAATCACACGCACCACGGTCAACTTCCCCCGAGCCAGCCTTCACTTCAGGGGTGGGTTGTGCTCAACTAATGTAACCCTTGGAGTGCTACAGGAGACGGCGGCCAAGACAAGCTCAGAGGCCCGTCAGAAATTCATCACAAACCCGAGGCACCTTGCGCGTGTTGTCTGCAGTCACAAAGCTTTATTTTAAACTGTGAATTCCCCAAAGATTAAAGTTCAAAAGTTAAAAGTGAAACAGAAGAATATAAACTGCTATCACTGTGCATATCCTTGTCCTTCTAACTGGCTGAAGTTGGTTTCTTCTACTGACGGCAGACAGGATGGCACTGGGCTAGAAATCAAAGGGCCTTGTGCTACTGTGGCGCTCAGATGCCTTCCTCGGACCCGCCTGTGACTCAGCCATTCGATGCGCCTCTGATCTAAACTGCCCAAGGGCTACCTAGTAGTCTTCTCGGGAAGTATTATTGAATAATATGGTGACCCTGCTCACTGGAATAGCACCTGTCACTGGTGACTCTGCAATGCAATGACTTGTTAAGTGATAAACAATTTCATCTCCACTTGTTACTCTCCTGTCTCCAAAACACAAAACCACCTTGGTCAAATCCCCCGCTGGCTACTACTTTGCAAAGTTAATTCAAACGGGAGGAGCAGAAAAGTTAATTCAGGCTTCAGACAAAGCTCTTCAGCATTTGAAGGCCACGTCTGGGCCATGATAAATTACCTAGTTATCTACACAAACTCTACCACACAGCCTAGACTTGGGGAGAGGGGGCCCGTCGGAGGAGGGGGAGAAGCCCGCTCGGAATACTCTGCATGCCACCCCAAACTCGTTCCTGGCCACACTTTATTCTTTGCCTTGTTTCACTTTCCCTTGGTCATCCACTTTCTTAATGGCTGCCTGGATGGCCTCCTGGTTGCCCAGGAACTGGTGAGGCCCAACAGCACGCAGGTTCTCATCCAACTCCAGCAGAATCGGAACTCCAGTGGGCAGGGTGATGTTGATAATATCCTCATCTGAGATACCTGTCTCGCAGGAGAGAAGAAACGAGGTGTTAGACAAACTTGGCAGGATGGTCTGTGTAACTGTCGGACCACACATTGAACGTATCCCATATCAACCGTGAATCCAAAACCAGGGGGGGCCACACCTATAGTTCCAGAACACAGACACATAACAGAAGAGAGAGATTAGACAGAGTGCTAGGTCTTGGAATTGAACGTTCCTTCGGAGGCGACCTGTTCCTGGCTGTTTCTTATCCAAACCGAAGAAAAGAAAACAGACAACTGTCTTCTGAATGCTAGTCTTAAAATGAGGGCTTTTCATTAAGCACTGAATCTAACTAATTCACTTGATTAGAATGTGGTTAATTTTTCAATACTTATTGGGTTTGGAGGAAGCACAGCTCAGGGGTCTCAGGAAAAAACTTTATAGGATGCCTATAAACAAGGCCTCTTTCTCCTACTGCCCTTAACATCACCAGAGGAAGGTGTGGGGGGGGGGGGAGGGAAAGAAGATCACATGTAAAACTTTTTAATATAAGATAATTACAGATAATCCATCTTTGACTACAGGAGTAGGGATGGCAGTAGTGGCTGTGGTTGTAAAATTTTATTTTTACAACTGCTTTTAACTTAAACAGCTAAAATCCTGGCAACACTCTACAGGATAGTACTCCTCTAGGCACTTAATACGTTCTGTGTAAATAACGCATGTATTCGCTACTACCACCCTATGGGGAGATAAGCTATCACCTTCCCCAAGTAATGAGGTATGACACAAAGAACTTAAGATTTCACAGAGTATGACAGGGCCTGGATTCAAGTCTGGATACCTATGCCTACGAAAATCTGAGTTCAAAACACACGGAGAAAGAGAGCCAGAGACCAGCACATTGAAAGGCAACTGAAAGTGTTCGCATCGTCTACTGTAAGAAGACATGCCACACTTTTCCAGACTTGTAGACTCTAACCATTGGGCTCTCCTCTGCACTAATGGCAAGGAGCTAGGTGCAGTTCTGAGCAGGGGGTAAGCGTTTACCTTCACTTGGCGGTGGCAGAATAAACAATTACCGGTTAGTTATAAATATGCCTTGCTGTTCTAATTAGTCACTAGTCAAAACTGTGTGCACCAGCTGAGAATCTTGGAATCATTGCCCTGGGTCCTTATTGATGAAATAGCTCTTTATTCTAATTTCATGTCTTAGGCCAAAAGAGCTACTATTGATGTCTATGTACAAACTACCCACATATGCACAGCTATGGAACAGAGGGGTTCCTAAATTTAGAAAACTGGGTTTCTTCTAAGCATACTGCCCCAGAGCCTCAACATGCTATGCAATGGATTTTAGGGAAGGGGCCTTCCTGAGCCTCCAACATTCCCGTATCTCAGCTAAGCATTCATAATCGGATATTCATATCCACTCATTCATAATCTCTCTCTGACCTTGCACTATGAAAGGGCTGTGGGGAGAAGACATGGCTTAGGTGAGAGTGATACAAGAAACAATGCAGCGCGTTGTTCCTTTCCCACCTGTGAATCCTCTTCTAGACAGTTTCCAAACAGAACATAGCCAACCCACTGCTGAGCCGCATGGAGCCCCTGCCTCACACAGTAATGTCACCCAAGATTGCCACCACAGTCCGAAGCTGGCAAGGATAAAGGCACTCGGCCCAGGCACTGGATGTTCAGCAGACATGACAGCCTTAGATTCTAAGAGCCTTCTGATTCCATCAGTGAGAAAGCTAGCTAGCTGGCTTTGCGGCAGCTACCACATGCCTCCCCTGGAGGAGGGCAGGATAGCTGGCCCCACAGCATGTGGAGCAGAGCCAGAGGACCACTGAGGGCTTGGAATCCACTGGCCTGACTCACTCCCAAGTCCAGGGAAAGCTCTGGAGGCCCTGGATCCCAACTCACTCAAATCCTCGGTAACCAAAGGCCTTTCACGCAAACAGTATTCTCTTGGCAGGCTTTTACCCATAGAGAACAACTTTATTATAAAAGGAGCGAGGACAGTCCCTTTCAGCACCAAAATCACTCTATTTAATTCTTAATAGACAAGAAAAGCGAAGAGTAGTTCTCAACCTGGGGGGCCATGACCCCTTTGGAGATCATGTATCAGATATCCTGCATATCCGATATTTACAATTCGTAACTGTAACAAAATTACAGTTATGAAGCAGCAGTAAAAATAATTTTATGGTTGGGGGTCACCACAGCATGAGGAACTGTCTTAAGGGGGTCACAGCATTAGGAAGGTTGACAGCCCCTGCCTTAGAGGCATGGGCAACATGGGGACACTGAGGGATGTTTCTACTCAGCTGCAAGGCAAGGCCCATTCTTTATGTTTCTAATCAGCAAGCACACTGCACACTGAACTGAAAGGAACGATTTACAGATTTATCTGATCCATATATATCTCCTCTACATAAACCCATTCATAAGTTGACAGCTAGTGAAAAGGTCTATGCATGACTAAAGTCTGACAGGAGACATAGGACTGTGTGGATATCTATCAGCACCTCACAGGCTGCTGCAGACAAGGTCTGCAGCTAGTGACCCTCCTTAAGTTCTAGAACACAGGACCTCTAGGAAGACTAAGCATTGCATGTCTAACCAGCCTTGCACTGGAAAACTTAGCTAGGGCAATAAGTAAGAAAGTGAACTAACAGCCACCTAGAGTAGACAAGAAATAGAACTATCTGCAGATGACAAGACCAGCACCACCCTCCACACAGGAACACGGAGCAGGGACAACTCTAGTGTAAGCAAGTGAGGTCACTCTCAGGCCCCACCATCAGTACAAACACCAACAGGAGAGTGAAATGACTCACACAATCCTAGTCACAGTAGTCTCAGAATCAGAATGAATTTTAGCCAAGAAAGGAAACAATGTAAGGGCATAGGATTTGAACTATCTCGATTCAAAGAAATCCGACATGTATGACTAGAAGACTTAATATTAAGATTGTGGCTCAGTCTGTAAAGTGCTTCCCATGTAAGCAAGACCACCTGAGTTTGAATCCCCGACACCCAGTGAAAATGCTGCAGATGGCAGGATGTGTCTGTGACCTCGGTGCTGGAGGGATGCGGACGAGCTGATCCCCAAGGTCACTGACTGGCTGCCTCAAACTGTCCAGTTCCAAGTGCAGTGAGAGACACTGCATCGAAAAATAAGGTAGGGAGCAAAAGAGGAAGACACCACGAGTTGACCTCTGGCTTTTACACACACACACACACACACACACACACACACACACAAGATGTCAATTTTTTCTAGGTTAATGTATAGGCCCAACATAATCCCTAACAAAACTTCAGCTCTTTTTATAAAAGTTGATACAACCTCAAACCTCACAGAGATCCGAAGCACTCAGGAAAGTGAAGAGAGAGGATAGTGTCCTTTAGTACCAAAATCACTCTATTTAATCCTTAATAGACAAGAATGCACCGTGTCAGCTCTCAAAATTTCCTATGGAGCTCTAGACTGCGGAGAGTGCCGTCCTCGCAGATGCTACACGGCTCTCACAGTAAGGACTGACAACAGATCAGCAGGTGAGAAGTGAGAGCAAAATCAGCCTTCACAGTTTCAATCAACTAATTTCCAACACGTGTATTGAGGCAAGTAAGAGCAAGAGGGGTAACCTTCTCAACAGGACACGCACACACATGCACACACAGGCACATAGGGAGGAGCAAAGTCCTTGAATTAGGGCAATGGCTTCTTAGACAACACGAAAGCACAGCAACAGAAGAGAAGAAAAATGAAATCTGTGTATACAATTTTCAGGTTCAAAGGGCACCGTTGAGAAGATGAAAAGACACTGCAGAGAGTAGGATAATTTTGTTTATTTTTATAAAATCATAGGGACGTGTATTAAGACTACACAAAGAACTGCTATGCCTCAAAATTAAGACAGTGTCGGGGAGCTGGCTCAGTGGCTATGAGCACTTACTGCTCTTCCAAGTTCAGTTCCCAATACTCACTTGGCAGTTCATGACCACCTGAAACTCCAGCCTGAGGGGATCCAACACCTCAGAATTCCCTCAGTACACACGTGGACTGGGACTGAAGCCCAGGGACAGTGCTCGCCTCGGATGCACAGGACCCGGGATTCCATCCCCAACACTACCAAGAATGTAGCTTTTAGAAATAAGATCTTCATGAGAAAGATAAAAGGAGACACGAAAAGATGAGTGGCAGTGAAATAACAGGCAAAAGATCCGAGCAGACATTTCTCCAAGGATAAACCAGAAAGCACTGGCAAGGACGACCAGCAGCCCTGGCCTTTCCGGAGATGCAGTTCCAGCCCACAAGATGATGCCCGTTCGTGTCAGTGAGGTGAACACAGCAAAAAGGCAGGTTATCAACAAGCATTATCAAGGATGTAGGGAAATTATAAGTATAATACAGGATGAAATCAGGAGGTCAGAAGGCTATAGCTTCTTGGGGAAACAGTCTGAAAATACCTCAGGCATATGTCTAAGAGAAATAGAACATATGTCCATATCAAAAGTAATATATAAATCTCCACAGCAGCATTACAGATAATAGCCAAAATACAGAAGCACTGAGATGCCTGCCAACTAGTGAGCAGATGAATGTGATTGGGCAGGACGATGGGATATTATTTGAACAGGGATGAAACACTGGTATATGTTATTAATATGGAAAACACTGTAGTAAGTTTTGTTTTTAAGTGCTGGAATATAGCTTTCAGTAGTGCTTGCATAAAGCCCACAAGGCCTTGGGTTCTGTTCCCAACAATAAGTAAGTGGCTTTTAAAAGGCCAGTCACGAAAGACTGCTTATTGTATGAATCCATCAACAGAAAATGTTCAGAGCAGAGAAGCCCATAGTGACTCAAGTGGATTAGCAGCTGCCCAGGGCTGGGAGAACCAAACACTGCCACTGGAGGAGCAGTTTCCTTTGGGAAAAAATTAGAAGAATCTATCTACATTTGAATCAAGCTAAGTATACCTTACATATTTTATCATTATTTCTTACAATAAAGACATTCTTAATCCTTTCTTCTAGTTTTCTGAGCAATCTTGAACATAACTGAGCTGCTGCCATCCTCCCTGCATCAGAGTAGAGCACCGATTCCCACAGTTCGAGGCCACAGACAATCAGAGGAGTAGGAGGCAACGTGCATCAGCTATGTACAGACACCATCTGCTTCACACCGGGACTTGAACATCGACCTACAGATTTTTGTTAACTGCAGGGATGTCTGGAACCATCTTCTACAGTTACTTAAGGACAACTAACTACACACTAAAAACCACTCTCAGGGGCAGTAGTTACATGTGGATTTTAGCTCACTACAGCTCTTAACAAAAATACTAAGCAGATCCAAAAGGCCTGTTCAAGTCTCAAGGCTTTTAAGTCTATAAAAACTGAACTGTCCTTACACTCAGTACTTAAACCCTGGTCTTCTGCATCGTCTACTGCTGTTTCTAAACACTGAAGGTGAAAGAGAATGGCTGGGTGCTAACTGGACATCAGGCCCAATGTTCTCACAGGAAACAGGGAGGAGCAAGTCTGCCTGAGCTTAAGACAGCTAAGCCCAGGAAGCAGACGGCAGGGTCTAGAGGTCATCTGTGTGATCTCAGAAACAGGTTCTAGGTTTGCATCGGGAAGCTGGGGTGCATCGCAGGGGACTCAGTGGTTTGGCTGAGTCGATGCAACAGGAGCCAGCAGGCCAAGTCCTTGCCCAAGGCTTGCTTTTATTTAATGACTCATCCCTGTGTGAGTCCACTAAACAAAGGCCTCCAGACTATAGCATGCCACTAACAGAAAGAGAACTTAAAAAAAAAAAAAGTTTCCAATGAAGCTAACATTCTATTTTAATAATGCCTCAAGCTATTCACAGAGTAAACTAATTACTTACAAATTCTTAAAATGCTTAGACTGGTTACTAATCAGTCAATGAGACCTAAGCAGCTGACATTTTAAAATAGCAAATTAAGAAAACCACAGGGAAGCCATTGCTTGTTACTAAAAGTTGGCATATACTAAATGCTTCATCCTAGGAAAGCTAAGTAAACAGAACTTCCCTGCTGCACTGCCCCAAACCAAACCAGCAAAAGATGCTATGCATTATACTCTTAAAAATCCATCCACTGGGCCACCAAACAGAAGCAAAAATGTGTAGTCAGGTATCACACCTCCTGCCTGGGAACCAGCTCAGCTTTTGATTTATTGATTTATTGATTTGTTTATTTATTTAAATCACTAGGTCTCATGTAGCCCAGGTTAACCTTAGCCTCACTTCGTAGCTGAGGATGACACAGAATCTCCGATTCTCCTCTTTCCACCCCCGGACGCCTGCACCACCACACCCAGTTTTATGCGGTGCTGTTGATCAAAAGGCAGGGCTTCACACATTCTAGCAGACCACCACCCCAGTCTCCAGTTCACGTTTAACCGAGTCCAAGAGCGCCTTTTTGGCACCAGGTTCTTCTTTCCATCACAGTCCCTCTGAAGCCGTCTCTTCACTTTACACCTGGTGTCTTCAGCGTTTAACTATGTGGCACGGCTTGCCTTGAACTGGAAATTTTCTACCCCAGCCTCTGGAGGGCCGAGCCTACCACAGGCAAGCACCGTAATACCTAGAGCATCTTTAATTCTCCAGTCTCTATGCAGGAGCTTCTCAAAATCCACTGCAACCACTGGAAATGATGGAAGCACTTCAAATAAGAAAGAATGAAAGTTTAGGAGAAAACCATGCGAGTAAATTCATACACCAAATGGGAAACTTAAATAACTTATTTTCTACATGCAGGAGTAGCTTCAGAAAGTCAATTTGCAGGCCGGGCGTGGTGGCACATGCCTTTAATCCCAGCACTCAGGAGGCAGAGGCAGGTGGATTTCTGAGTTTGAGGCCAGCCTGGTCTACAAAGTGAGTTCCAGGACAGCCAGGGCTACACAGAGAAACCCTGCCTCGAAAAACCAAAAAGAAAGAAAGAAAGAAAGAAAGAAAGAAAGAAAGAAAGAAAGAAAGAAAGAAAGAAAGAAAGAAAGAAAGAAAGAAAGTCAATTTGTACCTGCTGCACTCCTTCTAAGTCATGGTAACAAACTAGAACACAGGACACTGTACTTCAACCACAATGCCCCACCCAACACCTCTGGGAGAAGCACTTGAACAAATCCTGGCTTCTGCCAGAATGAGAACTCTGCTCTGTGACTCCAGCTCTCCAGGCTGTGCCTCACCATCCTTACAAGAATATAATCAGTATCTGTGCATCTGTGAGCAGCGCTTTCGAAGGTTGCCTGCTAGGAGGCACAAAATATGGAGATATATGGTCCGTCAAATACATTAGGCATGTCACCACCGGATCTACCAAGAATGCACTCTTTACAAGTGACTGCAGGTTATAAGGAATAAAGGCTAACGATTCCACAGCAACAGGCTTTTGCATGAGAGCACTCCAAGGAAGGTCATGTCAGATGTGCATTTTGGGTGACATTTCTGAAAGATCAGAAGGGACACATAAGATCCATCGTAGGCAGGACCTTGTGTGTCTCACTCATTCATGTGTACTCTAGCCCCTGGGCCAAAAGCAGGACTTGAATCACCGGGCCCAGGGCATACAGTTGAACTGAGTGAATTCTAACTTTCTTGGCTTTCACGTCTAGTCTTGATTGTTGAAGCCTTGATTAAAGACTTTTCTCATTATGAACTGAGCAAGAAAAGAGGTGTGGGAGGTGCATTTAAACAGTTCTTAGCCTGGAACAAAAGAGTTGTTTATACCTAGTGCTAATCAAGCAAACAGCACAAATGTGTTCTGTGTGTTCTTTGGCTTTTCTCTACACTGCCTACAAATCTTTTAGCAGCAGGAAATGGGGAAAAGAAGCACTCAGGGACACAGGAGGAGTTGCTACAGGACGAAAGGAAAGCCCATATTTTGGGATTAAAAACAAAAAAGCAAAAACACCACCCAGCTTCAGTGAACCTGGTAGCAGCCAACTGTGAGACCCCCACCCACCCCTCTTTGTCCCCACTGGACCTATGGGACAAGAACTCTGTGTATTCTTCTATTATCAGTAAGGGCTGAAAGAAGAGACTGTCCATTACAGGTGACCATACAAGTAAATTTAATTTTAGGTTTTTAAATTTTTAGTTTCACATACATACAATTAAAAGATAGCCTGGATACGGCAGTGCCGTATCCAGGGATCCATCCCATAATCAGCTTCTAAACGCTGACACCATTGCATACACTAGCAAGATTTTGCTGAAAGGACCCAAATATAGCTGTCTCTTGTGAGACGATGCCGGGGCCTAGCAAACACAGGAGTGGATGTTCACAGTCAGCTATTGGATGTATCACAGGGCTCCCAATGGAGAAGCTAGAGAAAGTACCCAAGGAGCTAAAGGGATCTGCAACCCTATTATTGGAACAACATGATGTACTAACCAGAACCCCGGAGCTCTTGTCTCTAGCTGCATATGTATCGAAAGATGGCCTAGTTGGCCATCACTGGAAAGAGAGGTCCATTGGACTTGCAAACTTTATATGCCCCAATATAGGGGAATGCCAGGGCCAAAAGAATGGGAATGGGTGGGTAGGGAAGTGGGGGGCGCTATGGGGGACTTTTGGGATAGCATTGGAAATGTAATTGAGGAAAATATGTAATAAAAATATTAAAAATTAAAAAAATAAATAAATAAAAGATAGCCTGGGGAAACCAAAGAAAGCAGGGTATTAAATACTGAAACCTGATGGCAGGGTAATAGCTGCTGCTTTAAAATTAAGCGAGAGAGGTATGTATTTACCATTCAGTTTTAGTTAACCTTTCATTCACTATAATTTACCAAATTTATTCACTTGAATCATTTATAATTTAAATAATGTATTCAAATAATTATAATTTAATTTATTTAGTTAAATTACAGTTAAAATCTTACGCTATTTAAGAATAAAGGCTACTATAGATTTTGTAGGCTTGCTCAGCTCCACCACTAAGCGATTATTTGTCTCTCAGGAAAGAGGGCTTGAACTCCATGATTCTGAAAATATCCTACTAAATGCCAAAGGTGACAAACACCTCAGCCGCCACTGGCAGCCAGCTCTAGCTGACCTTTCCTCTCATTTCTCTCATTTCACGTCACCTTGTGTCTGACTTGCTGTGAGTGCAGCTGTGTACACTTCTCCAGGGACAGAGTCCAAGTCTTACACAAATTTCTTGCCGCCACTCTTTATCCCTGTCTTGCATCTGCCTGATCCTGTGCTAAACCCAGACTAAACAACCTACTTCCTCTGGCAAGGTGCAGACCACATCCAACACTCAGTTAGGTACTCCGCTTTTCCTTCCGTGTGGACCGGCAGGAAACAAACAGGAAGCGACTATGCCAACCACAAGAAACAGAAACACACGCCTGTCTGGAACTGTGCACAACAGGTTGCTTTTAGCTCTCCCTCGGGCATTCAAAGTTCTCTTGCAGCGTTATGAGAAGCACAATGAGCCTGTCAGGGGCGAGATCTGCTTTAACCTGGACTTACTGACAAAATTGTAGGCAATTATTTATGGTTCTAAAAACCAGTGAAGGAGTCCCTGGGGGGATTTTCTTACTGTATAGTATCCCATGCCTTGTTTGTCTTCTGAAAGTATTAAGCATTCTCAGATTAAATGTAAATCGATCTCAAGATTGCAAACATAATATAAATAAGTTACTAGGCAGGTTACAGACCAGGCTCAGCAGACAGGGAGCCTGTCAGAGATGCTGTCACAAGGCTTCTAAAGTGGTGATCCTCGGGTAAGAATGTTAGCTAACTTCTAACCAGTAACATTGTCTTCAACTGTATTGCTCACACACGTTGACTCCAAGAGGTTCATAACCTACTTCTAGACTTACTAGATGATGTTAGAAGCACAGAGATGGGTATGGGTGTGTGTATGGGTGTGTGTGTGTGTGTGTGTGTACAAGTGGAAAGAGCAGATGAAAGCATAAGGCTATAGAATATAGTGACAAATAAGAGGTCATCAGTCTAGGATTGAAAAGCCATTAGAAGGCTTCACAACCTGTATAAGTAACACTGGCAAGGCTAACAAAATACATGGTTGGGCTAGGGTGCAGCTTGGTGACAGGGCACTGGTCTGGAAGGTGTGAGCTTCTTGGGTCAATCCCCAGCACCATAAAACTAAAAATACACACAAACTCCTCCAGCATCTTCTGTGTAACATCTCATGAAGAAGGACTTTGGAGGGTGGCCCTGGGCTGCTGATGGCTTAGACACTGAAGAGAGTCGGCACCACACAGCTCCAGAAGACTGAAAAAGCCGTAACAATGCCCACTCGAGTTTTCAAGACACAGGGAGGTGTGTTCATCTAATTCCACTGTGTGTATGTGGAGGGAGCAGATGGAAGCGCATGGCTATAGAATATGGTGGCAAATAGGGGTCCTGGGATTGAATCCCACTCAGACGAACACTCTGTGGAACACAAACTAAGGTCCTGATTAAGGGCACTTCACTTACTGACTACACTGAATGAAGCAGGTCTCTTCTGAGGCACCATTTTCACCACATTAACACTAAAGCGCCTGCCAGCCAGCTCCGTTAAGTTTTGCCTATAAAGGTGTAGGCACCTGCAGTGACGATACCCAAGAACCTGGCCTCCCCTGACCCCGAGTCGCCTTGCAGACATGCAGCCTGCCTCTGCCACTCGGCTCTGCTTGGTCCTTGTAGCTCGGTTCCCTCCCACGTGCCACATGCGTGGGCCGAAGCGGTATGCAGCATTCTCTGCTGAGGTTTCTTCACCTAGCATGTTGTGACGGATTCATCCACGGTACTGGGGTGTGAAAAAGCTTGCTTGTTTTAATTAAAGCAGCTCGTCAAGCCTCCTGATCAGTGACTGATCCCATGAAATAAAGAAATAGGATTTGGAGACAGTAAACAACAGAGTAAAACCCAATATTGAGCTACTGCTTTCCAGAGAGCTAAAAGCCACATTCAGGTTTCTACGTGAAACAAGATATCTGTGTAAAATGTCTAGGACTATGCTTGGCAGGAAGCATGAGCTCCAAAAACAGCCTCTTTGTACAGCTGTGCCAGGGAGTGCCACTCACAGGCCGCAGTGTTACAATGGCGGCAATAACCAAAGACTCATTTCCCCCAGGGAGTGCCATTCACGGGCCACAGTGTTACAGTGGTGGTAATAATTAAAGACTCATTTCCTTGTATTAAATTACCTTTTTAAAAAATGGTCGACCTGCTAGGGATGCTCTTGACTCCGCTGCTTACACTGTAATGTTCTGAATAAAGAATAAGCAGGAAAAGAGCCATTCTTCAGGGGAAAACTTAAAATGAAAAAAATCCTGCTTGCAATCCTGCTTAGAAGCTGAGTCAATTGGACTTGGGGCAGAGTTGACAATTCTGACTGAAGGCTGTGGTCATGGTGGCCAAGCCATCGGAGGCCTTCTTGGATTTTTTTACACCACCCTGGGTCCTGTCTTCTAAGCACAGCCAGGATCTGACTGCAGTAAGGCCGCAGCACCAAATACACGAGAAGTTTAAAAAGCATCCTAAAGTCAACACTTGCACAGCTGACGTACACAGATGCTGCCCCTGTGGGCAGCAGAGGGCAGGTGAATGCTGTGAGCATATTAAAGAACAATATTATAATTCCTTAACTGGCGTCACCACTATCCCCACCTCTGAGTTAGTTCTTAAACAGTTAAAGTAGTTTTATAATTGGTAATGTGTGGTTTAAGGAGAATACAAGGGAAAGTTCCCCAGGTCCTTAAAAGCCTCTATTTTATGGGGGACACTTTTATATAAATATGTATTCCTGTAGAAAGCATGAGTTGGAATCAGATGCATCTACAACAAGCATTTTTTACCTTTTTTTTTTTTTTTTAAATCAATGTAAGTTTGGCAACTTTTGTGAATACAGGAAGTATGCATTGCAAAGACTGTTAATTTTAATGAATTCTGGTTAGTCATTAAGTCTAAAGACATCCATACAGTAAAGTGACTTTGTCATTTACTGGCTGATCTGTGGTAACTCTAGAAGTAAAAGGTGGTAGTAATTACATCAAGATAATTTGTATCCATCAGAAATGGGTCTTGTGAGGCAGACAACTACAGAATGTACACTAGCAATGTGGTAAATTTTCATAATAAACATACATATTGTAAGCTCTGATTCCTCTGAGAGTGTTGAGGTGTCCCTCCCACCCCCTACCAAAGTAGAAGAGAGTCATTCAATTTTTTTTTTTTTTTTTTTTTTTGGAGAAAAGGTAGCTTCTAAAGTCAATGGAATATTTTATTAAATAGCACAGAAAACCCTATAAACTTAACCTTCTTAAGATTCCACATACAAGACCACAGGCCCAAGGGTGGTACTCCTATGCTGGTGAGTGAGTATGTCTATAACAAATTTTAAAATGCTGAAATCTCATCAAATTAATAGAGATGATATAGAAGAAACACTGTCTATCCTTCAGGACACCATTTCTTCAGATTCTGGGAAGATACCCATTAATTCTTCCTCGTGTGTTCAAAACCAAGGCTGCAATGAAGCTGGGTAATGCTACACCCCAGAGCCGTTATGCATTTGGATCGGAATTAATTTTGTTATTGTTGTACCCTCAGAAACCTTTCCGTGTTCCCAGACTTCCCACAGCCTCACCTTGTTACAGGGCCCTATGTCAGGATTCAATGGCGTATGGGTTTCTGACCCACACTTAAGAAGCTGTGCCAACACCTGGGCTTCAGACGAGTGGAGACAAGTGTGTTGAGCATTCCCAAAACAATATGTAAGTACTTTATGAAATAAACCAACCTATTTCACATACATAACTTCCTCATGTTAGGTAGGCAGCCCACAACCAAGGCAAGGTAACATCAAAGAACTCCATGAATCTAACAGTGGTTCCAACAGGGGCAACTCCAGGCAAAAAAAAAAAAAAAAAAAGAAAGAAAAGAAAAAAAGCGGGGGTGGGGGGAGCATGTGCAAGAGCCAAAGCCAAAAGCTCCCTTTACACTTTCCTATGCTGCTGCCTGGTTACAGACTGATGTCTGTCTACCTGCATCTTCTGGCTTCTGCGCATTCATCCCCTAATGGGAAATCTCCCTCTCCCTTGCACCACACCCACCATTTCTACGCTCTAGCTCCTTTATACCTGCCTCTCGTTCCCTGCAGACATCTTCTACCCTTTGCCTTTCTCCTGACCCCAAGACTTCCTAAGGAAGTCTTTTCTTCTCATTTCAACTCCACTGCCTTAGCTCAGAATCACAAAATAAGACCATTTCCTAAGGTTATCTACAGTGATAATGACTGAAGTCATAAGATTATTTCAATTTTGTTAGCCTCTGAAAACTCACTGAATCCTATGTGGCCGACATTTAGGAAGGCATTCCAGAGTGCTGGAAGCAGTCTGTGGCCTAAGTTTGCTCCTTTCTGAGAAAGCCCTGGAAGTCCTTTTCTGTCTCAGCAGTCAAAGCTAAGCTTTTGCCTTTCTGATTATATATTCATTATCTATGTACATCTGTGTTAGTATCACTTCACTATACTTGCCCTGAGCCATTCTTCATTATAACAACATGCCCTTTTTATTTTTAATTTCACTGAATTTTATATTATTAATAAAATATAATTCACATATAAGCTATCCATTTAAGGTGTACATTTCAATAGCTTTTCAGACATGTGCAGAGTTGTGCAACCATCATTATAATCAATTTTAGAACAGTTTCGTCACCCCGGAAGCAACTCAGAATCAAGTCACTCGCTGCCCTCGCAGACTCCAGGCGTCCCTAGTCCTGTCGGTATGCACGTGTTCTAAGTTCTGTCTTGAGATTTACACCTATTCTGGACATTAAGATCCATCTTCATTTATGTGTATGCATGTGTGGCTGCAAGAATGTGTGTGGGGGCCCTCAGATGCCAAGAGACATATCCAATCCCTTAGAATTGGAATGACAGGCTGCATAGGCGCTGGGAGATGAACTCGGGTCCTCTGGAAGAGCAGGAAGTACTCTTAACTGCCAAGTCACCCCTCCAGCCTCTACTCTGGACATCTTATAAAGAATCCTTTGTGCCTAGCTTTCCCACAATGGATTGACCTCACCATTCATCCAGTACAGTGCATATAGTACTTCATTCCTCTTCACTGCTGAGAAAACCTACTCCTCTGTGGCTAGAAAACACTGAATTTGCCCATTCGTTAGTTGGACATTTAAGTTGTTCTACTCTTTGGCTATTATGAATCTGCTGTTATTAAAGTTTGTAAACAAGTTTTAATGTGGAAATTTTCATTTCTCTTGGGTGTTGATTGAACTCTGTTCCTGGAGAGGGGGGAGAGGGAGAGGGGCAGGGGCGGGGACAAAGACAGGGAGAGAGATTGAAGCTTCAACCTCTAGGACCTCAGAATGTGGCCTTAGTTGAAAATCAAATCTTTAAAAGAAATAATCAAGTTAAAATGATGTCAGTGGGCAGACCCCACCTCAGTAGTATATATGAATGTTCCTACAACACAAAGAAATTTGGACAAGGACCCCTAACCCCACAGGTTACATGGGAAGAGGACAGGAATGATGTCCAAATACCAGGGAATAAATACCAAAGACTGCCAGCAATCGCCAGCACCTAGAGTTGTGAAGCTGGACATAAGGATAGCCCTGCCTATCCCTTCAAACTTACGACTTCTAGCCTCATAAAGTGAATTTCTGTTGTTTTAGGGGTCCTGCTCTGGGCCCTTCACAGCTACAGTAGGGCACTAACACAAGTGTGAGTGTGGGGTGGGGGTGGGGTAGTTGGTCTTGAGAGGAGTGCACTGGACCCCTTTAGGAAGCTGCACATTCTTGTCCAGAGCACATTACACTGCTTGACTGGATAGTTTTTTTTAAAAATTAATTATTAATACATTAAAATTTTCCCTTAATTGTAGACAAGATTTTTGGTTTTGTTTTGTTTTTTGTTTGTTTTTGAGACAAGTTTCTCTGTATAGCCCCTGGCTGTCCTGGAGCTTGTCTGTAGACCAGGCTGGCTTGCCTCTGCCTCCCAAGTGCTGGGATCAAAGGCATGCACCACCATCACCTGGCATGTCGACTTTTTTTTCAATGTCTAACCTCACCTCCAGCAGATATTTTCCCTTCACCTCTACCACGGTGATTGACTCCTTCATCACCAATGGTGAGGCCCTTTTCCTAGCTCCCTTACAAAGATCATTCACAAACAGTAAACCATCATGTGCTGCTAGGGGTGGGAGGCAGGGTGGGCATCTAGGGATACAGAACCATCTTCAAGAGCCGCATCCGTGTAGACGGGTGAGGAGTAGATAGTACTAAACAGCAGGGAAACTTCTTCCTCTTCTTTTTTTTTTTTTTTTTTTAGGGCTCACTCACCTAGCTAAAAGGAACCCCCTGAAGGAGTGGTATTTTCTTTGGGGAAGGGAGCCTGGCTAAAACATGATATAAGTACCATCTCTGTAAAAGAGGTTGCGTAGAATATAAATTCTGCCAGAATCATTGAAATTTAGATTTCAATTTGTTTTTCTAATAGGACCCTCAACTCCTTTGAACAATAAATAATTATAGTCTGTTAATGATACAGTTACATATAATTTAATCATATTTTGATTTTCCTGAATAATTAAGAATAGAACCTTATATATTCTTGAATAAGTAAGTTATATACAGACACAAAAGGATAACCACCATGGTTATCCGATAAACTCAGTAATAGCTGATAAAGCTTGTAGATTTCAAGACCTCTGCATGACTAGTGGATGTCAGGTATCTAAGTGATCAATCGAGTCTAGATAATGCCCTAACAATTAGAGCAAGCTAGCCATACAGTAAAATGTTCACAGTGCCATCATCTCCCAGAGACCCATCGCTCTGTGGTCAGCCACCTACCCCTGCTTTTCTCACAGAGCTTCAGCCCTTCCTATTCTGTAGGAAGACATGGTTGTACAAGAGTCAAAAGGACAGACGTGGGGGTGAGAGAAGGGGGAGCAGGAGTGAGGAACGTCACCCTCAGTCACTAGCACCCCAGAACGGAGAGCCCAGAGTCCTTGTGTTAGAACTCAACATCAAGTGACTGAAACAAACAGAAGCCCCTAGGCTTCTCCTTTAGCAGAGATTCTGAAAGAAGCCACATGTTTGATTTTCCTCCCCTCTAGCATTCTCATAAGCAGTGACTAAGCCTGGTCTGGAAAATCTGCAACTAAAGAACTGCTCAGGAAATCCACGTCTGAAAACAGAGCCACAATTGTTTGACATGGGAAGAAAATAGACGAAACTGGATTCTAGATAATTTACCTTAAAAGGCTAAAATAAACTTGTAAAATTGCTTCCTTTCTTAGCCTCTTCTCATTACAGCAGAGGGCAGGTGACCCCTCAGATCAGAGCTCTTTAAAGTGCAGAGCCCCCAGAGCAGCAGTTACCACCGTAAATGCTCAGAAATGCAAGGTCTTAGCTGTACCTCCCCAATTCTGAAACTCCAAAACCCCACCACTCTGTCACACTGAACTCCCTGCATGTGTCTGAAAGCCTCAGCTTCAGCCACAATGAGCACCAAGAACTACAGGAGTTCTGGTTTCTAGAACAATGGCTTCTTAAATATGAAGTGACAAGGGGCGTGAGGTAGGAGGTGCTACAGGGCAGCACACTGTGGCTCAGTTTCTAGAATAAGACCCAACCACAACTCTTAGCAAGCTCTGAAGCAGGACAGAAAGCAGGTACCTTCCAGATGTTTCAGGAGAGCTCGACTGCTATTCCCGTGAGCAGATATCAGAATGCTTTTGCCCTTTAAGATTTCCGGAGCAATCCTTTCCTTCCAGTAGGGAAGAAGTCTTTCCAGAACATCCTTCAAGCTTTCTGAACGTGGCAGTTGATCCAAGGGCACATCGCACACTTTGTACCTCCGGTCACTGTAGATCTCGTGGAAGTAGGGATGAGACTCCTCTATAGGAGGTGGGGTCACGTTGTAGCTCCTCCTCCAGAGCCTTACCTGCTCTTCACCATGATTCAAAGCCATTTTCTCCCTGTTGAGGCCAATCAAGGCTCCATAGTGACGCTCATTCAGACGCCAGGAGCTCTCCACAGGCACCCACTCCTGCCCCAGCTCTTCCAGGATCAGCCAGGCTGTGTGAATGGACCTGTTAAGGATGGATGTGAAGACAAGATCAAACTCGAAGTTGAGAGCTTTGAGCTGCCTCCCACAGTTCCGAGCCTCCTCCAGTCCGTCGCTGTTAAGCTTCTGGTCCACCCAACTACAGAATCGGTTCTCCTTATTCCATTGGCCCTCTCCATGTCTTAGTATAATAAGTCTGTGCTTGGACATGCTGGTGGCTGAACTACCCTGGGGTTCTCAATGGGATGATGTTCAAGAACAGCAGTATATCTAGAAAGAGAAGACAAAAAATACATATTATATTCCTCCCTCAAATGACTACCTAGTCACGGAGAACAATTATACAACAGCCAGTTTCTAAGATAAACTGGAATTCCTTTGAACAGTTTTGACATCAAACAGAACTGGTGATCATACACTTTGGCACACACAGAAACACTCTTCAGATAATTACAGACAACCTCATTGACTTAAATTTTCTGATGGCTAGATAGCATGTTAATTGCGTGACATAAAATGACAACACTCCGTTCTAATGGTGTGTTTCTACCCAAAGTAAGCAGTTTATGCTTATTAAGGAGAGGACAACATGGGGTGCGTTCTAGATCTCAAAACGAGTAGCTGGGAACACCCAGCTTCCAGCAGCTGACTTTACAATGAAAGCATCCTTCTCTCTTGGGGTTTTCAGTGTCTTTCCAGCCTTACCTCATTGTGGACATTATAAAACATGTTAACTCAATGAAGTACTGCATCTATGTCAAACATCTTTCTGACAGGCAGCAACCAGCTCTCTGATGCTACAGGCTCACAGATCATGGGTATGGGAAGACACTCATACCCTATATAAAAGGTATAGTTCGGCATTCAAATAAAGTTATAAATGCTATAAAGTGTCCTTAACAAGAAGAAATGAAGTAGTCACTGAAAGCAAATTTTCACCTGTTGTTGGCAGGAATAAATCCGGGTACAAAACAAGCTATCAACTGTAAACAGCTGAGAAATGCTGCCTGCAGGACCAGATTAACAGAAACAGGTCCTTGCGAGTGCAGGGAACCACACTGATAAGGGGCCTTGCCTCCTCCACCTCCTCCCCTGTCCTGCAGAAACTCTACTAACATCAGCCACATTACTGTGAGGAGAATCTACTAAAGTTGGACAAGCAACTCTAAGACAAGTCCGAGCTCCCTTATGCTGTAGCTCCTGCCTAGTCTGTCCCCGGAGAACCGGGAAAGCCGGCTGCATCCGTCCACCTCTGGAAGAGTGCTTCTCCACTGACACGCGATGCTCGGCTGGCTCTCTCCATCTCCACCCCAGGGTTTTTTTCCACACTGGGGAGCAAAGATTATATGAACACTGGGGCCTGCCTGGCTTCTGCATTCTTGGCAACTTCCAGTAACTGGAGATGTTCTGTCCTGCTTAAGCTGTGATTCACCCACAGTTATATAACAACCAGCGACAGAGTTCAGTGGACTCTACCTGGATTCTACTCTTTTTAAGCAATTCCTGGAGAGTCTGAAGGGGAAACACTCCAATAAGATAAGGCTTCAGGAGTAACTAGTGGTGACTGAGGTGGTTTGTAAGCAGCTGGAAGGCTACCAGGATTAGAATTCATTCTCTTTCTTGCTGAACATCAGGTTTGGCGTTTGGTGCATATGGAGCAGAGATGCACCGAGTGTGGAGAAGAACAAAGGCTTGGGAGGAAGCACCTCCCATGGCTGGGCTACTGCAGAGTGACAGCACAACACCTGTCCTCTTGGCCTTAGGGCCACTGAGGTGGCAAAGAGAGAAAGGGATGGAAGTCACCTGGGCAGTGCTTTGCCCGTGACTATGTCCAGGAAATAATCACATTGATAAAGGCCCAGCTTCACTTGGGAAAGACCAGCCAATGAGTTCATGTGGATGTGGATGGAACAGAGTTAGACCTTTTGCTGTGTATGGATGTTTCCCAGCGTGTATGGCTCTGGCTGGTACCACTAAAGCCCAGAAGAAAGTGACAGATCCCTAGAGCTACAGACAGTTGGTAGTCACTATGTTGGTGCTAAGAATAGAAACCAGGTCCTCTGGAAGAGCAGCCGGGGCTCGTAATTGCTGAACCATCTCTCCAGCCCCAAGAAAGGTATTTTTATGTTCTTGTTTTCAAAAGTCTCTATCAGCCAAGTAAGAGATGCTGTAAGCCCACTGAAAACCATATGCAATCTTGCAAATCATGTGTTTTGTTTTGTGGGTAAGAAATGAGAAGCATGCTATCAACTGTTCCTCTACTTCAGCCTTTAATTTGGCATGCCAAGTAAGAAGCCTCCAGGCTAAACAGAGAAGAAATTTTCCTTCAAATGAAGACCAGCATCTTCTTAGCATTAGCTGTTAACTTGACATTCAGAGTCACTTAGGAGATGAGCATGCCTGTGGGATGACCTTGACTGTGTAACTGAGGTTAGGAAGACTCAGCAGCTGTGTGTGTATTGGGGGTGGTGGTGCAGCGGGGGCACTCCCTGCCTGAGACCCAGGACTATATGAAAACGGAGAACACACACCGGTCAGATGCATTGCCTCGCTGCTCTCTGCCCTTGACTGTGGATGTGAAGTGGCTGCTGCTTCACATTCCTGCTGCCTTGATTTGCTTCAAGTGATGAACTGTAATTTGGAATCCTGAGCTAAATAAACCCTTTCTCCTTCAATTTGCTTTTATCTAAGCATTTTATCACATCATTGAAGAGGAAACGAAGATAGGCATGGGGACAAATTCTATAAGCAAAAACACTTCTCAGTCTTGGTTATAAATCAAGGGAACCAAACAAGTATCGATGGCATTAGCAGTACTCAGCCATCTACCACCAAGCCTCAGTACTCAGACACCTACCACCAAGCCTCAGTACTCAGACACCTACCACCAAGATCCAGTACTCAGACACCTACCACCAAGATCCAGTACTCAGACACCTACCACCAAGCCTCAGTACTCAGACACCTACCACCAAGATCCAGTACTCAGATACCTACCACCAAGATCTAGTACTCAGACACCTACCACCAAGATCCAATACTCAGACACCTACCACCAAGCTTCCCAGTGTCTTAATCTGCTACAACTTGCTTCCATGTTTTTGAAAAAAAAAAATTCTGATTTTCTTTTTACTGAAAATACACTGAACAGTACTACAGCCCCAAACCTATGCAAATACACTTTTTCCTTCAGACATACAGGAGGTGAACACAGGACACAGTACTAAACTAGAGCATCCATCTCAGATAAAAGAAACTTCCTATTCTCTTATTTGGTACAATTCATTTCCTATCTAACCAGCTGGCGAACATGTGCAAAGGCACTGTTGAGTTTGTTAGCTTTAAGACCCCTCTTAGCATCTGTTGAAGCTGGCCTGTCAAATGTTTAGCAACAGATATGAGACGCTGGTCAGTTTGACAAGTTCAAAGCTGGGGCTGCAAACTCAAACTGATGTGTGTAGGAGAGACCACTGGACGACAGGCAGGGCAAGAGTGCTGACTTCTGAGGGCTGTGTGAGTATTGGAGGCAACTCTTAGGAAGAGATGGAGCTTTTCTATAACCTGTGTCCTTTCTTCCTCAGCACAAGGCGGTGTGTGTGTATATGTGTCTACACAGCCATTTCAGAAAGTGTACTGAAACGCAGGAATACGGAGGGAAGCTTAGCTTGTCACTGCTGCAGATGAGCCTCGTCAGGCCAAGCAGGCATTGCAGCCTATGGAAAAGCTACTTTTGTAACTAAGACCATGTTCCTTCCCTCCCAAATTCGAATCCATTCCCTTAAAACCTCAGGCTTCATTTTCACTTCATTTTGTTTGGGAAAAGCCACCAGCCTGCAGCTGGTTCTTGTGGCTGCTGTTTTTAATCTCTCAGCAAGTTACTGACACCAAAGTTAGGCACTGATTTTTCAATCAGTAGTTTACGATCAAAAAAGTCTGCATAGGTTAATTGGATTATTATTTCCTAGAGTTTCTTCCTTTCATTGTTTATTTAATGAGTTTATTTAACGTGTTCTGCCTGAATGTCTGCCTCTGCACCACATGCAGTATGCCTTGGTGCCCACAGAGACCAGAAGAGGGCGTCAGATCCCCAGGTCTGGAGTTAGACACAGCTGTGGGCTGCCATGTGGATGCTGGGAACTGATCCCAGGTCCTCTGGAAGAGCAGCCAGAGCTCTTAATTGCTTAGCCATCTCTCCAGCTGCAGCTTCTTTTAAGAGTATGGTCTGCCTGAAGAAAAGTTTTCTAAATCAACATAGTTCTCCCCGACTCTAGCTCGTCTCGTCTCGCCTTTCCTTTCTCTCCACTGTTTTCCCTTCTTTCCAGACATTTCCTTATTGTAATCTATGGGTAGCTGTGTGTATGACATAGGTGTGATGTAATTTTTATTTTCCTGCAGCAATTGTTCTCTTTGAGGCTTACTGCCTCAGTCTGCTAACTGAGTCCTTGTCCTGGAAGCTTCTAGACTTCGTACAGTCTTATCTAGGCCTAGAATGTTTTCAGCCTCTGAGTCTTGCTGAATAAGCTTGCCCTTTCTACTTCTGAACTCTGGCAGGCTGATTCAACTCAGCTGTTCTGGCTTAAGCTCTGCTCCAAGCTGATTGATTCAATATGGCTTTTCTCTCTCAGCCTCTGCTTGGCCTCAAACTAATTCTAGCCATCTGTTCTGATCTTCTGGCTCCTTCTCATTCTCTGGCTCGTTCTGTCTTAATGTGTCTAGCTTGTTCTCTCTTCAACCTGCCTCCTTCCCCTCTCCCTCTCTCTCTGCACTGCTCTCTTAAGCAGCTTCCACTTCCTCTCTCTTGTGGAAGTTGGGCAGATCCTAGCTCTGACTCATTCTGTCAAATCTTCCTCTAATCCATCACTTTGTCTGCCACTCAGTTAGAACTCACTTCCAAACTAGAGTGTTTCCTTCTACAAGCACACCTTACCTTTATGGTTTGGGATTAAACGTGTGTACTAAGGGCTTGTCTGTATTCCACCCAGAGGGATTAAAGGTGTGTGCTAAGGCCTGAGCCACACCACAACTAGAAACAGTTGGGTTTTGGGTTTGTTTGTTTCTTTCTTTCTAGTAAATAACACAATCTCAAAGTTCACAGTGTAATCAAATATCCTACAACACATGTGTGCATGCTTTATGTGTGTACATATGTGTGTGTGTACACAGGTCAGAGGTGTTTTCCAAGTGTTTTCCTCTATTGCTTTTTACATCATCATCCTCATCATGAGACGTGACTCCATATTAAACCTGGATCTTACAGATTGAACAAGACTAGCTGTCCAGGAAGCCTCAGGGATCCCCCTGCCTCAGCCTCTCCAGTGCTAGGATAATAGGCATGCACCACCAAGCCTAGCTTGGATGGATGGATGGACAGACAGATGGATGGATGGATATGCTGGGAATCCAAGCTCAGGTTTTCACATTTGCACAGGACTGTGCCATCCCCTAGTCCTAAACATTGTTTTCTTCATCCTCTGACTATGAAGGTATCTACAAACGTGTGCCTTGCCTACTCTACTGAAGTGATTTCTCAATAGACCATGATTACTCACGCCTATGTGGAGACCATCTTCTCTCAGGGCACCCCAGTCTGCTGCTCAGACTCTTCTCAAGCCAACCATTTCCTCAGGGGAGGATCCACTAGGAGTTCAGTCCTGCATTTCCTCCAGCTTTCCTTCTTTTACACTCTGGTCTTGGATCCCACCCCAGCTATCTGTGGTGGTGGTGGTGGTGGTGGTCTTAACCACAGCAGTTTATTCAGAGTGCATGGGGTACCTCCCATTGTGCCCACTTTACAGATGCAGAACTGAAAGGAGCAACTTGCTTAAATTAGCACAGGTTGTAAGTGGCAGAAGTACAATTCAGTCTCAGTTGTCCCCAACTGAACACCCATGCCCTGAACCACTCTGCTGCACTGCCACACTGGAACCCCAGGCTCTGGCCTCAAACCTCCCTCGAAACCTCATTTGTTTTTTCTCACTCCTTTCAACACATTAAAGGGAATGATTCACATTCTGCAAGCCAAACCCTCACCAGCCTTCCCAGCACAGTCGATTGATTCACTTTTCCAAACGTGCAGCAATGCCACTTGGGCAGGGCACAATGGTCAGCCTGTGAGGAAAACAGGCTCCAGCGTGGACTGTGCCTTCAGAGCGGCAGTGAGGAAGGCTGGCTGTGTGCACTTGCTACTGTGTCAGTAACAAGGGAAAGTAAGTCACACTGGCAGAGGTTCTTTATTCTTAAAAAAAAAAAAGAGGAAGAGGAAAGAGAAAGCATCTCTCCCTTCATGGACACAGCATTACAGAGGGTGGATTTGGAAAGATATTTAAATTTAGGTTGATTAGAAGAGAAATGGACTTCTGGCCTAAGGTAACAATCAGGGACAGGTGCAGAGAGAACAGGAGGCCCATTCAAAATGGCGAGAACTAGAAGTAGCTGCCTATTCCCTCTGATTTGCCTAAAACACTATTGCTTTATGCTTTTTTCCTTCCCCAACATAATTATGACTAAGGCCCCTTTCACACCTAAGTGTCCCATTTGGAAAATTACATGGTCACTCTGTCATAGGGTATAATCAGGAAGTAGGTGGAGACAAGGCTAGAAAGATAAAACTGAATAGAGGCTCAAGGAGGACCTTGTGCCAAAGAATGCCGACTCTTGTGTAAACACTGAGACATCATTAGAGGTTTAATGGCACACATTTGAGGGCCAGGAAGCATTCATGCTCACAGAGAAGTCTAAATATTAGCTGTGGGGGGGTTTGCAGGAAACCCTAGTGACATACAATGACAACCTGGGCCAAGAAGACAGCTGCTGGAAAGGAAAAAAAATAAGTGAGAAAGAAACTGTAGTTTAAGATGCTGGCAATATTCCCTGTAAAAATCCAAGCAGTCAATTTTTTTTAGCTTTGCAGACTATATGATCTCTGTCATAATATGTACAGTCGTCTAATTTTGTCTCTGTAGCTGCAAGTATCTGTACGCAACACATGAGTAAATGTGATATAATTTGATGGTGGCATCAAAATTAGAATCTCATATCATTTTCACATGATATATTGTTATCAGTAGGCTAATTTCAACAATTTAAAATAAAAAAAAACATCCATTTATATCTTGTGGAATATATATATATATATCCAGAAGGCTCTGGTGTGCAAATCCCTGCCTAGCTAGACCCCATACATGGATGTGCTCCCAACATTATAAAATAGCCAGCTTAGAAGTGAGACCTTGTCTCAAGGAAATGAAACAAAACAAAACAAAACAAAACAAACAAGCAAAACCACCAGTTTGTACCCTTGGCCAGAACAGCAAAGTGCCCTGGGGAATGGAATCCCACTCACAGTTGTTTTATTCCTCACATAAGTCAGCATTGAGCACACTGAAGTCAGAGTACCCAGTCTGTGCTTAATTCAGTATTTAGGAACAGGTTTGAGTGGGGGTTGGGGAGGGTGGGGGAGAACTATGGGGAAATGATTCACTTGTTAGCCTCCCACAAACGTGCGCTCTCGTTTGACATACCCTCTTTGTAAATCAGTTGCAGTACACTAAACATGAATGTAGATTTGCTCAGGAGCAGGACCTAACCAGTTGTCTTAGCAGTACAGGAAAAAAAAAAAAAAAAATCAGGTGATTCAAAGCCCTTTCGCCTGTTACAACGAAGACCTTTCATTATATCTTGAAATTTCATCTCTATATTCCATATATTCTATATGTTGAAATTCCATCTAGATTATGACACCAAAGATTTTTTTTTTCCCTATAAATGCCACCATGAAGCTGTGCTTCAAACTTCGATTCTTTTGACAAAGCAGAAACAGAAAGAGCTGACAGGTTGAGTGACAGGCACATAAAACCAACCGAGTGCCCATGGGTCCGCAGCATGGCCCACATTTGCATGTTATTTCCTCCATCTGTTTACAAATTAACAGCGATGGGACTTTGCTTCCTCCCTCCCTCCCTCCCTCAGCGTTTGGAAAGTTAAGTAAAGACTCTCGTATCGGGAAGAGACAGTATCACGACTCGGGAAGAGACAGAGAAGTCACAGGGTAAAGAGAAGCCCAAACTTCTACTTCCTCCCATTTTCAAAATAACCATAATATTTCAAGTAATATCAAATAAGGGACTTGGGGCCAGAATCTCTCCAATCCAGAACTTACTCTTCAGGATTAAACATTTAAAACCCACCTCAGAGTACTCTGAGATTTTCCTTGGTACAGACCCTCACTGTACAGTTCTCAGTAACCATTACTTCCCACTGCACGAGGCAGCTAGCCTTACGGAAGATGAGATGAGCTGGCTGTATTTGAGGACAAGGAGAAAGACTACTGATGCCTCTCATCAATTACAAAGGGAAGAGGCAAATGAAACCCAGCATTTAATTCCTTAGGGTTTCAAGTATCTTAACAAGACACACCTTCCCCAGACTCAGGCTGTTTAAACATAAACTGAGTCCTGGCAGCACTTGAGATCCCACTATTACTTCCCTAAAAGTGGATGTGGTAACTTTCCCACTTGTGTGTGAAGTGCTAAGAACACCTCTGCAGCAGACTCTGCCACTCACAGGCATCTCTCACTAAAACCATCATCCTTTACCCTTACATATCTCTCTCTCTCTCTCTCTCTCTCTCTCTCTCTCTCTCTCTCTCTCTCTCTCACACACACACACACACACACACACACACACACACACACACAGGGTTACAAAGGCAGCAAATTACAGCAGGTAGAGCCCTCTTTACATGAAAGAGTTACACGTGTGTAGTGGTGAGATTTGACTTTGCCTGAGCCGAGGTACTTGCTACAGCCTGCTTACAATCAGCAGTGTCGGCAACGCCCACTCAAGAGTCTTCCTTTCCTCTCCCCAGTTACTGCCCTAGGGTGGTAGGCTTGTCAATACAAACTGTGCCCATCAAATCCCAAAAGCTCACAAAAGCCTGCGCTGGAGCACTGTTTAGCAGCTGACTCACGGTTGGATAATGAATACATTCAACTCTTTGAACACTAAGTTATAACAAAAGCATTACTCCCTTAGGAAATATAAAATGAATTGTGGTGAGGTACTCTAGCAAACAGAGAGGCAGAAGGACTGGGCTTTAGTTCACTCATGCAGACTGGTACAGACCACAGGCCTGTCAAAGTAATTCTACTGAGCTGATGGTATGGCTAGACATGAAATCGAGGAATAAAGTAACATGAAGGGAAAGGTTAAACAGGAGACTTAAGCAGAAGAGAGCAAACAGCAATCAAATGTGCGAGAAGGGGAAGGCGGAATGAATTATGCAGTCCTAGAAGTACACCAAGTACTATTAGAGTGTGCAGTCCAAACGCATTAGTAAAGAGGTCGATGTTACATTCACATTCTATAAAGTAGTTTATTGCCATGTCTTTCTAAATGGAAGGGTTTTGCTATTGATATCTTTGGATCCAGGCTCTTGCCATGTGGCCCAGGCTGGCCACGGTCTTGCAGCAATCCTCTAGCCTCAATCTCCTAAATCCTGGGATTACAGGAGCATGGCACCACGCCCAGATGTCAATCCCTTCGCTCTCTTTCTCCAAACATCGCCTCACGCTTGGCTTCAATTCCAAGAACAACCGAGAAGCCACCAGTGCAAGCATGTTGTCCTCTGTTCTCTAGGCATGCAGAGTTAGATGCATGGATTATGAAGTTAGATGTACCAACCACTTCATAAAGTGAAACAACCCTATTAATCTCACAAACCATAAAAGGTGAAGAGGAAGAGAACACAAAATAGCCAAACACTAACAGTTGCCTCTGAGTAATGAGATTAAAGATGACAATTTTGGGGGGCTATATTAGATTTCTATACTCTCCTTTAAAAAAATATTTTTTTACAACGATCTGGTTAGTTTGGTTCAGTTTAAATATGGGCACAAAAGAATATGTCCTTGAAGCCAGACACTTTTGCTATAGACTTCATACAGAGGTCAATACAGTGAGATTTTCCTTGTAGACATGATAGTGAAAAATTGTCTAATTATCTTTAATTTTACGTAGCCTTTAATAAAGGTATGGACCTTGGAAATGTAACTTCTGCCTTTTTAAACGATGTGGAAACTGGGCTGGAGAGATGGCTCAGTGGTTAGGAGCGCTGGCTACTCTTACAGAGGAACTGGGCTCCCTTCCTAGCACCTGCAGGGGGGCTCATAGACATCTGCTCCAGTTCCGGGGGGGGGGGGCATGGACACTAGGCGTACACAGAGTACACATACATACATTCAGGCAAAAAATTCATACACATAAAACAGTCTTGAAAAAAATGTGAAAATTGGGCTGGAGAGATGGCTCAGAGGTTAGAAACACTGACGGTCCTGAGTTCAATCCCCAGCAACCACACTGTGGCTCACAACCATCTGTAAAGTGATCAGATGCCCTCTTCTGGTGTGCCTGAATACAGCTACAATGTACTTATATACATAAAATAAACAACTCTTTTTAAATAATGTGAAAATTAAGTTTTACAGACGAACTAACACGACTTCTTTTATTATAGAAACTTTTGTACCTGCTGCTGAAATGTAACCATTTACTTTTTATTTCCTCCCGAAGGCGTCGGAATTCTGTTAGTTAATATTCTAGAACCATTTCCCCCATTCACAGGCTTTAAACCCTTCCTAATTTGGGGGGGGGGGGGGGGAGAGGGTTCCATCCTGCAAAGTCTAATAAACTTCATTACAATTTTGCATTTCTTTTGACTTACTGTAGTGAAATACTTGCTCCTACCCCTTAGCACAAAAAGAAATGACACTTTTTGGCCATGATAGTGGTGGTCGCGCGTGCGCGTGCACGCGTCTGTGCTGGGGAGGGGGTAGTGTTCCCCTGAACCCGGAATATGGTTCCTGAGATTCCTGAATATGCAACAACCTCTTTGCCTTCCATGATATTTTCCCCCTTAACTTACACTTTTAGGATCAAGGTCTGCCTTCGCCCTACACCTGCTTCCTTCCAGGGAATCCACTGGCTAAGACAAGTAGCCACACCTGAGCCATCCAGGCGGTAGAGTTCAACTTTGCTAAGCCACCATCACTACAGCTCTGGGTTCACACACCATCACTCCAGCCGACAGAACTCACTGTCCCTGAGAGATGCTCTCTGAGCAAGGGGCAGCTGAGACCTAGGGTACCCGCGAGGATCTAGCTTAAAACGGGCATCAGGTTATCAGGTTCCCACCAGATACTAAAGCCGGGCAGGATAGCAACCGGCCTTCTCACAATAGAACAGCAAGCCACTCATGAAAGAAAAGAAATCCTCACAACTGTAACAATTACAACGAAGCCACTCACCTGCAAGGAAACCACCAGTAGCAGCCAGTCCTCAGTAACACCGTGCTGCAAACGCCAGTGAGGATTCATTGCTACAGCCGGCATCAACGCTCTTTTGTAGCCTAGAAGCCAAAATGGTCAGAACCGATGGCGCTGGGTATTGGAAGACAGAGTTGTCACTCATTCACGGCCCCGCCCTCTGGCCAGCGACCAGCCGGAGGTTCTTTCCGGTTTCTCAACTCCCTGGGGTAAGAAGGGAAGCTATGATTGGTTTAATGAGGAAACAGACGCACGGAAAGACCAATAAGATGGTAGTTTCGGACATAGGCAGGCGGGCTTTAGCCGTAGAGACCCAAACCCCTGAGCGTCGCCAGGGCAATATTTGGGGGCTGCTAGTTTTGCAGTCCAGAGAACTGTTTGAAGTTCTCGAAATTGAAACACACCTGCTGTGAAAAGCGGGCCGGCAGACGAAGGGATATTTCTTCTAGTTAACGAAAATTTTCAGGTCCTACCTAGGCTGAACCCCGTAGATCCTCACGGAAGCTTGTTTGGCACGCCTGTGCGTCGAAAACAGAGATTAAAATGAAAACCTTTAAAGTGTCCTATTTACAGATAGTCGCTCATTCTTACTTTCTCCTAACATTATGAAGAGAAGAGAAACGAATAATAGGATATCCTAAAAGTACAAGATCTGGCGAATGAGGTTAGAAAAGGAGAAAATGGTCCACTTGGGAAACCAGTTTCTGAAATTAAACCTATGAAAATGCCAGCTTGTCACTCGGGTCTGGTACCAGAGCTGGAAGCTACTAAGCAGGCTTGAACTACCACACAAGGTCTGAAACGTGTGTCAAAACGTGAATGAGAAAGATAAGAAATGTTATGTGTGCCTGAGCAGACGGGAAAATCCCCCTTCTTGATTTCTGAAAGCTGTTCCACTTAGTGTCTTCTGAACTCACCTAGTTAATCCTATAAACAAGTCCAGTAAGTTTGTAACCAGCTAATGGGTGCTCAGATCAGTTATTTACGATGAAAATCTTGACGCACCATGAACTGGTGTCACGATGGCCTGCTTGTAGCAAGCTGTATGTCCCATTTATCCATTTTAGCTCATGATAGTTGCAGCTGCCCCTTTCTCAGAGAGCATCTCTCAGGGACAGTGAGTTCTGTCGGCTGTAGTGATGGTGGCTTAGCAGAGTTGAACTCTACCTCCTGGATGGCTCAGGTGTGGCTACTTGTCTTAGCCAGTGGAGTCCCTGAAAGGAAGCAGGTGTAGGGTGAAGGCAGACCTTGATCCTAAAAGTGTAAGTTACTAAGGGGAAGGGAGGGAATGTCATGGAAGCAAAGAGGTTGCATAGTTGGGAATCTCCAGAACCATATTACAGGTTCAGGGAAACACCCCCACCACACACCACACATCACACACCACCACCACACACCACACACCACACACCACACACCACACACCACACACCACCACCACACACCACCACCACACCACACACCACCACCACCACACACCACACACCACATCACACACCACCACCACCACCACCGTGGCCAAAAAGTGTGATGTCGACAGACATTCATTTTTAGGAGAACACATACCAAGCCTGGCAACTCCCAGTAGGTGATTGGCCACCTCTAGTGATCGTAGTAAGTTGCACAAGGTTTCACTAGAGTTCAGGTCAGAACAGCTGGAGAAGGAATCTGCCTAATCTTACACACCTGCCAACCTGTTCTTCCTTTTCTTCATGAGGGCAGATGGACCAGAAAACATTTCTGCTGCCCTGTAGTATCAAAGCTTTCTCCTCAGGAAGGGTAACGGCAGCCATTCAAAACCAGTCCTAACAGTCATACAGCATTTGACATTTGGGGGTACTCTGAACCTGAGGGTGCCTGCTCACTTGATTTACTTTGTTTGACCTTGTTAGGAATACTCAATAAAACTAGCTTGGCATATACAACTTTAACAATACTTGTCTTTTAGAATTATTCACCAGGATCATTAGTGTGTATATTGTTATTTAAAAAAAAAACATCAGCCGGGCGTGGTGGCGCACGCCTTTAATCCCAGCACTCGGGAGGCAGAGGCAGGCAGATTTCTGAGTTCGAGGCCAGCCTGGTCTACAAAGTGAGTTCCAGGACAGCCAGGACTATACAGAGAAACCCTGTCTCGGAAAAACAAACAAACAAACAAACAAACAAAACCATCTTTACCTGCGATGCTCTTAGGTAGGACTTGAAAGCGAGTGTTGGGAGCAAGCCTGGTCTTTACGACACAGGTATTCACCGAAGTTAGCAAAGGCAGGAGTCACTGTTGCATGGCAAGATTGTTCTTATGTTTATCTAGATAGCAATATCATATCCTGGACCCCATGTTCCGATCTGTCTGTGAGCTGTTTGCCTTGAGAAGGTTGAAAGAGTGAACTTGTGCTCACAAAGATTATCATAAACCCATTTGAGGCAAAGATGACCTTCAAAAACATTAGGCTGCTGCCTTACTTCACTGGGCCTTAGAAAGAACCCTACCTGGTTCCTTGCACAAACAATAGGGGGTTGAGACAAAAACCCAAGGCTGCTAATTTATAGTTCTGGGGAAAGCGTCTCTTCTTCCAACTGCCTCCACCTCCCACAAGCAATGTATTCCAGCTATGAGGAATTTAATTCTAAGGCTGAAGAGATGACCCAGCAGTTATGATACTATGGTACCCCTAGCAGAGGATCTGAGTTCAGTTCCTAGCACCCACATTTGATGTCTCACAATGTCTATAGCTCCAGCTCCAGGAGGTCAAGCGCCCTCTCCTGGACTCCATGCCACCTGCACTTGTATGTACACATCTGTACACATAACTAAAAAAACAATAAGAAACCCAGACACGGTGATCCATGCCTTTAATCCCAGCACTCAGGAGGCAGAGGCAGGCAGATTTCTGTGAGTTCAAGGCCAGCCTGGTCTTCATAAGGATTTCCAGGAATGCTAGGACTATATAGTGACACCTGTCTCAAAAAGAAAAGAAAAAGGGAAAGATAACAAGAATGAATATTTAAAATTTTTTAAATGAGGAATTCCATTCTGGTATAATATAGGTATTATGAAAACAAGTTTCTTTGGGTTCATTACTTCAAATTTTGATGTAGTCCCATTTTCAGTCAAATAAATGAAACAATAAATTATTTTAACCTTATTGTCTTTGTCTTTATTGTCTGCATATATTGAAAAGTCAGTATCTGCCCATGTTGTTCCTTGAGAATTGTTCCATTAATAACCTGAATAAAATACATCTAATGGTAGCATACTTAACTGGTGAAAATAATTTCACATCGATGTGTACAGAGGCCATGGCCTTTTCCAAACAGGGCTGAGTTGGTCCACAAAGCATAAAAACATTACCACTGACTTAGATGGTTCTACCTTTACCTAGTTTAGCAGAACCATTGTCTTTCTCCAGTAAATTACAGAGTTAGTCCATATCCCATGTACAGGACTGTCTGTTTATCTTAGTATCAGGGCACAGCATCATGAGCTGGCTGTTTGCTGCTGGTAGTCTCCCCCAGTTCCTTTCATTTTCAAAGTCAAGTTAACCTAGTGCAATAAGCCCACGTCTGTCCTTCACCACTGACCTGAGTGAGGATTCCTCTTTCCTGAAACTAAAGAGTGTGTACATTCCTATATACAGTCGGTACCCAAGCCTAGTCTGCCATCACATGCTGCCTCCAGTTTCTCAGCAGCCTCCTGGGAAGTCCCCCTGAACTTCCTTTAACTCTTCCAGGGAACCAGGCTGGTACTAGTAGGAAACCTTTGTGAATATGGCACAAGTTATCCTCCTTGCCTTCCACCAGCTTAGAGGAGTGACTTCCCATTGTTCCACATATAGACCTTCCTTTCTCCTGTGGTTACCCATTGCCCATGTATTTGCATCTAAGTGGTATATGTGTGCTCATAATGTTACCTGCAAAGAAAACTGAAAAAAGGAAATAATTCTGTTTATTTCTATTTGTTTTTTTTTATTTGAGTCAATATTTGCTATATAACCCAAACTGATCTTGAACTCAAAATCCTTCTGTCTTAGCCTCCAAAGTTACAGGATTACTGGCAAGCATTACACCCAGCTTTTGTATTTATTTTTTAATATTTACCTTTTCCCATTTACTTAATTGTATATGTATAATGAGCAGGTAATAATTTGATATATATGTATATATGTGTATATGTATGTATGTATATATATATATACACACACACACACACATATATATATATATATATATATATAGTGTATCATGATAGAACGGTAATTAACGTTTCTGCCCTTCTAAACGTCATTTCTTTGTACTAGGGTCTTTTGGACTCCTTCAGTCTGCTCCATTATTAAATGTATAACATGTACAGTCACCTTACCATGCTGTAAAACACGAGAACTAATCCTGTCTTAACTATTTTGGTAGCAGTTTCTTAATCCTTCCACCCCCTACGTCTCCTCACAAGCCTTTGGTGACCAGTTTCTCTCGTACTTCTAGGACAGTCACTTCTTTAGCTCACATGTATGAATGGAAACATGTGTGTGTGTGTGTGTGTTTCTCATCGAGGTGGTGGTTTGCTTTGTATACATCCTGACCTCCAGTTCTGCCCCTTCAGCTCCCTCCTTTTGCAGCTGAGAAAAAGAGAAGCATGTGTGAGCGAAGGGACCATTTGCGTAGAAAAGCTTAGAGCCTAGAATAAGAGAGTCCTGTCTCCGGATGAGTGGCAAATGCAGGTATGTTACCCGGAACGGGTAGTGATCACTAGAGAAGAGCAGTGACGGCAGATTCAAAGGTGTACAGCCGTGTAGTGTGTGTACTCTGCCTGGTGTGCACTCCACTAGAACCAGTCTGCCTGGTTTCCCGTTAGGACTGTTATTCTATTGTCTGAGACAGCCTGTCTAACATCTCTCATTTCATTATATAATGAGGCATATTAATTGTAACCACCTCACAAAATTATGTTATTTAAAGAATATCTTCTCTGCATGGCAAAAACTCAATAAATTCTAGCTTTAAAAATTCTCAATGTGGGGACTGGAGAGATGGCTCGGTGGTTAAGGCTCTCGAAGAAGACTCTGGTAGAGTTCCCTGCACCACGAGGCAGCTCACAACCAGCTGTAGTTCCAGTTCCAGGGGGAATCTGACACCCTTTGAACCTCTGAAGGCACCAGCTACCCAGTACACAAACATGCAGGCAAACATTCATAAAATAGAAATCAATGTTTTTTTAAAAGTGTCCCAGTGTAAATGACCCAGTACAATTTCTTACATATATTGCCAAATCAACAAGGTTGATTTTCTCACCTTCTTCTAAGAAAAATAAGTGCAGTGTGTCACTTGGAGGCCTTCCAGGACAGTAAATGCCTGGTCCTGGAAGATAAGGTTTTGGGGCTATGTTCGGAGAGGAAGGCACGTGATTATGGAGTCAAAATAAGGGCCGTGCCAGTAGATGTCAGTCAGGTAAGAAAATGTAAGCCTTGGAGGCTTGAAATTTTCCCAGTGAGATAAACATTTTAAAGACACATGTAGAATATCATTTAAAAAAAATCACAAGGGGCAACAAATGTCTATGATAAAGTCATCTTGAACTTAAACGAGTTCTTTTAGGGGCTGGAGAGATGGCTGAGCATTTAAGAACACATGTTCTCAAAAGGGACCCGGGATCAATTCCCGGCCCCCACATAGGAACTCACGGCTTTTCATGGTTTCAGTTTTTGAAATGTAAAGCTACTGTGGTCAGTCCCTCTGGTGCTTAAGATACACCCATCAGTATTTTCTCCTGAAATGATGGGCAAAGCCAAACAGAGGCTTTTCATAATTCTAACTCCAGGGGATCTGATGTGCTTTTTTGGCCTCCATGGGCACCAGACACAGACATGCATGCAGGCAGAACACTTAGATGCATGAAATAAGTTTTAAAATTTTTTAATTAAAAAAATAACTTTAACATAAAATATTGTTTCTTTGGGTGTAAGCATTTGGGAGGTTATTTGCAGTACCAGGTCGCACTATTCTAAAACAGTTTCTCTACTGGATCAGAGAGCTATTTCTGTTTTACGCCCCCACCCCCACCCCCACCCCCACCCCCACCCCCACCCCACCCCCACCCCCACCCCCACCCCCACCCCCACCCCCACCCCCACCCCCACCCCCACCCCCACCCCCAGGTGCTGTCACTGTATTCTGAGGAGAACCTGTTTTACCTACAGATCAGTGATTCCAGCATGAGGCAGTCAAAACACAAGCTTCCAGCTGCACCCTCACCAGGTCCTTACAAAATCAATCTGGGAAGTAGGTTTTGTTAGTAAGTTGCTAAGGGAGAGAAAGTAAGAGTACATAACACCAGGCTTGTCACCTCAAGCAAAACTGACATCCCAGGTTTGATCTCTTTATTCTGGGTGAGCATGCCTACCATTCTCCCACTCTGTAAAGTGTCAGATACAAGATACACGTGTTGGCAACCACAGCATGTAAATGCAAGGAGAAAGTTACTTTGAGACCCGTGCTGCTTCTGAAGTGGGAACAAAGGAAAGCTCTCCAAAGCCAGAAGGCCCTAGGAAAGGTGGTAGTGTTCTAAACCTCAGGCTGTTGGGATCCACGTTCACTCTGACAGCTGAAGCAAGGAACCACGGTGCCACTGGCCTAACTTGTTTGCTTAAAAAGAGTGTTGGAACACTGAGCAAGTATACAAAGGCCAGTGTAGCAATATCTGGAGGATTTTTTTCCTATGGAGAAATCTGTTCAGGGCTTGTAGGAAAGGCCCTGTGCTTTCTACCCCAAACTCATTGTATTAAGCACAGCAAGAATAGAGCATTCTAACAAACTACTGCAGCAAATGCTTCCCATGTGCATGCGTTCTAAATTCACCTTTCTCCTTCAGAAATGTAGAGGACCCTACTGAATTCAGTCAGCACAGCAAATCACTAGTCAACTGCACCAAGTGTCTCTGAAGTTTTGAAGAAATTAAGTCACTACCTACTCGTCTCTACGTAAATCACTCTCAGCTAATGCACAAGGAAGTGCCCCCGACATTCTACGAATCCTCCTTATAACTTACAATCAGTTAACCAAAGGGAAATCTTTCATTTAATTTGTTATCTGTCATCTTTCTGTTTTTAAAGGTTTAACAGACCTGGCGGGACTAGAAATGCTCTTGTCGTGCTCTTGAGAACCATGTTTTCTGTTTAAGATGTGCACATTAAATGAGTAGAGACACTCGTTCCTTTGGTTGCTTATAAAATAAGATACGGAGTTTCTGAGTCCTCTTAAAAACAAATAGGACATCATGTTTACTGCTGCTTGCATTTCCTTTGGGGGGGGACTGAGGGGGGTGTTGGTTTTTTCGAGACAGGGTTTCTCTGTATAGCCCCGGCGGCTGTCCTGGAACTCACTTTGTAGACCAGGCTGGCCTCAAACTACTTGTGTGCCATAAAGAGCCTTTGAGGCAATATATGTTATCATTCCATTTATATAAAACTAGCAAAAGGCAGAGATGCAGAGATAAAACACACACGCAGGCATTAAGGAACAGTATAGGTAACAGAAGTCTTCCTAAGTTGGCTTATTGTGATGGCTTCATGTTGTGTTAAACTTTACCACTGTGTACTGAAAACGGCTAATTTACATCTTCAAAAACTTTTAGTGACCTCTGGCTTTGGAGGAACAGGCAGATGTGGACAAATATTTGCCTTTGCCTGATTGAGAACAAGTTAGGTTAACCTCTCTAATCTTCAGGATTCTTTTGTGAAGCAGGAATAATATCTAGCGTTGGTGTGTTGGTAAGTTAAAATAGAAAAATCTACAGAATTTGCTACATAATAGGTATCAAATGTTTGCTAATTCCCTCTCTCTCCTGGGGATGCCCGAAGAGTAATTGTATCCACTGCCCACCAGAGTTCTATTTGCTGTGTCATAAAATGCAGCAAATGCAGCTGTCACTTCTGGTGTCCTTGCCTTAGAATGCAACTGTTATCCCGCTATCTTCCCTTCCCTGCCAAGCACCCTTTTTCTTACCTAGATACATAATCATATCTCTGTACTTTGCACATACCGTTTTTTTTTTCCTCTATTGGGAAGATGTCACACACTTGGGCATGTGTGCATGTGTGTGTGCGCGCGTGTGTGTGTGTGTGTGTGTGTGATAGTGGGGATTGCACTTGCTGTGTAGGCATGCATGCATAAGGCAGAGGTTGACATCTAGATGTCTTCCTCGATTACTTCTCCATCTTTTAATTTATCTTTTCAGCCAGGGTCTCTCACAGAACCCGGAGCTCACTATTTCTGCTACCCTGGTGAATTGGCCTGCTCTCAGGTGCCGCCTGGTTCCAGGCCTGAGTACTAGGGTTACAGATGTCTGTCACCACACCCAGCTCTGTGTGGTTGCTGGGAACTGAATTCAGATCCCCAAGCTTATGCTGTGGCGGCTGCTTTACCTATGGGGCTGTCTCCCCAACCACTGAAATGTGTATCTTCACCCACTTGCTGGAGTAATCCGTAATTATCATTTTGATTATCTTAAAGTTATGTAATATTTCTAAGACTAGAGAATATTATGCAAAACTCAAATTTATCACATCCTAATATTCTGTTATGCTTCATAACTTTTCAATTAGAAAGTCTGTGAGTTAGGTTACCTTTTTTTGACAGTAAGGTATGGTGGAGACTAGATTCGGTCTTCCTTGCATTCATAACAAACACAGTAACTGGCCATTTTCATTGGCAAGACATGTTGTAGGCATTGGGTAGAAGTGATGTCATTGTCTCATGACCTGAGATTGAAGAGCTTGATTTTAGGGACACCTTTTCTACCATTAATAGAAATAACATTCCTACCCCCCAGTGCAGTGGGTATTCATTCATGGTTTCAATTTTTGAAATGTAAAGCTACCCTGGTCAGTCCTTCTGGTGCTTAAGATACACCCATCAGTATTTTCTCCTAAAATGATGGGCAAAGCCAAACAGAGGATCTAGGTACACAGTAAGTCCCTTTTATATCATCAGTGTGCATTGGTTGGGGATTTTGTCATTAAAATAAAATATAAGGCCTTGGAAGGTGGCTAGCTCAGTAAAGTGCTTCCTGTACATGCTGAGAACCAGAATTTGGATTTCCAACACCCATGCAAAGGCCAAGGGTGGTGATGTGTGTCTGTAAGCTCGGGGCTAGGGAACTATGTGAGACAGATCTCTGGAATCCAACAGTAGAGAGCCTTGCTGAGCCAATGAGCTCCAGGTATGGTGAGAGACCTGGTGATGGTGGTGGTGATGATGGTGGTGGTGATGGTGGTGATGGTGATGGTGGTGATGAGGATGATGAGAGAGAGAAACCAAGTGAAACACCAGATTTCTGGCCTCCATCAGCATGCTCACAAATGAACAAACACATACATACACCACACCTGCAACACAAACATGTACAGGACAATCAGAAGTCTTTGTCATCCTCCCCTTTATCATTTTATTCTTTCTCTTTTGTCTGCCTACTTTTCCCTTTCCTTTGATTACGAGGTCTCAGTGTAGGCCAGGCTGCCTGGACCTCATGGCAATCTTCCTGCCTCAGACTCCTATGTGCTGGGATTATACTCTCTTTGTTTCATCCCTGCCTGTCTTCTAGTCTCCTCAGAGCCATGTACTCTCCACCCAGCTACAGCAGTCACTGTACAATGTAACGATTTAAATGATACGCGTCCTTTCTTATGCATTGTTTGCTTCCTTGTAGGATGCCTTTTCCAGAATTTTATTATTTAGCGGCAGCCATATTTTTGCCAGACAACAGACATGTCTGCAGTTCTGTGTTAAATCTCAGGGGTCTCAGGCTTCATTGAACCCCTCAAGGATCCTTCAGATACTGGTTAAAGGCTTTTAGAATGATGGCTACTCTCTTTCCTGGCAAGACTTCTTTTTGTTGTATTTCTTGACCTGCAATTCTCCCCCACCTCCTTTTCTTTGCATCAATCTTTGTATCTCCTCGCCAGCATTTATTTTAGAATTAAAAGTCGCCGCCATCTGGGCTTCCTTTCTGTATCTCCTTCTGTGCCCTTTCTCTTGGAGCCTCAAACATTCACCAGTTCCTGCTGTTCATCTTTTTCTTCTTTCTCTTCCTTTTTTTCTTCTTAAATGAGAGCCAAATTGACAGTGATTTACTGAAACTGACTCAAGAAGGAGATATAAATAGTTCTATCGTCAATAAAGGAATCAAGTCCATAGCATAAAATCGTCCCTAAAAACATAATAATATAAAGAGAGAAAACTCCTCCGGCTCAAATGATTTTATAAGTAAGGGTCAGTGCTTGCTGGTTCCTTTTGTATAGAAAGAAGTCTATTAGTGTAACTTAATTAAACACATTCTGTCTCTATGCCTAGGAAAGTAAGAGCAAGCCGAAGTGTATCCGGTCTAGCCTCTCCTTTGGAAATGAGTGTTCATGAAGGGTGTTATCAGTACTGCTCCTCCCCTGCAGGTGTGCACCTCCTCTGCTGTGTGCACTAAGATCCGGGTGGTATTTGGAAGCTGGTCAGGAGGCAGAGGCAGACAGATCTCTGTGAGTTCAAGGCCAGCCTGGTTTACAGAGCTAGTTCCAGGATAGCCAAGGCTATATAGAGAAATCTTGTCTCAAAAAACAAACGCAAACAAACAAACAAACAATCCCACAAAGGAAAGAAAAGAAGAAAAAGGAGAAGGAGAAAGAAGGATAAGAAAAATAATATGGAGAAGACAGAGAAGAGGAGGAAGGGAAGGAGGAGGAGGAGGAGGAGGAAGAAGAGGAGGAGGAGGAGGAGAAGCAGAAGCAGCTGCTGCTTATCGGTGCTCATCCTTGAGCTACGTAATCCGACAGTCCTATCAGGAGTAAAGCTGGTGTTCTGATCACTACCCTCATGACTTTGAAGTCATTTTATAGCTTTGGAGTAGGAAAAAAAAAACAAAACAACAACAATGGGGGGGTTTGAACTTAATTTATTTGCTCAGAAAATAGCCATAATATGAGAGAACTTACATGTGTTCCTCATCTAACTTCTCCTAACTTAACATCTTACAGAACCATACCAGAGCCAGGAACTCAGCACCCACTGAGACCTTACCTAAGTTTTCCTGCTGACTTCCCACTGAGGCTCCTTTGTGTTCCATGACCTTATCAGGCATCTCATTGGCATTTCGTTGGTTTGTTGTTCTTGGTCCCCTACAGTCTGTACTGGTTCCTCTTGTCACCCCACACACACACACACACACACACACACACACAATCTTGATATACATGAACTGTGTACACTATTTGTCAGACAGCTGTCTCTCAGGTTTAAGTCTGATGTTTTTGTCAGTGGAGCTAGGCATGTTCGCTGCGAGTGCTATGGAGTGGTATTTTGTCCATGCTCTGTCGCTCTGTCACAGCACAGCTTGTGATGCTGATGTCATTGTACTCCTCTCTAGTCAGTAGGATGCAGTGGTTTTGCCCAGTTTCTTTCCTTTGAAAGCAGTGTTTTTCTCTTCATAATTGGCAAACATAGTCACAATTACATTAACACAATGTGAGCTTTGTTTCTCCTCCTCCCTTGTCATCCAGCATCACAGCAAACACTTCACTGGCTTCATCCCGGGCCACGCCCATTACTTTTTTTAATCAATTTTTTTTTATCAGATAACCCATAGAAAATTACTCTATTTTATTGATTATAATTCAATATTTCATTGCTGGTTTTTCTAGGTTTGGGTATTTATTATATTTTATGGTTTATGACCGAATGTTTTGACATTCTCATTTTTCATTTGCCATGCTCCTCCAAATTGGCATGTGCTTTTGTTTGTTTTTTCCTTCTTGGATCTTTTTTTTTTTTTGGCATCACAATATGTGTTCTTTTTTCTGGCCCTATAATCAAATGTTTCTTCAAAGAATGCTTATTCCTTTGCTAATCAGACTGCTTAGAAACCAAGATATGAAAGGAGATCTGGACTCGAATTTGTGTTAGTAAAGCTGTAGGTATATACATTCTGTGAGTTAGCCATTTCACGCCATGTGATGTGAACATCTTGGAGAAACTCTTTGCTTATGTGCAGGTGGAGTCATATACAGCTTTAGCAGCACAAAAACTGAAGACAATGCAGATACTCATCAGTAAGAAACGTGAAGAAAGCATGGCAGGTCCTGAGACGGAGTGCTCTGATTCAGGGGACGGGCTACCTATCTGCGCATCCACGTGGATAATTGCCAGATAAATAATTTTTAATTAAAAAAAAGAATGCAGAGGTTCCACTAACATGAACTCCAGCTCTAAAGCACTATCTATTCATACAGATGTGTCGGTGACAAGAAAGAAAGACCGGTGACTATTAAGTCCAAGGAGAGTGGTTACAGGTTGGCCATAAAATACAGTCTCTGGGCTTTAGAGGTATTGACAGTATCGTGTTTCTTAGCTGAATGCTGAGTTAATGCCAGATCATTTTACTTGCAAATATGGGCAAAATATTGCATCATTGGGAAGGAGCAGATGAAAGAGGGGAGCTAAGGGGGAAGGGAAGGAAAGGAAACAAAGGACAGAGGAAAGAAAGAACCCAAGACAAAAGGTCTTTCCTGTACATGATGTCTTGAGATCTGGGTGGTGATTTAGATCCTGATACAAGTACCTGCAATACAAGTACCTGCGTAGTTCTCACTGAGTTACTTACTGATTGTCTCGGCATCTTGGCATCACAGCAACGAGACAGAAGTGATGTACTCCGTACTGTCCACTCATGCTGCTACCCTGAGAATAAGGGAGATATTTATAACTATGTGCTAGAACCTTAGTCACAGTTGGGGGGAGTGAGATGGCTCAGCAGTTAGCATGCTGGCTGCTCTTCTAGAGGACCTGACTCCAGTTCCCAGTCCCCATGTTAGGCAGCTCACAACTGCCTGTGACTTCAGTTCTAGAGGTTCAGACACTCTCTTCTGGGGTCTGCAAACACACACACACACACACACACACACACACACACACACACACACACATCTTTAAAAGGGGAATAATTAGTTTTGCTTTTGACTAGCTGGCCTCAAAGTTAGGCAACTGAAGATGACCTTGAACTTCTGATCCTTCTAACTTTTACCTCCTGAGGGTCAGGGTTACAGGAAGCACCATGCCTGGCTTTATGTGGTACTGGGGATCATTCACACTAGGCAAGCTCTGTGCTATATCCCTAGCTCATGTTTTAAAATGTATAAAGAAAATAAAATTAATACCCCAAGTTCTTAATTTGCTTCCTAATGCTGGACTCCATGTATTTCAGTCTCTGTGTATGCTTTCAAGTTTATGACTAGCTCACTTTTTCCTCTGTGAACAAGCAAAGCAGACGCTACTCTGCTGAGCCCGCTCAGGGAGGTGCATTTCAACACACTGTGGGAGAAGAATGACTTAGCTAGGGTATTCTAAAGTCTCAGGTTGGAGAATCCAAGGGCTTTCCTTGCCTTGGAAGGACAAGGCTGGTCTGCTCTCAAGTGGTCATGGGGGAAAGTATTCCTTTTGTGTCACATCTTCAATACTTATATCGCTGCCTTCGATGCCCTGATTGTGATATATAAATCAGCTTTCTAGATCTCGAGCTTAAACTGTGTTTCTTGTTTACTTTTGGATAATATGTTTTCTTGGGAACCGAGGTTAGGTTGAGCCATAATATAGACACACACAAAATGATTATGATATATGCTACTTTCAACAAACAAGGTTATTGTCTTAGTTAGGGTTTTACTGCTGTGAACAGACACCATGACCAAGGCAACTCTTATAAAGACAACATTGAGTTGGGGCTGACTTACAGGTTCAGAGGTTCAGTCCATTATCATCAAAGAGCATGGCAGCATCCAGGCAGGCATGGTGCAGGAAGAGCTGAGAATTCTACATCTTTATCTGAAGGCTGCTAGCAGATACTGGCTTCCAGGCAGCTAGGGTGAGGTAAGACCCTAGGGTGACTTAAGACCATGCCTACAGTGACACACCTACTCCAACAAGGCCACACCTCCTAATAGTGTCATCCCTGGGCCAAGCATATACAAACCATCACAACTATGTTGTCATCAGTTTTGTGGAAGGAAAAGAAGAAAATTCATAGAGCATCTTCCTTTGTTTGGCATGCAGTGTCACATACTTGAACAATTTTTATTGGCTTAACTCAGTGATCTATATGGAGTAAACACAATGTGACCTGGAGACAGGAGACTTTGGAATACCCAACATTCTATTATTTTCACTGTGTGACATCAGAATAGTAAATTTAAAACTGCAGTCCAAGGTTTGGAGGTGCGTTGTTTTAATTTTTTTTTCTAAAAGTTGTCAAATTGCATGACCCTTAACAATATTTTGCAACAAGAGGGACGTCATATCTACTACTAGCAACTCCCTGGGTCTAGTGAGATCATGGATCATAGAGAAGAAGTTACTACTGTCACTTTACTAGAACAGAATAATTCCTAACCACATTGTAAAACTTATCCTTATGCCCACAGGTAAGTGTGGTTCTCACCCCACATCAAGGAAACTTGTAGCAATCAGAGATCATTACAGTAAACCACAACCAATCAAAATGCAGAGATCACCTGGCCACAGGGATCACAGCTCCAGCAGATACATCTATAGCATAACTTCTGCACCTAGGACTCAAGGAACTTCAGAGGAGAGTGGGCTAAGTTAGCGTAAGAGCCAGAGAACCAGGAAGTCTGCTGTGAGATTGTCTCCTAGAAATGACAGTGATGGAAAGATCTCCCACTGTTCATGAATTGGTAAAATTAATATTGTGAAGATTTCCGTCTTACCAAAAGCAAGTTTACAGAGACAATGTAACCCCAACCAAAACACTCACAACAGTCTTCACCAAAAAAATAGAAAACAAAAAACAACAAAACTAGTCATATGGAACCAGTAAAGACTCGGGGTAGCCAAAGCAATCCTGAGCAAAAAAAAAAAAAAAAAAAAAGAACACTATTGGAGAAACTTTCATTCCAGATTTCCAGGTATATTATAGAGCTTTAATTATAGAACAGTATATTATTGGTGCAAAGCCAGAAATGTAGATCAGTGGAACAAAATAGAAGACCAAACACATGTACAAAACATTAGCATAACATCCAGATATTTAACAAATGAGCCAAATGCACAAAGGGCTGGAAAGACAGAATCTTCTATCAATGGTACTACATAGCAGGATGTTTCCCTACAGAAGGGTGAAAGTAGACCCAAATTTGCCATCCTGCACAAAAGCTAACTGCAAGTGAAACAAAGACCTCAATTTGACGCCTGAAATGCTAAAGCCATCAGAAGATAACAGGCTGTTCCCTACGAGATAGAGGTGTAGGAAAGGACTTTCTGAACAGGACTTAGGACTTCATTTACCTGGGAATCAATGCCATCGTTTGGCAAGTGGGACCTCACCCAATGAAGTCCTTTACTCTTAATAAGCTTGTCGTTTCCTGAAGACCTTGATCCCAAGAACCCAGGTGGTGGAAGGAGAGCCCTTGAAACCAAGTGATATGTTACTTTCTGTTCCCTCCTTTCTCAGCATCCCTAGTATTCTCTAATGTAAAGCTTCATTCTTCAATGTGCTGATTGTAGCTGTTATGAAACTGACTTCAGATTCACGGAGAGAGTATAACTGACAGCTTGAAGAGCCGAGATGTAAAGCATGTCTTAGTACACAAATAGGAGAGCAAACAGAGAAACTGGAAGAAAAACAAAGGGATTTAGCTCAAAATGTAATCCTACATAAGCAAATGGCGTGTGTGCTCTATTTCCTATTTTTAAAAATATTTTGAAAATGTTATTTAGCTCCTAAATTGTAAGATCTATGGACCCAAAAGAGTATTTCTAGTAGTGTGCGGAAACCCTCTGGATAGTGGCATATTTGTACAGTTACTGTAAATTACCCAAGTTAAAGTTTCCTTAAAAAAAAAAGTTTCATGGAGTTACTCAAGATAGATGCATTTCAGATTCATACACATTGTAGTCTAGTCTACTTCAGGCTGAAGAAATCAGAAAATATGACCCGTGGTCTAACCCACTGTTACCCTGAAGAAAACATTTCATTTCTCTTGGAGTTAGTCTTCTCATTTGAAAAACTACAGAGATTTTTAAGTTCTTTCCTGGAAAAAAATCTTTAGTTCTTTTTCAGTCTACAGGGAGTTTCAATTGTTCTCTCTCTCTCTCTCTCTCTCTCTCTCTCTCTCTCTCCTTCATTCATTGTGTTAAGATGAAGGGAATTTATTATAGTCTCATCTAATGATCTACAGTATTGACATTAGTGATGAATAAGGTGATTCATCAAGCATGCTTCTTACAATTTTCCAGAAAAATAACTATAAGTCACTTATCATTTTTTCATTAATTGTTGATTGGGAATAGTGTAGTTTAGTTACTGCAACTTCAAGAGCTTTCCCAAGGGAAGAAAAGGGGATTATACTGGTTTGAACCTGTACCCTGAGATGTGTCCATATTCCATGGTAGCTACATGGCCCATGCTGCAGCCAGGTAACTCAAGAAACAATGCTTGGTTTATGTTCACATTTGAACATTTGAAAGAAATCTGTTTTTCCAACCACAATTATTTATTTCTGTTAGTTAGTCATTGTAACCATCCATGCTCCAGAATGAGATGTGACTAAGAGATTTGGTGTTTTCAGCTCACTGTAATCTTGGAAAATTCCTATGAGATCAAAGAGTGCAAGAGACTCTGCTCCAGCCATGTGGACCTATTTTCAGATCTCTGAAAGCCTTTTGATCATTCTTGCTTGTCTGTGTGTGTCTTTGTGTTTGTGTGTGTGTCTGTGTCTCTGTGTGTGTCTGTGTATGTGCGTGTGTATATCTGTGTGTGTATCTCTGTGTGTGTCTGTATATGAGTGTCTGTGTGTCTGTGTGTGTGTGTGTATGTGTGTGTGTGCGAAAATTTTCAGTCATAAATAAGATGATACAATGAACCTTAGTCACTGATTATTCAGCTTCAGTTGTGGCGGGTGTCCTGCCATTCTTGTTTCAGCTGTGTCACTCAGCCCTCAAGTACTCCAACTATTAACTTTATGATTTGTAGGCTAAAGTTTACATACATTGAAATATACAAGTCTTAAATACAAGTCTTAATTATTTTGGCAAATGGATATAAGTGTGTATTTATATGCTTATCACATTTCTATCTCGAGAGAAAGAGGACTTACTCCTGGACCTCCAAAGGCAAGCCACTGCTTGTTTTCATCTTACAGTATTTTTTACCTATTATATAACTTAATACAGAGACATTTGAAGTGGATATTCTTTAATATTTGGCTTCTGTCTTCGGCATTCACTCACATTATTCTGTGTATTGGTAGAGGCATTCATTCTTTGTATTGCTAAGTGATACTGTACCATACATGTTTATCCCTTCTCCTCTTGATGCACTTAGGTGCTTCTCTATTTTGTACCCTTGCAAAGAAAGCTGCAGTGAATTTCTTGAATAGATCCTTTTGTGAGCATAAGTTATCTTGAATAAAGACCTAAGACTGTACTTGCCAATCTGAAGGTAGCTATGCCTTTAACTGTCAAGAAGCCACCAGTCTTGTCAAGGTGTTTATATCATTTTATATTCCTGTCAGCGACATAATGGAGCTCTACTTGTTCCACATCCTATCAACATTTGAGATTACCACTCTTAAATTTTAGCTGTTCAAATGGGCATGGAGTAATATAGAAGGGAAATTGGCATTTCAGACACAACTTATCCTCCCTTTAGACTCAATTTTTCCATACACAAAACAATAAAAGAAAACTTAAGACTTAAAGGAAATGTGTGTTTGAGGGGTTTTGTAAAGCGCAACTCCAGAATCAGTGCAAGCTATTTCCCAAATTGACAGAAGCTGAGTGCAAGATGCTCAGTGCAGCATAGGACATCAAGATAGAATTAACCAGGTCAAGCTGAGAAATAAACCACATTGCTTTTAAAGCCCTTTCCTTTTGGGATATTACCGATCCTTCTTGTAAGTTAGTACAAAAATGTAGATCCAGAGAGTTAACCAACTGGCACTGCACTAATTAAGACTTTAATCACTTTTTGTATTTGTTTCTCAGATTTGCAATAAATGAGAAGATACGCATGAGATGTTCATAGCTGCACATTCCTCAGGAATGTGTGAATGCACATCTCTTGTCCACTTGAGGAGACATCAATATCTTCAAGGATGCTATCTAATCAGGGTTACAGAAGCTTTCAACCATTGTTACTCCTCCACCAACAGCTCTATTACATTTTCATAATTTAACTAAGTGATTACATCCATTAATAATCAATGATAGCAGCCACACAAGATATTTTTTATTTATGTATTTGTGTATGACCTTGTATGTATGGGTACCTGTAAAGACTAGAACATGTCAATTCTGGAACTGAATTTACAGGTAGTTTGAGATGCCCAACATGGGTGTGGGGAGCCAAACAAGTCCTGTGCAAGAGTAGCAGGTACTCTTAGCTGCGGAGCCATCTCTTTATCCCTGTACCTAATTTGAAGCAAAGTGTTAATGCCAATAAGAGTGGCATTTGGGGGATGGAGAGATGTGTAAAGACACTTCCTGCACAGGTCTGGTGACCTGAGTTTCATCCTCGGAACCCACAGTGGAAAGAGAACCAAGATCAGAAGGTTATTTGCTAGTCCTGTCCTTTAATAATAATAATTATAGTAAGCATATAATAACATATCATAATTTAAAGTGACTGGCACTTGAGTGGAGGCTAGTGCACCAGCAGAATCTAAAAAGAAGTACCGTGCAGACCTAGTTCCTGGAGGACTGGAAGCACAGTACATTGGCTTCAGCATTTCCTTTTGAAAGGACAATCTTGTGGCTCTCCACCTGCAGAGACAGCACTGCAGTCTCTTGCTGAGTATGCTCTATAGAGTTTCTCTGGCTTCTCCCTATCGTCTTCCGACAGAAGCTTGTTTTCTCAGGCCATCCATATAGCCTGATTTTGAGTTAGAAGCTGGAGGTTGAGGAAGAGTTTGCAAGGACCCAGTATGGAAAGAAAGGATGTAACTTATACTTTCACATCTGACACCTCCGGTTGCCAACCTTTTGGTGTTAATGATGGGCTTATAATCAGTCCCATCTATCTCTGAAGGTAACGTTACTCTGTTACATGTCTCCTCCATACTCGACATTCCTCTATGAGCTCATACACTAAAGTAAATGCCTCTATCTTTTAGCATTAATCAGTCTTCTCTTTGACCACGAGATGCTCCTGAGTACCAGACAAGCAGGAAGTATCCAGATGTGAGACTCCGAGGAAATTGTTCTCCAATTAATGGCAGATGATGCTTCTCTAGCTTTCTCATCCTTTGGCTAGAACAACTCAAGGCTTGCTATACTCTTCCCTTCCAAAGTCACCCAGTAGCAATGAGCTCTCCCTACAGCAGTAGCCTCCTCATTATTGTATTCTCTGCTGGCTTCCTGCTCTTCTCAGATTCATTGTCCCACCCCCACCCCACCCCCCTTCAAACTCTGGAATCACACATCTAAATAAACTACCGGCTTTCAATCTAAGTCTTGGGGCTGCTCTGAAGAAATACACCAGGGCTAATTCTGTATCAAGCAGAATCACTACTAAAATAATGTGGGTGGACATACGGAAATATTCTTATGTTTGGATGTCCCACCCGACATTGAATACTTCTAAAGATCTACAATCCACTTAGTGTGCATGGAATTGTCCTTGGAGTGTTTTGTTTCGTTTTGTTCGTTTGGTGACATGCTTCACACAATGATGCTTGGCCTGAAACTCTGTGGCTCAGGTTGATGTCTAGCATACAACAGCCCTCCTACCTCAGCCTCCAGAGTGTTGCGATCACAGGGCATGAACCACCCTTCCCTGCTCCTGAGATATTATTTGTAGAGCATTTTCTTCAGGTAGAGGCCTGTTTTAAGAAATAATCCCCAGACTAAAGAAACGTGTCTCATATAATTGTATTGAGATGGTAGTCAGCTAATTGACTTCTCAAAGAAAACCGTTGTTTCCCACTGTACTGACTCGTGTGTTAAAAGAAATCTTTAAGATGTTGATATTTTGATTTCCCTCATTTGGAGTGAAAGGGTTAACTTTGCTGATGAAGAATGGCTGATACCAGGTCACAGGTGTGAACTGATAAGTTATTAGAGTCCCATCATCTACTCCCACCCCACCTCACCCCACCCCCAAACATTAACAACTAAAGTACTCTGGAAGATTTGAGATTATAAACTTAGGCTGAGTAGCTTGGTGATGCTTTCCACATAATAATTGTTTAAGTCAAGAAGAGTATTGCAGAACTGAAGCAGTGTCAGGGTTGTGTGGCTCGGAATCTGCTCGCACTAACACCCCCTCCCCCCCCCAGGTCAAGATCCAGAAGACTCGGCTTGATATTGTTTAATAGCCTCCCTTGCAATAAACATCTTCCAGTGCTTTTAACTTAAATTGCATCAATGTCTTCTAGTGCCACGCAGCTGTCTCAGGGTCTTTCCAGAGACAATTCTGAGGTTACCCATGTATCCCACGTGGATAACAGCTGGTTGAGGCACAGATTTTGTGAATATCTATTTGGGAGGAACTCAGTTCAAAGACTTCAGTGATTTCTCTGTAGCCAATTTCCTTTTAAACTCAACTCTGCTTTTTCTCTCCCCCTTTTCCAGCAAGGGTTAAGACGTGTGTGCTGAATGTTCTTATTCCACACAGATCCTCTGCTGCCTCCTTTGTCTTGGGATCTTGACCTCTGTGGAGTGGGTTGCTTAAGTTTCTTTCTACTCTGGCTTGTAGGACAAGAGAATTGTCTGGATAGTCACTCCAACCTACGCCGTCTCACTGTGATTCTGACAGCAGCGTTATCTATTGCTGCTTCCTTCCTGGCTCTGCTTACCCAGGCTCTGGCAACTGTTTTCCTCCCTGTTCTGTTCCTCAGAGTTACGGGATTGGAAAGGAGAAACGGCGGCGACGAACTCTGAAGACCAGATGGCACCAGCCCTTACATTTCAGCATAAATCAGTGTAAACAGAGGAAGAGGACAGAAAATGCCCTGGGGTTGTGAGATCAAATGAGAAAACTTCAGAGTTTGGAATGGTCTCAGGTGTTTAGAAAGTCCTGTTAGGGAGGAACAATGCTCAGCAGAAGCTCAGGTTCAAATCCTCCTCCAGGCAAAGAGTTTATTAAAACAGAGCAAGACTCTGAGGTTCAGGGAAAAATAAAATATGCTATTTAAGGTCCCTAATGATGGTACAGGGAAGGGAGAATCTTTTGCCACTGGAACTGGGTCCAAAGTTAGCTCCTCTAAACCAAATAGCTTAACTAAACTAAAACATTTCTTTTAAAATATATATTAAACTGTTATAAGTATTACTTCATGGGGCCTGTTAGTCTGCAATGTGACAATACTCACTACTAGTGCCTGTTGGTCTGTTTCTAGGCTTTGCTCTCTGGAAGGGTCCATTCTAGGAGGTTTGTATGTCAGGAGTTAAAGGGGGGCATGTCACAAGCTTCTGCCTATGTGACATGACAGAAGCTCTTGGTCAACAAAATGGGAAGATGGGAATCTTGTGTGATGGGTGTTATGTGAAATCACGTGATGCTCTTGGAACACCTTGCTGGGAAGATCCTTTAGTGCAAACATCCGTAGCTGTGCAGCAGTCTGGTTTGCATTGTGAGTCTCCGGCAGATTTTGATGTAGAGACGGTGACAATGGCCAGGGAGAGGATGAGTCATGGGTTTCTTACTCCTTTATAAGTCTGAGTTTAGCCTGAATCACAAAAGAGGGGGTCTCCAGCTCGTCCCCATGGTTTTAGCCCCATGGGAACACACGAGTCTACCTCCCCCAAACTTCTCTCAATGTTTCTGCCCACAGCTCCTGTTTACTGGATCTTTTACATCTCCCACAGAACATGCTTACATAGAAGCCTAGCTGTTTGGAACAGAAATCTAATTTTGTTTGAATACCGCTAAGGATTCATGCTGAATATTTCTAAATACAAAATACGCGTGATATAACCCCAGTGAAACACGGTGAAAAGGGGCCTTTGGATAAAGTGCAGAACGAGAGCACCCGAGGGAACACCATCTGCTGTGGAAGCTTCACTCCCTGCATTGACTGGAGAGGGGCAGTGTGGCTCAGTGTGATTCTCTGGTGATGAATTCTGGGAAGCTTTGGCTAAGCTGATTTCAAATAGGGAGTACCCACGTGTCCCCTGTCATGTGTTCAAGGAGCTGGTGATCCAAGGGATGTCATTGCCATTTCTTTCTGCAGGGAAGAGGCTCTTCGTATCACAATGGCAAAGCATTAAACTCCCGACTCAGGTGACGTAAGCTGCACTAATTTCTATGCCATTTTGTTTGTCAAATATGAATAACCTGGAATCTCAAATAGAAGAAATTCAATCACTGCAGTTTCATGTTTTATTAAAAAAAAATTCAAGGGTGCTTGCTGTAGATTCTTGCTATAACTTTCCTTGGTTTATTTGAAAGGTGTGGAGCTGGATTCTAAGCTAAGGGCTAGTGATTCACAAGTCGGGGTGGCTCCTCCAATGTTTCAGGTAGAAATAAGCCATGATAGAATTTAGGAAATTCTTTAATAGAAATTCACAGTTCTGTAAGAAAAACAAAAGACACTATAATTAATGCCTTGCTTGCATGAACAAAGCAGCAGATCTTGGGACATGTCTTGAAGGACAAGCAGGGGCTCCCTCAGGAGGCTGAGGGCACCAAGGCAGACACTAGAATCAAGCAAAGCATCCGTGACTAGAAGCATGACAGTGTGGTGTTGGCTGCTGACTCTTCTCATTCCAGATGAGACGAGTCAAGAGCCCAGAGACATTCAGATGTGTGGGAGGTTGCCTTCCTCCAGGACAGAATTAGCCCCGACTTACTGTAAGCTAGGTGTCAGGGCTGCAGAGCCAGACTGGCTGAGGAAGCCATAGGGATACGACTTCCTGGAGAACAAAATATTTGTAAATACTTTCATGGAAATTGGACAATGGACTCAAAATAACTGCAGGGTTCCCAGGCTGTCGCTGTGTGTGGCTTCTGGAGGAGTCATGGGGTTCTAGGGGGATCCTACGGGAAATGTCATAAGGTCTCAGGAACTTCAGATGGTGCAAGTCTCTTTTTTCTAACCTTAAGAAAACTTCCTAGTGCATTTGCCCAACCACTTTCTTTACACTTAACTCTCGAAGTATGAGATCCCCCCCTCCCCCCCCCCCCGTCTCAGCTTCCAGGGCTACCATAGTAAATTACCACAAACTTACGGCTCACAACAACAGAAGTTTATTCTCGGTTGAATAAGACACAATCTGAAATCAAGTAGTCAACAGGGTTGTTGATTTGGGGAGTGCCAGCCTCCTAGCCTCTGGAAGTGACTAGCAAACTTGGTCCTTGCAGAAACACAACTCTAACCTCTACCTCTATCCTCAAGTTGCCTTTTGGTGGCTGTAAATCTCCTTTTATAAAGAGTCCAGTTAGTGGGGTTTGGACCTACCCTCAATCTAGGATTATCTAATATCCCAATTGTTAACTTAGTCAATCTGCAATGACCTTATTCCCAAATAACTTTACTTGCACACCTGTTCTTAAGACTTGAAATTTGAGATTGTGATCTTTGGAAAAATGCTTCTTACCAGATTCCTATATGTCTTCCTGGGGAAAAATTACATGCTGGAAGCTGTTAGGTAGTAATGTGCTAAAGTATATACAATGTCGGATAAACTGAATTCACCTTTATTCTAAGTCAGAGATGGAGAAAGAAATACCCATAAGGACTGATCTTACTTTAAACTTAGAACCACTGAGCTCCAATGAGCCCTTGGTGCTTCTTGATCATTGTTCTTCATGTTCCCTTTGTCCCAGTCTTGGATGGTTGTCTCCTTCTGTGTCCTCAGTCTTCCAGAAGTCCATCCTCCCCATTACCAGCTATCATCCGTAACACCTCAGAAGAGAATCCTTGAAAACTCTAGCATGTGTCTTTGTTCTCCTAATGTGTGGAGGGGCCCTGTATGTCAGGTGCTGATGACCACAGTATTCACCTTTGTGAATAAGCCATCCTATAGTAGATAGGGTTTCTGGCCTGGAAAATGGAGTAGAGGTAGCATAAACTTAGTATGTGGACTTGAACAGGCATTTGGAAAGATCTTTCTTTTTTATGATAAAAATATCTAATAATAAGCCCTAGACTATAGATTAGGTAACTTTGTACCAACTGAATGACCATTCCCAAGAAGTAATAATAAACTAATTTCTTTCACTCTACTTGTGGCAAATCACAAGCCTCTGTGTTACTATCTGTTCTATTTAAACATTTTAGCAGTATGTTCAATAAAGACCATAATTGGAAATTAGAACTTCCTTAAAGAAGATAGGGGTACTGCAATCATGGAGCAGGATAGTAATGAGCTAAAGTCTATCATGGAGACAATGAATCCAACAAGATGGATTTTACTGATTATGAAAAGTCCTTTACTTGGTCTGTTTTTAAAAAATGGAAAAAAACCCACTCAGAATTTCCTTTGGCTTGAAGATTAAAACAAGTTAACAGCAAGCTGTGGCCGCTAACCCAAAGCAGACCAAGCAAAGCAAACAAAACCCCAAAGAAATGTAGCCTGAAAGAGCAGAACTGTCGGTCTGGGTATGGAGCTTGTTTTTAGAGGGCTTGTCTAGACGCACAAGGCCCTGGGTTCAATCCCCAGGATTGTACAAAGCTAGAGGTGTCTCATGCTAGCTGTTCTGGCACCAGATTAAACTGCTCTGAAAGCTCACTACAAGAAGACACTATTCTTTTTTTAGAGAGATATAAGAATACTAAAATATCAGTGATCCATGACTAAAGCCTTAGTGAACAAAGCTGTACTGCTTTCCCGGCTGAAAGCCTGCAATTCTCTGAAATTCTCACAAACAAGAGTGTTTCCTTGTTAACAGGAAAATCATATGTTGCAGCTCCCTTTGGAAAAGCTTCATATAGTAGCGATTCCATTGACCTTGGGACCGTCACCCTAGGAGATGACTTATTGAAAAAGAACAAGTTTCTTAACAACCATTTGAAACTTAATTTCAGAAGCCACAAAATCATATATATGTGTGTATATATATATATACATAGATAATATGTCTTACTGTAAAGACACATAGCCATCATATGTGAGATATCCACACCCACATTTACAGTGTGTACCACCCTTTCCCAAAGCGCCTCTCATATGCTTAAATCTATGTTAGAACTCCTTCTTTCCCCCCTTTTGAAGCTGGCTGGCACAAACACAGGTAGTGTACCTAAAGATGGCCTTGAACTTCTGATATTACTACCTCTACTCTCTGAGCACTGGGAATGCAGGCACGAACCACACACCCAGTTCATGCAGCACCCGGGGATCAAATCCAGGACTTCTTGCATGCTTTCTAGGCTGTTCGGAGTGGAGGGAGCCCCGAGTGTGTGAAGTCCTTAGTGAATATGTGCTGTTGACCTGGGCACAGCCACAGGAGGCTCATGGGAAGAAGAAAAGCCGTCCTTTCTGGTCCAGGTGTGAATGCTGACAGTGTGCTCAGAAAATGTCCACCACAGCTTTATCCTCCCACCCCTCCCAGATCGTTACACCCTGAATTCTGCTCCAGACAGAGCCTGCTCTTACTGAGATTAACTAAACCTGTCTCCTTGATCCAGGTGTACACTATAACCTCTGCCTGCTTGTCAATCCGAATGTGATATAAACTGCCTCCTGGCTCAGCTGTATAGAATACACACTCTGAACTTCTGGGATGTTGCTGTGTCTCCAGCAGAGAGCCTAGTCCACCTGAGACCCGGATTTTGTGTTGTCTTTCTTTGTTCCCTCGATGCCCCCAATTAGGTCTGTCCCTGGAGCCATGTAAGGCCATGGCACTAGACAAACAACCTGCCAACCTAACCACATGCCCAGCCCCAATTTATCAGGCAAGTTCCATTCTGTTTTGCACAGACTCACCCTGAAATTCTTTTCTGCAGCAAAGTCAACAGGAAAGGAGGAAAATTATTTGGTACAAGAAAAACAGATCTGAGGAGCTGAAAGAAATTTTCACTTAGAAATCTCAACAATGGAGGAGTATTAAGTGGGAATAGTATCAAAGGAATAACTTTAAAGTTCTGTAGCCTTGTCTGAATAGAAAGCTCTGGAAAGACTCCTTGGGCTGCTGGCAACCCTGTGGTGCTGAGTTTCTCACGCCCACTGACACCCATGGCTGGCAGAAATATAGTCCAAGGATTGAAAGAAGTCTCGAGAAATCGTCTTGCTTTTGGGAAGTAAAGAAGGGAATTCCTCCTAGCTGGCCAAAGACTTATGAGGTCAAGGACAAAGTAGCCAGGAAGCAAATGTTTATCGAGTCCAAATTTCCTGAGAGAAGTCTGAGGAAGAGCAGCTCACAGTGACTTAAGAGCTCAGAGAGGAGGGAGGACTCCTGAAGGTACAGGCCTAGAAGCAAAGGAAGTCCCTTGCCCAGAACAAGGGCTCTATATTCATAGGACATGTCCCTTTTAAGATGTTGCTTTTTAAAGGTGGGTGAAAAAAAGACAGCAAATTTCTCCCAATGATTTCAGGGGATCCTCTGTGGTGTGGACTGCATGAACTGCAGATTCAGAATTCTTGAAGTGGAAATCTCGCTTGGAAAAAGTTCTCAGGGACTCTAAACAGTTAGGAAGCTGAGAAGGACATTGCTTCGATGTGTCAATTTTAAGCAACAAGTAGGTAGCAACATCCAAGTGTTTTCCTGGCCTACAAGCATATACAGGCCACTGAAGTACCAGGTGCAGGAAATTGCTCAGTGAAGATGCTCAGGAACCGTCTTTGTAAGCTTGAAAATAGCTGCCTGACTTGAGAAAGCCAAGTATTTGAAACTGTCTAGTTTAAAAGTTAAGCCACTCAGTTCAAGTTGTTCTCTTGACTGCATGCATCCTAACAGTCACCATTAACTTCAGACACTCAAGGGGGTTACACAGATCATGGCAGAGAATTATAGCATAGCATCCAGACTCCAACAAGACTGCTATTTACTAATCCTAAGCAGACTACAGTGAGAGAGAAGAGAAAGCAGCACTTAGAATAGTCAGGTTTAAGATGACTATACAATGACAGATGTGGAAAACACCTTGAGTGAGACCCTAGAATCAGCCCACATGTCAGAAAAATCTACCAAAGCATAGCATTTTCCCATTTGACTTAAAATTTACCAATTTTGGAGTTCACACAGTTATGAAATATGTTAGTAGCTGCTCATTAGATTTATTGGAGAGGACGCCTCTGACATGGGGAGTATAGCATTTGACTCAGTTGTTATTCTAGAACTTGAAGACCACTTTCCCTAAAAATTTCAAATCCTCACTTGACCTACAGACATTGAATACGTGAATAAAAAGGAATAAAAAGTTTAACAGTTCTACCTTCAAATTTCCTATCCCTTTTCTATATGAATCCTTGTGTGAAATCTACTGTGTGTATCAGTTTGAAATATTTTGTCTGAGACTATGATGCAAGGTTAACTTGCTCCCTTGTTCATTTGACCTGATGTGGGCACCTTCAACCCCATCTGCAAGCTTTCTCAGCAGTTCTAACACTTGGCAGCATTTCACCATCACCACAAGGGCCAGACCAAACCATGACGTCAAAACATCTGTACAAGATATTATGGAAACTTCTACTTCCAAGAAGACATGGAGACCTCAGAACCTTCTAAATGAGTTTTTTTTTCTGGCATGAAGAAGAAACAGATGGGTAAATGACCAACCACCAGAGAAAATGGTATCTAGGCTATGGCTTAAAGTTAAGTAGAAATTCACTGGATAAAGATACAAGGAAGAAAACAAGAAATTGCAAAAATCCAGATATTAAAAAACAAACAAAAATAAAACCCTTCAGACATTCAAGTCAATTGGACCAACACTTCAGAGACAATGAATTGGACAGTGTAGATTTAAAAAGTAGCATTGAAACATGGGTCATAGAAAACAAACACATCTGAGTGAGGAGTGTGAGTGGCCATTATAACTTCTTAGACTTTCACCTTTAAACTTTCTTCCATCTTTTTCGTCTATGTGCCATCATAGTTGCTACTTTGATATCACCTCGTATGTGATATCACCTCTTCTGTTGTCAAGAGTTCTAACTCAAATTTTCTTTTAGCCCCTAAAATCTCACTATTTTGTATTTATTGTACCTAAAAATTTTCTTCTTTTCCTTATGGTGAACTCCAGATATTTTGAGTGCTAATATCCAAATCTTCCAACTCTGTCTTGGTTCCCATGACTTCCTAGCCTGAGACTATGGATGATAAGAGAGTTGGCCAAGGACCACTAGGTGGCAGCAGAACCCTGAGCTATTCAAGTCCCTGGGACTCTAGTTTGGTAAAGAAATCAGTATTTGTAAGAGAGCCTAAAGTTTAAAGGAATGATAATTAAACAAAGGTTTAATTAAACAAGGACTTGAAAACCTGGCATACTTTTAGTCCTAACATTCCAGAAGTTGAGGCAGGAGGATCATAGACACCCAAGAATTTGAGATTAGCCTGGTTTGCCTAGGGAAACCCCATAGAAACAAAACCAAAACACAAGCAGCAAAGGTTTGAAAAGGCAGAAAGACCACCAACCAAAACAGAAACCAAGCCAACCAAACCAAAAACTCTCAAAGGCTCGACACTACGAGGAGATAGATCAATTGGCTAAGGACAAGAAGAACTTGGTTTCCATACAAGCATGAACCAGTAGCTACACCCAAGGGATGGCAGAAGACAGGTGTTCTCAGTTGGTTGTTTGTAACCAATCAATCACACCTATCCATGAAAGTGGTCTTATCTCTGCTTTGATACATTTTCTGCACAGCCATCCTGAAGGATCTTCTACTTAAGAACCACTTTTTTTTTTTTTTTTTGGATGCCAGCAAGCATCCAAGAGCCCTTTGCTCTCAGTGGTGTGGCTAATCCTCAGGGCTTCAAGTCAACAGTATCTCTGTCCTAGACAGCCGGGTGCCCTGTAGGAAGTTACAAAAGCCTGTGTATTAACCTATCCTCATGAGTGATGTCAAGATTGCACGATTGTCCTTTGCTTGGTAACTCCTTGGATGTTACTCATAGCAACAGTTTGGCTTGTTCCCTGCTCTCTAAAAACTCTTTACCAACATCAGAGCATCCAGAGCAAGTGACATTCTGCCCTCTCGACAAGAATAGAGTCACCTGTCCTGCCCTCTTCTGAAACCCCTCTTTTTCAAATAGCATAGGAGCTGCTAACACCCTTGAGAGCCTCTTCAATGGGAAATGAGAAAAATGTCTGATTCTCTGAATTGATTTACCCCTCTGATAGGTAAATTATAAATACTGATTGCCAGAGGTTTTCCTAAATCTCAGAAAGAGATGAACTTCAAAGCTCATCTGGAAAAATGGTGCTTTTTAACTATTCACAAAACAATCTATAAACATAAAGTATGTGCCAGTCTTTCACATTCCTACATGATTCATACAGTCAGTCATCTAATAAGTGCTTACAGCCAGCTGGGCATGGTGGCGCACGCCTTTAATCCCAGCACTCGGGAGGCAGAGGCAGACGGATTTCTGAGTTCGAGGCCAGCCTGGTCTACAAAGTGAGTTCCAGGATAGCCAGGGCTACACAGAGAAACCCTGCCTCGAAAAACAAAAACAAACCAAAAAAAAAAAGTGCTTACAGCCTTTAGAACTAAGATTCATAGCCACTGTGTTACTATGTTATCCAAACACTATGTGGTCCAAACTAGTTGTTTCCATGCTCTTGGTGTCATACACAAGAATGAAACAGAAGTACTCACATATTGGAAAAGTAGTAAGATAACTTTAGTGATTGGGAAAGTATAGTGCTTATGAGGAATTGTGCTGTCAAAAGTAACAAGCGTGTGAAAGTGCTGATGGCCTCATGGTTTGTGCTTCCTTTTATGAGATTCAATAGAAAGGGAGTTTGTTGCTAAGGGGAAGACTGTTGTGGTGCTCTGTTTTGGTTGACAAGCTTGTATTATGTCAGGCTTCACTCACTGAGCACGTCCCTTCTACGATGCATCCAATTTTACTTGTACACATGACTAACTATTCACAATCATCAGATGGTTGTGGTGGTTTGAACAGGAATGGGCCCTGTAAACTTGTGTGTTTGAATGCTTGGCTCACAGGAAGTGGCACTATTAGGAGGTGTGGCCTTGGTAGAGTGGGTGTGGCCTCGTTGAAGGATGTGTGTCACTGTGGAGGGCAGGCTTTGAGGTCTCATATACTCAAACTATGCCCAATGTGACTCACAGCCACTTTTGCTGCCTGCAGATTAAGATGTAGAATGCTCAACTCCTTCTTCAGCACCATGTCTACCTGCATGCTGCCATGCCTCCCACCATGATGATAATGGACTGAACCTCTGAAACTGTAAGCCAGCCCAATTAAATAAATGTTTTCTTTATAATAGTTACCTTGGTCATGGTGTCTCTTTGCAGTAATAAAACCCTAATGAAGACAATGCATCCAATAGAGATGCATAATAGAATAGAGGATTCTTCCTAAATGTTCACTCCAAAGATATAATTTGTATTACTATGCATGCACACAAAACTCGTTCAAGAGCAGTGGGCTCCCTACCTTCCATACTACAATATACTTAGAGTATGGCTGAAATCCCTATGTCCATGATGGCCATTTAAGGGAGAAGACACTCACTCCATTGTTTGGAACTGGATGCATGTGTAGATGGGAGTTCAGGCTGCTGAGTGCATTGATAAGAGAGAGAGAGAGAGACCTGTTTGGTAGTTTCAAAGAAAATGGCCCCCACAGACCCATAGGGAGCTGCGTTATTAGGAGGTGTGGCCTCGTTGGAGTAGGTGTGGCTTTGTTGGAGGAAGTGTGTCACTGGGGATGGGCTTTGAGATCTCAGAAGCTCAAACCAGGCCCAGTGGCCCATTTGTTCTTCCTGCTGCCTTCCGATCTGGATGTAGAACTCTCTGCTACCTCACTAGCACCATGTCTGCCTTCGTGCCATCATGCTTGTCTCCATGACAATAATGGACTAGACCTCTGAACTGTAAGCCAGCCTCAATTAAATGTTTTCCTTTAGGGGAGTAGCCTGTGGTGTCTCTTCACAGCAATAAAACCTCAGCTAAGACAGTGTGTATGCATAGGACCTGCAGGTGAGAGTCTTGCTCCAAGTGCATGGTTAGAAGAGGTGTTTGTATAAGCGGTGTCCTAGGCTGGTATGTATACCCTATGCTTACCTACATCAACTACATACATCGCTAAGTTCAGAAATGAGTCAAGAGGGATATTGTTCTTATGACTTGTAACAAATATCAAAAACAATCATGAACCAGAATTTACCAGAATTCTCTCCTGCACTTTTTTTTCAGAGATTTTATTTTATTTATTAGATTTTTGGGGGGGTGTTTATCCCAAAAGTTCCCTATACCCTCCCCCTACCCTGCTTCCCTACCCACCCACTCCCACTTCTTGGCCCTGGCATTCCCCTGTACTGGGGCATATAAAGTTTGCAATACTAAGGGGTCTCTCTTCCCAGTGATGGCCGACTAGGCCATCTTCTGCTACATATGCAGCTAGAGACACGAGCTCTGGGGGTATTGGTTAGTTCATATTGTTGTTCCACCTATAGGGTTGCAGACCACTTCAGCTCCTTGGATGCTTTCTCTAGCTCCTCCATTGGGGGCTCTGTGTTCCATCTTATAGATGACTGTGAGCATCTACTTCTGTATTTGCCAGGCACTGGCATAGCCTCATATGAGACAGCTATATCAGGGTCCCTTCAGCAAAATCTTGCTGGCATATGCAATAGTGTCTGGGTTTGGTGGCTGATTATGGGATGGATCCCTGGGTGGGGTAGTCTCTGGATAGTCCATCCTTTAGTCTTAGCTCCAAACTTTGTCTCTGTAACTCCTTTCATGGGTATTTTGTTCCCTATTCTAAGGAGGAATGAAGTCTCCCGCACTTTTAAGAAAGCAGTTATTCATTGGTCACCAGGCATGTACCAACCTGCTACACTGGTCGGCACTCACTTAAAGACACATTCATTTCCAATTATATGGATTGTTTTTTCATTGATGTCAATTATCTATTTATTTATATATATATAATCTATTTATATTTATATAATAAATTAGCTAAAATAAAGTTCATTAGTAAATCAATAAGTTGATTTATTTAGATGAATTCCAACTGTACCCATTGATTACAGTTTATTTACATAATTGACACTATCCTGGAAGTTGCTATGTAGCCAAGTTGGGCTCAAACTCAAAATCAGCCTGCATCAGTCTTCTGAGTCCTAAAATCATATGTATACACTACCATACCTGGCTAGTTAATGATATATTTTTTAAGTGTAACATATACAGGAAAAGGAGTTTGGTTGTCAAGGAGGGCTCGAACTATTGGGCTTTTGTTTTGATCAACAGGCTTGGGTTACTGCAGACTCCTTTCCCATGACTCACCTGATTTTCAGTTTTCATTGTATGCCTGCCAAGCAAGACTTGGGCATATGACAGTAAAAAGGCAATCTCCCTACAAGTTCACAGAGGACACAGTTTATCTGTGCACCAAGTGATACGCAGTATTTGGAGGTCTGGAGAGATTTCCTGGGGAGTAGGACAGTGCTGTACTCTCACTGCATACAGAATTGAGATGCAGAGGGGCACGTAAAGAAAAGCACAGAAGACCTTTCTTGACACAGCATGACATCCTGCTGTGGGGATGAGTTCCTGGTCGCCAGCAGTGTTGGAGCCACTAGCAAGACTGTGATATTGAAGATAGAGATACTTGGCTTCTCTAAGTCTTACCATCCTTGAGAGTCCCTGAGTCCAGGCTGGCTGACCCAGGCTGCAGCTCCCTAACCAGCTTCATCCCCATCCTCTCTTCTGCAGCCCAAAGCCCACAGCTACAGTTGCCCTTGTAGTTAGACATGGTCTTGCTCCCACTTCCTGGAAAAACATACACTAGAAAACTCTTCACAGGAAAAGAAAAGGTGAATTATGTCTTTGTTTGTTTGTTTGTTTGTTTGTTTTACTAAATTTTTTAGGTTATCATACAAAAGTGATGGGCTTCACTATGGTGTCTTAATACATATGTCATTGTCATGATCATCATCTCATGTCCCATTCTAGTAATAAGTTATTTGTTTCTCTGATCCATATGGAACCTTTATGGGGGCCTTAAATACATGTGATGGTTCTTTCTCTTCTCAGAGTCCCCCAGGTCAAGTCAGGGAAGTTGTGAAGGTGGCCATTGATGCTGGATATTGCACATTGACTGTGCCTATGTGGAACAGAATGAGAATGAGGTGGGAGAAGCTATTCAAGAGAAGATCCAGGAGAAGGCTGTGAAGCAAGACCTCTTGATTGTCAGCAAGGTTCTACCAAGGCCCACTTGGTGACTACTGCTTCAAGGCAGGTGGAAGTTTCTGGACCACTCCTAGAGCCCTATCCATCTTTACGTAAGTTGCCACTGATTTGGAAGGGTCTCTTGTTTCTGGGAGTGATAGATGGCTCCCATTGCAACTCCCTAAAAGCCAGACTGAAAAACTAGACTGTAAAGAGACAAAGATGATTTTTTCAGACCCCAGACAGCTCTCAGGACCTCAAAAATTATCACTACAAGCTAACCCTGAACTCTACCATGATCACTATGAAGCTGAACAGATTTTTCAAACTCTCAACATCTTGACTGAAAAATAGTAATAACAGCAGACGCCTTATGTTTCTAGCTTGCTGTAAAGATTTTAGTACATCACCTGACAGTAAGATTCAGGAGGTATAATTCATTCTATAATCACTGTTTCATAAAAATAAAGAGTAGAAAGCCTTGTAAATGGACATTCTTTTTCACTGATTCAACAAAATAAAACAAAACAAAACTAGAGAAAAGGTCATGTGAAATACCATGGTCTGATTTCATCTAGCATCCAGACATTAGGTTTGGAAAATAAAACTTGAAAATCATCTCTCAGCAGAGTAGGAGGCAGAGGTAGGAAGAGCTCATGCTGAGGTCTCATCTGGGGTCTGCCCAAGGCACATCACTATCACATTAAGTTTAAAAAAAAAAAAAAAAGAGCCCCTAAATATCATGTATGTTGACTTATGCTTATGAAATCAGCACTTAGGACGTAGAGAAATCCAGAGTTCAAGGCCGGTGTCAGCCACATCATGAGTTGGAAACCACCTTGAACTCTGTGATACTCTAGCTCGAAACAACAAAATAAGCTCATGTAAAGAAAATGGACTTATCCTCACAAAATATAGACTTATATTGTAGTTGTCGAACATGAAGAAATTCATAAAACAGAGATCAATGGCTGCACCAGCACTGGAACAGGAATTGCTGCCAGCCACTCAGAGGCACTGAGGTCCAGGCTGAAAGCCCCAACCTCCTGCACACACACTGAGGAGCACGTGGTCCTTTCTGGCAGCACGGGCTCCTCATCCTGAACCCAACTCCTTTACAGTCTCTCTGTCTGCTGTTGAAATTCTGAAAGTTCATCTCTGTGAAGTTTTCCATGTGAGTTGATTCCCTGGAGATCTGCAAGTGATTAATTATTGTTTTGATGGATGTAAAATTGTCTTTTGGAGTAAACCTTGATATTTTACTAAGATTTAGTCTAGTGTTGAAAGAGAGGTCCTACTCTGTATAAAAAAGAAAAGAGAAACAGGAAGCCACTTGGCGGTGAGCCACGTAGGACAGGAGAGCAGAAAAGCTTCAAAACCACCTCCAGACAAGTACAGTGGCTCCTGCCCGTAATCTTAGCAGTGCGGAGGCTGAGGCAGAGGGATTGCGCCAAGTTCAAGGAAACAGAGTGCTACCCTACTTTAAAGTGCCCTGAAAACAGACTGGGGCAGAGATGGTCACTGGACTACTTTAGTCCTCTTCTAATGTGGTCACTGAGAATACATCTCTCTGTTCTTCATGAAAACAAACAAACAACAAAATCCTGGTTTCCCTTTAGCTTCCAGTCCTGCTCACAAAATTCTAATTTGGTCTTTAACTCTTCTCCAGTGGTCTACTTGTCCAAACTTCTCTAGATGTTGGGTATTGTGGTGGTGTCTGTCCCAATAAAATTCTAACCAACTTGTACTCAAGTTGCCTGGTGTTGTGATTCGGTACACAGCCTGGACCACCTTATGACTCTTGGGTGCTCTAAAAGCTTTTGTCTTTATGGGTTCTGCTATAGTCTTGGTCTAGAATGTCCCATGTAGTGGTTTGAATAAGAATGGGTCTAATAGACTATAGATTTGAAGGCTTGGTCACAAAGGAGTGGCAGTATTAGGAGGAAGTGTGTCCCTGGGTTGAGCTTTGAAGTTTCAGATGCTCAAGCCAGGCCCAGTGTCACTCTCTCTTCCTGTGGCCTGCTGGTCCAGATGTAGAACTCTGGGCTCCTTTTCGAGCACCGTGTCTGCCTGTGCACTGCCATGCTTCTTGCCGTGACAATAACGGACTAAACCCCTGAAACTGTAAGCCAGCCCCAATTTAATGTTTTCCTTTATTGGGGCTGTCGTGGTCATGGTGTCTCTTCACAGCAATTAAACCCTTAACAAAGACAGAAGTTGGTACCAGGGATGGATATCACTATGATAGGCCTGAGTGTGTTTCTGTTTGGAGAAATGTAGACTCTGGGACTTTTGATTAGGAAAGCAGTTGTTTGGGAATGTGAGATCCAGCCCTAACCTGATGGCCCTGTGTTACTGCCTGCTCTGTCCCAGTAGATTAGTGAATCTTCCCCCAGAGTGCTCAGCCCTGTGAAAGAATTTACACATAACTCCCCTGGGATGGCTTAGGAAACTCAGTGTGGTACTGGCACCCCTTAAGGGCCACTGAGCTTTGCCTTGGAATGCCTGTGAGATCCTAGCGGCTGGCAGAATCAGATAATGATGTTCCTGCATTCTGCTTTCGTAAACTCACTTCTTGCTGTGGCACTGGAATAAAGTGGTTTTTCTACTATCATACAATAGGAAAGAGAAACAACCAAGGGAAGTAAAACAGCTTTCTTGCCCAGCCACAGATTTCATAGATAACCGTAGTGTCCATCTTTAATGTCTACCTTTATAAACCCTTCCTTCAGCTCCCTTGGGCACAGCATGCTGTTTGGCTCTAGCCCTGCCATCCTTTTGCTAATAGTAAGAATAAATTTATTTAATCTAAATTTAAACTGAGTCTAGGTCTTTGGTCTTTCCCAGTGGATTTGAATGCCACAACAGCCAAAGGCTTTAAGCTTAACGAGCCATCCTAGTAGGAACATGGAAGACAGTGGTGCTGAGCGTGATTTGAACAGTGGGGTCCTGGTTCAAGAGGTTTCAATGGCGAAGAATGTTAGTATTATGGGCTACAGACTATTCTTGTAATATTTTTAGCAAAGAGTGTGGCTGCTTTCTGCCCTTGTCTGAAAAAAAAATCTGGCTAAAGCTAAATTAAAAAGGTATTGATTAACACCTTTGACAGAGATTTCTAGAATACCTACTATTGACAGTATTGCTTGTATTGGTATTGACAGTATTGGCAGTATTAGTAGCTACTATGATTGAAGATGAAAAGGACCATGCTGAGTAAGAAAGAATACAAAATATACAGTTTGAGGAAAAAAAGGAGCACCAGGCAGTGTAATGGAGTCAAGTCTTTCTATCACAGAGGTACAAAGTTTAAAGAAAACCCTGATGCTAAGTGGAACAAAGGTAGTGACCTCGGGGCAAGATCCCATCCAGCTAAGTTTCCAACTTGTGAAAAGGAATTAAAGAATAGTTTATGGTTGAGTATGGTGGCACACACCTTTAATCCATCCCAGCACTCCTGAGGCAGAGTCATGTGACTCCAGCTCTGTCCATTTTCAGGACAGCCAAATGTAGGCAGTGAAGGAAATCAAAAACAGAAATCTGGAAGTTGGAATTGAACAAGGAGACCATGTTTAAGCCCCAGCAAGCAGGAGAACTTGCCAGCTTCAGCCACATGGTTCTGGCTTTAGAGTCAAGGATACTAAAAAGAGGTTATGGAATCTCCCTCCATGACTAAGGAAAGCCACGGAGAACAGGCATGTGTCAGGGGTGTCCCTGCATGGTGGCCCAGAGAAACCTTTATGTGAGGCTGTGAAGGTGAAGCCTGGATTTCATTGGAAACCCTAAGATATTGAAGATACCAGGGTCATGGGATATCTGCCAAAGAGAGCCACTAACAGGGAGTGGAACCAGCCCCAGAGAGAAGTATGCTACAGTCGACAAAGCTGGAAAGATTTGGTGCCACTCGTAGAGATGTCATTCACAACACTGGGAACTGTTTGGAGTTTGCACAGCTGGCTTTCGGTCTTGCTTTGGCCCAGTACTTCCTCACCGTGCTCCCTTTTCCTCCCATTTAGAATGGCAATGTATATCCTGTGCCATTGCATGGTGGAAGTGTGTGATCTGCTTTTTTTTTCATTTTGAGCGTACAGGGACTTACAGTTTAGAGATCGCCTTGTATCTAAGAAGAGACTTTGGACTTTTAAATGGTGTTGAGACTGTTTCAGACTATGGGGACTTTTGAAGTTGGACTGAATGCATTCTTGTATTATGATATAACCACATGTCTATGGGGCCCAGGGAATGAAATATGGTAGTTTGAATAAGACATCCTCTAAACCCCTGTTGCATAACGCTGTTCCTGGAGAGGTGTGAACTAATGTCTTCTCACTCCAGCTAGGGAACCATCAGCAGACCAAAGTATGGGCACCACCAAAGCCCACCTTGATACACTAAGGAGTCTTAGTGGGGTTACTTACAGGGACAACAACACTGGCTCAAGACAGATTCTGCACCAAAATCCTACTTCAGCATGAGTGACAGCTCAGGACTGCAGCATGAGTGACAGCTCAGGACTTCAGCGTGAGTGACAGCTCAGGAGAGTGAAAGCCCTGGAGCACAGCCTGTAGGCAGCCCAGCAGATCCGACAGAGTCCTTTCCAGGTGGCTCAGTTCTTGTGAGCCTCTTCTAGGCATGTTGGCTGATCTCTGTCTCTTTCGGTCACTTAAGCTGGTCTCTGACTCTTCCAGGAGCTCGGCTTGTCGGGAAGTGTCTCTCAGCAGTCCTTATAGCTTATATTGCTCAAAGAAGTGAGGAACCCGGTGAGTCTGGTCAGTTTGAGGGGCTTCTCAAGACTATTGAGTTGTTCACTTCCTGAGATTAACTGTAGGACGGAATGTTTTACCTTCTCCTTAGAATACTCTGTTGTTTCAAACACACCCGTCTTTCACACCCCGTATCTTAACAAGGTTCCCTGGAAAACAGATGGAGAAGATGCTATATAGCAAGTCCCAAATGGTAAAGGCTTTAGCTTTCCTCTATTGAACAGTGATAAAAAGCCCTCTTTTTTGTTTTGTTTTGGTTTGGTTTTGGTTGTTGTTGTTTGTGACAGGGTTTTCTCTGTGTAGCCCTGGCTGTCCTGGAATTCACTCTGTAGACCAGGCTGGCCTCAAACTCAGAAATCCACCTGCCTCTGCCTCCCAAGTACTGAAATTAAAGGTGTGCATCACCATGGATAAAAAACCTTTTGGACAGTAGTTCTCAACCTGAGGGTTGAGACTCCTTTAGGGGTTGAACAACGTCTCTCAGGGGCACCTACAACCATCAGAAGACACAGATATTTATATTATGACTCATAACGGTAGCAAGATTACAGCTATGAAGTAGCAACAAAAATAATTTTATGGTTGAGGGTCACCATGACATGAGGAACTGTGTTAAAGGGTCACAATATTAGGAAGGTTGGGAGCCAGCACTTTAAGAGGTAGCATATATTGAGAAATTCTAGGCCATGTAGGGATGTGCCCTTGAAGGAGAGATTGGGCCATTGGTCTTTTCTTCCTGGCCTCCATGAGGTAAGTAGCTTCAGCCACCTCTTGCTCCTACAGTGACATTCTGCTTTGTCCACAAAACTGAAATGATGAGCCAGCTGGCCCTGGGTAGAAACTTCCAAGATATTCAGGCCAAATAAGCCCATCCTTTTAAAAATTCGTTATCACAGGTATACTATTACAACAACCCCATCCTATTTCCTATCTGGAACCTCTTTTACCCAGGTTAATCTCAAACTCACTGTAGAGTTGAGCATGACCTTTAATTCCTGATTCTCCTGTCTCTACCCCTTAAGTGCTAGAGTTAAAGGTGTGTTTAAGTTGCACCCTAAGTTGTGGCAGTTTGGGGGATCAAATTGAGGGTTTTGCTTAGAGAAAAGTAGAACTGTAAACTGAAGCATCGAGATTAGCATACAAAGAAGCCAATTTGCAGAGAAAGACTTCAAGTCCTTCCTTACCCAGGCTCCTTGTATTGAACAGAGCATGCAGAGAGAAGTCCATGATAGATAAACTTGGGAGAGGTGGGTATAATGCTTGTGTTCTTTGAAAAGGCTATACGTCCTGTGACCAAACCTGTTTTTTCTCTTTGCTCACTATTCCGCTCCCATTCTTGGAAGGACTATTCTTAACAAATTGTCTCTAGTTCTGATTCTAATCGTGTGTTCCTGGTGCAGCTCTTTGTCCTGAGTCACAAGAACTTAGAATCAGGTGCCCCCTGAAACCATATCCATCCCCTGGCACTAAGCATGGTATCACTTTTTTTTTCTTTCCTTTTCTTTATTTCCTTTTCAAATATCTCCCCAAAGTCTAAACATGCTTTCTCTGAAGCTCTGAACTTTCTCAATGTGTCTCAGAAGACCCTTGCCCAACTCACATACTTTCTGCAGGCGCTGGATAAGTCCCATAACCAGTTTAAAAGGCATGGCTTTCTTCTTCCTTGCCTCCCTTCTTCCAGCACCTGCCAAGGCTTACTGAAGAGACTCCAGTCAGTCCGGACACTGCACACCTGGCTCTGGCAGGCCTTGCCCTCCTCCCCCATTCCCTCTGTCTTGCTAAAGACCATTAGACTATATTCCTAAAGCTAGTCACCTAGGTCTATATTCTTATTTGACCAATTCATCCTCCTGAGGCTGACGACCAGGGTCCAGCTTTCAAAGGACTGAAGTCCAGCAATCAAACCTCTTTGGCTCACCTAATTAACATGCCCAATTAAAATTAATCACCTCATCCTAAACTAGGTTTCCCCCTTTTACCTTTATAAACTGTCGTTTATCTATGGGTCATGTCTGTCTCCTCTCTATCCTGAGGCAGTCCTTTGTCCCCTTCCTAGGACAAATACCCCTTCCCCTTCTCTCTTCTTCCCTATCCCCTCTCCCTTGTCCTCTATTCCCTGATGTTTTTGTCTCTTATTCCCTGGCCTTTGTCCCTCTGGGACAAATAAATTTCCTTTGTGCAGTTAAGTTGGTCTTATGGGGTCCTGAGCCAATACCAGTCCCTACACTTACATCTTGCCTGTCCTACAGTTTGTCTCTCCAAACCTAATAAAATTATCCTTGTGCTTCCTTTGAGACAATTTAAGAATAATGTTACTAATAAGTCTAAGAATCCAAAAGTAAGGCTAGATTCCCTGGCAACACTTGGTAAGCACTCTATGATCTGAGCTGTACCCCCAACCCATCATCCGTACAGCATTTTCTGCCAAGCTGTAGACAAGGCAGTCTTAGAATTCACTATGTAGCCAAAGTTGGCCTTGATCCCCTGATTCTCCCGCCTCCACCTTCTGAGTGCTGACAGTGTAGACATGTAACCCCACCTGGTTCCATTTCCTGTCTTTGTAATTTTTTTTCTAGGATGCCCCATAGCTGTAATCAATAGCCTTTCTGGAATTGTGTCCATAACCTGGCCATATCCACTCAGAACTCTGCTCATTTCTGCTTTCTTGGAATTGCTATTCTGTTGCCTGTGTGCACCACCTTTGACTTTCACACAACCAGTTTACTGAGTAAATCTGTTGCAATTAATTACATTAGAAAAAATGATATGTGAAAGGACACTCTCGCATCATATCTGTCTCTAGACAGAATGCGCTATAAAAACCCTGGACAAGGGACATTCATGTCCTTTTTTTCTGTGGAAATCCTTCCTTCTTTCCAGACTTTCTCTTGCTTTTATTTAATTTTCACTTTTCTGTAACTTCTTGGTGTTCTTTAATTTCTTTTAAAATTTGAAAAAGGTATGTTGATTTTATGTGTTCAGTGAATATTTGCCCACATATGGGTCAAAGCCTGCTTTTCCTTGCCTTACTCCCAGGAGAGTCCCTATCTTTACATCTCCTTGCCATGAGACAACAAACTTGGGACCTGGAAGTCTATTCTATTTATTTATTTACTTTGCCATGGTCTTGATGTAGGATTTTTGAGTGATAAGACCCTTCTTGCCCAACTGAGCTTGACCCAGAGTTCTAAGATATCTGCTATTCATAATCTATTCACAACAACAGCAACAACAACAACAACAAACAAACAAACAAACAACAAAACCAGAAAGGAAAGGAGCCTGGAAAGAAGATATAGCTTTCTAGGGCATAGTCCTAATTATCTATTTCTTATCATCAGACAGTATCTCCTAAAAATTTACACGACTTGCCAATGTCAAGTTCAACATAGGAACCACTTGGGAGGATATTTAAATTCAAGCCATGACAAGAATTTATTGGGGCTTCTGAAGTTCAGGAGTTGCTATCTTTTATAGATAAGATGGCTGTACCATATTCCATTTGTTCAGACTGGGACAGCATCTCAAGTGGGTTTGCAAAGATCTCTGTAGAATGCAGCTGAAGTGATCAGCAGAGATTATCTCCTGTCTCCAACCAGGTTCTTGTCTTGCCCTCCCCAAGAATGAAGTGAGATAACAGCAAAGAGCTCAAATGGCAGATGTTTTGTTGTTATTTTTGGGAAAATAAACTTAAATGGGAAAGATCACCATGCAGGAGTGAAAACTCAAATGGAAAGGACTAGAACTCTCTGTAGTAGCAAGCTGCCCTCTGAAAGCAGGTTGTCTCCCTCAGGAATAAAACTTAAGTCCCCAGAAGGCAACAACTCTCTTAGGAGGCACCAGGTTACTGGGAACCCAGGTGCTTTCCTGTCTCTGTGCTGCCTCTAGCTTCCTGTCAAGAGCTCTACTGAGAATCCATCCTCCCAGTTTCTGGATGCCACCCACTGATTAAGTAAAGGGCACCAGGGGGGACAGCCTCTAAACCTCAACATACCACAGCTGAATTATGGCATATAACAGTGGGGTATGAAAGGGGAGGTGACAGTGCATGAAAAAAATAATTTCAGAACATTTAAAAGTGATCCTGTATAATCTACCAACCAAGGAACACAGGAAGGTTAGGTATTATGGGAACTAAGGAAAACCCAATATTTTTAAGCCACTAGTGAGATATCGGCTGTGACTTGAGATTTTGTCTTATTAAAACCCCTGAATTTAGACTGGACAATACCTATACATGAAGAAGCTATAAGCTCTCCCTTATTTCAGACTTGTTTTCCTCTTTCTTTGAGAATGCATGAGCTAAAGGAGAATGTACCAGAGCTACATTCTAGCACTTTCCACAGGTAGAGCAAGCTTGGTATGATGGATGACCTGCGATCTTTGAATGGGGCAAAGTTGTTGACACTGGGCTAACGTAGAAATTGGTTTACTCTACCCAACTCATTCTATGAAGCCACAATTACTCTGATACCTAAACCACAGAAAGACCCAACAAAGATAGAAAACTTCAGACCAATTTCCCTTATGAATATCGATGCAAAAATACTCAATAAAGTTCTCGCTAACTGAATCCAAGAACACATCAAAACAATCATCCATCCTGACCAAGTAGGTTTCATCCCAGGGATGCAGGGATGGTTCAATATACGGAAATCCATCAACGTAATCCACTACATAAACAAACTCAAAGACAAAAACCACATGATCATCTCGTTAGATTCGTAGAAAGCATTTGACAAAATCCAACACCCATTCATGATAAAAGTCTTGGAAAGATCAGGAATTCAAGGCCCATACCTAAACATGATAAAAGCAATCTACAGCAAACCAGTAGCCAACATCAAAGTAAATGTGAGAAGCTGGAAGCAATCCCACAAAAATCAGGGAATAGACAAGGCTGCCCACTTTCTCCCTACCTATTCAACATTGTACTTGAAGTCCTAGCCAGAGCAATTTGACAACAAAAGGAGATCAAGGGGATACAAATTGGAAAGGAAGAAGTCAAAATATCACTTTTTGCAGATGATATGATAGTATATATAAGTGACCCTAAAAATTCCACCAGAGAACTCCTAAACCTGATAAACAGCTTCAATGGAGTAGCTGGATATAAAATTAACTCAAACAAGTCAATGGCCTTTCTGTACACAAAGGATAAACAGGGTGAGAAAGAAATTAGGGAAACAACACCCTTCTCAACAGTCACAAATAATATAAAATACCTTGGCATGAATCTAACTAAGGAAGTGAAAGATCTGTATGATAAGAACTTCAAGTCTCTGAAGAAAGAAATTAAAGAAGATCTCAGAAGATGGAAAGATCTCCCATGCTCATGGATTGGCAGGATCAATATAGTAAAAATGGCTATCTTGCCAAAATCAATCTACAGATTCAATGCAATCCCCATAAAAATTCCAACTCAATTCTTCAACGAATTAGAAAGGGCAATCAGCAGATTCATCTGGAATAACAAAAAACCTAGGATAGTAAAAACTCTTCTCAAGGATAAAAGAACCTTTGGTGGAATCATCATGCCTGACCTAAAGCTGTACTACAGAGCAATTGTGATAAAAACTGCAATGGTACTGGTATAGTGACAGACAAGTAGACCAATGGAATAGAATTGAAGACCCACACGCCTATGGTCACTTGACCTTTGACAAGGGAGCTAAAACCATCCAGTGGAAAAAAGACAGCATTTTCAACAAATGGTGCTGGCACAACTGGCGGTTATCATGTAGAAGAATGCGAATTGATCCATTCCTATCTCCTTGTACTAAGGTCAAATCTAAGTGGATTAAGGAACTTCACATAAAACCAGAGACACTGAAACTTATTGAGGAGAAAGTAGGGAAAAGCCTCAAAGATATGGGTACAGGGGAAAAAATTCCTGAATAGAACAGCAATGGCTTGTGCTGTAAGATCGAAAATCGACAAATGGGACCTCATAAAATTGCAAAGCTTCTGCAAGGCAAAAGACACCGTCAATAAGACAAAAAGACCACCAGCAGATTGAGAAAGGATTTTTACCTATCCTAAATCAGATAGGGGACTAATATCCAATATATATAAAGAACTCAAGAAGGTAGACTCCAGAAAATCAAATAACCCCATTAAAAAATGGGGCTCAGAGCTAAACAAAGAATTCTCACCTGAGGAATACCTAATGGCTGAGCAGCACCTGAAAAAATGTTCAATATCCTTAATCATCAGGGAAATGCAAATCAAAACAACCCTGAGATTCCACCTCACACAGGTCAGAATGGCTAAGATCAAAAATTCAGGTGACAGCAGATGCTGGCGAGGATGTGGAGAAAGAGGAACACTCCTCCATTGTTGGTGGGATTGCAAGCTTGTACAACCACTCTGGAAATCAGTCTGGCGGTTCCTCAGAAAACTGGACATAGTACTACTGGGGGATCCTGCAGTACCTCTCCTGGGCATATATCCAAAAGATGTTCCAACCGGTAAGAAGGACACATGCTCCACTATGTTCATAGCAGCCTTATTTATAATAGCCAGAAGCTGGAAAGAACCCAGATGCCCCTCAACAGAGGAACAATGGAGTACCACTCAGCTATTAAAAAGAATGAATTTATGAAATTCCTAGGCAAATGGATGGACCTGGAGGGCATCATCCTGAGTGAGGTAACCCAATCACAAAAGAACTCACACAATATGTACTCACTGATAAGTGGATATTAGCCCAGAAACTTAGAATACCCAAGATATAAGATACAATTTGCTAAACACATGAAACTCAAGAAGAACAAAGACCAAAGTGTGGACACTTTGCCCCTTCTTAGAATTGGGAACAAAACACCCATGGAAGGAGTTACAGAGACAAAGTTTGGAGCTGAGACGAAAGGATGAACCATCTAGAGACTGCTATATCCCTATCCCATAATCAGCTTCCAAACGCTGACACTATTGCATACAGTAGCAAAATTTTGCTGAAAGGACCCAGATATAGCTGTCTCTTGTGAGACTATGCCGGGCGGGGCCTAGCAAACACAGAAGTGGATGCTCACAGTCAGCTATTGGATGGATCACAGGGCCCCCAATGGAGGAGCTAGAGAAAGTAACCAAGGAGCTAAAGGAATTTGCAACCCTATAGGTGGAACAACAATATGAACTAACCAGTACCCTCCCCCGGAGCTTGTGTCTCTAGTTGCATATGTATCAGAAGATGGCCTATTCGACCATCAGTGGAAAGAGAGGCCCATTGGTCATACAAACTTTATATGCCTCAGTACAGGGGAACCCAGGGCCAACAATTGGGACTGGGTGGGTGGGGTGTGGGTGGGGGAGTGGATGGGGGAGCGTGTGGGGGACTTTTGGGATAGCATTGGAAATGTAGATGAAATACATACCTAATACAAAAAAAAAAGAAATTGGTTTACTAGCCACTTTCTCATGCAAGGGGCACACCTATCCATACACATCCATATTAAATGAGTCTTCGACAGACTCAGTGTACCAAGACACAGGAGGACACGAATCTCAATTCTATTAGTTTCTGTGGCACACTTGCTTGGGATATTTGAAGGGAAACATCTACCAGTTTGAGTGTTTGCGGTGGGGCAAGGCTGGGGAGAAGGATCATTCTCCTGGAATCTATTTACCAGTTAGAATTACCATCTTATCAGTAAGCTATGACGTGAACGTGTACCATACACGTGGGTAGGCTTCTCTGCAGCAAACAGTAGGCAGTGTGCCTTCTGCTGTTAGCAGGGTGTGAAAGCTGGCAGACTGTGACTGTTCTTTGTGGTTCCCCTGATGCTCTTATTAGGTTCTCTCAAATATGGCACATCTAGTTACACAGAGCTGCTGGAGTTCTGCCCTAGAAGTCACAGCCCTCTTTGTCAGCCTGCTGCCTTCTCTGTTTTGTAAACATCATGGGAGCCCCAGATCCCTCCCACCCACCCCCACCCCCTATTTCTGCTCATTGTCTTGAATTTCCTGGTCACATATAGAGGTAGGTAATAAAAAGTTATTAAGGCTACTAAAGATGGCTCAAGATAATTCACTATTCTGATCTTTCAATATCTACAAATTCAAGTCCCTTAATCAGCTTTGCAGAAGGTTCAGCTGAAAATGTGATTCTTTCCAGGAACTATTGTTCATACTGGTCACCACTTAGTTCTTGAACCATTTCCTTCCTTCCTTCCTTCCTTCCTTCCTTCCTTCCTTCCTTCCTTCCTTCCTCCCTCCCTCCCTCCCTCCCTCCCTCCCTCCCTCCCTTCCTTCCTTCCTCTTCCCTCCTTCCCTTCTTCCTCCTTTCTTTCTTTTTTCTTTTTTGCACTTTGACAAAATGTTGTGAGACGTTGGCCATGGGCGTTAGATTTGTAAGACACCAAGAGGTGCCATTCTCTCTCATTGACCGGAAGCACCTCTATGGATTTCATAGACTCTGCTGCTGCCAGCACCTCCCCCTCTGGCATGACAGCATACTATAGACAAGATGGGCAAACAACAAGAGGAGGTAACTGAGGACGTCTCAGGGGAAAGTGGAGGGAAGGGGTCAAGCGAAAGCTTGTGGAGAGAGGCCATTACTCCACAAGCCGTGCACTGTCCCTGAAAGCACCTTCCCTTGAAACTTGCTTTAGCCACAGGCTACCTGGGACCATCAGCAAGTTCTTGGCTCCCTGATGCCTCCTCTATTTCCTTGCCTGGGAATTATGGGATTTTTTAGATGCAATGAGCTCACTCATTCGAAAGTACTTCAAATTGTGTCAGATGCTTTGGCGACCGTGCTCATTAGTTTTTGTCACCTTGACACAAACTGAAGTCACCTAGGAAGAGGAACCTCAGTTGAGGAATTGACTCCATCAGATGGCCTGTGGACACGTCTGTAGGGGACTTTATTGATTAGTGATTTATTGGTATAGGAGAGCCCAGTCCTGTGTGGGTGATGCCACCCCTGGGCAAGTGGTGCTGGGTTGTATAAGAAAGCAAGCTGAAAGTCAGGCGTGGTGGCTCACGCCTTTAATCTCAGCACTCGGGAGGCAGAGGCAGGCGGATTTCTGAGTTCAAGGCCAGCCTGGTCTACAAAGTGAGTTCCAGGACAGCCAGGGCTATACAGAAAAACCCTGTCTCAAAAAAACAAACAAAAAAAAAAGAAAGAAAGAAAAGAAAAGAAAAGAGAAAAAGGAAAAAAAAGAAAAGAAAGCAAGCTGGATAAGCCATGGAACAATCCACTGAGCAGCATTCCTCCATGACCTATGCTTCAGCGACCCAGCTCCTGCCTCTGTTTCTGCTGTGGCTTCCTTCTGTGACGGACTACAGATGAAACATGTAAGACAAATAAGCCCTTTCCTCTACAAGTTGCTTTTGGTCATGGTGGTTATCACAGCAATGGACAGCATACTACAGGAATTACTACTATTGCTTTTTTATTATTCTATCATTGTATCTTCAGTGTTACCATACTACATGCTCCTGATGACAAACATGTGCTCAGCCCTCGCTAGTGAGAACCGTTGTCCTTCGTTTCTCTGGAGTCGCATTTCCCTGTGAGAGTTTGCTCCTTGATGAACACAAAAATTTAAATCCTGCATTGCCAGATGGTAGCCTACATCCAGGTTGAAGGAATCTATCCTGCATGGATCTCATCAAGCAAGTCGACCTCAGTATTCCTCGTGGAAAGGATAGTCCTCTTCAGTCCTTGCACTGCAACGACAAATACAAAGAAGAAAACAGTCCACAGAATCAAAAATGTGATCTGAGACACTCTTACGTGATATACTCGGCTCTCTCTGTGCTCTTCTGATCTCTTCCCCAACAAGACTGTGAACATGGGACATGGAGTGTGGCGCAGGCACACAACAGGACCTTCTCCCAAAATATCAGAGGAGTATTAAGGAAGGAAGGCCTGCAAGCTATCAGTCACCAGTTCATTGATATAATAAGTGATCATAAGCAAGCAGACACACAGCTAAGGGCCCCAGAACTATTGTCTCAAACTCTGGCATTGCTGTGAAGTAGAAAGACTATTGAAATCAATAGATTGGCTATGAGTAGTAAATATGATACCAATATAAGCAAAGGGCTTAAAGTGTCTGCTGCATGCTAAACGAGAGAATTCAGTGAAGGTTGGCTGTGATTAATATTGTCATCTTTACTTTGTAGATTAGAAAAGTGATTTTAGGACATCACCAAAACTCCCCAAGGGCCCCAGTGCTAGTGAATAAGTAGTAGATTTTGGATTAGGACCCAGTGACGGTTGACATCTGAGGCCACCAAGTCCACTAGCTTCACATATACTCCTAGTTGATACCCAACAGGCATAATAAACACATGTCAAACCCTTGATTTTACCAAAATGTTAGTTAACTCTGCATGTGAGTTGCTCAAACAAAAGCCAACCAAGCAACCAAAAATACAAAACCAGCTTCAACTGTAAATTTTGAGGAGGAAATTAAATTGATTTCATGTTCCCATTTATCTAGATGGTGGTCTTCCTCATCTCCTCCCCAACACCATGGTCCAGGTCCAGCAACTGTCATCTTTTCCATGTGTTATTGTCGTAGTCTCTCAACCCACAAGTCATTGTGAGCCTTTTAAGACACATCAGATCATACCAGCTCTGTTCATGGCTTATTCCTCTTTCAGGCCTAAAGATCAAAGTCCTGTCCATAGTCTTAACCTAAATCTCCTCAAGCTTCTGCATTCTTACAATAACACTTATTCATTCCACAGTACTCTTAATCCCATTCAAATGCTCTAGCTACGAGATCAGAGCATTTGCAATGATTGCTATGATTGCAAGAATGCTATTTCCCTGAATAGCCATGTTACTCGTCTTCCACTGTCTTCAACTGCCACTTTTTGAACAAAGCTTCCCCTGGATAGTCATGGATTAAAGTGTCTACTACAAAAGGCAGCTCTACCTTTTGTCCTGCTTCACTTCTCTATATGGTATTTGTCACTCTCTGATTGGTGTATGTAACTGAGATCAGGGTTACTTCAGTTCCCCTCTGTAAAATATGAGCTTGGGAACAGGAAGCTTATAGTATGATGTCCCAAACATGTAGACCAATATTAGCACATTGCAGGAAGTCACTGGGTGAATGAGTGAGGGAAGGAGAACTTGACTCCCACACAGCAGTGACAGCTCCTTTCTTTAAAATCCTCACTCCGTGTGTAAGATTCAGAAACTGAGCATCAAATGACAATGTCTCTGCTCTGAGTGATTCCCCAGGACTCAGACTTTTCTTTTTAACTTTTCACAACTGCCAGAAAATAGTATTTGAAGACAAAAACCATCCCATAATCCCACATGCCTTCCATCCCTTCCTACTAACCCCTTACCCTTAGGGAGAGGCCTAGTCAACCTCCCACTTAACCTGGTACCACTTACTCCAACAGGTCACAGGCCCTCCAGTTCCTGTTGAAGCTGAGAATGGCAGCCATGTCCTCCTCACTCAACTGGAAGTCGAAGACCTAGAAAGACAAGAGTTCCAAAACCATCCTTATCAAGGAAAGTGCAGGTGGGATCTGAGGTTCTAAGTGTTTCCCCTAATATGTCCATGACAAACACATTATTCTCTAAATCAAGAGTGAGTTATTTATAGAGTTTAGTATTCTAAGAGGGAAGAGATTGGGTTGTAGGTGTGCTAAGTATGTACAATGATGCCTGAAGGGTGTCTCAGAGGACGAGTTTTCAAGTCCAGTCCATGTCTACAAGGCAGTCTTCAGTTGGCTAGCACAGCATTCCACCTATGATCTAAGTGCTCAATGGTAGGCAGTGGTCATCTCAGTGATATAAGCTACAGTTGTGATCAGTCCTGACAGGTTTGGCCGGTACCATCTGTGAGCCCAGTCAGCTCAGCTCTGGTGAGGCCAGCTTCCTAGCCTACGAGTTGACAGAGTGCTTGGAAGAAGGGAAGACACACTGTCAGTGAAAGAGTGGGATGAGAAGCTGAAGGACAGGGGAGAAGATTCCTCCTTCCCTCCTATCACCTATTCCACTGAGGAATGTCAGATGAACAGCCCAGGTCTTACCTGCAGGTTCTCCTGTATGCGTGAGGGTGTCACAGACTTGGGGATCACCACCACGTTCCTTTGGACGTGGAACCGAATCAGAACCTGTGTATTACGAAGGGAAGCCATGTGCCCAGTTAGCTACAAGACTTTCTCCTTCTTGTAAAATGACATCTAAATAACTTCCTATGGCTTAACAACAGTTGATATTAACAAAGCCCTTCACCATTAGGGTTACTTTTCCAGTTCCCTTCTTATGCCCCTTGATCCAAGAAACAACTAGGAATTACTAACGAGGAATGAGGAGGGTAGCCTGTAGTCATAGGCTTAGACCCTATACAGTTGGCACCTGAACCCAAAGCCTGAAGGCATGGCAGGAATCTGAAGGTCAGAGGCAGATCCTTGCTTCACTAATACTAGTGGTATTTTCTGAAGCTTCCAACAGGCTTACACTTCCCATTTCTTCCTCTCCAGGGAATTAAAAGCAAGCAACACAGTTGTACACATGACTACAAGAATGGATTGCTAAATAACAGGGGGAAATACTTTATTTTACCTGAGCTACTGTTTTCTTGTGTTTTGCAGCAATCTCTTTGATCTTGGGAATCTCCATTACTACGGGGTCTTCTGGCTTGGCACTAGAGGAAGAAAGAGAGCTGGAGTAAAAATCACCATGGCTACTGTGTGCCCATGAACATCACTGCCAGGATAGCATCAAGGCTGAGCACTGCAGCACTTTTTCCTCTGCAAGGCAGGCAGGAAGATCTTTCCCCATGGATTCGTGCATAGGATCTAGTACTTTGGCAATTTGAAAATACTGCCCCAGCACAGGACATCAGAAATGGAATATTCCAGGGGATCAGACATACTATCATTTTAAAAACACTTTACTCTGACAGTCCCACTTGGGTTACCAAACACATTGCCATTGGTATATTTTATCTTGTGCCTTGGAACTTACATACTAATAGAACAAATTACAAAATGCTAATTTTAAGAATGATAGAAAAAAAGAACCAGTACACTGAAGCCTTACTAAGGCCTGTCTGGGGAGCCCAGGGGACTGTAGGCTGTGACAGCGATGCCCTTGGATTGACAGTATTGGATCAGTTTTTCCTGGGTGAGGTAAGGGTGGCTCTCAATCTGCAAGAGAAAAAAAAAAAACAAAAAACAAAAAAACAAAAACATCTCCCTCACTAGGGAAGGAGGCCTTCCTGAATGGCTCAGCAGGAACTCCATGCACAAGAAAAGACCAACACAAAGGCCAAACACAACCCATGGACAGGTATGTATGCTACAAACCAGACCCAGAGACCTGCCTCCCACCTCCCTAAGCATCCTGAACATAGACCTCTGAGAGGAGACTCTGCAGACAGTGCTGAAGTTGCCTCCCAGTGCTGAAGCAGGCACAGAGCAGGACCAAACAGAACTTACCTGGTTGGTCACTGGCTTATGTTTTAGTCCAGGCTTGTTCAGGAGCCTTTCAATCTGGAAGTGGTTGAAGTTGGAGATGCCCAGAGCTTTCACCAGCCCCTGGTCCACCAGTTCCTCCATGGCCTGCCACAGTGAAGAATATCATTTAGATGGCTCTAAGAGGATACAGGGATGCTGGCATGCTTAGTCCTTGGTAGGAGGAATGGCTCCCTCAAGGCAAGTTAAGTGAAGCACTAAAGGAGAATTTTAGTCTAGACTGTGGTGCCCTCATGGCTGCTTCCAGCCATCCTACTCTTCCCCAGCTCAGATGTAATGAGGAAGGAGATGTAAAGGATTTATTTGCTGTCTGCTCTTAGGCAAAAGTGACCCAAACTGAGTGATGTAGGTTATCCACAGTGTAAGGAAAGGAATCGTCCCTGTGGTCTCTCTTTGGTTTTTGATTTTTATTTTGTGCTAATTAAGGATTGAGTCTATGGTCTCCTGTGTGTTAGATAGGCAATCTGCCATTAAGCTGTATCTCTAGTTCCTAACCCCCTTCATTTTTCAGTTTTGAATAGGATCTTGTAAGGGTTGGCCTTGAAGTTACTCTGAAGTCCAGGCAGGATCTGAAATGTGATCTTTGTGCCGCAGCCTCTAACATAGCCGTGATTGAAAGCATACAGTAAGGATCACCTTGCAGATGGATGGACCCAACAGGGGCACCCAGTCAACCCATATCACACCCACCCAAGGATCTGGGGTTTATTTTTTTATTACTTAAATACTCTGAGCTTGTTCTAAACTTTCCCAAAGATAATTATCCAACCTGATAGTGGAAGTCACACATTGAACATGAATTTATAATTATTCATCCATTCTAAGTTTCTGTTTATATGTGTGTATACATATGCATATACATATACTACATATACATCATATGTGTGCATGTGTGTGTGTGTGTATATATATATATATATATATATACACGTGTGTGTGTGTGTGTGTGTGTGTGTGTGTGTGTGTGTGTGTAAACGTATACAATGTGCTTGCTAGGCTACCTCAGCTTATTTGACATCAGTTAGTACAGGGATGAGGGAGGAGAGGAAGGAATCATCTTAGCCCAGGAGAGTCATTGGGAGGAAAGTTTAAATTGAGCCTGAAAAAAAAAATGACATGAAGAAAGGTAGTAAAATCATGCATGGATGGGGGAGGGGCAGCAAGGGCTTAGAGGCAGGAATGAGCAAGGAGGGTTTAGCTGACACATGAAATCTCATCTTTGGCTACAACTTAGAATACTCTGAGTAAACTTTCTCCTCCAGCATACCTCAGAGCAGACATGTCCTTCCTTTTTATTTTATTTTTCATTCACTGACATACTTGATCCTTCTTGTATCTATCAGAGCCTCTGACTTGCAGTAAGATTTTGTTGTTGTTGTTGTTGTTTTGCTCCTGAAAGTGTTTCATGGGGCCAGGGAAATGTTTCAGTGGGTAAAGGTCCTTGCTGCCAAGCTAGACCTGTCACAGTTTCTTCCTGGAGCCTATGTGATAGAAGGAAAGAACCTACTTTGGGTAGCTGCCCTCTGACTTTCACAAGTAGCTCCACAGACACCACTTTACAGGACAGAGGGAGAACTAGAGAATAAGCATTCTGAAATTATATACAGAGCACTTGAGCCTTTCCATACCAGGGTGGAGTCTCAACAGCACCTGAGGGAAGATTTGTATTTTAACTTTGAGCAGCACACTTGAAGGAAGTTGGAACCTACCTCCCAGGCATCCAAGAATGTGGATTTACTCAGGAGAACTTTGCCTTTATTGTCTTTGGGTAATAACGCATTCCCAGCCTGTAAACGGGAAACAAAAATATCACCAGAATCGGCATTTAGTTACCTGGGAAGAGATGTCTCAGGACAGCGAAATAAGAAGTACCCATGTCAAACTCCAGAGAACTCACATAAAAATATAATATTCAAAAAATTTTCCTGTGTCCGTCTACCATGGGATGTCAGTCCTCTATTTCTGGCAATACTCAGCTGGCTCCAAGTCCTCTGGTATATGATAGAAGCCATCACTATCATCGTGGAAGTTAACCAATGGAAACTTCAAGGTCACTAGACAGAGGTTTTATATCAGAAGAGTGTGCTTATCTGAGGAAGAGAGTAGCCAGCTTCTCCTAACCTTGCAACCTGGAGAAGGCCTGAGTTTGGAGACCAATGCCACTCTCACCAAGGCTGTTCATAAGGGCCTACAGCATAAGAATCCACATCCCTCCAGACACTATGCAGTATTTCTTCAGGGTGGACTGGCTAACTGTCAATATCACCACACATGGAGGTCACTCTCTGGGCACACTTTGATTAATAGGAACTTATGCAAGAGTGCCCCAAGACATCCTACCAAGGGCACTCATGGGCATGCATCCAAGAGGAAGATGGCTGGCCAGTTGCAGCTTATCTGAGCTGGTAGAAGAAATACTGTTTCTTTCAAACACAATTGCAGAAAACCAAGCATGAGTCTCACCAAGTACCACCTGTTGCCTCAGCCTCCGCCCTGCACAGTCTTCTGGGGACTAGAGAGATGGGTCAGAAGATGAGAGCACTTGCTGCTCTTGCAGAGGACCCAGGTTGGGTTCCCAGTACCTAGGTGGTGTTTCACAACCATCCATAACTCCAATTCCCAGGGATCCCATGCTCTCTTCTGATCTCCACAGGCACCAAGCATGGGCATGGTGCACACATATACATGTAAACAAAATGCTCATATACAAAAAATAGAATAAAACTCAAACCCAACCCCCTGCTTCATCCCTCCCCAGTGTCACAGTCATGGCACCATAGCCATTTGTAGCATCTCCCCGAAAATAGAGAGAAGGCAAAGAGCAGCTCAAACCTGAAATCCCTGTGGCCAGTGGACCAGATACAGGTCCAGGTAGTCCAGCTTCAGATCTGAGAGGGTTTTCTGGAAGGCTTTCTTCACCAGGTTTTTCTCAAAGAAGGTGGCCCACAGCTGCAGGGTGTAACAGGGGAGCATTAGAACTAGGGAGAGGAAGGCCACACATACTACAGTTACTCTTCCTGCTTGGAGATTTGTACACCCCAGGACAGGCTATTCACTTATAAGAAATACATTAAGAAATGCAACATATTTCTTATCATCAGCTCTTAGCAAGTCAACATCACTTCCTAAGTGTTCCCCTATGCTCTCAATATTGGGTTGGTTTCTTAGTCATTTAACTTAGTCGGCCGTTGACTAGAGTTATTCCTGTGTCACATGCTTTTCCGTGGCTCCCATTTCTCAGATGGCAGGAGTTGTTTGTGGCTCTTCGAGTTCAAGTATTACGATGTATTAGGAGGGCTGGCCCTTTTTAGTACTCCCTTATCCCCAGGCCTGTCAGGCCCTGCGATGAATGGCAATGAGCATATACACATATAACTATATACACATATATAGGTGTGGCCACTCCAACAGTGGATGTTTTTGTATGTGGAATTCTACCAAGAGACATAATGAAAGCAGGGAACAAAGGGCCAGGAGACATGCAGGCCCACAAAGAAAAGCTAATAAGCTCTTAAACCTGCCCCTACACAGATACTTCCACCCACCTTGAAGTCTTGTCCGCCAAGTGGATCATTGTACCTTGCTGACGATGAAGAGATCCTCCCGCTTCACAGCATTCTCTTTGATCTTCTCTTGGATGGCTTCTCCCACCTCACTCTCATTCTGATACACATAGGCACAGTCAATGTGGCGATACCCAGCATCAATGGCCGCCTTCACGGCTTCCTTGACTTGGCCTGGGGGAGACTGAAAGGCAATAGAAAAGACCATTAGATGCTCCAAGGCCCCCTCTTAAGGGCTCCACATAGACCAGATTCTGAAAACCACAGCCTTGCTGCAGTCCCGTTCCCAAGTGGACATGGGAGAAGAAAACATACACTGGGGGGCTTCTCCCAGGAAAAGAAAAAGTGAATTACTTTTTTTATTTCACTAAATTTTTAGGTTATCATACAAAGTGATGGATTTCATTATGGCATCTTAATACACATGTCATTGTCATGATTCTGACTCATGTCCTATTCTAGTCCTCCAATCCAGGTTGATCTTGAAGTGGCTCCGGTTTCTGAGTGACAAATGACTCCCCTTGCAACTTGCAAGGCTAGCCTGAAAACTAGATTCTGAGGAGGAGTTCTCAGACTCCAGACAGTTAGAAGGATCTTTAAAAAATATTATAGCAATGTGATTTGAACTCTGCTATGGTGCAGTATGAGGCTGAGCAGATTCCTCAATTTCCCTAAACCTTGACAGCAAAACATAGCAAGTTATGGACCCTGCCCCATGAGACCCTTGTGTTGCCATCTTGCCACAAGATTGTGAAGATTTCAGCATATCACCTGGCACTTGGTAAGGCTGGGTAGATGCAATCCAATATGTAATCACTGTTTCAGAAAAAGAGCAAACAGGAAGATGTTAACCAGGCACTTCATTTCTGTGTCCTCAGTTTTAAACCTAACAGAAACTTTATAAAAATGGATTTTCCCCATATGGACTAAAGAAAGAAAGAAAGAAAGAAAGGGGGGGCAGGGGGAAAGAAGGAAGGAAGGAAGGAAGGAAGGGAGGGAGGGAGGGAGGGAGGGAGGGAGGGAGGGAGAGAGAGAGAGAGAGAGAGAGAGAGAGAGAGAGAGAGAGAGAGAGAGAGAGAGAGAAAGAAAGAAAGAAAGAAAGAAAGAAAGAAAGAGAGAGAGAGAGAGAGAGAGAGAGAGAGAGAGAAAACAAACTAAGGGAAAGAGCATTTGAAATCACCTTCTGTCCTGACCTAACCAAGCCAGGTATTGGCTTAGGAAAATGAGTACTCATCACGTACCTCTCTGCAGAGCATGGTGCTCCATGGCTGTAACACCACCATGAGAGGCACAAAGGGAGGAGGGCCATGGCTTTGAGGACATCCTGGGGCACATTATTATCTCATTCAATACAAAACAACATCTCACTGGATGTGATGGCCCATGTTTTAATCCTAGCATTTGGGAGGTGAGTAGGAAAATCAGGAGTTCAGGGCCAGTCTCAGCCACATAATGAATTATTATAAGGTAACCAGGGCTATGAAAGACTCTCAAACAACAGCCCACAAATAACTCTTCCCCTATCACTAAATCTAAAGATTCTGTTTTTAAGCATCAAACCTTGAGAAGCACATAGAGCAGAGATCAACAGCTCTGCCATCATGAGGAGAAGGAATTTTCAGAAACACGAAAGCACTAGGGCCCAGGGCCAAAGTGTTACCCTCCTGCATGTCCACTGGTGAGCACAGAGTCCTGACCTCGAAAACAACTTCTTACAATATTTACAACTGCTTTTGGAACTCTGAAAGTGCCTTTCTTCTAAATTTGTCCAGGGTGAGTATCCTGGAGATTTGTAATTATTTGTCACCTTGAGGGAGCATGAAATTTCTACTCTGGTTGCAAGTCTCACCATTCTAGTAAGACCCCAATCTAATGTAGAAACAAAGAGAGAACCTACCCTCTGGGTAAAGAAAAGAGAAACAGAGGAAGACTGGAAATGAATCTTGGACACAGGACAGATGGTGTGATGGTTTGTATATTCTTGGAGCAGGGAGTGGCACCGTCTGGAGGTGTGACCTGGTTGGAATGGGTGTGTCACTGTGGGTGTGGGCTTAAGACTCCCACCCCAGTTGCCAGGAAGTCAGTCTTCCACTAGCAGCTTTTGGATGAAGACATAGAACTCTCAGCTCTGCCTGTGCCATGCCTGTCTGGATACTGCCATGCTCCCACCTTGATAATGGACTGAACCTCTGAACCTGAAAGCCAGCCCCAATTAAATGTTTTTTATAAGATTTGCCTTGGTCATGGTGTCTATTCACAGCAGTAAAACCCTAACTAAGACAGATGGGTTCCCAAACTACTCCTGAGCCAAGGATGAAGACTCAGACCTGTAATCCCAGTATTCAAGAAGCTGAGGCAGGAGGATTACTCCAAGTTTGATCAAGGTCATTTTAGGTTAGAGAGAGAGAAACCCTGTCTCAAGAAATCAAAATCAAAACTAAAAACAGCTCCTGGTTAACAAGCTGGCTACTCCTATGTTATCAGTAATAGAAACAGCAAAGAAAGCAGAGTTAGAAGATGGACCAATGTCAGACTTGTTCCAAGATTTCGTGAGAAATCTGATTCACTGGGTACTGGGATGGGCCACGGAGCAACTTGCCAGTAGAGATTATCACAGCCAGGGCAGACTCTGAGCTGACTCCAATTCTGTGGCTCTCATGCTGCATGGGTCTTAAGGTGTGGGGGAATCACATGGAGATTTTGTAAACTGCCTGGGCTAGTCCAGTTGTCCTCTGCCTTTCCCATAAGCTCCCAGATCACTCAGATGTTGGCATAGTCTTGCATCATAAGAAAGAGTGGGGTCATTAAGAACTCTATCCTCTCTCTCAGTCATTCAGCCAGTAACAAACCAACAGAGACCCTCAGAGTCCCAAGGAAAAGCTTTCTAAGAGAAAACTTCCCTGAAAACAGTTTTCTCCCTGAAAAATTGTACAAATTTAAACCTGATATTCGCCAAGGAAGCTATTGTCATTTCTGGGAAAGGCTCATCTGCAACCCAAAGCAGCTGACAATAGGTGATAATGCTGGCCTTATCAAACCCAAGGCAGATAGATGCTCTGCCCAGAAGAGAAAATGCCCAGACCTCCCCTCAAAGGTAGCAGATGTCCCAAGACTGCATACTCACCTTCCAGGTGCCCAGGCCCACAAGGGGCATCTTGGCTTTGGTACTGAGTTCCACGAAGGTGGCCATGGTTGCTGCAGAGAGTCCTCTGAGTGAGCAGATGAAATGCCTGCTTTCTCTACAAGGAGGCTGGTGACATTTTTATGTCCTGGATAAAGGAGGCGGGCTCTTACCACATTGGCAAGCAGCCACAGCCAAGGGTTGGGGCATGAGAACAGGAACTTCATGGCAATCTTGTGCCACACTGATAATCATAAACAAAGATTATAGTCAGCACAGCACAAAGGCTATCTGGGCAGAATGCATGCTCTACTGGGTATGCAGTTCAGAGGTTTGTGAACCTAAATGACATGGTTGAAAGGTTATCCAAGATGAACTGGTAAGTTTATTTGGGAAGGGTCATTGCCCTGGGAGTGGATATAACACTAGTGAACTGCGTGGGTGCTCATGCAGTTTGAGGCAAATAAAAATGTCAAGGACAAATGAGACATCTTTTACAGTAACTACTTTGAAATAACTGTCCTTGGCCACAAAACTAAGGGATGTCTGTACAGAGGAAACTGGCAGGTGACCTTGTGGAAAGATTTTTTTTTTTTTTTAATGTAGGTCATGGACACCTTTCTAGAAATGCCTGTATCTGTGCATTTTCTGTCAGATTGTTGGGCAAGAAGATTCCCTGAGGATGAAAATGACCTGCTAGCCACTGGGACAGGTTCTTTCCTATTAAAATTCTCTTTCTCCTTCCTTTGTTTTTCCTTTCTTCCTCATTACCTACTTTTCTTCTTCTTCCTTTTCTTTTCTTTTCTTTTCTTTCAGATTTAGGGATTTGACCAATTGTGTTTTATGACGACATTTTAAAAAACTGTGCCTGATTTGAAAACAATCTTTTGTGAATATGAAGTGTCATGTACTCAACTGTGACAAGCAAGGATGGTTTATAAGGGAGAGAACATGAAGCAAAATATTCCCATCACTTAAACTGCCATTCGCAGTGCTGTTTTCTCCTGTCTTTGCATATGTGTATTATTAATAATGTCTCTCTCTGAGTATATATGTCTTAGTTCTTACATACTATATATATATATATTTTTGGAAGTTAACTTCATAAAACAAACTTTCTAAACATCTATAACAAGTCACTTTGACTTCATGTTTTGGTTTTGTTTCTTACTTTTGCATGTGCCCATGCATGTGTGTGCAGTCCTGCGGAGGCCATCACAGGACATGAGATCCCCTGGAGGCTATAGGTGGTTATGAGCCACTGGGTGTGGGAATTGAACATGGGTCCCTGGTTAGAGCAGCATGTTCTCTTAACCGCTGAGCCTTCTTTCCAGCCCTAAACCACCATTTTAAAATTACTTTTTACCACATACATTTTAATGGTGGCAAAATATTTTATTTTGTCAACATTTATTTGGTCATTTCCACTATTCTTAAATATTTAGTTTGTTTTCGATTGGTTTATAATAGGAATGAGTAATATCCCTAAGTGTACCATTGTAGGTATTTCATAAAAGTTCCATATCCCAGGACACTGACAATTGCTGCCCCAGTATGTGCAGAGGGTTCCCTCTGTATTTCTTGAGTCTTCGCACATGGGATAGTCTACATGTGCTGTAGAATCTGGCTGAAAGAAGAGCACCAGCTAGCCACCACGTAGTTAGAATTATAAAACAATGTCATGTACTAGCATACACTTGTCACAGTCAGGTAAATTGGACTCAGGGAGTAGGCTATGTGGATAGAGACTGGATAGTCATATGGACATCTCTGAAGCCTACACACAGGGCTCACCCCCTTCAAAGACCAGATAACTAGGTGGGAAAGCTAAAGATCAGGTAGAAATCACAGCCAAGCTCCATCTCACACTGTGATACCTCTACATGCTCCCCTCCCTCAGAAATCCCACTGACACATGGAAAGAGAAGATCCTAAATGCCGTATATTTCCATCCAGAAATAAATGGGAATAAAATGAAATACAGAAGGAGACAGGGTCAGGAAGTGAACTAGGTTGAAGCTTTATCAGTACTAAAGATCCTGCAGACTGCTTTGCCATGGCTGACCAGAACATCAAGATTGTAGGTAGAGGAAATGCTAGACAACACAGAGCCCCGTTTACAGTCTTCTTTCTACTCTGACGTCTTCATGAACTTCCAATAAGACTCTTGGAATGTATCTCTAGACTGAACACATAGCTAGGCTCCAATCATCACCTGAAGATGTGGGAACGTCTGAATCCTATGGGGGGGGGGCTCTCTGCTTTTCTATCACCCACTTACCTACTGACGATTCCACCCATGTAACTGCTGTTGTTTTGATTTGTGGGTTTCTTGTTTGATCTCTTAAGATTTGTTTTTAAATTATGAGAGTGTGCATATGTTCATGAGTGCAGGTGCCTGTGGAACCTTCGAGAGTGTGACAGTTCCCCTGGGACTGAAGTGATAGGCTCTTGTAATATGGGTGCCAAGAACCAAATTCAGGTCCTGTGCAGGAACAGCATTGCTCTTGACAACTGAGCCATCTCTCCTATACCTTTTTATTTACTTGAGACAGGGTCTCATGTACACCATTCTGGCCTAGAACTTACCATGTTGCTCAGGGTGACCTTGAACTTTTGATGGTCTTATCTTCACTTCTCACGTGCTAAGATTATAAGCATGCACCCATGACTGGTTTGGGGGATGCTGAAGAACAGACTTAGGGCTTTGTACATGCTACACTCCATCTCTTGAGGTTTCCACCACCCTCCAACAGAGCAAAATTTAAGACAAAGTCTTTAACATCTGGGTCTTCAAGGAACATTCTAGATCCAGACTATAACAGAGTCCATGAAAGAAAAAGCTTTCAGAGAATCCAAGGGTCTTAAACTAATCCTGGCTATGTTTTGAAGTATCGTAACACCAGGTAGCTAGAGTATATGTTGCTAAATGGCTAAAAAAATTGGGGGGGAACGACCATTCTTCCTACAGAAATTGTAAGAGTCAAAGTTATGTTTTAAGTTTTAATTGCTGTTCCTAGGAGATCCATAAAACAAAAAATGCTTCTTATCTGAAATTCCCTTGCCCAAGGACAAATACTTCCTAAGATGCTGAAGGCTATTGTTTATATAAGATGACAAGCCTATATTTTCACTTCCCTAACAAGTTTGGTTGACCCAACTGCACTAGATGCGCTTGATCATATGTAGGCTGTATGTACATCAGGATGTGTGCTTGCTCCTGGTTGGATGAAGGTAGAAAGCACATAGCCTCGTGGGTTTGCCTTTATAAGCACCTGACCAGTGTAGCTCATGGCTATTTTGAGGGAACTCTGGATGGATCTGTCCAGAGTCCATTGCCCTGGCCAGTATTGATTAAAGTTTGCTTCAAATTTGGCTCAAAATTGTGGTAGTAATCTTATTCCTGTCCAGTGGAATTAATAAAATCTGATCTGTTGAGAAAAAAAAATAGGTCTGAATCACATTGTCTCAGAGAAAATTAAAGCAATAAAGCTGCTGTAGGAGGGTTGGAAACCAAAGTAGAAATTGCATTAGCTTTTTCTAATTTGGATGGGAAGCTGGGAGAAGAGGGACTACGGGTATTCACTCCACAGGGAATACTTAGGCAGCACAGCAGATAAATTACTGAAAGCTGGGATCAAATGAGACAACGAAGGGTGATGCTCCTTAAGATGTGGGATGCTAGGGGAGAGGCTCTGCTCTGGTTGGGTAAGGAAAGCCATTGCTGGCAGACAGCCTTTGCACAGGCTCTTTACCACACCGACAAGAATGGGTCACCTTGGCTTAGATTCATCCGTGCCTCTTCCTTTGAACCAGTAAATGAAATGTTGTGTCAGTCCCCAAAACAAACAGAACAGAAAAGTGCTTTCATGATGTGGTGGTCTGAATAAGAACAATCCCTTTATGCTCACATGTGTGAATGTGAGTGGCACTACTTGGGAAAAATTAGGGGGTGTGGCTTTGTTGGAGGAGATGTATCACTGGGATTCATGCAGCTTTGGCATCTTCAAGGTCCAAGCCAGGCCCAGTGTCTCTCTTCCTGCTGCCTGTATGTCTGAATCTAGAACTCTCAGCTACCACTCCAGCACCATGTCTGCCTGTGTGTTGCCTTGCTTCCTACCACAATGATAGTGGACTAAACCTCTGAAACTCTAAGCCAGTCCAAATTAAATGTTTTTGGTGTTTTTTTTTAAATAAGTTGCTATGATGGGAACACTGACTAAGACACAAGTCACAAAATTTTATTAAAATCCTTAAGTTGTATCTATTCATGTATGAAGTTTTCAAAATTAATGATGCTTAAGAGTAGATTTTCTAACTTTTAGATTTGGTGTGAAAGCGTAAATTTTTTATCATTATCACTACCATCATTGATCCCTTTAGAAGTATGCTAAAGAGCTGTGACTAACAGATTTTAATTTATGGTACTTGGCACCTCAAATGTTCTTGGTCACATATGTTGTGTTTACTTAATTCATGTGTTATTCATTCCTGCCCTCGATGTTAGCATTTTTACCACAGATTTCTTTCTGATACTTCCGTCTTAGCTAGAGTTGCTTTTGTGGTAGACATCTCTGTCTCTGACTCTCCTCTTCCCAGTTTAAACATTTCCTTGCAAGGAAGCTCCTCTCCAGGTTGTAATGAGCAGCTTAGCGTAAGTCCCTGTGACGCTGCTTTTGATAAATCATCCTTTCTTTCCAATGCTCTCCCTACTCAAGGCCGGATCACAGCCTCGGGGCCCTTTCTCTGAATAAAGCCAATTCCTGAAGAGTAATTATGTGCCAGTTCTTTCCCCAACAGCCGCTGTGTTTCCCTCTCGGGTTTAACAGGAAGCAGCCTTCGAGACTCACCTAGGCCTTCGGTTCGTTTCCTGCAGTCAGAGCAAACCTTCGGCTTTGGCTCTACTTTCCACATTCCAAGCCAGGAGACGTCTCACTGAGACACATTCCAAAGTCTCACTTCAGCACGGAAATCATTTTTTTTTCTTTTTTGTAAGTAAAATTGAAGGTATTTGTTGAATGAAGAAAAGGTGTAACCGTTTTTTTCCAGGTAATGTGTACTTTGGAAACTTGTCAGCTCTGATTCTGGCTGCTGACTTCTAGAGCATAACAGCTCCTCTTTAAAGGAAGTAAGATTTTCTTCGGAGCCAAGTCTGAATGGCCTGTGGTGAATGACGGCCTAAGAATGGCCATGACTGTAGTAGAAATTTACTTTTTGCTTTTGCTAAAAAAGCAAATGGCGTTCTATCACACATGTTGGCTCCTACCTATGATGCCATGCACTTAGGAGGCTGATGAAGGAGGATTAAAAAGTCAAGGTCATTGTTAGCTACATGGGGAGGGCAAGGCCAGCCTGAGATATAGAGTCCTTTGCTCAAAAGAATAAAGTTCAAGGCCATACGGGTCTGTGGAAAAAGAGAGCTGCAGGCCAATCATAGCACTGAAGTGAGAACCTGCCTCAAATGTTTAAAAATCATTTTGGAAAAGTTGCAGAAGCTCTGTCTTAGGGGACTTGCCTGGCAAGGAAATGTTGTGTAACTTTCCTCTGAGACTGAAACATTCCATCCTGCGGGAACGCTCCTTACGCAAGAAGGTAAAATAAAACAAAAATAAAAACAAAAAAGAAGCCGGGCGTGGTGGCGCACGCCTTTAATCCCAGCACTCGGGAGGCAGAGGCAGGAGGATTTCTGAGTTCGAGGCCAGCCTGGTCTACAGAGTGAGTTCCAGGACAGCCAGGGCTATACAGAGAAACCCTGTCTCGAAAAACCAAAAAAAAAAAAAAAAACAAAAACAAAAAAACAAAAAACAAAAAAAAAAAAACAAAAAAGAAAACTCAAAATAACTTCGGTCCTAAAACTGACCAAGTCTTCGCATCCGGAAGCGGCAGTTTCAATATGGAAAGGAGGGGCTAATGGGACCTCATTGCTGATTGGTTAACTGTTAATGCTGATTCTACCAATTCAAATTGTACAGAGTGGCACCGTTCGAGGAGGACAGGCTCTGGTTGGTCAGTGGTACTGGGTTACGCAATTTCTGGATGTAAAGTCTCTAATGGGTGGGGCTACTCCGGCAACTTCGACCTTTCAACCCGGACCCCACACTAGCAACTCCCCAGAGTGCTTTTGCCAGGGACGAACTGGAATTTGGATCCGAAGCTTGTAGGACGCAGCAGCCGAGTTCTAGGGAAACAAAAATCTGAAGATGAATTTCCCACGTGCGCTTGCTGGTTTCTCAAGCTGGCTCTTCAAACCTGAACTTGCCGAGGACACTCCGGATAATGACGAGAACACTGTTAACCCATGGCGTGAGCTGCTGCAGAAGATAAATGTGGCCGATCTCCCCGATTCATCCTTTTCGAGCGGTAAGGAACTTAATGTCTCTGTGTACGATACTTTTGAACATTTCTGCAAGATTAGGGACTATGACGCAGTTGGCGAGCTGCTTCTGGCATTTCTGGATAAAGTAACAAAGGAAAGGGACCAATTCAGAGATGAAATTTCCCAGCTCCGAATGCACATAAATGATCTAAAGGCTTCTAAGTGTGTCCTGGGGGAGACTCTTCTCTCCTACCGCCACAGGATTGAAGTTGGGGAAAAACAGACTGAAGCCCTCATTGTGAGGTTAGCTGATTTGCAATCCCAGGTCATGTGTCAGCCTGCCCGGAAAGTGTCTGCAGATAAGGTGAGGGCACTGATTGGTAAAGAATGGGATCCGATAACCTGGGATGGAGATGTGTGGGAGGACATAGATTCTGATGGGACTGAGGAAGCAGAGTTGACCACTGTCTTGGTCTCTCCATCCTTGTCTGAGGAAAGTGGTTATGCCTTGTCAAAAGAACGCGCCCAGCAGGACAAAGCAGATGCTCCTCAGAACCAGTCTTCAACATCCTTAGTTACTTCTGAACCTGTCACCAGACCCAAGTCTCTGTCTGACCTTACAAGTCAGAAACACCGCCATACTAACCATGAACTCAAATCACTTGCTCAATCAAATCACCAACAGGCAAAGGAACATTCGAGGAAATGGATTTTAAGGGTGTGGGATAATGGTGGGAGGCTCACAATACTGGATCAGACTGAATTTCTCAGTTTAGGTCCTTTGAGCCTTGATAGTGAGTTTAATGTCATAGCCCGCACGGTTGAAGATAACGGTGTGAAGAGTTTGTTTGATTGGTTGGCTGAAGCATGGGTCCAGAGATGGCCTACTACAAGAGAGCTGCAGACGCCTGACGCCCTGGAGTGGTATTCTATTGAGGATGGGATTAAAAGGCTTAGGGAACTTGGAATGATAGAGTGGCTTTGTGTAAAAGCTACTTGTCCACAGTGGAGGGGCCCGGAAGATGCACCCATCACGAGAGCTATGAGGATAACTTTTGTCCGGGAAACTGTAGAGACTTGGAAGAGCTTCGTATTTAGCCTCCTCTGTATAAAGGACATAACAGTGGGGGGCGTGGCTGCCCAGTTGCATGATCTAATAGAATTAAGTTTAAAGCCAACAGCAGCTGGCTTGACTGCTGGTTCGGCTCCTGTGGGCTCCGTGGCTGTTCTCTCTCTCTCCCCCTGGAAACATCAAAGCAACAGTTAAAGAGCTTAAAATCAGGAGGAGGTCCCGCAGTGGAGACAGAGGACAGAGATGATTTTTTTGCTTGCTTTCTTTCTTTTTCCTTTTCTTTCAACATAGATTTTAGAGCCAGAGGTGGGTTACCTTCCTATGATACCCCTGATGCGCCACAAACCCGAGAAGATTATTGCCACTGGTTGGTTGCAAACAGGAACTAGACTATAAGATCCCAACGCTGACGACATCACAGTGCCTTGAACCTAGGACGCAGGGGAGTGAGGCATGGACTGTGCTGAATGAAGGCTTCTTGCTGGCTGGCATTCCTAGTGCTAGAAAGTGCCATGCAGACTACTGCTGTCCTTGTTTCCACTCAGCTCCACTCAGCTATGGACTCTAAATGTTAATGTCATCAGCACTACAGGCAGCTGTAGGGGGGTGGGTCGGTCTGGTGCTGCTTGTAGTCAAAAGCTAAATTCTATTTCCCAAGATCCGATTGCTCCAAGGTGAGCCGATCCTTACGTACTCCAGCCTTTCTTATAAACCTTACTCCCCAGTTTGAAACTACCAGTTAAATAAAACTGGTGATAACCAATTACTGGTGTGGGGCGGGTGGGGGAGTGGGGGAGTTTGAGTTACCGGACTGGTCGAACTAAGTCGAACTGATAATATAAAGCAACATTTGATTGTTCACATATGCTATGAGTAGATAGCTGGTCTTCAAAAACCTCAGAGGCCACAGAAAATGGCATTTAAAGATGTTTTTATTAATTTAAGGCCTTTTTGACATTGAGACATGTCAGCTCCTGGCAGCACCCCATTCGACTTGGAAAAGGAAGGATGAGCATTGAAGAATCTCCATTAGGAGATGGATTCTAATGTAGCAAGTTGCCACTGGGCAAAGAAAATGCCTTATTCTCTCTGCAGACAGGATGCTGTCCAAAATGGGCAAATTGAAATGCAGGCAAAGTCGACTGCCTAACTCTGCCAAGACAGGGTACACAAGTCCTTCATATGCCTTGCTTCACAAATATGCCTGTCAGGTATACTGCCAGAAGGTTGAAGATGGATGCTCCAACATTATCTAGACAATTCTGGGGAACTGCCAGACAGCTATTTGTCTTTTCTGTAGCCTTGGAAGCTGCTTGCCTGTGCTTCCTGCACACTCTGGCAATATTTATCCTTCTGATGTCTCTGATGGAATTGAAGACTAGATAGTAGTTATAGTCTCACACGTAAGCTTAAGTTGTTTTGGATTTAAGAGGTTTTTAGGTCTAAGAAAATGTTTTTAAGTTAATGCATGTTATCACAAAAAATTATTTAGATACATAACTCTGAACTCACCAAGATAGTATAGATGATACTTATCCAAAGGTTGCCAAATACAAACAAACTGGACTTTTTTAATGTCTTACCTAATCATTTTCATAATTGTTCCTACTTTATGTTGTTTATTGCTGTAAGAGAAAGGCTTTTTATGTAGACAAAAAGGAGGAAATGTATGGGGTTGGTCTGGTGCTGCTTGTATTCAAATGCTAAATCCTGTACTGGGTTGCTCCAAGATGAGCCTTTGGTGTATAAACCTTGCTCCCCAATTTAAAACTATTGGTTAGGGGCTGGAGAGATGGCTTAGCAGTTAAGAGCACTGACTGCTCCTCCGAAGATCCTGAGTTCAAATCCCAGCAACCACATGGTGACTCACAACCATCTGTAATGAGATCTGACGCCCTCTTCTGGTTTATCTGAAGACAGCTACAGTGTACTTCTATATAACAATAAATCTTTGGGCCGAAGCAAGCAGGGGCCGGAGCAAACAGAAGTCCAAAGTTCAAATCCCAGCAACCATATGGTGGCTCACAACCATCTGTAATGGGATCTGATGCCCTCTTCTGGTGTGTCTGAAGACAGCAGCAGTATATTCACATATATAAATAAATCTTTAAAAAACAAAACAAAAAAAAAAACCAACCAAACAAACAAAAAACTGACCAAATTCACTAGGCCCCTCCCTGCCAGAGTAAGCGATAAGAACAGAGGGGCCAATCAGACGCTCAGAGAATCCCAGCTGTAAACACTGAGACCAGACCTGCCTGGAAGAAGCAGAAACCAGCTGCGCTGCCTGAGAGAGGTTTAGACCAAGCAACCACCTGAAGAGGATACACTCTCCAAACTGCTGAACTGCCTGCAGGCTGTGCAGTGTGTTCCTGGTTCCCAGTTTTGTGCGTTGTCACCTGTGCTAAGCTGGGCTTTGGTGATGCAGCTGTCTCTGAGTCATCTCTGCTCCTGCAAATAATCCCTAAAGCATACCCCCGTAAGTCACCCAATAAAACTCACTGGTGCACCAAAGTGGACTTCGGTCTGTCATGAGTTCCCTACTGAGGTTGAGTAGATGTGTGTGTTGCATCTCCCCAGCAAAGGTTTTGTTACATAATAGGAAATTGTGTAATTTTCATTCCTAGAACTGAAAAAAAGTTCTTTCTGTGCCCCATCCACCAGTGTATTATGTTTTGTTGTTGTTGTTGTTGTTGTTGTTTAAGCTATGTGAGACATTAATGATGAGGTGAAGGTACACATAGGACTCTTGGGTCCCTGACATAGAACATCAGTTATAATTTGGTGGACCAATACTGCTAAGAATCAGAAGATCACCCTTCTTACATGTAATATTTTCATATAAAACTTCAATGTTTTCAAAAAAACTTAGTGAGAGTGGCATTCATTTACATTTATATAAAAACCATTAATGTATGCTTTTCTTAATTCAATATTTTTAGCTATGTACATGTGTGTGTGTTGGGGGGGGGTGGTTATGCTCACACGAGCTCAAGTGCCTGAAGGGGCCAGAGCTAGAGCCACAAATGATGGTGAGCTGCCTGATATGGGTGCTAGGAACTGAATTCCAGCCCTTTGGAAGAACAGTATGCATTAACTTCTGGATCTATCCAGCTTGATTAAAGACTGCTGGAATCTGGATCTCCGCACACCCTAACTCCATTTATTCTTAATTTTTTTCTGAGAATTTCACCCAAAAGTACTATATTTATATCATTCTTTCCCCTCCTTTCTCCTCCCTATAACTCCTCCCAACCTCTGTTTTCTCTCAAATTCATAGCCTCTTTTTCTTTAATTATTATCGATGTGTGTGTCTGTGTGTGTGTGTATGCATTTACACACAACTTACTAAGTCCACTTAGCATTTGTCATATATATGTATGTGTCTAGGGCTGGCCACTTGGAAGTAGATAACCTATTAGAGGGTTCATCCCTGGAGAAGACTGATTCTCCCTTTCTCAGCAACCATTGATTGCCTGTAGCATTGTCTAAGGGATAAGGCCCAGTGAGATTGTCCCCATTCGGGTTGACATGTTCATTGGTGGTCATTACGCAGGTCTTGCTTAGACGACCATGTTGTTGAGATTTCATGGGTGCAGCTTCCATGCCATGTCTAGAAGACACTACATTGCAGCAGAAGTCCTGTTCCTCTGACTCTTACAATCTTTCCCCCTCATCCTCCCTGAGCCTTCACTGTACTGAGTTGTAGATGTATCAACTGGGGTTGTGTACCCCATGGTCAATTGTTCTCTTCACCTTGATCCGTTGTAGATTTTTGAAGTAGTTTCAACTGTTGCAAAAAGAAGTTTCTATGGTGAGGATGAGAGCTATGCTTACCAGAGATAGCAGTGTAGAACTGGATCTAGGACTGGGGTGATGCTAGCAAGTGAGGTTCTGGGGAGCTCATTAGACAAGTCTAGTAGGCAAGCTGTGCCTCTCTCCATTTTTAGGCACGGTAGTGATGAGTAGCTGTGGATGGTCAGGAACTCACTTGGTAGACCAGTTGGCTTTGGGCTAGTGATCCTCTTGGCTCTGACTAAAAACTCTATTATTCACTTCTGGGATAATAAGAGTAGAAGAAAATGCTGCCATGGCTTCAGAAAACAGTTTCGGCTTCACAAAGTCTCTGCAAGCACCAAGCAGATCCCAGGCACTGCCAGTCTTCAGAGTCTAAGAACATAACTGCATCTAACTGAAACACGAGATAGGTAAGCCATGCTCTCTTATAGCTCAGTGCAGGGATGAGGGTGTTCTACTCTAAGGAAAGGAATAGTCATGGAAATTCTTCAAAATTCAGAAAGGTTTTGTCTGGGATGCAACTAGAATTTCTTAATCTTCAACTAGAAGTTCAATAATATCTATAGTTGCCATTATCTAATATAAGGTCTTTCTATAGCTCTGGCTATCCTAGATATCAATATGTAGACCAGGCGGGCCCAGAAGTTCTATAATCTTGAGATTACACAATCTCAAGATTGGCTATTATCAATTTGAATGATTCCCCTACAAAGAAACTCCCTTGAAAATATTAAAACAGAGTCATCAAAGTAGATCTATGATGAAATTTAGATTTTAGATTGTCCAAAGAGTCCTTGATTCATAAACCAAGAATTCTAAACTAAGAGTTTACTTTTTAGACAGTTCTCTCTACATAGCCCTGGTTGTCCTAGAACTCACTACATAGACCAGGCTGGCCTCAAAATCACAGAGCTCTACCTGCCTCTGCCTCCCAGGTGCTGAGATTAAAGGCATGTGCCATCATGCCTGGCAGAATTTCAATTTACAAGTCGTTTTCAGTTTTTCCTCAGCTCCACGTAAGTTTTTCTATAATTTTATTGGCAACATTTTAAAAGAAATGCAAAGTTAAATTATAACAGGAAGAAGAAATAATACTTCAAGTAAACTAAAAATTATACAAAAATTTAAATATATAGCATTTAATATAATTTTAAATAATATATGAATTTAAATCACAAATCACATTTGCAGAGGTCCTTCCTCACCATGAGGAGGGTCCTGAGAAAGGTGGGAATGGGAATGGCAATGATTTAATAATGACTCAGAGTCAGTAGTAGATGCAAGCTGCTGGTGCCAGGTACTCTCTCTGTTCCCTGATGATTCTCAGTAGTCTTTATTCTTCAGCTTCAGTTTGATAGCTTGATTCTTCAGCTCAATTCCTTCATCCTTCTGATGCTTTTGCTTTCTCCCCTCTCAGAGAGCCTGAATCCAGTCTTTTACTTATTAAAGCTATATCATCAAGGCTTTGGTCATTGTTAATAATTGTCAAGAATTCTTAGATTTACATAAAGTCTATGAGTCCCGGATCAATAGTCTTGTTTCCTTAGAGCAAAACCAAACACAAAACAAAAGTACATTTCCTTATGGGTTTACACAGTCTGTTCTTTATGGATAGATGGCCACAGCTCTTCTAGTTTTCTGACACACCCCTAGTCTTTAGTAACTGCTTCCATGTAAGAAAAGAAAAATAACAAACTACTAAAATTAAAATGATTCCTTAGAAAGTTTTGAATTTATGTAAGTAAAACATTAAAGCAGTTAACTCTCGCTAATATTTTTCCAGGCATTGTTATCTTCAGTTCTTCAAATAGAGAAAAACAGAGTACTAACTTTTTATACGCTTCTACATCATCTTTTAATTCTTTAATCCTCGTTTCCTTATCCTAGCAATTCCATGGCCTCATGTACTCTCTTTCTAATACTATTTATTTGTAGATCATATATAAATTCCTTTATTTTCTATCCATCCACACCCTTCCTTCCTGAGACCACTTTAACTCTCTGTCCTTAATGTCTCTGAATTCTTCCTGGTTAATCAGTGCAGCAGTCATTGGACTAGAGGGTACTCATGCTTCCTCATGGTTCCAAAATCAATGAGGCCAAGTCTGGAAATGAACCATTTCCAAAAAGGACCATGCAGATTTTGATGGCCCTTACGATTATATTGTCTAGATCTTTTCCCATGACCCTGAAGATCAAGCATAAAGCCTGTTCCTCGTCCTCCACAGCCTCATGCCCACCTCAATCCCTCATTTCTGAAAACGTCATCTGTTTTATTTACTATGGTATGACTATCTCTGAGTAATGGGGGAAGTATATTCCCCCGAAAGAAGGATTGAAAGTGGAGTAGTAAAGACAGCAGATCAACTTTGGGGCAACAGCAGCCATCAGCACACATGGGGGTCATGGGATCAACAGCCTGGTGGTGCTCCAGGGGCAGGAACAATGTCACACCCCTCCTTACACAGCCATGCCGGATCTGGCACACATTTAAGAGAATGTACTTGGTAATATCTATACAACCAGGTGACTATTCTTATTCTCAAAAACATGTCCTTATAATTAATTGTTTATAATAATAATTAACTTTTGAAAGATTAAGACCAAATATATTATACTAACTTATTAATATTAAAAATTACATTAACTTTTACTATTAATCCATCATTTTGGATAGGCTACACATATTTGCTTTTGTGGCACTATTTTATAAAAATCAAATATCAAAACAAACCCATTCCTCTGTTTTGCAATGCTGTGGATGGTATTTGTTTTCAAAACAAGAAAGTTTCTGAGCTACTCCAAGCTTACAATGAGATAACGACTGCACTATTTGTTTAGTGAAAGGTGAAGCTACTCGATCCTTTTCCGAAGAACCATACTTCCTAAGCTCTGTTGATTTTCCTTTGTTGCTGCTGAGTTCCTGGAGTTGCAGTTCCTATGCATTTCCTGTGTCTGTTTTATTGAGACAGAGTCACATGCAGTCCACAGTGGCTTTGAACTAGCACTATACCTTGCGATGACCTTAGACTCCTGATCCCCACGCTTCCACCTACTAAGTCCTGGGCTTACTGATGTGGTCTCTTTCCCATCTTCCTATGTTTGTGTCTTTATATTATTTCTTTTTCAGCTTTCTAAGTATGTTCCATAGCTAGCATAAGAACTTGTTCATAAAAGATGTTCATAATAGCACGCCTTTAATCCCAGCACTCGGGAGGCAGAGGCAGGTGGATTTCTGAGTTTGAGGCCAGCCTGGTCTACAGAGTGAGTTCCAGGACAGCCAGGGCTATACAGAGAAACCCTGTCTCGAAAAACCAAAGTAAATAAATAAATATTAAAAATAAATAAAAAAATTTAAAAAGATGTCCATATTTTAACATTGTATACTTAGAACCTTTCTGGGTCTCTCGGTGCCTTGAGGATGAGCCTTTCCGGGGTGGGGATTATTGTTCCATTGTCTCTATGCACTGTTTTAAAATTTTACTTTATTTTTATTTCTGTGTGAATATCTGCAGAGGCCAGAAAAGGGAATCCTGATTCCCTGGAGCTGGAATTATGTATGGGTAGCTGTGAAACTCCACACATGGGTGCTAGGAACTGAACTCTCCTAGAAGAGCAGGAAGCAATCTTACCCACTGAGCTATTCCTCAATTATACCACATTTTTTGTTTGTTGTTCACTTACATGTATGGAAGGATATAGATAGGTTTTTTTTTTAATGTTTATGGACTTTTGACTAAAGTATTTAAATTTAATAATATATTATGGTGTGTGTTAAGGTTTTCCACCTGTAGGGACAAAACATCAAAACATCACGTCAACCGACTTCCATAAAGTTGACATCATCTACCATCTGGCAACTAACATCTGCTTCCAGTTCTGTTTTTCTCTTTGTTCACCACGGTTCAGTAAGTTTAGCATAGAAGGCTGCTGGACAGCTAAACAGATTTCATGCAGATAGGCACTTAGTCACTGGGAGGAAAAAAATGGGGATGGAATTTTCATGCGTGAAGAGATCCTGAGGAGAGGAAATCTTTTGATTTTAAAGATTGCAATTCTAGATTCAGTTTAGTGATGGACAAGTTCTGACCTGATTTAAGTCAGCTATAACACTTGAGTAGCCAGCAACCTGTGGAAAGGATATAGGTATGGCCATGGTGTGATGTTATTTGGGGCTGACACATGGGTGATGTGTTTCTTTCTATTCTTTTGTGTTTTCCTTTGATACCTCCTCGTTTGTTAATAAGTCAACAAAGAGTATTAATAAGTGACAAAGAGTGGAGGGTATCTGTGCATTCTGGGTACTGATGTGGCTGGAAGCCATGCAGGCTTTCTCATCTCTTCCTTCTCAAGGCCAGGCTTCCCAGGCCTGTTCTGGCCACTAGGATAGTGATTTTTCCAAGGCCCCTACTTGCCCTTTCCTTTCTTTTCTCTCTGCTAATCTCCGATGACCATTTCCTAGAACAGATGAACTCAGATCAGCATCAATGGGGTTCTTGACTCCAGCAGCCTCCTGGAGCTGCTGAAAACAGTGTCTTCATCAGAACCCATACATGCAGGCATTCACTGAAATCAGACTCCATATGGGGACTGGGTAAATAGTGCCATCATTTGTTAAATACTTTGAAATGGTGGAATGACATGGCTTTCCTTATTAGCTTGGATTGCAGATAGTGGGAGAATTTTAAAGACATTGTTTGGGGGTCAGTGGATATGAGAAAGCAAAGAAAGGAGATGGGCTTCTATGTTATTTGTGCTGTTGGTACACAGGGTTCAGATTCTCCTGAAGTGAGACAATGTGACATTTCATCCTGGTTTCCTTTCCTGGGGTTGCAAAGTAGAGAAGGCTGCCTCCTTCTTTCTGGCATTGTACTAACTCTGTCTTGTTTGGTTTTTAGCCCCATGGCTTACACTGTTTCTTTTTCCTTTATCTCTAGCCAGGTGAATGAACCCCTTAAAGTTTGACTGACTTTGATAGTGTACTTGTTCCCTTTCTCTTTGCTGCTGTAAAATACTTACAGAGAGATGCTGGACCCTAGTGAAGGGCTCAGAGGAGGAGCAGGAAGGTTTGGGTTCCTGAGGTCACAGTTTCTAGTCGGAGCTCAGGAAAAACCGATGGTTTCTTTTGTGTTCCTAAGGGGTATTGTGTATTATGCGTATGCGTGTCTCCTGGTTTGGTTTGGGTTTTTGTTTAGTTGGGGTTTTGTTTTGCTTTGCCTGTTTGCTGTCTAAAGACAAAGAGAAAGAAAGGATGTATAGTATTGGGTGTGTGGGGAGGAGAGGAAGATCTGGGAGGAGTTGAGGGAAGGTGTTGGGCCTTATTTGGCTTTAGTTTGGGCCTTGAGGACAAACCTGAGCCTGGCTCAATTTTCGAGACCTGTCAATCTCCTCTGCTTGAAAATGACTCAGCACGACCTAAAGACCTACTACTACCGCTGTCAAGTTCTTTTTTTTTTTTTTTTTTGGTTTTTCGAGACAGTGTTTCTCTGTATAGCCCTGGCTGTCCTGGAACTCACTTTGTAGACCAGGCTGGCCTCGAACTCAGAAATCCGCCTGCCTCTGCCTCCCGAGTGCTGGGATTAAAGGCGTGCGCCACCACACCCGGCTCTAAAACATTTTTTTTTTTTCCCCGCTGTCAAGTTCTTATAGGCTCCGTGAGATCACCCCACACCACCTCATTCCTCTACTCGTACCACCTCCTTGCCTTCTCTATATAAGCAAGTGCCTAATTTAATAAAGTGATTTCCTGCTTTGACAAGACTCCGGGCGCGGGTGTGTTCGTTTTGGGCTGTCGACACTCACCATCCCATTCAGTCCCAGAGAGACTCGGCTGGCCGGGTTCTCTCCTCTTGCCTGGACCTGCCAGCAGAGAGCCAACAGGAGGAGAGACCAGGACCAGAATATATTGAATGAATTTTTTTTAAAAAGGAAGGAAGGAAGGAAGGAAGGAAGGAAGGAAGGAAGGAAGGAAGGAAGGAGAAAGGAAAGGAAAAAGGAAAGGAAGAAAGAGAGAAAGAAAGGTGAAATGGTCACTGAAGGGACCTGAGGCCTTTAGGAACTGCTGCAATTGGTCAAAGAGTAGTGGGTGCAGGGTCAGCAAGAGCCTAGCTCTGGGTCACAGCAAGTCCACAGAGGGGAACTTACTCTGGAAGATGCAGAAGCATTAAGCCTTTAGTGGGGTCGTGACTTCCAACTTACAGGTCTCTCCTTCTGCCTCTGAACCTATGAGAGGACACTTGATTGGTAATGCGTTCTGAAAACCATGTGAGTGATGTGTGTGTGTGCGCGCACGCGTTTGTGTTAGCAAGAGTGGAGAGAGAGAAACAGAGAGAGACAGAAAGGAAGAAAGAAGAGGAGGAAGCAGCAGAAGGAGGAAGGGAGAAAGTGTGTGCGTATGTGTGAGAGAGGAGGGGGAGGGGGAGGGGGAGAGGGAGATCAGTCTGGATCTTGCTGCTCTGACTGCCAAGTGCTGGGATTAAAGGTGTGTGCCACCACCGCCCAGTGGAAAAGAGGCTCTTAGAGAAGGGGCTAGTCTTGAGGTTAGTTTTATTCTCACAAACCCACTTCCCTCTAAGACATTGCAGCTCTTGTCTTGGTGGGAGAGAAGAATAGTAAGGCTGGCTCATAAATCCAATGACTGGCATCAGAATGTCATGGGAAGGCAGATGAAGACACAAAGAAGAGCAGCTACAAAGCAAAGAGCCTTGGGGGTACTGGTGACTACCACAAGTCAGAAAAGATCAAGGAATGAACCCTCAGAGCTTCCCTAGGGTGCACCGCCCGTCCGAAACCTTGATGGAAGCGCTGGGATATCAATCAGGAGGGTATGAGGTCATTTCCAAGGTTGGCAGTGGCAGGAAGAGATGGCCAGTCCTAGGTATGAGAGGATACAGGAGGAAGACGGATGTCTTACCCCAGAAGTGGTGTCAACCGGAAGGATCGGAATCTATGTGCAGGCACGAAGGAAGAGCTGGAGTTACTCAGAAAATGTCACTGCTGCTGAAACACCACTAGAGAAGATAGATGCACCACCTGCCTTTCTCTTTCTGTAGAACTTCGACCTCCTATCAGAAGCCCCCACTGAGCAAGTGCAGGGGGAGCCATCTGACTAGGAAGCCTGAACTGCAAGTGTGCACACATGCCCCACCCAGCACCATGGGCCCGGAGAAGAGAGAAGCAGGATATTTATATGAACATAACTAGGCCTGCGGGCAGCAGAGAATGGGGTGACATAGTGATCGTCAGTGAACATTGATTACGGAAATCAGGCATGGAGTTCTATAGAGCAGTCGTCCACGTAGTTCCTGAATAAATTTCTTTAAAAAAAAATATTTGAGAGCCGGATGGTGGTGGCGCACGCCTTTAATCCCAGCACTTGGGAGGCAGAGGCAGGCGGATTTCTGAGTTCGAGGCCAGCCTGGTCTACAGAGTGAGTTCCAGGACAGCCAGGACTACACAGAGAAACCCTGTTTTGAAATGTGAAACAATAAAATTTAATTTTTTTTTTAATGTTAGCATAGTTTAGTTTGTAAACTGGGTGGCCAGTCGCTCATTATGCTCTCGTTTGGGCATCTGTAGAGGGCTGGAATAGTTTTTAATTGTTTTTTCTAAAATACCTTCTAAAAGTAGTTTTGGTTTTGTTTTGTTTTAAGATTTATTTATTTATTTATTTATTTAATATGAGTACACTGTAGCTGTCTTCAGACACACCAGAAGAGGGCATCAGATCTCATTATGGGTGGTTGTGAGCCACCATGGGGTTGCTGGGAATTGAACTCAGGACTTCTGGAAGAGCAGTCAGTGCTCTTAACCACTGAACCATCTCTCCAACCCTAAAAGTAGTTTTCTATAGAAAAAATAAGGCATGCCCCAGATTTATGGCGATAGTAAATGTTTTCATGTCCAGAAAATGTGGAAACATTTTCTGCCCCACTTCTCTCAAGGAATAGGCATTTTGTGAATTTTAAGGGCTATTAAACCAACAGCTTTGACGCTTTGGCATATTAAAGGCAAGATTGCAGAGTCAGGAGAAAGAGGAGGGCCTGGCAAAGAGGAGGCTCGGGGGGGAGGAAAGGAAGGGGGAAGAGGAGATAGAGGAGGAGGAGGAAGGAGAGAAGGAAGAGGAAGAGGAGGGGCGGAGGAGAAGGACCAGGAGGAGGAGGTGGTTCAGAGGGAGGAAGAAGCTCCGGGGAGGAGGAGGAGGAGGAGGGGGAGGATCAAACTGCCCTGAAATCTCTTGAGAGCACCTTCCTTTGAAACTTGCTTTAGCCACTGACTACCGGGGAGCTTCAGCAAGTTCTTGGCTTCCTCGTGCCTCCATTTTCTCATGGTAAAATATGAATAATAAGAGTTGAACCCAATAAGTTCATCATTCGAAAAGTATTCTGACTGTTGAAAATGTCTATTGCTACTTTTATTATTTTATCTTTTTAATCTTCAGTGTTATTAGTGTTCCTGGTTTCTGACAAACATCCGGCCAGGTTAAATTGGCGACAAACATTGTCCTTTGCTGAGATGCATCTTCCTGTGACAGTCTGCTTCTAGTTGAACATGAGAATTTAAATGCAGAATTGCACTGTCGAGGTTGGTTTGGTATGATATCCAATAGGCTTGGCAAAAATAGGAGTCAGGAGGAGAGGGTTGCATATCAGTGAAGAGAGTCCTCCAGGCAAGCGCATCTGGTACTCGGCTTCAGTATTCCGCATGGAAAGGGAAGTCCTCGTTATGACTTGCTCTGCAGCAACAAGCATGGAGAAGAAATTGTTCCACCGAAGCAATGCGTATGATCTAAGATGCACTCTTAGGTGGTCTATTCAGCATGTTTGTGCTTTCTCAGCCTCTTCTCCCATAAAACCTCGAGAAAATTAGATGGTGGTGCATAGACCATGACCCTCCCCCTAAAGTATGAGTCAAGTATTTGAAGGAGGGCCCCGCAAGCCATCAGTGGCACGGTCACTAGTAAATTGTCATCATGAGGGATTGGAAGCAAGCCGACCCACAGCTGAGGGTCTCAGAACCATTCTCTCAGTTTATTCTCACATTTCTGTGAAGTGGGAAATACTACTGAGATTGACAGACTGGCTATGGGTAGTGAATACAATCCTAATGTAAGCAAAGCACTTAAAGTGTCTGCTGCATGCTAAATGAGCAGTCACTGAAGGTTAGCTGTGATTCATACTGTCATCTCTTTGTAGATAAAGCAGCTTGGTGACATTATCCAAACTACCCAATAGGCCATCACTAATGAGTAAGTGGTAGAGTTTCAGGTACAAGCCAGCTAGGTTTACGTTTGAGTCCTTCAGTCTATAACCTCACTCACGTATTGCACTCCATGTGGCAATCCTACTTCATGCCAAATAAACATCATAAACACATCCCAAGCAGGTTCCTGACTTCTCCTATGGGAAGAAGTTTCTCTAACGATAACCAAAAAGAAAAAAGGCAAGCAAAACCATATTTAAACAAAGACAGGAAGAAGAGAAGAGAAGAGAAGAGAAGAGAAGAGAAGAGAAGAGAAGAGAAGAGAAGAGAAAAGAAAAAATTTGACAAACTCAAATAGCTGATCTTCCTCATCTCTGCCACTGTGACCCAGGTCCACTGACTGCAATCCTCCTTGGATTATTATACTACTTCCCTGTTGCTCTGCTCAAAACCCTCTCCTGGCTTCTCCGTTTCTATAAAGTCAGTGTTGTTCTCTTGGTACATGCCACTCGCTGTGCGTCCTTGGCCTAGCATGGTCCCTGGCTTGCCTTCCGCCTACAGTACCCTCACTCACTCTGCCCCACCACTGTTGGCTTCCTTGCTCAAGTGCTCTAAACCTCTCACAGCGGGCCATTCACACTTGCTCTCATTGCCACAGATGCCGTTCCCCTAAACATGCACTTGATCCATCCTTCACTTCCTTCATCTGCGACTTTATCAGCACAGCTTCCCCTGGACAGTCTTGTATTATAGTATCTATTATACAGGGCTCAATACTCCCTATACCTTTTGCCCTATTTATTTTACTCTATAGTATCTGTCACTCTCCAACATGTACGTCAGGGTTACTTCAGCTTCCCTCTGTAAAATATGAGCTTGGGAACAGGAAGCTAGTAGTGTGATGTCCCAAACATGTCGACTCTTCCTGGCCATAGCACATTGCAGGAAGTCACTGGGTGAATGAGTGAGGGAAGGAGAACTTGACTCCCACACAGCGGTGACAGCTCCTTTCTTTAAAATCCTCACTCCGTGTGTAAGATTCAGAAACTGAGCATCAAATGACAATGTCTCTGCTCTTAGTGATTCCCCAGGACTCAGACTATTTTTAACTTTTCACAGCTGCCAGAAAATATTATTTGAAGACAAAAATCCATCCCTTAGGGAAAGGCTTAACCAACCTCCCACTTAACCTGGTACCACTTACGCAAACAGGCCACAGGCCCTCCAGTTCCTGTTGAAGCTGAGAATGGCAGCCATGTCCTCCTCACTTAACTGGAAGTCAAAGACCTAGAAAGACAAGAGTTCCAAAACCATCCTTAGCAAGGAAAGTGCTGGTGGGATCTGAGGTTCTAGGTGTTTCTCCCAGTAGGTATACATTGCATCCAAATTATTCTGTAAATTATGAGTGGGTTATTTAAGAAGGATTGATGTTACACAAGCAGGGTTTGTAGGTATGCAAGTGTGTGCAATGACTGAAATCCCTGAGGGGCCTGTCAGAGACAAGTTCTTTCAATCCATTCTATTCCCTTCTGCATAAAGGTGGGTGAGTAGACCAAGATAGCCCACAGTTGACCAGGACAGTGTGTGGCCTGTGGTCTAAGTGCTGGAGAGTAGGCAGAAATCTTTCCACTTAGATAAAGCACACGTGTGCTCTACCTGACAGGCTGTTGCTAGCACCTGCCTCCAACTCATCCTTGACCCACAAGTGACCACTGTATCTCTATTGAGGCCAGCTGAAGAGCCTAAGAGTTTGTAAGGTAGTTGGAAGAAAGGAAAACACACTGGCAATGATAAGACTGGATTAAGGCATAAGGACAGAATCTTCTCTATCCCACTTAGCTGAGGAATAGCAGATGAACAGCCCAGGGCTTACCTGAATGTTCTCCTGTATTCGAGAAGGCGTCACAGACTTGGGGATCACCACCACGTTCCTCTCTATATGGAACCGAATCAGAACCTGTGCACAAAGAGGGGAGAGCAGGCATTCACTTACCTACATAGAACTCTTCCTAGTGAAATGAATAATGAAATATATCTATATTTCTCTGTGCCTTATTATTAGAGACACTTGCGAGTCTTCAACTTATCTCCCCGGATCCTGGGAGCAACAGTGCTTCCTTAGATAGGAAGGAGGAGGGTAGCCTGTGGTCATTGACAGGCAACTGATGGACAGAGAATATTTCTCTGATGCCAGCTGTATTTGCTTGAGAGTCCAACAGACTTACATTTCTTAATTCTTTCCCTCCATCAGATTAAAAGAAGGCAATACAAATAAAACACAAGACTGTTGCAGAGTATTTGGTCACACTGTAAACCCTGAGATTGTGTTATTTACTAAGGCAAAAAAAGTATTTCTACTTGTGGTATGGCTCAATCCTAACATACACCTTTAATCCAAGAACTTTCTGTTTATTGTAAACAGGATTAAATGAGGTCAACCATAGGTCAAGAGGTGAAGCAAAGAAGCAGTTGACAGAGTGAACATAGGGGGGAAAAATACCATAGAGAGTAAGAGGAAGTCAGAAGGATGGATAGACAGACATATGGGAAGTAGAAAGGAGGGACATTCAATTTGAGGGGTTTTTAAGATGTGCAGAGAAGGAGAACTGACTTTTGGTACATCAGCTGAGAAGAAAGATCAACTGGATGCTTCCTCTGGCTCTCTCAGCTAGCAGGCTCTTATTTTACCCCAGCACCTGGCTCCTGAGTCTTCATTGGGAAATCAAATGATTGAGATTTTGTTTAAAAACAACACATGATTACAAGAATACATTGCTAGATAAAAAGAGAAAAGGGAGAAATACTCAACTTTACCTGTGCTGCTGTCTTCTTGTGCTTTGCAGCAATCTCTTTGATCTTGGGAATCTCCAGTAATAGGGGGTCCTCTGGTTTGGCACTAGGGTCAGAATGAAGGCTGGAGTGAAAAATCACCATGGCTACTACGTGCTTGTGAGCATCCCTGCCAGGACATCATCAAGGCTAAGCACCACAGCCTCCTCCATCCCTGAGGCAAGCAGAAAAATGGAAAGCTTTGTGTCTATCCCAAGTCCATCTATGGGACCAGGGGCTTTAGAGGCTGGAGAGTGTGGCCCAGCACTGCAGGATGGAAATGTCATGTTCTCTGAGTATTATCCATGACCACTGTTTGGTTTTTACAAACATTATTACAGCTGCATTCCCTTTTGGGTGACCCAACACATTGCCAGAGATAGACACATTCTTTCTTGTGCCTTGGAAAGTACATACAAATATTAACAAATTATGAAATGCCAGTTTTAAGAGTGATAAAAGAGGGCTGGAGAGATGGCTCAGTGGTTAAGAGCACTGACTGCTCTTCCAGAGGTCCTGAGTTCAAATCCCAGCAACCACATGGTGGCTCACAACCATCTGTAATGAGATCTGACGCCCTCTTCTGGTGTGTCTAAAGACAGCTAAGGTGTACTCATATATAATAAATAAATAAATCTTTAAAAAAAAAAAAAGAGTGATAAAAGAAATAGCCACCTGAAGCCTCACCTAGGCCTGTCTGGGGAGCCCAGGGGACTGTAGGCTGTGATGGTGATGCCCTTGGAGTGACAGTACTGGATCAGTTTTTCCTGGGTGAGGTAAGGGTGACACTCAACCTGCAAGAGAAAACATCTACATCACTAGGAAGTAGGCCTGCTTTCTGAGTGGCTCAGAGGACCTTTCCACACAAGAAAAGATGAAAAGACTAAATGCAACTCATTGATAGATATACTACAAACCAGACCCAGGAATCCCACCTCCCTAAGCATCTTGAACACAGACCTGAGAGATGAGACTCTGCAGACAGTATTGAATTCCTGGTGTTGAAGCAGGCACAGAGCAGGACCCACACCAAACAGAACTTACCTGGTTGGTCACTGGCTTATGTTTCAGTCCAGGCTTGTTCAGGAGCCTTTCAATCTGGAAGTGGTTGAAGTTGGAGACGCCCAGAGCTTTCACCAGCCCCTGGTCCACCAGTTCCTCCATGGCCTGTCACAGGGAGGACCATTGTTTAGATCAGTGGTTCTCAACCTTCCTAATGCTGCAACCCTTTGGTACCCTTCCTCATGTTTTGATGACACCCAACCATAAAAGTATTTTTGTTGCTACTTCTTAATTGTAATTTTGCTACTGTTATTAATTGTAATTATCTGATGCAAGATATCTGATATGTGATACTCACCCCCCAAGGAGTCTCAACTTATAGGTTGAGAACTGATGATTTAGATGTCCGTAAGAAGATGCAGGGATGCTGGCTTGCTTAGTCCTTGGTCCTGCGTGGCAGGCTAAGTGAAGCACTAAAGGAGAATGTTGATCTAGACTGAGGTGGCCTCATGGCTGCTTCCAGCCCTCCTACTCTTCCCCAGCTCAGATGTAATAAGAAAGGAGAAGGTGGCCGGGCGTGGTGGCGCACGCCTTTAATCCCAGCACTCGGGAGGCAGAGGCAGGCGGATTTCTGAGTTCGAGGCCAGCCTGGTCTACAAAGTGAGCTCCAGGACAGCCAGGGCTATACAGAGAAACCCTGTCTCGAAAAACCAAAAAAAAAAAAAAAAAAAAAAAAAGGAGAAGGTGGATTTCGTGTACTTTCTGTTCTCAACTCACCCAGACCTGGTTATCCAGGAAATAGTCCCTGTGCCAAGAATCACTCCTATTGGCTCTCTTTTTGAGTTCTATTTTGTGGCATTGCAGATTGAATGTAGGGTTCCTCGTGAGCTAGACAAGCACTTCATAGCTGAATGATTCCACAGACCTTCTAAATTTTCTTTGTCAATATTGAGACAGGGTCTCTCTAAGTCAAACAGATCGGTTTTGACCTTATTCTGCAGCCAAGGTGGACTTTGAACTGTGAACTTCCTGTAGTGAGAGTTTTGTTTTCTTTAAAAATCCAGTTATGTTCCGTGAATCCCAGGAGTGGGATAAGAGGCTGCTTCACAGCAGGTGATTATGATTTGCTTCAAGCACTAGTAGGGGTGTGATTTTGCCACCTACAGAGAGTTTAATTTTGGGGACTCTGGAGTAGGTATAAATGAGAGAGTCCCCAGGGGGCCGGTGGACATGGCTGCTGCTCCCCACTGTTGCTCCTGCTTCCTGTTGTTGCAGTTTGTTGAGTGGTCATGAGCAAGGAGACAAAAAGAAGTTGGAGATATCCTGACCATATGAAGACTGGACTTGCCCCAAGAAACCTTATCAGCAGAAACATACACCCCCTTCCCCCTCTAACATTCTTTCCCTCCTACCTAGTGTTGGGGGATGGGAAGAGATCATGTATTAAGGGTTAGAAGGGAGGTATAAGAACTCAATAAAAGAGAGAGAGAGTGTGTGTGTGTGTGTGTATGCCAACAACTTCCTGCCTCTGCCTCCAAAATAACTGTGATTACTGTGATTATCAGCCTACACCCAGGTCTATCTGAGTAAGCACCTGAGTTGTAATTCCTCTCTTCTCTACCAAACCACAGTTTGGTGTTCTTTGAGAAAGACCCTGAAGATACATGGACCCTAGTAGGAACACCTAGCCAAGAGCTTCAGTTGGGCTGAAATCTATCCTATTAACTACATGGAATTAGCCAAAATGAAATCAACCCAAGGTTTTGTTTTGTTTTGTTTCTTATTACCCACAGTGATCTTGTTCTGAACTTTCCAAAATTATCCAATCCTATAGTAGCAGCTAAAAATTGAAAATGAACTTATAATTCATTCATTATAAGCTCCTGTCCAGTAGTTTCTAGAATATGAGTCTATACAATGTACTCCCTTCTTGAGATTCTCGAAGTCCAATTCAAGTGCTCACGTTCCTGTCGATGGAACCAACAGCCTCAGTGCTCGAGGCCAAGATTGATGACCTAATTCCTGAAAACCCACATAGTTGAAGTGTTCTCTGACCTCCACAAGTGCCACTCTCCCCAAAATGGATAAATGGATGTTTAGAAAAGAGAGAGAAAACTTATAAATAGTAGTAATAACACAGTGCAATGAGGTGGAGTCTCAGGGGGCCTGCCAGAATTTTTTTTTTTCTGAGCACACTTGGAGAAGCTGGAACTTACCTCCCAAGCATCCAAGAACGTATATTTACTGCTGAGAATACTGCCTTTATCATCTGTGGGTAAAAAGACATTTCCAGACTGTAAATGCAAAACAAAAGGCTCATTAGGATCTTACCTGGATACCTGGTTCTCTGGAGCAAGGTTAGAGGGCAAGTTACGGCATACCAAAAAGAAACACCACATCTCCATTTGTCACACTCTGGGGAACACACTTTAGACAGCAAACTTCAACAAAATGTAGATATCAATCCACTGTGGGCTATAACCTCTGTGTGTCTGACAATGATGGGCACTGCTTCACCAACTATCCTTAATATGTTGTAAAAAGCCATTATTGTTACCATGAAAATTAACCCAACACACCCAAATCCATAGAAACTTGTGGGACATTTTGGGTCCAAGGCTATTAGACAAAGATTCCAAGACTCCATCAAAAGGGCATGGCTAGCAGAAGATCCTGCCCGGCTTGAGTATGTAATCATCACCAAAACTGATCCACTTTGGCAGCAGAAAATTCACATCCCTTCAATTTCTTTTCTTTTTTCTTTTTTTATTTAAATGAGTGTTTTGCCTGTATGTACCGCATGCTTGTCTAGTTCCTGTGGAGGTCGAGAAGAGGATGTTGGATCCTTTGGAACTAGAATTACAGATGGTTATAAACCTCTATGTGGGTATTAGGAGTCAAACAGAATCCTCTAGAAGAGAGTCAGTGATCTCAACTGCACAGTCATCTCTCTGGACCCTGACTATCCCCTTTCAACTCTGAGGAGCAGGCAGGAGCAGGGCCCGGGCTATTGAGCTTTATGTTCTTCAGACTGTAATGAATATCTGCCAACATTTGGGGGTTTGTTCCTGGGTGCTACCCACCAGTGGGGTGGTGCTATCATTGATGGGAGAGCTGATCTTTGAGGTGTGTTATGCAAGATTGTCCCAAGAGATTCCTATCCCCTCTGTCCAGGAAATGAATAAGAAGTTGACAGGCCAGTTTGCAGTTTGTCTGAGCTGGCCAGAATCAGTTTCTCTCAAACCAACTGTAAGAAAACATAAGTGCGTGATGCTCCACGCAAGTGGCCCTAGACTGTTTTATAGGTCGTTGGCTTTCTGTTGTGCATAAAACTCCAGATATAGCCCATCCCCACCCTAGCTCCAACACAGCTGCTGTTCTTTGGCATCTGCTCGACAGTACAGATAGAGCCAAGAGCAGCTCAAACCTGAAATCCCTGTGGCCAGTGGATTAGATACAGGTCCAGGTAGTCGAGCTTCAGATCTGAGAGGGTTTTCTGGAAGGCTTCCTTTACCAGGCTTTTCTCAAAGAAGGTGGACCACAGCTGCAGGGTGTAACAGGGAAGCATTAGAACTAGGGAGAGGAAGGCCACACATACTACAGTCACTCTCCCTGCTTGGAGATTTGCAGCTGCTCATATATAATAAGGTTAGTTAACAACGGCAACACAGATGGTCACCAGCACTCAGCAAGTCAAAAGTCATGCATGTGTGTTCTTCCTGCGCTTGGTGTTAGCACATTTGACAACTGGATTAACAGCTGATACTCCTGTGTTAGTCTTCCTTGGCTGTTAGCTCGCAGGAGGCAGGAGCTGGGTCTGAGCCTTAAGGTTCAAGTGTCCTGATGCCTCTGGGAACAGTTAACCCTTTCATTACTCTCTGATCTCCAAGCCCACCTGGCCTGCCCACTCCAACAGGGGGTCTATCTGTTGTACCAGGTACAGTGTCCTGGAACAAGAGCATTTTAACATGCTGTATTCACTGCAGAGCCAGAGTTCCTCAAATAACTAAGACTCAACACCTCTGGTTTGCAATAACACTTTATAATCCATACTTTTTACTGAATTGAAACGAGAGGAGGTATCTACATGACAATAAATAATGTTCCCACCATTTCCAAAATACACGTGTCTGAGAATGTCAGGGCCAGAGTCACTGAGACCACAGTGATAAGCAATAAGGTTCAGGGGCCATCTTAAATATATCCCTTACTGCCACTGAGAGGGTAGATTCCACTGACAGAAAATAGGAAGGGAGGTTCAATGGAGCCATCTCTACTATAAGAGAAGAATGAGGCAGGGGGGGCCAACAACAGTACTTTCTTACAAATACTAACTTGGTGTGGATATTCATGCAGAGATATAATGACGGAGAGAGAGGCTAAGAGAATACAACAAACAGGAAAGGCGAATAAAAGTTCTTGATGCTGCTCACACCCAGACACTTCCACCTGCCTTGAAGTCATGTCTACCAAGTGGACCATTGTACCTTGCTGACGATGAAGAGGTCCTCCCGCTTCACAGCCTTCTCCTGGATCTTCTCTTGGATGGCTTCTCCCACCTCACTCTCATTCTGATAGACATAGGCACAGTCAATGTGGCGATACCCAGCATCAATGGCCACCTTCACAGCTTCCCTGACTTTATCTGGGGGAGACTGAAAGGCAATAGAAAAAACGATTAGAAGCCATTCTTCCAAGTCCCCCTCCAGCAGGGTCCATGTAGATCTGGGATCTATTTTAAGTGGACACTGGGGTTGGGGGAAAACACACTTTGGAAAACTTTTTGTAAGAAAAGAGTGTTATTTTATTGTATTAATTTTTATGGTTATAAAGTATATAATATAATCAGTTGGTTTCATTTCTGGAATATGGCTTGCTGCCAAAAATCTAGGGCCTGAGTTCAAGTCCTAGAACCACATGGGAGAGAACTGACTCTTGTAAATGATCCTTTCAAAGGCCACATGCACACCACGGCATAAAGGGCACTTCAAACACTTGTATGAACATGTTTGCATGCACAAAAACGTACTAACAGATAAGTGAAAAAAAGTTAAGTCAGGCCTAGTTACCACCTTTACATGCTTTTAATCCTGGAGGCAGGTTGATGGCTGTGATTTTGAGAGCAGCCTGTTCTACACAAGAATTCACACACTAGCCGTGCTACATAGTGAGACCCTGCCTCAAAAACAAACCCTCAAAACTCACTGAGAGCCAAGCATACTAGTGCAAACCTGAATCACAGCACAAGGGAGGCAAAGACAGGGGGACAGAGAATTTGGGTCAGCCTGGAAGCTCAACTTCTCGGTGACATCGCTCACACTTGTAATTGCAAGCATTTGGGGGTAGAGTTATGAGGTCAGGAGCAGTTTCAGCTGCCTACTAAGCTCTATGTCTGTCAGAGTTATATATGCCTATCTCAGACAATAAATAAATAAATAAATCCATTTCTCACAAAGTCTAGAGATCCTTTATGTAGTTGTCAAATATTGGGACCTCATAAAATTGGGAAGCTTCTGTAAGGCAAAGGTCACTGTCAATAGGTCAAAATGACAACCAACAGATTGGGAAAAGATCTTTTCCAATCCTACACCCAATAAAAGGATAATATCCAATATATACAAAGAACTCAAGAAGTTAGACTCCAGAGAATCAAATAACCCTATAAAGTGGGGTACAGAGCTAAACAAAGGATTCTCAACTGAGGAAACTCGAATGGCTGAGAAGCAGCTAAAGAAATGTTCAATATCCTTAGTCATCAGAGAAATGCAAATAAAACAACCCTGAGATTCCACCTCACACCAGTCAGAATGGCTAAGATCAAAAACTCAGGTGACAGCAGATGCTGGCGAGGATGTGGAGAAAGAGGAACACTCCTCCATTGCTGGTGGGATTGCAAGCTGGTACAACCACTCTGGAAATCAGTCTGGTGGTTCCTCAGAAAATTGGACATAGTATTACCTGAGGACCCAGCTATACCACTTTGGGGCATATACCCAAAAGATGCTCCAACATATAACAAGGACACATGTTCTACTATGTTCTTAGCAGCCTTATTTATAATAGCCAGAAGCTGGAAAGAACCCAGATGTCATTCAACAGAGAATGTATACAAAAACTGTGGTACATTTACACAATGGAGTACTACTCAGTTATAACAAACAATGACTACATGAAATTCTTAAGCAAATGGATACAACTAGAAAATGTCATCCTGAATGAGGTAACCTGATCACAAAAGAGCACACATGGGATGCACTCATTGATAAGTGGATATTAACCGAAAAGCTTGGAATACCCAAGATACAATTCACAGACCACATGAAGCTCAAGAAGGAAGACCAAAGTATGGATGCTTCAGTACTTCCTAGAAAGGGGAACAAAATACTCACAGGAGGAAATATGGAGGCAAAGTGTGGAGCAGAGACTGAAGGAAAGGCCATCCAGAGACTGCCCCACCTGGGAATCCATCCCAGACACTATTGTGGATGCCAATGTGGGTCATAACAGGAGCCTTATATAGCTGTCTCCTGGGAGGCTCTGCCAGAGCCTGACAAATACAGAGGCGGATGCTTGCAGCCAACCATTGGACTGAGCACAGGGTTCCCAGTGGAGGAGTTTGAGAAAGGACTGAAGGATCTGAAGGGGTTTGCAACCCCATAGGAAGAACAACAATATCAACCAACCACACACCCTAGACCTCCCAGGGACTAAACCACCAACCAAAGAATACATATGGAGAGACTCATGGCTCCAGCCGCATGTGTAGCAGGGGATGGCCTTGTCCGGCATCAATGGGAAGAGAAACCCTTGGTCCTGTGAAAGCTTGATGCCCCAGTGTATGGGAATTCGAGGGTGGGGAGATGGGAGTAGGTGGGTAGGTGAGGGAAGAAGAAGCAGGGGGAGGGGGGATGAGATAGGGTGGATGGGATAGGGGGATTCTGGAGGGGGGACCAGGAAAGGGGATAACATTTGAAATTTAAATAAAAAATATATCTAATTTTTAAAAGTTCATAAAACAGCAACAGCTGCACCATCACTGGGACAAGGAATTGCTTCCAGCCACTCAGAGGCACTGTGGTCCAGGTCAAAAGCCCCGCTCTCCTACAGGAGCACTGAGGACCACATGGCTCTTTTCTGGCAGCACGGGCTCCTCATCCTGAACCCAACTCCTTTACAGTCTCTGCGTCTGCTGTTGTAATTCTGAAAGTTCATCTCTGTGAAGTTTTCCATGTGAGTTGATTCCCTGGAGATCTGCACGTGATTAGTGATTGTTTTGATGGATGTGTAATTTCTGGCTTGGTCCAAAACCGTTTCACTAAACATTGAGATGAGCCTCGGAGAAACTTGCCAGGTGAGTTGAACACAGCCAGGGTGGGACCTGAGCTGACTGTCGCTCAGTCTCTCTGTCACCCTGATCCTGCTCGGGCTTTAATATGTGGGAACTAGCAGGGTCTTTGGAAAGTGAACGTGCCTGGGCTGGGGTCTGAGACTGGGCTTTCACAGGCTCCCAGACTACTCTGAAGTAGGTAATGGCAAGGGGAGCTGGGTCATTTGGAACTCAGTGTTCTCGTTCTAAATAATTCAACCAGAAATAAATACACAGCCAAAACCTGTAAACTGTGAAGTAATTCTGAGGAAACGCTTGCAACGAGAATAACTGCCTGGAGATGATGGTTTGCTGTTCTTTGTAAAAATCCAGGAACAGCCGGGAACCCACATTTGTTAGGGAAGTTAGAAGCCAGCTTTGAGTCCTGAAGCGGCACAAAAACTAAAAGCAACTTGGGTCAAGGCTGTAGAGTTCCAGCCTTATCCCACCCCCACCCCCACCCCCACCCCCACCCCCACCCCCACCCGGCAAGCAGACGCTATGCAAAGAGGAAGACGTGCCAAGACCTGTCCCCACTTGAAAGAAGCAGCTGCCCAAAAACTGCGCACTCACCTTCCAGGTGCCCAGGCCCACAATGGGCATCTTGGCTCTGGTAAGGAGCGTCACGAAGGCCGCCATGGTTGCTGCAGAAACGGTTCAAAGGGAACAGACGGGAGCCTCTGCCTAAATTAGGAGTCAAACAACTGGTTTCGTGTCTGTGTCCTTGAGCAGACAGGCTCTTCTTCCTACTGGCTAGCAGCCACAGCCTGGGGGCGGGCACTGGCACAGGAAGTGCATTTTGGTTTTTCGTAGGGTTGACCAGCAGTAAACACTGCAGAATACTAAGTTTCCCTGCTGCAGAGTGCAAGGCTCCCGCAGCAGTGCCCACGCAGGTGTGTGGACAAAAATAACAGGCAGTGAAAGATGAATGCGTAAGTTTATTTAAGGAAGGTCATTGCTTCGAGAGTACACATACTCTAGGGGTCCAACAAGTTTTCAGCTAGGGAAAAAAATTCAAGGCAAACAAAGAGGCTTATGGCAATCATTTTGATATCGATTAGTACTGATAACCCACTACTGTCAGACTAGCCACATCAATTATTTCTGAAACAACTATTTCATTAGCAACAATATTAATAACAAGAGATATCGGTGTGAGATCAATTGATGGATGTCCTTGCAGAAATTTTTTCGATTTTTATTATTTATTTACATTCCCATCTCTCCCCCTTACCCCCACTCCCAAAGTTCTTCATCCCATTCCTCCTCCCCCTTGCCTCTGAGAAGGTGCCCACCCCACCAAACCTCCCCCTTCCCTGAGGCCTCAAGTCTCTCAAGGATTAGACACATCTTCTCCTACTGAGGCCATACCAGGCAGACCTCTGCTGTATTTGTGTCAGGGACTTCCAACCAACCCGTGTATGCTCCTGGTTGGTGGCGCAGTCTCTGGGAGCTCCCTGGAATCCAGATAAACTGAGACTGCTGGTCTTCCTATGGAGTTACTCTTCCCTTCAGCTTCTTCAATTCTTCCCCTAATTCAACCATAGGGGTCCCAGACTTCAGTTCAATGGTTGGGTGTATCTGCCTCTGTCTCCATCAGCTGCTGGTAGGGCCTCTTAGGGGACAGCCATACAGGCTCCTGTCTGTAAGCACATCACAGCATCAGTAATAGTATCAGGCCTTGTTGCCCTCCCATGAGATGGATCCCAAGTTGGGCGGGTCACTCTTTTTAATGTATGAATTTGAAAAGCAGTAATGTGAGGCTGGACCAGAGAAGAAAGAATCATAATCTCAACTTCATTAACACAAAAGTAAACACAGAGTAACATTATATAAGGTTATAGTAGCCTCTGTGTCAGGCGTGGCTCTGTGAGTGTGTAATTTCATCTGTGTTCACACAATTGCTGTAAGATCATGGGAGTAAATTGGTCTAGAAGTAGAGATTACCTATTAGTCATTTCGACATGATCTTTCACTACTAAAATTCTCCTTCTCCTCCTCCCTCCTCCCCCCCTCCTGTTCTTCCCTCTTTCCTACTTCCCCCTCCCCTCATCCTCCCTTCTTCTTTCCTTCCCCTCCTCCCCCTCTCACCTGCTTCCCTCCTCCCCTCCCTCTTCTTTTTTCTTTTTTTTTTTGAAAGATTTATTTATTTATTTTATGTATGCAAATACACTGTAGCTGTACAGGTGGTTGTGGGCCACCATGTGGTTGCTGGAAATTGAACTCAGGACCTTCGGAAGAGCAGTCAGTGCTCTTACCCACTGAGCCATCTCTCCAGCCTCTTTTCTTTCAATAATAAAAAGTTTCTTCATTCTTCTTTGCTTTTCTTTCAGAGTTAATGACTTGACCATGCTGCCACTTGCTCCTCTCCACTCCCTCTCAACCATGCCCCTGGATTCCTTCCAGACTTCACTGGGGCATTCTATTAAGACGGGTTTGGCTTCAGAAAGCAAGTTACTTCAACATAATACTGGATGACAAGCAGGTCCCAATGACAGGGGCTACTTTATGCTTCTCTGCCTCTCTGGCCTTTTTTTCTGGCTTCTCACCTCTCAGCTTTCCCAGAGCATCTAGTGAGTGGGGGCTCAGATCATAAGCAAAGCCCTATTTCTTGCTTTCAGTGTCTGTCACGTGCCACTTGCTGCACTCTATGCTCGGATTCAGTCCCTGCCTTCCAGAAGTTTGTGTTGGAGCCAGATTGGGGTGCAGGGGTAAGTTCCAGGAACAGAGGATTGAGAAGGTATGTGTAGAACTTCTGATGTATGTGTGTGTGAGAGTCTACAGAATACATTGCATCTATCTATCTATCTATCTATCTACCTATAATACAAAGTGTTGGAGTCCAAGATTTGCCCCATAAACCACATGAACACCGATCTCAGTCAGACAGGGATGGTTTATTGGACACACATCCTAAGACTGATCAACTGGGGCTGTAGTTCAGAATTTGGAGGCTGAGTTACAACTCTGAACATCTTTCTCTGTCAGGTTATAAAGGCTAAAACCACAATGAGCTCATACACAAGTGCAGGAAGTGTTGCCTAGCGGTTGGCTCTGATTCAAGCCATTTTAGACATAACACTTCATACTGACCTTTAATTTGATGGGTCCTATGTAAAGCTTTGTGGAATTTCTTAAGACTAACAAACCTCAGACCATATAGAACATAACAGGATATGTGATCAGCATGACCTTGCTCTGAGTCAAGTTATTTTTCTGTACCAATGACTGGCAAGCAAATTACAGCAACAATATGAAATAGCTGGCAGGCATGGAACAAAATGACTACAGCTATGCTGGGCTTGAGGGCAGGCCTCAACACAAAGGCTCTGGAGAAAGATGAAGAGAAGAGCTGTGTACTTTAAGACAGGAGACTCACACAAGAGTCATCCAGGCCAGAACTGGTTGGCCAGACCAAGTGGCCTGAAAGGCACCCTGATGGATGGCACTTCAGAGATTTACCTTTGTCTAATTTATACGTTTCATCCTCAGAGTAATAATGACCATGTGGAAGGTTACAATGAACAACTAAAACATCCACTTTGGAAGAATTTTTTTTTTTTAAATCTAGCATGCCAGGCAGTGGTGGTGCACGCCTTTAATCCCAGCACTTGGGAGGCAGAGGCAGGCAGATTTCTGAGTTTGAGGCCAGCCTGGTCTACAGAGTGAGTTCCAGGACATCCAGGGCTTCATAGAGAAACCCAGCCCCCCACCCCCAAAAAATCTAGATATGACATTCAACTGATACTTTAGAAGTTAACTTTCATATTAACACATGTCTCCATCACATTTCATTGTGCTTTTGCTGTGGAATTAGGCAAGAGGAAAATACAGACAATTGTTGGTAGGTTCTTCCTTCTTCACATTTTATACTTTTCCTTGCTTCTATTTATTTATTTTTTAATTAAGGGTCTTATTATATATTCTAGTCTAGCCTAAAGCTCACTGCTCATGCCTCAAACTCAAGATCCTCCTGCCTTGGTCTCCTGAATGCTTGGATTACAAGTGTGGACACCAAACCCAAAACCATTATAATTTTCAATGCTAAACCTTATAGGCTTTGAACCAAAGCTACATAGACATGTTCCATAAACAGATACTTGGTGACATTTCTCTGTCTCTCAACCACAGACTTGAGAAGGTGGAAAAGAGAAGCCCTGACATCTCCCATATGGCTACCAGCATGAGCTCCAACAGGTCTTGGAGGGAAAAGGTATAGATTTAAAATGATGATAAATGAAAGGAGAGTGAAATTGTTGATAGTGTGAACAAGAGAATATGACATCCAACTGGAGTTTGGTGGCTTGCGGAGGCTTAGAGCAAAGGAACAGCCTCTATTCAGATGCCTCTTGGGAAAAAGGACACTGGAGCTGAAAACTCCTGTCTCTCCCTCCTCTCTAGAGACAGGGTCTCACTATGTACCTCTGGTTGGTCTGGAACTCATTATGTAGATCAAGCAGGCCTTTGACTTACCGTCTTCTGCCTCCCAAGAGCTGGAATTAAAAAGGAGCACCATCAATCACAGTTGGAACCTTCCCTTTTAGTTCAGAAGTGAGCTGTATAGTATTCAGGCTGACAAACTTATTAACTTTGATTAGAAAGTGACCTATGGGCTATATTCCCCCATCAAACTGAGGGAGGACCAATGAGTGATCACCTGAGTGAACACTGGGTGGCCTGAATTCATAAAGGTGTAAGAATGACCTTTGGTCTAATAGTCACCCCTTGAGCACCCTGCCTGGTGGCTCATGCCTGTAATACCAGCTACTGGTAGGATGATTGAAAGTTGTCTTAGTGACTGTTCTACTGCTACGAAGAGACACCATGACCAAGGCAACTCTTTTTAAAGAAATCATTTAATAAGGAGTTTGCTTACAATTTTGAAGGGTTAGTCATAACCATCGTAGTGGAAAGTGGGCAGGCATGGTGCTGGAGCAGAAGCCATGAGCTTTATATACTGATCTATAGGTAATAGGCAGAGAGAGACTGAGTCTGGCATGGGTTTTTTAACACCTTCCAGTGATAAACTTCTTCCAACAAGACCACACCTCGTAATCCTTTTAATCCTTCTCAAACAGTCCCACTCCCTGATGACCGAGCTTCTAAATATATGTGCCTATGGGTGGGCCATTCTCATTCAAAGCACCACAGAAGTTGAAAGTCATCCTTGACTACATAAAGATTTTTGAGATCAGACCAATCTTTCAAAAAAAGAAAAAAGAAAAGAAAAGAAAAAGAAAGGAAGGAAGAAGGAAGGAAGGAAGGAAGGAAGGAAGGAAGGAAGGAAGGAAGGAAAGAAAGAAAGAAAGAAAGAAAGAAAGAAAGAAAGAAAGAAAGAAAGAAAGAAAGAATAGAATGGAAGAGAGGGAGAAAAGGAGGTAGGGAGGAAAGAAGAGGAAAGGGGGAAGGAAGGAGAAAGAATAAAAGAAAAGAAGAGAGGGGCTGGACAGATGGCTCATTCAGTAGTGCATTTATTCCACAAGCATAAAGACCTGAACTTCTGATCCCAAACATCCATGTAAGGGATGTAAGTCAGGACCAACAACATGTCTATAATTTCAGTGCTTGGGAGACAGAGACAGGCAGATCCCTGGAGCTCACTGGCCAGCCACTATAGCTGAATCACTGAACTTCAGGTTCAATGAGAGACCCTGTCTCAGGAAATAAGACAGAATAAAGATTTTTACAGTAGACTTCTGGCCTCCACATTTAGCTGTACACATGGATAAATACTCTCACATGAACACCTATAAGTGCCACACCTGCAGCATATACACAAATTATTTTGAAAATGGCTACAGTCACTCACTATTAATGTGCTTGCTTAACATGTACACAGTCCTAATTTCAACCTCCAGAACTGAAAATAAAGCTGTGGCCTCCCTTCCCCCAGCCTGGAACCTGCTTGCTCAAGGGTGGAGCTACCGGCTCATTCGTCCTGTCACGCCTACCTACTGCTGGAACCTGCCTTTGCTGCCTGGAGGCACACACATGTTCGTCCTGCTACTGGACCCTGAGTTACTTGGCGGGATATTGGGTTCCCTCCCCCTTCCTTTATAACTGAGTGTCTGGAATTAGTAAAATTGAGCTTTGATCAGGATTTGTCTTAGCTCCATTCTTTCTTCCGCCCCGTCTAGATTCCTCTCTTTTCAGCGAACTGCCATTCTCAGTTGAACCGTTCGTGTTGTGGACTGCAGGCAGGCCGCAACAGTTGGCGCCAGAACTGGGACCTGAAGAATGGCAGAGGGATGCTAAGAGAAACGACTGCTGTGTGGAGCTCCACAAGAAAGGAAAGGATCTTCGTATCGGAGGAGCATCAGAGCAACGGACAGGTACACATGCTAGCGCTAGCCTAAAAAATTTCAGGTTTGTAAAGTGTTGCTGAGGATGCAGTAGGATACGAATCAAGTTTGAATCAGTGCTGACCCAACACTGTTTCTGCTTGGGGTCAGTAGTTCGTTAATCGGAACTAGATACGGAGACAGGCGGTGTGCCGCAGCTTTTTAGAAAGCTGCTTAGGTGGAAGAAGGAAGGGTTCAAAGTCAGAAATTTTTTAGATAAGATAGATAGCTGTTGTCCATGGTTCAAAGAAGAAGAAACGATAGATTGTGGAACCTGGGAGAAAGTTGGTGAGGCCCTGAAGCGAGTTAGAGTTTGAGATTAAGCTTCAGAGGCTGAGTCTCTTTAGATATTTCTAGTTTAGATAATGATAAATGTGGTCCCTATCCTAAATAGTAAAATTTAAGATAAGATATAAAGCAATGCCTCTTTATTAAAGCGTTAAAGCTTGCTTTAATAGGTATTCATAGGTATTGATATCCAAACTTCGTAATATGATAGTAATGCTTCTAATATTGATTTTAACAGTGATAAATTGTTTTAAACATAGGTTTTGCTTTCCCAAAGTTGTAGGTATTATCCTAACCTTGCACAAAAACTTAAAAATTATGGTTAAAACTGCCATTGTTCCATTGACTGCAGCTTGCAGTTTGATTGCAAATTTAAGATTAATGCTCAGATTAAAAAGTATTTTACCTTTGAGTCAATGCAGGGCTCTGGGCAGTCCAAGAGCGGCTTGTGGCCCTTTCTTTTGTTTTGCAAACAATGCCTAAAAAAGTTTTTCCCTGTGTTCAAGAAAATTTCTTTTTAACAGTGTTACAGATCTATTCAGATGTTTAAAATAATGCTTAAATTCAAAGATTTTTGCTTCTAGTAAACTGGTAATCACTAGAAAATTTTGCCTCTACGTATGGCTAATATAGCTTTACATTATGTAAGAAAAATGTTTATTGTTTCTGCTTCTTTACAAGAAGCCAAAAGTTTTAATCTTTCAGTATATATTGTTTCCTAAGTGGAAAGTATTTTATTAACTAATGCTTCTCAAGGGAAGTTTACCTTAAATCCTTGCTTGTCTTTTTCCAGTTTAGACTAGCTTCTAGCCTTTTAACTTTATGACAATAGTACATCAGAGACTGTATATTCAGACTTAGTAAAATTAGTCATTTAATAGAGTCATAATGATTTTTCACTCTTCTTCAGTGTGACCAGCCATTCTAATTCAATCTTAGACTGGTCTAATATTCAGTTCAATTATTAGAGATTCCTATATTCTAAATTACCTAGCAAAGTTAATTCAGAGCGTTTCCCCCAAGGTCACCAAAGGCTCATCTTGCCTTCACCTTATTTGTCCTAAACTTTTTGCAAACTGACATTAAAGGTCAGTCTGCAGCGGAACACCACTGGCACCCAGTTACTTCTAATTCTTATGCATTGGTAAAATGGAAGGACGCCCTGACTAATAAATGGAAGGGTCCAGATCCAGTTCTAATCTGGGGAAGAGGCTCGGTTTGTGTTTTTTCACGAGATGAAGATAAAGCACGGTGGCTACCAGAGAGATTAATTCGTCAGGTAAACACAGATTCTGTCTCTTCTCGTAAGTATCATTCTAAAGACTAAAATTCCTCTTGAGCTGGGAGTGGAAGCTCTCAAAAAACACTGTTTTCCTCTGAGCCAATTCCCGTACAAGAGGCCGGATTAACTTTAGTTTTACAATTTGCATCTAAATAAAGTACCTTGACTTCTCCAAACAGAAAATTTACATTGCTACACTCTCATTGTTTAGAATTCTTCCTTTTCAATCTACATTCTCCAGTTCTCCACCCCTAAGAGCAAACAGGTGGTACTGCTAATCTCCCTTCCAAGGACATCCCAGCATGTGGCTTTTCAGTCTAAGATAAGATTTAGATTTACCAGGAGAGCTAGGGAAGTAGAAATTTCATATATATTTACAGAGATTAGTTCTTATTTTGATAGAGATGGGCTTAGTCCCTTAGCTGGCCTCTGGCTTTTCACCCTTGCTGTTACTGCAAGGTGTCCTTAGTTCCTCAGGCTATTGGAAATAACAGAGATGAAGAGGAAAGACTTTCAGCTCCTATTTTAACCAAAATTAATGGTGTTAATACTGACATAATTCTTGTCTAGGCCTTGCTAAATCTGAGGTTGACAAGTCTCATATAGAGACCGCGCATTAACTCAGAACTGCGCTACTGATTCATAATCATATGAATACAGTATGGGTACCGCTTGGCGCAGGAGATTACTGCGGAGGGAAGGTCCAGCTTGACCGTTTCTGAGTTCCCTGTGTGACACACCTGATTTGAAAGAGGTTGGTATCTGACTCCAGCTAAAAACCAAAAATACTTAAGGCTCTGCCTCCCCTCCCCAAAAGATACCAAGAGCCACAGATGTGAGTTCTTATAATGCTCACGGGAGGAATCAGGTCAATGTCCACCCAAGTCAAGGTTAAAGGCCCACTCATCTATGGATGAAAAGAATCATTTGATCACCTCTATTAAGCATTGCCTATTTAAACTTAATTAATAGGGGAGAGAGAGAGGTTGGAGACCTTGCTGTCGTAAGGGCAAGCCCTTCACTGCCTCCCACCCAAATAAAAAAGCCAACTGGCCTTGTACTAAAGAGCTGGTCTTAACCCCTTCTCACTGTTTCCCCTGCCTTTCACCCAAAATTGCGGATAATTATCAGCTCAGTGTTATTCTAAAATTGTTTAGTTAAACTCAGCCAGGGTTCCAATGCCCTACTTAAAATGCAAACAGGTAGCTACCTATTCAGCACTAATTAGCATTATAAAGTCAGAGCCTACAGCCCAGCGCTGCTATTCTGTCAGTGCTTTAAAGGCAGTCTTAGCCAGATACAGTTTACCATTAGAAAAGTTAGGGAATCCCATGGAAACAGGTTTTTTCTTTAGCCCTAAAAAACTCAGGCAGAACTATTGAACATAGATAATTTTTCTGCCTCAGGTCACCCCCTTTTTTATTTTTGTTTTGTTAACTAATGGGAGGAAATGTGGCCTCCCTTCCCCAGCCTGGAACCTGCTTGCTCAAGGGTGGAGCTACCGGCTCATTCGTCCTGTCACGCCTACCTACTGCTGGAACCTGCCTTTGCTGCTTGGAGGCACACACGTGTTCATCCTGCTACTGGACCCTGAGTTACTTGGCGGGATATTGGGTTCCCTACCCCTTCCTTTATAACTGAGTGTCTGGAATTAGTAAAATTGAGCTTTGATCAGGATTTGTCTTAGCTCCATTCTTTCTTCCGCCCCGTCTAGATTCCTCTCTTTTCAGCAAACTGCCATTCTCAGTTGAACCGTTCGTGTTGTGGACTGCGGGCAGGCCGCAACATAAAGCTGTCCCTTATGTGGGTATATTGTATGTAAAAATATATTTGTAACATGCCAATGAGAAAGTGAGGAACAATGATAGTCTGGGGATCGCATATAATTATGCATAACTTGGAAAGTCTACATGGTGAGAATAAAAAGATTACATACAAACTTTTTTTTACATAAATTACAACATTTTCCAAAATAAAAGTTCAGTGAGAAAAGTGTCATTAGTTTGCATTTTTACAAAACCTTTAATGTATTTTTCAGTTCATGATAGCTGTATCTCTATCATCTAGCTAGCTAGCAGCTACCTATCTATCTATCAACTATCTCTATTGTTTTGGAAACAGGGTTCTCTGTTGGTCTGGGACCCTTTGTGTAGACCAAGCTGGCTTTGAATTTGTAGCAATCCTCTTGGTTTGACTAGAAATTCCACTGTATACTTTGACAGAATAAGAGTTATCTTAGTTTGCTTCATACTATTGTGACTAACACCATGACCAAAAGCAAGCTGGGGAGAGGAAAGAGTTTACTTATCTTCAAGATCCTGGTCACAGTTCACCATTGAGGGAAGCCAAAGCAAGAACTCAAACAGAAATTACGGAGGTGGCCGGGTGGTGGTGGCGCACGCCTTTAATCCCAGCACTCGGGAGGCAGAGGCAGGTGGATTTCTGAGTTCGAGGCCAGCCTGGTCTACAAAGTGAGTTCCAGGACAGCCAGAGCTATACAGAGAAACCCTGTCTCGAAAAACCAAAAAAAAAAAAAAAAAAAAAAAAAAAAACAGAAATTACGGAGGTGTTTTCTCGGGTGACATTCCCTCTGCCCAGCTGTCCCTGGTGTGTGTCAATGGACAACAGCAAAAACCTAACCAGGACAAGAGTAAGAGGAAAATTCAGTTCTAACATATTAATAAAAATAGTTTTGTTTTCATGAACTTCCCAAAAAGCATCGTGCAGATCCAAGATGCAGTCAAGCCTCTAGATTTTAAAAACACATCCTTTCAGAGCAGCCCTGCATCTTCTGCAGATGCCTGTGCTGGGACTCAGCCTGCATAGGGAAAGCGAATGTGACTATACTGGCTAGATTTTGTGTTTTAACTTGACACAAGCTGGAGTTATCACAGAGAAAGGAGCTTCAGGTGAGGAAATGCCTCCATGAGATCCAGCTGTAAGGCATTTTCTCAATTAGTCATCAAGGGGAAAGGCCCCTTGTGGGTGGTGTCATCCCTGGGCTGGTGGTCCTGGGTTCTATAAGAAAGCAGGCTGAGCAAGCCAAGGAGGAAGCCAGTAAGCAGCACCCTCCATGGCCTCTGCATCAGCTCCTGCTTTCTGGCCTGCTTGAGTTCCAGTCCTGACTTCCTTGGTGATGAACAGCAGGATGGAAGTGTAAGCTGAATAAACCCTTTCCTCCCCAACTTGCTTCTTGGTCATGATGTTTGTGCAGGAATAGAAACCATGACTAAGACAGTGACCATGAGCTACTGTGACCTCAGGGTCCCGACTGAGGTTTAAAATGGGTATAAAGAACTATGAAGTTGTTCCCTACAGTTTGATTTCTCCTATAGACAGCCTGAAACATGGTGACTGTTTTAATAAAGTTTTAATAAAGACAGGGATAGTGAGAGGGCAAGATGTAGCCACTAGTGTCTCCTGGCTTATGGCAAATTCTGGCGGATTCACCACAGGAGGATTTAGATTTAATAAGGCTTACAAGATTAGGCTTTAGTTGTTGCACCCAGTGATTAAGTTACCATTGTTTCTGAACTAAGTTTTGTGTAGCGTTTTCCTTCACACGGCTGTTCGACTGGGTTTAAGAGAGAAAGGTTAAGCTACAAAACAACATATCACATCAGATGGCAGACATACATCCTTTACAGGAGCGACTGGCTGAACTTCATCAGGAGTCTCTTTGATAGGAAGATCAGCTTCAAGACTGAAGGAAAACCTTGTAAAGCCATTACAACAAGAGAGAGTTTTCAGTGTGGACTGCAGATCAAGGAGTTAAGAGCACAACATGAAGAAAATATTTTAAAAATCAGCAGATCAGTTTTTGCAGGAACAAAAAAGGAGGCTCATAAGATTTGATCAAATGATGGACAAGAACTGGGTAGAAATGATCACGTAGCACCTAAAAGTATTTTAAATGTACCTGAAAATGATGCAAATAAGAATGAGGACCTGTCAAGCAATCATCTTCCACATGGGAAAGAATGAGTCAAACAAGTTGGTGATGCAGGGTTGCCTGGAGTAGAAGAGAATGATCTAGCAAAAGTAGATGAGCTTCCTGCTGCTTTAAAGAAGCCCCCTGTGGTAGCTTCTCAACATGAAAGTCATCAGTCAATCTTCCAACTGGGCAGCCTCTCTCACGAAACATGGCTCCAGGTTCACATCGAAGCCAGAATGAAAATCCCTGTACTTCAAAACCGAACCATTCAAATCCTCTTCAGCACATAACTCCAGGCCCAAACCTGGAGTGGGAACCCAGAATTCAAATAGACATGCTAAAGCAGGCCACCAGGGACAGAGCCAATGATTTCCACAAGTTGAAGCAATGATGAAGAACGGGAGCTTCAGCTGGATCCTGTAGACTGTGGCAAACAGCGCTCCAGTGATGTCCTTCAAGTCTAAGAGATTCCCGAAATCCAAAGTGCCCGGCAGCGGGTCATCCCTACTTGCCAGTTTTGACTTCTGTTGTAAAGATCAGGTGTATCAGTTGTAAAGATACATTGAGATAGGTTTAAGGAAACTTTCTTTTTAAAGATGTATTTATTTAATGTATATGAGCACACTGTAGCTGTAGAGATGGCTGTGAGCCATCATGTGGCTGCTGAACTCAGGACCTCTGCTGACTCTGGCCCAAAGATTTATTTGTTATATATAAGTACACTGTAGCTGCCTTCAGACGCACCAGAAGAGGGCATCAGCTCTCATTATGGATGGTTGTGAGCCACTGTGTGGTTGCTGGGATTTGAACTCAGGATCTTGGAAAGAGCAGTCAGTGCTCTTAACCGCTGAGCCATCTCGTAGGCCCCTTAAGGAAACTTTTAATGAAGAAATGTACCAATGTACATATGCGAACTTTTTCATATTATCAAAGCAGATACTTTTTTTGGTTACGACACAGCTGGGCCACAAACAGCTAATCTTTGCACTTTAAAGCAAACTAATGTAAATTTCACATTTTATTGAGCCTAATTTTTTTTTCATGAAGAGACAAACAGGAACGAATGGTAGTACAGGTTCCATGCTGCACACAGTATAACCACAGTGAGAAGTTACGTGGCTGAAAAGTCCTCACTAATACATTTGCGTTACCCCACAGGGGTCCTCTATTACCCCTCATTTAACACTCTTGAGGGAGTTATGCTAGAATAGTTACACAGAAGGGGGGAGGCTGGGTGCCAAGCAATGGGCAAATGTACAGAATGGGCCTCCTGCTCCTTCTGTCTTACATGGGCGCTGGTGTGATGGGGCTGAGGCCTGATGAAAGCCTAGGTCATCGTTACCATATCTATCAGTTGTTCCTTACACGGTTCTTGAAGTTGTGGAATGCATGGTTAACAAGGTGTTTTTGTTTTTCAAGTAATACCAGAACTGTTTAACTCTGGCCAGCACTGGCTAGAAGGTCTTTATATTTTCAGAGCTCAAGCTGGTGAATACATCCACCAGTTAAGAGTCAGACTCTGAGAGAATTCACTTTGAAATGAGTCTACAATCCGTACAGCAAAGCTTTTCTGGTAGTTTTAATGATCGCATTGGATTAGACTTTTCCAGAACAGTAAGCAAGGGATTTTAACAGGTTTTAATTAATGAACAGATGAATAGAAGTACCGTGAAGTCCACAGCTATTTTACTGAAATAGCTGAAAACTTTGTGATAAAAATGAGTATTTATAATTAATGTTAGTTAAGAACCCACCAAGCTCATTTGCTAGACTTACAGAATGGTTTTCAGCGCATTGTGTCTTTTGACATTATTCATTAGGCTATATAAGCTAGCTAATCCTTGTTTACTGAACTTTTAAATTTTTTGTGTTCCCTAAAAGTTAAAGGTGTTGATCATAAGGGAAAAATGTAAGGCTGTTAATCCCAAGGCTATTTTCCCCCTTTTGTTTTTAGAAGGGCTGCTATTAATTACACATAAACATGAAATGCTGGAGAGGGAATGTAACTCAGATGTGTGAGGCCTGGGTTTGATTCCAACACTGGAAACAGCAAACAAGTAAGTAGACATGAAAAGTCCCCACACTAAGGCTCTAATCGAAATACTAACAAAAATCGTGTTCACCTGCTAAGACCTGAAGTTCTTACGGTTCAGTCCAAAGTTTTTTAGTGGCCAGGAAAAGATGGAATAATTTATTAAAATCTGTTTTTCTAGTATATCAGATTATAAACCACTGGGCATGTATCACATCTGCAATCCTAGTGTTGAGGGAACAGAAACAGGTGTGTTCCTGAGGCTCACTGAATAGAATAGCCATCCTGGCCTAATTAGCAAGTTCCAGGTCTGAATAAGGGACAATTGTTCCGGAGGAACACCCCACCACACACCACACACACACACACTCATACACACACACATACACACTCATACACACACACACACACACATACACAAAACTAAACTAAACTAAACTGAACAGTTCGTGCTTTCGTTGTCAGTAAAGTTAGGCCTCTGCAGTAAAGTCTGATTTACACTAAAATGCAGTCAAAGGGGAGTGACACACAGCACAGGCATTAGCCAGGGGAGCTGAACCTACAGATGCCTGGTGATACTCCATACTTGATACTGTAGAACTGTACAGGCAAAATCATGAAGATAGATGCCTGCTGGTTCCATTGTCATAAAAGCGGCCACTTGATTTTACGGTACCTATCTATCTTTATACAGCAAAAACTTCAATTAGCAGCCTAGACATTTTATAAACTGAGTAATCTTGGAACCAATTGATAATATTTCTGCCTGTATTAACATTTTAGTGCTATAAAATACTGTGTGGATCTCTTTAAATTGTGACATTCTACAGTCTGTATTAGACATGCTATTTTGTTCTGTTTATAGTGTTTTACTTCTGTCTTAAGATTTAGGGATTTTTTTTCATTTTGTATTTTAATATATTTTTACCCTGAATTAAGTGTTAATTTGATGGGAACTCTGCTTTAAAAAAAATCATCATAAAAAATCATCACTTTCTGGGTTCTAATAAATTAAAAGTTAAACTTGAATTAAAATTTTTAAAAGATTTATTTATTATAAGTACACTGTAGTTGTCTTCAGACGCTCCAGAAGAGGGCATCAGATTCCATTACAGATGGCTGTGAGCCACCTTGTGGTTGCTGGGATTTGAACTCAAGACCTTTGGAAGAGTAGTCAGTGTTCTTACCCGCTGAGCCATCTCGACAGCCCTAAAAAAAAAAAAAGTTTTAAGAGAGTTAGTGAAGCATAAACTTCTAGCTTGAGCATGTACTGAAACCGTTCAGAGCTGTCGGTTGACAAACACTGGCTGTGATTCCTTGATTACTTAGCATTGAAAACACTTTTCTAGACAGGTCGTTAAGGAAATCAGATGGGTGTTGGCAAACAAACCAAAGCAAAAACAAACAAACAAAAAATGGAAAAAACAACAACAATGACAACAACAAAAACCAACACCAACAAAAAACTGTCGCAAATGAAGAACAACAATTTGCTTTAAAAACCTCACAGACTGGAAGGAAGCCCCTGTCAAGGTCTGAAACTCAGGCACAGGCACAGGCACATTCCTTGGCTTTGTTCCTCTCATTTCTCCTCCATGAAGGGATTTGCCTATGTGAAGGCATCGTATGAGAGGAAATTTCCAGTTCCAAAGGCAAGTGGTCATAACTGCCATACAGTGGTTCGGTAACTCACGAATGGTTATTCCCTGTGCCTGATACGTCATGTGGAAGACTGCATATCTGTATATGATGAAACTATAGGTCTAATAGTCTAACTCGGAAATTGTGGGCTGGTTCATGGAGATGCCAGTGGATTCAGATTTTAACACCACAATGGATTTCCACAAATGGTTTCCACCTTGTATTTAGATGCCGAATGGTATTTTGATTGAGTTGTTAAATGCATTAGAGAGTTCTTCATGAAAGGTTTGAGCTATGGGGGTGAGTTCTGCCCAACCTTTAGTGGCATCAGGAAGGTTGGTTCTCTCGATGTTGATGTCTCTGTCCTTGGTTACACAAAGGAAATGCAGGTAGACGGTGAGCTGCTACTTCTAGTAGTCCAGACAATAAAATGTCTGAAAGAGCAGAGGAGTACGACTTCCTATTTTCTGATGAAGAGTTGTCGAAAAGGCAAAAATTTGGAGGCCAGAAATGGAAAGTGAACCGACCCAGAAGTGAACCAGGTGGTTACCATGACTGCTCATCGGGAAACTTCAAGAGAACGAGGAAGACGGTTTAATCAGAGGAAAGTGCTGACTACAGCAATTTTGAAGTGACTGGATTAGATAGAGCAAGCTTGAGAGGGAAGGGCAGGGCAGGCAGTTCCATGACTGGGGTTTCTGGGGAGAGGAAGGGAACTGAAAATGGCATCAAGCAAGACAGGTGGGGGGTGGGGTGGGGCTGCAGGCTTTGAAGAGTAAGAGGATGGATGCCCTCATTTCCTTGCCTTATCGTCACTGGGCAAGTCTCGGCCTTTCAGAGAGGAAGGAGGATGAGGACGGAGGACAAGGAACGCTGGTCAGCACACAACAGGAAGCTTGAGCGTGCCCCAAGCTTTTAACACTTCCTCCTCCAGAGCTGGTGAAGCAGACGGTGAAAGGTTAGCTGGGGAGAAAACAAAAAGAAAACAAACAACAACAAAAACCAGTAAAAATCAGTTGCTAGAAGCCAGCCAGAGAAAGAAGCAGCCGTGGTCCCAGCAGTGGCGGCGACGGGGGTTGGGTGTGTGTGTGTGTGTGTGTGTGTGTGTGGCGGCGGGGGGACATACAAGATGTGAAATCGAGTTTGGAAGCAGTCAGCTTTTTAGGAGACTAATATATTCCTCTTATGTAGTTTTTTAAAGTTACTATAATTCTATTTTCAACGACCTTTGGTCCTTTTTGGACTAAGGCTAGCATATACAGAAATAAACTTCTTTAATCGATAAAAATAAAATAAAAACGCATCAGCTCGGTGTATCTAACGGAAACACCATGTGACACTGTGACTACGTCATTCAGATTCTCATCACCCCCTTACCCACCCCCCTTCCATCCCTCCCTCTATCCCTCCCTCTCTTCCCCCTTTCTCAGTGCAGGGTCATGGAAATTCTACTTTGAAGGGAACAATAGTCATACGAATTCATTAAAACCCAAAATATTTCTTAACCTTCAACTAGCAGTTCAATGATCACAAGAGCATGCCGGGCACGTGCTCTACTCCGTTAAATTCACAGCCTTCCCTTTCTTTACTCTTTGAGAAAAGCTCTCCCTAAGTTGCTAGAGATGGCCTGTTGTTCGCTCTTTATTCCCTCACCATGAACCTGTAATGTCTGCCTCGGCCTCCTGTACAATAAGGATTAGAGCCCTACAGCACCAGGCCCGCACTTCAGACTCTGCTAATGTTTGTACCCAAACCTCTGGAGCCGCTTCCTTCTTATATTAGACTTCATTGATATGTAATGTCATCAAGTGCCACTAGGTGGCGACAAAGTCCAATGCCCGAGTTGATACTTGTAATGGCCCCCAAATATAAAGGGGAAGCCAGTCTATTAAAGGATGAAAAAGGTGGACCTTCTTGGAATGGCATTGGTACAGGGTGTTGGGTAGACAGGTAGAGATCTTGAGTTTAAGGTTAGCCTGGGAAACTGAATCATGGGTGTTGGGGACTGGGCAAGAAACAAAGAAAAACCAGAAAGCCATAAGACTAAGGAGACTAAGGAGCTGAGGTCAAGAAGATATGAACCCCTTATAAGTATAAACCAGTGAAGCACATACTCCCAAGCAATGGGAGATGGCAGGCGCTTTCTGGCGGGGGGGGGGGGGAGGGGTCTTCCCTCTGCTTGGACACATTTCCTGCTCGTGACTGAAGGATTATTTCTCTGTTTAAGAACCACGTTTTTATCCCAAGCCTCCATCCCCCTTTGCTTTCAGCTGCATTTTGGCTAATCCTCCATGGTTGACGGCAACCTTATCTGTCTCCATCCCAGGCACCCAAGTGTTCTGCAGAGTTCCAAAAGCCTGTCCATTAAAATCAACTCTAAAACACTCAAAAATGAGAGTGGTACAACACCCCCCTCATTTTCTCTGTTGGGCTCGGCCTCACTGAGGCAGGAGAGATACAAATGCTGGTGACTGGAGTTTCTCCTAAATAGTAGGAAGAGGTATGGGGTAGCAGTTTCTACAGTTTCCCCAGGAAGATGGTGCATTCACAGTATCTACAGAGGAGCTGACAACCTTGTCTAACTATTCTATTCCAATGACCCATGGTTCATATAGTCAGTATTTAATACATATTTGCTGACGGTGGAGCCAAGATACCTAGCCCCTGTACACTGTGATAAATATAGAAACTGGATAAAGGATGGTTTATATGGCAGGTACCCCATACTGACAACAGGGAATCCTGCAAGTGAAATTGGCAGATGTCCCTTTAGCACTATGAAGAGAAAAGCCACTCACTGGCCAACAGGCACATACTTCTGTGTTTCGCTGTCCTGGTCAGTGAGACAGTAATTGGCTTGTTACTTTACATCTTCTGGCACTTAAGCCTGCAAAAGTGTTTGCTTATAAAGAAAGTCTTCCTACTTTTATTTATTTATTGGTGTGTACGTATGCTCACATGAGTGTGTATGCCACAGCTGGAGTGTGCTCATAGGAATTCCATCTCCTGTTGGAATCATTCTCTCCTCTACTGTGTAGGTCTCAGGAGTTGAACTCGTGACCTCAAACTTGGCAGCAAGCACCCTTAACAACTGTGTGACCTCACTGGCCTTGGTGCCTTGTTGTCTTGCTTTTTGAGACGAGGCCTTACTACATCAGCCTTGATCGCTTAGTAGTCACTACATAGTCTAGGTGACCTCAAACTTATTGCAACACTGCCTTAGCCTCCTACATATTTGGGTTCTTGTTCTGTGCCTAAACTTCTAGCTCGGTTTTTCAAAAGCTTCCCACCTACCGGTAACATAATTTAAAACAAGCAGGTGCACATATGTTCTAGCTAGCATGATGGATGGTCTCAAATTGTTATGTAAATTAGAATTTTATCATAGTGATTGGTTTTTTTTTTATGAGCTAGATTATAATGAATTATCTCCAAGGTCATTCATGATTAGACAAGCAAAATGGAAGTTTTGAAAATTAATTGTGAATATACAGCACTATATGCTGAACCTTGGTATCAGAGCAACCCTGTCAGTGTGTTAAAATCCTGCAAGACTCGGCTTTCCTTGGCTCTTGAAAACCACCAGAATTCGCTTAAAGACACCAACATTTTAAATTGCTCTAATTTAATCTGTCAGCTAACTGTTAAATTAGTAAGATAGTTCACTAATAAATCAATAAAATTGAAATTAATGGGCTGTATTCAATGGCTTCCATTAACTGTGCATATTTCTCAAAAAAAAAAAAAAAAGAGCACTGAGTCTAACACAGACATATGCCAGAGGGGTGTTTGAAGGAAAATGTTCTCCATAGACTGAGCATCGCAACACTGGACTCCAGGGAGTGATGCTGGAGGAAGTACACAGTTGGGGGCAGACTTTGAGGCTAAAAATCCTAGCCTACCCATTGTTTGTGTTCTCCCTCTCTCTGTTCTCTCTGTTCTCTCTGTTCTCTCTGTTCTCTCTCTCTCTCTCCCCCACCCTCTCTCTCTCTCTCTCCCTCCCACCCTCTCTCCCTCCCACCCTGTCTCCCTCCCTCTCTCCCTCTCTGTCTCCTTTCTGCTTTGTTGCTTCAGCCATTATACCTCCCTGCTGTCTCAGCCTTGCCGTTATGGGCTCTAAACCTCTGAAACTTAAGCCCAAAGGAGGTGTTCTGGCCGTTGCTTTGGTCATGATGTCTTATCACAGCAACAGAAAAGTACCTAGCGTGGTCAGCGAGGTTCAGTGTGTTGGCTTCTGTGTGGCTGCGTGCAGAACTGAGGTGTAGAAACGAAAGCACCAGGCGGTGGCTTTATAAACACAGGATTCCCTAAGGATCCACTGGGAACAGGATTCCCAGGCACCAGTTCTGTGATCTTAGCTAGACTGTAATGCTGAAGACCTCGGAGAACTTGAATACATCTTAATCCCTAAGTCCAAGCTGGCTGACCCAGGCTGCAGCTCCCTAACCAGGCCCATCCTCTCTTCTGCAGCCCAAAGCCCACAGCTAGACCTGCCCTTGCAGTTAGATGTGGCTTTGCTACTCAGCCCAGGCTCACCCCAATGCTGGAAGCGGGGCAGGCCTCTCCTGGGGCAAAGCAAACCCTTCAGCTCATCAGAGCTGGTAGAGCTTGCAGTTGTGCGTGTGCACTGACTCTCTGGCCTGACTGGGTATTAAAGGCAAGGTTGGGGAGCAACAAGAAGAAAGAACCAAGAAGGCTTGGGAGAAGGATGTGGGTATCCAGTTGGCTTGAGCTCCCCCTCAGAGCAAATCCCTTTGAAACTTAGGGTTAGGCACTCTGCACAGAGATCTGAAGCAAGCAAGTTCTTGGCTTCGCCATGCCTCCATTTCCTCCCATGCCAATCGTGAATGATAAGAGTTGGACCCTCAAAAATCACTTCCGAACGTGTTGGATACGTTTGTTAATGTTCTCATTCTTTATTATTTTATCTGCAGGCCCTCAAATGTTACCAGAGTTCCTGGTTGTTGACAAACATCCTGTCAGGTCAAATTAGTGAAGGAGATGTCCGTTCGCTTCTCCGAGTCGCATTTGCTCGAAACAGTCTGTCCCTGGTTCAGCGTGGGCATTTAAACACAGCCTTGCCTACAGCAGGATGTCAGGCAGGCTGGGCTTAAACAGGACTCCAGGAGGGAAGTGTGCGTCAGCAAAGAGGAAGGAAGCCTCGTGGGCTGACTCAGCTTCAGTATTCTGCATCATAGGGATATTCTTCCATGTCTACTGTCCTGCAGCCGCAAGCATGGAGGAAACATTAGTGACATCTGACACTTCATGCTTGCTTCCTTAGAGACGGTCCCATGTATCCCAGGTTGCCTCTGAACTTATGTAATGGAGAGCAACCTTGAACTTATGACCCTCCTGCCTCTGCCTCCAGAGGACTGTGATTACAGGCATGTGCCACTGGGCCTGGTTTTGTTTATTTATTCATTTTTAGTTATTTGTCTTATGTATTGAGATTATAATGTAATTACATCACTCCTCCTCCCTCCAAAATCTGCCATATACCCCTCCTTGATCTCTTAGGAGTATATATGTATATACATAAACATATGTGTATGTAACAATGAATGAAAAAGAGGCCATGAACTTGAAAGAGGCCTGGCTTTGTGGACTACTGGGGATCTAACTCAAGATTTCACAGATCCCAGACAAGAACTTTCCCCACTGAGCCACTTCCCCAGCCTAGGTGCACTGATTGGGTGCCCATAAAAATGTACTTTCTGTGCTTCCTCGGGCTTCCCTCACCCCACACCATGATCGTCCCCTTTGATTGATGAGCAGAGCATATGAAAAGAGGGTCAGGAAGTAAGCAGTGGCCAGGCCATCAGAATAAGGTCATGATGATCCATCGTTAGAGACCAGCACACATCCCAGGGCCTCACAAATACTGTTTGAGTTCATCCTGCTTTATTGAGAAGTGGGGAATCAGGTTGGAATCAACGGATTGGTTATTGTATTGTGGTTGTTTGTATTAAACAAGGCAAGATGAGCCATGAGCTAGGACCTCCGTATTCAGTGGCTCTTTATTATCATCCCTACTCTGTAGATGGGGAAAGAGAATTGGCAAAGCTACAGATCCACCCAAGGCTCCATAGCTCCGGGAAGACTGACGTTTGGGTTAGAAGCCAGCTGAGCTTGCTACTACCTCCACTCATTATGTATCTACCAAAAATTAACCTATTTGGAGACCAAAAAAGCATCACAAACATGCCTCGAGCCAAATCCTTGATTTCTTTTTTCTTCAAGATTTACTTATTATTATACAGTACACCGTAGCTTCACAGGTGGTTGTGAGCCACCATGTGGTTGCTGGGATTTGAACTCAGGACCTTCGGAAGAGCAGTCAGTGCTCTTACCCACTGAGCCATCTCACCAGCCCCAAATCCTTGATTTCTAAGTGACAGTTCTGTTCTTGAATTGCTCACATAAGAAACAAAATCAACCAAGCAAAACCGCATTTGCTAGCCTGTTGGGTATTTTTCTATTGGATGTCAGGTCCTGTTGTCCTTTCTTCCCTGGATTGCTATAGCAGGCTCCCCGTGGCCTCTCTAGCAGAAGTCACTGAGAAACTTTTAAGACATGTCAGATCACGACAGGCTCTGCTCATTCTCTCCCAGCTTCTAAGCTCCTTCCACTTTAAACATCAAAGTCCTCCTCACAGTTCATGCCACCTGTATGCCCGTAGCTTTGAGCCCAAACTCACTGGCTGCAGCTTCTCTGGCTCCATGACTCACGAGCCCTAAATCCACTACACCTCAGGGCATTTGCACCCACAGTTGTAATTGCCAAGAAAGGTGTTGTCCTAATATCGCACGGCACATTTCTCACTTCCTTGAATTGTGACTTTATCAACAAAACTGTCCTTGGGCCATCACCTATAAAGCCTCCGTTCTACCTAGACACACTACGTCTCACACCTTTCACTAACTTTATTTTTTTTCTGTGGCATTTGTTACTGCCTGACATACATACTTAAAGAGTTACTTCAGATATTTCTAGAATATAGGATTGGGAAACATGATGTTTGTATAGTGTGATATGCCAAGCAACTAGATCATACACAAAGTGTATTACAGATAATCCAGTTAGTGAGTGAGAGAGTGGATGAGTGCTCTGGCCTCCTGCAAAGGAACAGCAAATTGTTTCTGAAAAGTCTGGCTCTATGGGTAAACTTCAGAGAATTAGCGGCAACTGGCAGTCGTGACTTCCCATGACTCAAATTTTATTTTTTCACAATTTCAGTATTTGAAGATAATGTTATCCTGGATGTCTTCCAACCCTTCCAGCTAATCCTCTACAACTTCAGAAAGCTTATACATAACCCTACCCCACTTACTCAGGCAGCAGGCAGGCTCTCCAGTTTCTGTTGAAGCTAAGGATAGTGGCCATCTCCTCGTCACTCAACTGGAAATCAAAGACCTGGAAGGACAAGCATCCCGAAGCATCCTTAGCAAGGAAAGGGCTGGTGCCTGAGGCTATAGGCATTCCTCTCTGCACCAACAGGTTCACACTGCATACAAACCACTTTCTAGATTAGGACTGAACTATTTATAGAATTCAGTGATCCAAAAAAGAGAGACCTGGGGCTTGTAGCCACAAAAATCTCAGTCTGTACAGTCTAATCCTCGAGGGACACATACATGGAGTCTTCAGGAAGGACATTTTCTCAAGTCTGGTCCATGCCTGTTCTCCAGCTAAAAGGTTGCTCTGCAGGCCAGGGCAGTCTGCCCTTGGGCAGGATGTCTTGATCCAAGTGCTCATGGGAAAGCAGGGGTCTTCTCAGTGGCATAAGGTACACCTGTGCTCAGAGCTGACAGGGCTTCTCTGGGCCCCACCCTCAGCCCATTTGTGGCTCACTGGTGGTTTATCTCAGCTCTGTTGAGGCCAGCTCCCTGGGACAAGTGTTCACAAGGTGATCAGAAATTGGGGAAGACACAGGGATAACCCAAGAATAGGATGAGAAGAAAGCCTAACGGGGAATCTTCGCATCACACATCCATATCAGGTGATCGGTCACCATCTTACCTGAATGTTCTCCTGTATACGTGATGGCGTCACAGACTTCGGGATCACCACCACATTCCTCTGGATGTGAAACCGAATCAGAACCTGTGCACAAAAAAGTGAAGAAAGCATGTGTTCACTAAAAGAGGGCTGTGGTGGTTTAAATGAGAACGGCCCCCAAAATGCACGTGTTTGGAAACTTGGTCCCCAGTCAGTGGACCTGTTTAGGAAGATTTAGGAGGGGTAGCCTTGTTGGAGAAGGCACATCACTAGGGGAAGGCTTAAGGTTTCAAGACTTAAGTCATTGCCAGGGTGCTCTCAGTTTCTTGTCTGTGGTTTGGGATGTGAGCTCTTAGCTGCTGCTCCAGCACCACGCCTGCCTGACTGCCGCCATTGTTCCCAACATGATGTTGATGGGTTCCTATCTCTCTGTAACTGTAAGCTCCACCCCCTGCCACACACACACACACACACACACAAAGTCTTTCTTCTATAAGTTGCTTTGATGCTGATGTCTTATCACAGCATCAGAAAAAGTAACTGAGACAAAGATTATCTTCACAGCTCCCTCTTACTCTTTTATCTCCCATACTCCTGAAAGTAACACCATGATTTCTCTAGCCAGGAGTGAAGACTTGGCAAGAAGCTAATGAACAGAAATGGTCCTGGTTTGGTAACAGCGGTATTTCCTGCAGATGCAAATAGACTTACGTTTCTCATTTCCTCCTCTCCAAGGGATTAAAAGGAGGCAATACAAAGAATAAAACAAGACTAAGAATGGATTGCAGTGGGCTGGAGAGATGGCTCAGCATTTAAGAGCACTGACTGCTCTTCCAAAGGTCCTGAGTTCAAATCCCAGCAACCACATGGTGGCTCACAACCATCTGTAACTAGATCTGGCGCCCTCTTCTGGAGTGTCTGAAGACAGACAGCTACAGTGTACTTACATAAATAAAAGACTGGATTGCAGGGTTGAAAGTGGGAGGCACATAATTTTACCTGGGCTGAGGTTTTCTTGTGCTTGGCGGCAATCTCTTTAATTCTGGGGTCCTCTAATAGTGAAGGGTCCTCTGGCTTGGCGCTAAAGGTGGAAAGATAGCTGGCTTGAGTAAATGACACCCACTTCCATGACACTCTCAAGGCCAAGCATTACAGTCTTCTCCACCCGCAAAATGGACAGGGGATCCTCCTGGAAGCTTGTGTCTTCCCTGTGATCCCCATCTGTAGGTTCTGCAGCCTCAGTAATTTTCAAAGGGTGGCTAAGCATTAAAATAGTAGAAGCATTCTTAAGAGGTAAGGCATCCAGTATTTTGTTTTTGTCTTTAAATAAAACACTGTGCCCTCCCCGTCCCCATGCAATCCTATTTGGATGTGTCAGCTATAGAGACTTTTTTTTTTCCAGGTATATAGGAAAATTACACCAATATGAATCAGTTATTAAACAATCATTTCAAAACTGATAAAAGAAAGCCATACTCTGAAGCCTCACCTAGGCCTGTCTGGGGAGCCCAGGGGACTGTAGGCAGTGACAGAGATGCCCTTCGAGTGACAGTACTGGATCAGTTTTTCCTGGGTGAGGTAAGGGTGACACTCAACCTGCAAGAGAAAACATCTCCATCACTAGGAAGTAGGCCTGCTTTCTGAGTGGCTCAGCGGGAACTCCAGGCACAAGAAAGGACCAACACAAAGGCCAAACACAACCCACAGACAGGTATGCTACAAACCAGACCCAGAGACCTGCCTCCCACCTCCCTCAGCATCTTGAACACAGACCTGAGAAATGAGACTCTGCAGACAGTATTGAATTCCTGGTGTTGAAGCAGGCACAGAGCAGGACCCACACCAAACAGAACTTACCTGGTTGGTCACTGGTTTATGTTTCAGTCCAGGCTTGTTCAGGAGCCTTTCAATCTGGAAGTGGTTGAAGTTGGAGACGCCCAGAGCTTTCACCAGCCCCTGGTCCACCAGTTCCTCCATGCCCTGTCACAGGGAGGAACATTGTTTAGATGGCTGTAGGATATAGGGTGCTGGCTTGGTTTAGTCCTGAGACAAGAGGAATGGCTACTCAACCCTCCAAGTTTTAGCTAAGCTGCAACACAAGAAGTATCAGCCCAGACAGTAGATGCTCATCAAGGGGCAGATGCTACCAGGAATGTATGTGTTCTGTTCTCACCTCGCCCAAACCTGGGCAACCTGAGAAAACGGGTTCATTCAATTTTGCCTTTTATCTTTCTTCCCTAAATGTGTGTGTGTGTGTGTATGTGTGCATGTAAGATAGACAGAGAGATGGGGGGAGAGAAGGAGAGAGAGAAGGAGAGGGAAGAGAGGGGGAAAGGGAGGGGAGGGAGAGAGAGACTACAGACTGATGCTAGGCCTATTCACTCTATTGTTGAGCTCCATCTCTAGCCTTTTTTTTTTTTTTAATTTGAGATATGGTCTCTCTAATTATCCAGACTAGCTTTGAACTTCTTCTGAAGCCCAGATTAGCTTCAAACTTGTGATCCCCCTGCCTCTGCTTCCTGCACCTGGATTATAGGCCTGTGTCATCAGAACCAGCTTCCTACCTGATTTCTGACCCCACGATCATCTGGGTCTGAAATCTGGCCTGGCCACAACCATGATGGAGCATGAACTTTTACCTTTTGAGATAATTTTTTGCCCAGAATGAGCAATTTAAAAATTGTCAAATGGGGCTGGAGAGATGGCTCAGTGGGTAAGAGCACTGGCTGCTCTTCCAAAGGTCCTGAGTTCAAATCCCAGCAACCACATGGTGGCTCACAACCATCTGTAACGAGATTGTGGTGTGTCTGAAGACAGCTACAGTGTGCTTACATATAATAAATAAATAAATCTTAAAAAAGAAAAAGAAGGGGGCTGGTGAGATGGCTCAGTGGGTAAGAGCACCCGACTGTTCTTCCGAAGGTTCAGAGTTCAAATCCCAGCAACCACATGGTGGCTCACAACCATCCGCAACGAGATCTGGCGCCCTCTTCTAGAGTGTCTGAAGACAGCTACAGTGTACTTACATATAATAAATAAATCTTTAAAAAAAAAAAAAAAGAAAAAGAAAAAAATTGTCAAATGATCTCATACCTGATGGTGGCAGCCCCAGATTCAACATGTAACATGTATTTGTAATTCATTCATGATAGGTTCCTACTTAGGAGTATAAAAGCATGCAGTGTGCTTCTTTCAGCGAGCCACGAGCCTTCACAGTGAGGCCGCTTGGGCTCATGTGACAGTTGGCATGACTGTGCACATTGATATGGGAAGGAAGGAATACACATGGGCCCCAGGATGAGAGCATAAGCCGAGTTTAAATTGGGCCTGAAAAAAAATAATGTAAATGAGGGAAATTATGAACAGGCCGGAAAGGACGGCAGAAGCCAGCACCAACTGCAGAGATGGCAGAATGTCCTCAGGCCAGTTTACTGTTTCTCAGTCTTTGTGCAACTCGGACTCCTGTGAAAGCTGAGAATTTTTTTTAATGCTGCTGGGTGCAGTGCAGGGTATCTTTCTAAATTCCAGGCTGCTGAGCACTGATGAGACCTGAGGCCACTGAACTCCCAGTGTGAGATGAGATCAGCTACATGTGCTTGTGAGTCCTAAGTGAACTTCGGTTTGCATGGCTGATCTGTCTGGCCTCGTTTACATTAACCTCTTCTGGATTTCAGTCAGTGAGGAGGCTATTGGATTAGCTGTTGTTCCAAAGAACTCCATGCAGACATGGTTAATCCTGCTGTCTCTAGTCAGAGCCCAAGCTTTGTCTACTTACGCCCTTGAAGGAGTCCAGCTGAGCAGTGCACTTGGGAGCACTTGGGAGGCAGAGGCAGGCAGATCTCTGTGAGTTCAAAGCCAACCTGGTCTACAGAGAGTTTTAGGACAGCCAAGGCTACACAGAAACCTTGTCTCAAAAACCAAACAACCAAACAAATGAATGAACAAAAGGTTTCATTTAGCAACAATTCTTGGATTCATTTATAGGACATATTACTAGGACATAGGACTAGGCAAGTCAGGGATACACCTATGTATCTATGACAGAATTGCCATTTGCCATAGTTAATTCAGTATAAGAACTCCATGTGTATTACATGTATAATATATCCATAGGTATTACTAAGTCATTTACATGGTCATATATGGCAGCCATCCTGTCACATTATTAATGATACACTTGTGTCGGTGCAGAAATGAATGCTGAAATCTTGGGCTGTCTTGGGAGCTTTGCTAACACAGACTATTGACTGTTTTTGACTCCATTCATGTAAAACCACTGCATTGTTCCTTAAGCTGTCAATCAAGCAAGCTGGCCCTGTGTTGTTTCTGGTTGTTTAGAAGCCTCAAATTTTCCCCTTTCCCACCCAAGTCAGAAACCCTCAAGAGTATCTTCAAATCCACTGTGGAAGTGAGGACAGATTTTTTAACTTTATTTTCCTACTGTTCTTGGGATGGGATCTTGTGCTCAGTGGGTAAAACCCCAGCACTAAGCCAAATCCACAACTTCTAGCTTTCCCCCTAGACGTGCTTGTCGCCAGCGTTCTGTTGCGAGCACATGTAACTAATGATTTACTTCCCAAGACTGATTCCTTTCAAATACATCTCTAGGTGTTAACTTTTCCAGGGAAGACATGAACACCAGATCAGCCCACAGAAGACCATAGAAGTGACCCACATCCTTTGGGGTTATCACCCAAGTCTAAGCTGGTAAAACAACCAATTTAACGGGGCTTCACATAGAACCTTGAGTGAGGAGCTACCTATAGGGGTAGGAGTAACTTTGGGGCTGCTACACCACCAACAAAAACATCTCCCCAGCACCACTAACCTCTTACATATCCAGATATGAGAGGAGGGGTCTTGTGTGCTGGCTCTTGAGCTCCTCCAGAGTTCCTCGCGGTCTACCTCATGACCCTCGTGAGCCCTCGTCCCACCCCCATCACAGGATGGAATGTTATTGGGTCCAGTCTTGTGAGGGTCTCGTGTTTACATGAGACTGCTCTAATTACAAGCAAGCAACGGCCAGGGCACAGCATCCTATAACACTAGGACTGCCATCCATTCTAAAACCTTGGCTGCTCTGCCTTATTTCCTTCTTCCACTGGCATTCATGCCTGCTGCCTATATCACTGGCATGCGTGTCTGCTGTCTATATCACTAGCATGCATGTCTACTGTCTATATCATGGGCATGCATGTCTGTCCTCTATATCACTGGCATGTGTGTCTGCTGTCTATATCACTGGCATGCATGTCTGTCCTCTATATCACTGGCATGCATGTCTGTTCTCTATATCACTGGCATGCATGTCTTCTGTCTATATCACTGGCATGCACATTTGTCCTATATGTTCTTGCTACTTCCAGCTAAAGTTCAAAGTAGCAAGAACACCATGCAGATGGATAAACACTTTTGGACGCAGAAGACTCACATTTAATGTCATTATATCAGTTCCCTCCTCTCGGGAAAACCAATGAGAGTCATTTTGAAGCAAGGAAACACAACACAAATACAGGGCTGCCAGACGAGCCCTGAAGACTCCTGGAATCTTCATCACACTTTGTTTAGGACAAGCTTGTTCACTTTTCCTCTGTTGACATTTGCAACATACAGTGGCAAAGACATTTTTAGAGAAAAGCCTCCATGATTTATTTAGCTTCTGAACATTAATTATGTGTATTAATTATTGATCTGTGTTCTTCAAAGGAATAGTATTGATCTGTGTTCTTCAAAGGAATAGAACTGATAGAGTAAATTGATTGATTGATTGATTGATAGATTGAAAAGGTGCTTGCTCTTTCTGATATTTACATATATGTTCACTGTTAGCCAAGCACTGTGCTAAAGGTTCTGGTAACTGGACTTAGGAGTCAAATCGCTCTGAGTCTAATCTTAATTGTGTCACACCCCTGTTCCATGATTTAACCACTCCCCAATTCTCAAGGCTATCAGTTTCACCATTGGAACATGGGAAACATCCCTCGCAGGACTGGTAACTAATGGGCTCTGGCGAAGCTTTGGATGTAGCTCTCTTCATCCTTTCACACCCTCAAGGATATATCAGTAGAATGTATTATGTGAGTGTATGTTTGTGTGTGTGTGTGTGTGTGTGTTCCTGCGTGTGTGCAGGCACCTGTGCCATAGCGAGTGTGCAGAGGTCAAAGGACAACCTCGTGTGCTGCTCCCCACCTTTCACCTGGTATGAGACAGGGCCTCCCTGTTTCTCTTCTCTGTGTGCGCCAGCCTAGCTGGCCTGAGATCGGCAGGGATGCCCCTCCTCCCATCTTGCCATATGAGCACTGGATGACAGACATGTGCTTCCACATCTGGCTTTGTATGGATTCTAGGTCCTTACACTTGTGCAGTGAACACTATACCACTGAGACTTCCCACCAGCCCATATGTAAGAGGAAACAAGCTTGAAAGAGTTAAAATTTTTCCCTAGGCCAGCTGGGTGTGGTGGATCTCTGAGTTCCAAGTTCCAGGACATCAGGGCTGCAGAGAAACCCTGTCTTAAAAACCCAAATTTAGCACGCCTTTAATCCCAGCACTCGGGAGGCAGAGGCAGGCGGATTTCTGAGTTCGAGGCGAGCCTGGTCTACAAAGTGAGTTCCAGGACAGCCAAGGCTACACAGAGAAACCCTGTCTCGAAAAACCAAAAAAAAAAAAAAAAAAAAACAAATTTAATAACTATTATTATCATCATCATCATCATCATCATTTTCCCTAGGCTACTCAGCAAATCAAGGCAACATCCCTGTACCAAGTTCCTACCCTTAATTTCAAACTAGTATATGTTTACCACAAAGTAATGAACATTGTTATATTTCCTGTCTCAGTTGAGGTCCTAATCATCATCTCAAAAACAGATGATTTTAATCTCAGCACCTGGGAGGCAGAGTCCGATAGATCTCTGTGAGCTCCAGGCTAGCCAGGGATACACAGTGAGACACTGTATCAAAAAAAAAAAAAAAAATTAGATGATTCTAGATGAACCAACCCTAAATCCAAACACAGTGAGGAGGGAGTTAGAAGAACTAGAGAAAAGCAGAGACAGAATTACACACAAGGCACGTAGGCCTGTTCCTACCACAGTGGCAGTCTCGATAGCACAGGAGAAGCTGGAACCTACCTCCCAGGCTTCCAAGAATGTTGTCTTACTGGTGAGGATTCTGCCTTGATCATCTTTGGGGAATAACTCCTTTCCTGGCTGTAAACACAAAACAAGCAAACGCCCATTGGTTGCGCCTGGTTCTATGAAGCAGGGATCCAAGACAGTGAACTATCCAGCACCCACACCTGCTTAGCGCCTGGGCAGGCTCTGGGGACACCCTTGCAGACCTCAAGCTTCCAACGCATCTCTATCGCACCCTACTGTGGTTAGGTGAATCCTAAGTTACAGAAACTGCTGGACCAGTTTCCAAATCTGCTACAGTATGTCATAGACATGATCAGGAATCTCCATCACCTTGGAAACTAAGGCAGCATTATCTGGATCCACATAAACCTGGAGGAACTTTTAATTTCAAGACCACTAGGCAAGGATCTGATTCTCAGCATCTTTATACTTGGTTCAGCCACTCCCTAGACATGCTTTGATTGGCAGGAGGAGGGCTGGACCCTGGAATACAATACTCAAGACCATCCCAAGACGTCTCTTGAGAGAGCATCACTGGACACAAAATCAGCAGGAAGTTGATAGGGTCACACCTCTGTTCCCGAAGCCCTGCATCAGCAGCTACAGAGAAGCACAGAGAACAGCTCAAACCTGAAGTCCCTGTGGCCAGTGAATAAGATAGAGGTCCAAATAGTCCAGCTTCAGATCCGTGAGGGTCTTCTGAAAGGCTTCCTTTAGCAGTTTCTTCTCAAAGCAGGTGGGCCACAGCTGCAGGACAGCGGGGTATTAGGAAATGGAGGAAGAGAGTCACGCTACACTCACCCGGGTGCTCAGAGGTTTACAGTCTGATCTAGCCTCAGGACAGACTATTTATATTTAACCAAACTGGCTAATTAATATACATGATCTGATACTCAAGGCTCAGTGAGTCAGGTCATTTCCTAAGTGTTAAGGGTGATAATCTTTTTCCATGCTTGTAGCGTCTGATGTATTTCTTAGATCACTTAGCATTCTGATGCTATTTGTGGGATAGTCCCATATCCCCAAGATAGCAGGCCCTAATGGTGAATTACAAGGAATTAAATGGCCATGCTCTACAGAGTCTGTGTCTCACATCAGGTACAGTTTCCAAGTGGGTAGAGTGTGCTAGCCAGTCAACCACCTCATTCTATACACCCTTCTCCTACCTTTTTAAAGCATTTTATATTTCACTTTTATTGAGATAAAAAGATATTCCTATGCAACAATAAAAAAAAAAATACTCTTTCTACATAGCCAGTAAGAACACAGTACTGAGTGGTATGGCCCACCCTTTAAAAAAAAGAAAGATTTATTATTTCATTGTATTCATGTATACTATGTGTGTGGGTGCCTGTAGAGGCCAGAAAGGGGTGTCAGAATCCTTGAAACTTAAGTTATAAGACTTGTGAGCCACCTGATATTGGTGCTAGGAACCAAATTATGGTCTGCTGCAAGAGCAGTAAATACTCTTAACCTCTGAGCCATGTCTCCTGCCCCAAGACCCACCCTTAAGGGCAACCCTAGCATCTGAGTGGCAAAAAGATCTCACCGACAGAAAGCATGAAAACAAGAGTATCCAAATCTCAAAGGAGCCATCCTTGTTATGGGAAAACTAATGTAGGAGGATGGGCCAGAGGCATCAGTTCTGGCTTGGAGCATGGATATTTACAGCCATAGATAGAGTGAAAACGAGGAAGGAGGTTAGGAGAAGCTGGAGAGGGCTCTTGGTATGGACCAGATTCTACCTGCTCTGAAGTTTCATCCACCAAGTGGACCATTGTACCTTGCTGACGATGAAGAGGTCCTCCCGCTGCACAGCCTTCTCTTTGATCTTCTCTTGGATGGCTTCTCCCACCTCATTCTCGTTGCAATAGGCATACGCACAGTCGATATGGCGATACCCAGCATCAATGGCCGCCTTCACAGCTTCTTTGACTTGGTTTGGGGGAGACTGAAAGGCAATAGAAAAGGCCATTGCAGAGGACACTCTTATACCAAAACCTTCCTCAACAGGCTCCACACAGCCCAATTTCGCCAAATCCCTGCAATGCTAACAGGTGAGGGACTGGAGAAGAAAACAAACTTTTCAAAACAAGAAGAAAACCGTAATGTCCCCCCATCCCGTGTTCTATCGGAGATAAAAGTCAGTTTCCATCTAATGTACCCCGTCTTAAAGGAGCTCTCTTGTTTCTGGGGTGACAGATGCCTGCCACTGCAAGTTGCTGAAAGCCAGACTTAACTCTGCAGTGACTCAAGAGGACTTTCAGCTCCAGACCGTGGTAAGAATGTGTAGAATGGTTGCCTTATGGTAAATCCAGACTCGACCACACAGCAGCTGGGCTCACAAATGAAGTACAATCAACTTTTTTTTTAAAGCAGAAAGCCAAACTACTGGGTATGGTGGCCTGTGTATGTAGTCCCAGTATTTGAAAAACAGGAGGATTTTGAGTTTGAGGCTAGCTTGGGGCACATAGCTGTCCCCAGACTAAAACATAAATACGAAAAAGCCTTTCATCACCAAAACAACCAGCCGAACAAAAAACTACTCTTCTCTCACCAAATCTAGAAATATCTTGGTTAAGCATCAAACACAGAAAAGCTCCAGAGAGATAGCCTGCTTCCCTGGGATCAGAAGTGACCTCTAGCGGTTCAGAAGTACCTGGGCCTTCCCAAGCATCTTGCCTGCCAGCGTTCCTTCAGATAAGAGCAGACTCTCCCTCTATGAGACCACCTCCTTATCTTGACAACTCCCTTGTCAAGCGCTCTGTCTAATCTTTGGATTTCTGTGGGTTACTTCTGGTAGAGTGCTTGTCAGCTTGGTAGAAAGTGAAATGTCTAATTTGGAGCAAATTCAAGAAGGTTTTAAACCCAGTGCTGAATCAAAGAGAGGCCCCACCTCTGTCCCATGAGCAGAAGAAAAAGACAGTGCAAAGATCGAGAGACAGAGGCTAAGCCACCAGGACAAGAGACCCGGTCTCCAAAAACAACTCCTCCTGGAGGTGGCTCACACCTGTGATAACCTCTAGAAGCCGAGGCCGGAGGATTGCAAGTTCAAGGCCAACCCAAGCTATGGAATAAATTCTAGGGCAGTCTAAACTGAAGTGTAACTCCCAGTCGCCAGAAATCAAATAGAGACAGCTCCTGGAAACTAGCTGACCACTGTCCTGTTATCACGAAAGGAAATAAACCCAAGGGCAGAGTTAGGAGATGGGACAATGTCAGACTTGTCTCAAGAGAAGTGGGAGGGGCCTTGGGGCATTCTTCCAAGGGGGCACACTGCCAGGCAGGATCTGAGCTCAGGCTCTGTCATCTTCCTGCTTAGTTTGATGTGCTCAGAAAATGGTGTAGTGTCTTGGTAAGGTGCAGGTGCCAGTAGCCTGTGCTGGGGTCTGAGACTCTACCTTTCCCCCAGGCTTCCAGGCCATGAGCTGCAGTCTTTCCCCCACCAAGCGGAGCTAGGTCATTTGGAGCTTTTGGTGTCCTGCCACTGAATAACTCAGCCCTGGCTGTCCTGGAACTCACTCTGTAAACCAGGCTGGCCTCAAATTCAGAAATTCGCCAGCCTCTGCCTCCCAACTTCTGGGATTAAAGGCATGCACCACCACTGCCCTGCTTCAAACCAGCCAAAACTTATAAAACTTTAAGTGTCTCATGAGTTCAAAGCTTGTTAAGAGGGTAGGTAACTGGCAAGTTCAGGAAAACTTGAAACCTGACACTTCACAGGGATGTCTCTGCTGGGGAAAGTCTGTCAGAGCTTTGAGGTCTGAAACAGCACAAAAGGCAAAAACAACTTGGGTTCTGTCTCTAGGGTTCCAAACTCCCAGTAGATGCCATAAAAAGAAGAGGAAATGCCAAGACCTTGCTCGGAAGGAAGCAGGTGTCCCAAGACTGCGCACTCACCTTCCAGGTGCCCAGGCCCACAATGGGCATCTTGGCTTTGGTACTGAGTTCCACGAACGTGGCCATGGTTGCTGCCAAAATCTTCCTGAGAGCAGATGTCTGTGTCCTCGTTAATGAGGCAGATGGAGGCTTTAACGTCCTGGATGAAGAGGCGGGCTCTTACTGCAAGCGCCACGCCCAGACCCCTCCCGCCCCGGCCCCCCGCCCCCGCCCCCGCTCCCGCAATGAACCGGAAGTTCATCCCAGTCTTTTGTAAGCTTTTAAGAGCGTGAGTGAAGATTAGTCATAAACCAGAGGGAAATCTCCCTGATGCAGAATATAAGTTACTTTGTAGAGCTAGAGGTTTTTGAGTCTTAGGAGCATGGGGTGAAAGATCCTTCGAGCTATATTGCTAGCTATGTTTGGGTTTCCACAGTGTGTGGAGAACGGTGAAGCCTGTAGGTATTCCATGAGGTTGAGGCAAGCAAAAGTTTTCGGAGGCAAAATGGGAGGCTGCATAAATTATTTTGAGCTAACTGTTGCTGATCACAAAGGATCAATGACAGGGGCGCTTGCAGAGGAGGGGGGAGGGGAAAGAGAGAGGGGAGGGAAGGAGGGAAGGGGAGAGGAGACAGTCTGTTTTCTGACCCTCTTTTTGTTTATTTATTTAAGTTTTACTCATCTAATTGATGGAAGATTGTGAAAAGCAAATTTCCCCTGTTAACCACTAAGACCTTTCTTTGATAATATTCTCTCCCCCTCCCCCTCCCCCTCCCCCTCCCCCTCCCTCTCTATCCCCCCTCTCTCTGAATTTGAAATTTGACAAGTTGTCTAACTGTATAATTATAGTGAGCTTTTAAATTTTTTTGTGCTTACATTTAAAAACCAGACTTTTGTGATTATATTCTGTTTCACTAAGGACATCATGAAAAAGATGCGAGCATAAACATCCTTTTCTGTCACTCGGATGCCATTGCCCGGTGCAGTTTCCTCGGCTCTTCTCGGCCTGTGTCAGCTTCTATGCACCGCACCACATTTTCCAAAGCTGACACCACAAGGCTACTAGCTTTTCTACACAATTATAGTGAGTCATTTCAAAATTGCCTTTATGTCAAACATTTTAACGTTGCATTCTATTTTATGGTAATTTATTCTACCATTTCCACAATTCTTAGGTCTCTTGCTGATTTCCAACTGGTTTCTAGTGTGTATAAATAATATTTCAAGATATATCATTGCAGTGAAGCATTGCCTCGTGCCCTGGGGATAGATCTTTAGAAGTAGGAGTATAGATTCAAATGAAGTTTATTTCAGTTTATCGCACAAGGTATAGGTCAAAATTGATTTTTTTTTCAAAATGGCAATTTTCTGTCATTTATAGAATAATACATTCTCACCTCAATGTTTATAGTTCTTCAAGAATCATATGTAAATGTTCTTGACTTTTACTTTATTGATATTATAAAACTAATGCGTGTCCTCTAGAAAGAAAAACCAGAAAAATCAGAGTAAACAAAAGATTTTACGGGAGTTGTAAGAGAATAAAAATTATCATATTTCCAATATTGAAATACTTATCAGCAATAACCTTGGGGTGTAACTGGAATACCTCGCTGATTCGAGAAATCCCAGATCATAGGAACTCTTGTCTCCAAGGTGAGCCTAGGGCAGAAATAGCAAGCTCAGGATGGAAGCCCTGACCCACAGATGCCCAGGGACAGTGGCAGGTAGCCAGGTGTGTGCCTAAGCCACCTTCAGTGTGTCTCCAGAACAGCACAGAGAGAGGAACTGAAATGTCTGGGGAAGCTGACTGAAGGGGTTCACAGGCCGATTAGAAATATTTACAGTCAGCGCTGTTAAAGTTGCAGTGTGCGTACAACTTGACGTTCTCAGGAGAGACTGAGCCACGATGTAGGCTCTACAGCTAAGGACATTGGTAATATGGGCAGTTTAGGAATGGTGATTGTAACTGAGGACCCAATAAATTAGTTCAGGAGGTGACAAACATCAGGGAGATGTCACAACCAAGCAGAACTCACACCATGACATTTTTCATGCCCTCCTACCCCGTTGAAATCCCATTGACACTTGGAAAGAGAAGACACTAAATATAGGAGATTTTAGTCCATAAAGGGAAGTAAGACGGAAGCACAAGCGTCAACACCAAACTGGATTGAAGAAGCCACGCTTATTTATTCTAAAAATGCAGTACGCTCTCTCATGTTGGCTCTCATGTTTGAGGGAATGTTGTAAGTCAAAAGCCAGAGTTCCTTGGGCTATCGATAACTCTCTTTACAGTCAACTTGTTTATCTGACCTAATATCCAGACTTCTAGATAAAACTCTGGGTAGCTTGATTCACTTCTAGCAAGCAAAGGCCAGCCTCGGAATGGACAGAGCAGCATCTGACTCCCGCAGAAGGAGCCTGTGAGGTGCTGGGTTCCACATGCCTGGTGCTTCTCCGAGGATAACTGATAGTGTCGCCTAGTGGATTGTTCCGTAGCTTTTCCTCCTCTGTCTCCTTCCCCTTTTCTTCTTTTCTTTCATGCCTCAAACTTGCTATGTGTTGGGTTTCAGGCCCAGGGGAAAGTGGCTAAGGTGCCTATTTAACACACCAACGCTGACCTCCAGGTTCTCCCAGCATCCCTCAGTCCCTACCTGTTAAAGGGCATGGCTGAACTTTACAGCCCAGAGGCCAGACTCATCACTATAATCCAGACATTTTGGTTTGCTCTCCCCCCTCCCCCTCCCCCTCCCCCTCCTCCTCCCCCTCCCTCTTGCTTTTCAATCTACCCTAGCCTCCTCCTGTGAGAGCAGTAAACCCACCCACCTGAGAGTTGCCTCCAATAAACCTGGCTTTATCTACTTTTACATTCAGCTTAAATTGGTTTATATTTCTTCGAGGGAGATAATCTATCACTATGAAGCTGAGGATGACTGGATTCTCAGTCCTCCCAACTCTGCCATCTGAGCATTGGCATTGCAGGTGTGGCTGGCAGAAGCTTCTGTTTCCTGTCTTCTTAATTACCCCGGGTGGAGAAACGGCTCAGGGATTAAATTCGTCCTGCACCCACATTAGAGGACTCCAGTTCCAGGGGATCCAAAGGCTTTCCTGGCCCCTTAGGCATCTTCACTCTTGTATGCATATCCGCACAAGCACACATAATTACAAATCAAATAAACATTTTAAGTCTTCCTGAATTGCCATTCCATAGCATAACTGTGTACACTTAGGGGACCTCTCCCCTAGTGGTTTGGCGTCTCATTTCTGTTTTCCCAAGATTACTATTCTGTTGTCCCAGCTACCACAGTTTGCTTATCCATTTCCTTCTGGAAGGGTGTAGAGATTTCTTCCTTGTTGATTTTTCTCTCGTCTCACTGTGATTCAGCAATTTAACCATAGCTGAATATTGAAATGCTAGTGAATGTAAGCAGGAACTTATTCACAGGAGGTTAGAAAATCAGGGGAACTTTTTGGCCTGTTGATTGTTTCCAGAGAAGGGAACAGCAGAGTCTTGGCTGTAAGGATTGCCATTCAGGATTCAGTTCGAGTGGCAATGGAACAGTTCTGACCGGACTGGAGCCCGCTATAACTCTAACCCAGGGAAAATGACATAGGCTTTGCCATGATGCGACATCATTTTGGGTTGACTCAGCAAGATATTATAGTGTGTGTGTGTGTGTGTGTGTGTTTGTGTGAGAGAGAGAGAGAGAGAGAGAGAGAGAGAGAGTGTTAGTGGCAGTTTTGTTTGTTTTTTAGGATTTTGTTTGTTTCTTTAATGTGTATGACTGTTTTGCCTGCATGTGTGTCTGTGCATCATGACTGTGCCTTGGATCCCAGGGGACCCAGTTTACTGACAGTTGTGAGCCACAGTGTGGGTGCTGGGAATCAAACCCTGGTCCTCTAGAAGTGCTCTTACCTACTGACCCACCTCTTCTGTCCCATGTTCTGAATCAACTATATAAAGGCTTAATAAAGGCTTAATCAAGGCTTGCTTAGATGCTTAGATGCCCAGAAAAGGATTCTCCTTAAACAGCGGCCTGGGGGGGGGGGGAGGTGTTTCCCCAGCGTAATCAGTAACCATCTGCTGGAAACTGAGTGGCCTGACCCACAGTCATAAAAGTGTGGGGAACCTTGGGAGTAATGTCAGTTACACCTTGCCTTCTGGGCCTGATTGCTCATACCTGCCATACCAACTACTTGGGAGGGTAATGGAGAATGAAAAGTCCTAGACCATAACTGAGGATAACTATGTATCTCTTTAATCTCACAGGGAGTTAGTTCAAGGCCATCCTTGGGCTGTAAAGTAACTGAGTTCTAGGTCAGCCTTGGCACCTTAGTATGATCTGGTCTCAGGTTTACAAGGAATTATTTAGAAGAGAGGTGGAGACGCTGAGAGCTTCTTTGAGTGCGCTGGACCTAGTTCAGTCTCTGCCACTGAAGAGAAAAGTTACTTTTTGCATCTGCCAGCATATTAATGTTGAAAACAAAACTGTAAGACATCCATGAAGGAGTGAAGGGACCATAGGACTGCTATGCTGACAATGGGTGCACATAGTGTGGCTAGTCTGCATCTCAGAGAATGAAAATGTAGCTATTCAGTTTAGTGGCTAGGAGATATGCTGTAGTGTTCACAAAGCAAACTTCACCAGGAGGGCCTGCTTTTCACCTACCCTCTCAGAAGTGAAACAGGCCGGCCAGAGAGTGAAATGACCAACTGCAGAACGCAGCTATGGACAGATCTGTCACAAGACAAGTCTCACCCAAGGGCTAATAATTCTTTGGCTACAACACAGTGCACCATTGTGAAGCAACTTTTGTTTGTTTGTTTGTTTGTTTGGTGTTTGTTTTTGTTTGTTGTGATAGGATCTATGTAGCTCTGGCTGTCCTGGAACATACCATGTAAACCAGACTGGCCTTGAACTTGAGATCTGCCTGCCTGTGCCTCCAGAAGGCTGAAACTAAAGGTATGTGCTACCACTGCCTAGCAGGAGACAAATTTAAATGGTCTAGGCTGGGTAGGTGGGCCGTTCTCTCCTTGGAAAGAGGTATTTACTTGTTTGCTTGCTTGCTTGCTTGCTTGCTTGCTTGCTTGCTTGCTTGCTTGCTTGCTTGCTTGCTTGTCTGGAGGAAAAGTGGTGACTCAATACTTTTGACAGCAGAGATTTGAGCTTAGAAGAAACACAAGAGTGTGGAAAACAGAATCCTTCCCAAGATGCTTCAGGCCCAGTCCCTGGCGCTGGTAAACACCAGGTTGGATGACAGCAATTCTGTTTGTAGTTGGAATTACAGCTGCAACTCTGCTAAATCTGATAACGGGGTGGGAGGTGGATAGCACGATTATTCTGCTGAGTCCAATGCTGTCACAGGACTTCTTAGAAGGAAACAGAAAAGTGAGTTAAGAAAGCCAGGTAGGCAGCCTCCCAAGCTAGATTTGCAGATTGAGAAATCTATATGCCAAGGAATGCAGGTGGCTGGCCTCTAACTGGGCTCTACTCATAACCAGTGTGGTGGTTTGAATAGGAATGGCCCCCACAGACTCATGTGTTTGAATGCTTGGCCCACAGGGAGTGGCACTCTTAGGAGGTTCAGCCTTGTTGGAGAAAGTGTGTCGCTCAAGCTATGCCCAGTGAGGCACAGTCTCCTTCTGCAGCCTGCAGATCAGGATGTAGAACTCTCAGCTCCTCCAGCACCGTGGCTGCCTGCTGCCATGCTTCCTGCCATGATGATAATGGACTGAACCTCTGAAACTGTAAGCCAGCCCCAATTCAATGTCTTCCTTTAAATAGTTACCTTGGTCGTGGTGTCTCTTCACAGCAGTAAAACCCAAACTAAGAGGCCAGGCAAGCATTTTATCAGAGCTGAATTCCCAGCACTGGCCCTTCTTATTTTTACTTTGAGACAGGGTCTCAAGAAGTCGCCTGTATAGGCCAGACTTATCAACCTTCTTCTTCATCCTTGCAAGTAGCCAGAATTACAGTGTGCCACAATGCCTGGTTTAATGATGGTTCTTAACCACTCAATAAATAATACTGAATAATGTACATTTAGCTATAGGTTAGGAAATATAAAATTTGTAAAATCAGTATAAAAGTATGGACAAGCTTATACTTGTTGGATGATTCAACTGTCTGTTTAAAACTAAGTGAATCACTTCCTGACTTTTGAAATGTTTGTAATCTTTCTCTCTCTCTCTCTCTCTCTCTCTATCTATCTATATATATATATATATTTTTTTTCCTTTGAAACAGGTTCTCACTGTGTAGCCCTGGCTGCTCTGAAACCCACTCTGTAGACCGGGACAGCCTTGAGTTCTAAGATATCCACCTGCTTCTCCCTCCTTAGTACTGGGATTAAAGGCACAGCCCACGATACCTGGTCCTGTATGGACATTTTTATGTCTGCAGATTCAGTGTTAGGAAACTCACAGATGCTTTCAAAGTAAGACTGGTTTTTTTCATTGGGAAAAAAGATTGACAGGTCCAACAAGAAGACTCAGCAGGTAACCGTGTCTGCCGCAATCCACGCCTGCCTGAGTTCCATCCAAAAGACACTTGAGAGCAGAACAAACCCCTATAGGTTGTCCTTGCACTTTTACATACATGCCATAGCACTGGTGCACATTCACACACACACAGAGAAATAAAAATATTTTTAAAAATTTAAAGGCCATGGACCTATGTTGGGTTGTGTTATTAGAATAAATTCCAATAGTCCTGGAATTTGCCTCAACTCTTTTTTTTTTTTTTTTTTTTTTTTTTGGTTTTTCAAGACAGGGTTTCTCTGTGTAGCCCTGGCTGTCCTGGAACTCACTTTGTAGACCAGGCTGGCCTCGAACTCAGAAATCCGCCTGCCTCTGCCTCCCAAGTGCTGGGATTAAAGGCGTGCGCCACCACTGCCTGGCTGCCTCAACTCTTACTTTTTGGATTCAGAAATGTGGGCTGGAGAGATGGTTCAGTGGTTAAGGTCACCCTCAGCTCTTCCAGAGGTCCTGAGTTCAATTCCCATCAACCACATGGTGGTTCACAACTATCTCATAATGAAATCTGATGCCCTCTTCTGGTGTGTCTGAAGACAGCAACAGTGTACTCACATACATAAAATAAATGAATCTTAAAAAAAAAAAAAAAGGATTCAGAAATGTAATAATGACTTCCTTGCTTAGAACAGCCAAGGCAGTCTCCCCAGTGTGATCTGAAAATCCACCCTTCACCAGTTGGGCGGGGGTTTATTGTGTGAATGCAAGTCATGACCAGCAGAGGGCAGCACAGACCACACAGCTAGCTTTCCAAGAGCATTCCACAAAGCACACCCTAGGGTCCTCCTTCCTGGGGACAGAGACTGAGTTCTGTCCTATGCACATGAAATTAACCATTTAGAACACACTCTGAAATTCAAGCCCGGGCTCAGAGGTAGAGCAAAGCAATTTTCAGGCTCACGCAAACGTCCTTAGCAGCTCCTGTTCTGTGTGCCTCCTCTGCTTCTCCAAGCAAGGTTAGAAGCTGACACCCTCCGTGGCATCTATAGTGTCACAGAAAAGTAGGGCTTCAGCTTCAGACCCACAGAGGCAGAATCTGTATGTTTATGACATTCCTCGGTGATTCCTGTTCACAGAGAGTCTGAGGGGCTTGGCATACCCAGCCGTCCCTCTAGATACCTGATACCCACAATGCCTTTGTTTCCGATCCCCATCCTCCCCCAGTCCTGCACCCTGCACCAACACAGGACCATGTTCTGGCTGGTTTCAGGCTTCACCAGAGGAAGGCTGGCCTGCCTTTGCTGTGGGCTCGGGTGGGAAGATTTGTTGTGCGGGGCCTCCCAAGCTCTCACAATGTGCTTCTAACCAACCATTCAGCTATATTTGCCATTTGCGATGGCTAAGCAAAGGAACGCTGGGGCAAGATATGTGTGTGTGTGTGTGTGTGTGTGTGTGTGTGTGTGTGTGTGTGTGAGAGAGAGAGAGAGAGAGAGAGAGAGAGAGAGAGAGATTACCATCATAGACAAGAGCTAGTTTGTATAAATACACGGATGTGTGACTTTTCAATATAAATTCATTGCTCTCCATTGTGTTTGTTCGGTAGCTGTTTGAAAGAGTAGAAGAAATGCCAACATTTCAGGGTTTAAAAAACAAAACAGGACACGGAGCCTGTTTGGGGCTTTTCTCTGGGAGCTCAAATCTTTGGAGAAGAACTCTTGCCCAGAATAGCATCTCTCCCTCTTCAGACCCTTAGGTTCTAGAGGAACTGCTGTTAGCTTACTGTTGAGAAGGGAAACTGACATCAAGGTGGGAACTGAGTGCTGTGAATTCCTTCTCCAATCTCTATCTGGCAGCTAAGGGACTTGGAGTGTTGCCCAATTTGTGGTGTCAGCCATCCCAGGGTCCTCCAAAGGTCCTTGCTGATGGCTTTATGGGGTCCTTCGGTAAGAAGGACTGTGCTTAGCAGAACCAATGGATGGCTTGGGCCGAGAGACAAGCTGCCTTACAGTGGAACACCCACAGCCCACTAGGAATGGACAGCTTGGTTTCAGGAACAGGTAACAGGCAGGGCCTGGCAGTTTGCCAGTTCACCCAGCCGGCCCTTTGCCCCCTCCCCCTGACCCAAGGCTTTGATCCAGGCCAGAAGAGACATAACACAGATGGAAAGTCCAGACCCAGGCCCCAAGGATTCTCCCTTCTTGTAGCTTAACCCATGGAGAACTTAGCCAAACTGGTCAGGTTCCTGAATGCCTGCTAGGTCCATCTGAGAATTTCCTTGAGAATCCAGTTTGGCAAAGAACATCATGGAGTCAGTTTAGTAAGAACTCCTTGTCCTCGGTATCTGATTAGCTTCCTGCTCTCCACCCCGCCCCCCGAGGGGCGTGTCTGAGTACCCTTCCTCAAAAATCCTGTTAGGTCAGTTGAGCCCCAGCATCCTTACTGCTAGCGCCTCCTCTTAGTAATTTTCCACTGCCAATTCTAGACTGTTCCCAGACTGTCCCTTCTGGTTTGATCATTGTATACAATGTTGCAGCCGCGCTCTCATTCTCTGCCCACGGATAGGAACTTACTTGCTCTGAGACCCTGTACCTTTTGAAATGATTTTCATATAAAACCCGCTGTGGCACACTTTAACACCTATCACTGCATCACTAGAATTTTCTTTAACATTATTCAACTTGTTTCGTATTTTTCCGAGACAGGGTTTTTCTGTGTAGCCCTGGCTATCTCGAGACTCGCTCTGTAGACCAGGCTGGTATCAACTCACAGAGATCAGCCTGTCTCCACCTCACTCTGGGATTAAAGGAGTGCGCCACCACTGCCCAGCCCTTTATTCACCTTAAACTAAGTGGCTGAGGACCCACCAGCTGATCTAAGTCCCTCCCCCTCCCCTACCACTTCCTCCTTCTTCTCCTCCTTATTCTTATTCATTTTCTTCCTTTATTATTATTATTATTATTATTATTAAATCTTTTCTTTTCGAGCCACGTTATCCCCCCCCTCCCCGCCCCCTGCTGTCCACCCTCTGACTGTTCTTCATCCCTGGTCTCCTGGGTCTCCAAGGGGATGCCCCCACCCCCACCCTATTCTTATTCATTTTCTTTGTTTCCTTTCCTTCCGCTTCACACTCTGGCTGGGCAAATGCTCTCCCACTGAGCTGTGAGCAGAATTCCTGAGGATGAATGAGTGAAGAAGGCTCTGGAAGAAGTCACGTTCTATTCTGCTATTTTACTCCCTCTCTGGAGGAGGCCAACGTTAAGGAGCCTGTGATGGGAAGAGTATACTGAGCATGCGCACAAAACCAGCGTACTGGACTCAACATACATTGCCTTCTGAATCTTCCCACCTGGAAAGGTGCTGGGCCTAGAGAGGTGATTGCCCAAAATTTCAAATGAAATACATAAACTTGATGCCACCGATACTATTAGCATAGGGCTCTCGGGAGTATAAAGACACAGGTATGGTTTCTGTACCATAAACACATAAACCATAAATACCATAACCAAAAAATACCATAAACCAAACAAAGAAAAATACCATAAACTCAAAATTATCGATAGGACATCAAGGATGGTTGGCAACTTCGTACGGCTGTTCATTGTGACTGGCCTTGGCTTTGCAGAATCTAACAAGCCATTGTCATCACGAGCCCATGTCTTTTAATCAGGTTGGATTTGCCTTCCCGATGGACATAAGGAAAGTTCAGAGAACTGTTCTCAGCATTTTCGACCTCCAATGGCACTGGGTGGTGAGACGTTAGGAAGGCGTCTCCTGGCACAGGGGATCTGAGCTGTGGCCTTTGTTCTGATTACTCATATTTCCAACTTTTGGTTTGCATTGAGCAATTCCCAGTAACAGATGGGATCTTTTTGCACAGGAACAGGGCGTTATGTTTCCAGATTCCTCCAGAGGGCCTGGCCGATGTAATGCCTAGGGGAGGTGCGGATCCCTGGGGAATGCGTGAACCCAGGGTCCCATGTGCCCTGTGTTGTGTGGGAAGCATCACCATTCTGACATGCTGAGGATAAAAAAATGCCTGCACTAATGGGTGGGGAGTGTCAGCCACTGACACTAGGCACCACACTGTGTCCATATCATAGCTGTTACTGTGGTGGTCAGTGAACACGGTGCATAGAGGCTGTCCTAACTGGTTGATGTCTCTAGTCACCACTGTTGCCTTCCTTGCCTGGTGTGATGGTACCATCACACCTGGCAAGATCTGCCCACCCACTTGACTCTGTCTTCTGTGTCCCTTTTCCCCTTCTGATGTCCTCTGGGTGAAATCTAGGCAGTAAGCACCATTACCTATATGATTTCTCAGCACTTAACTCAAACTATCTGTCCTATACACTTTCTCCAGGAGTCTGACTGGGATCTTCCTGAGAGCAAGACCCAAGACCAGTTAACTTCGTTCAGTTTCCAGGGCAATCCATAGTCAATAATACTCATTTGTGAGTGAATAGAATAGATGGATGATACATGAACAGATATGGTTCATAGGGCAGGGGCAGTTGGAAATGAGTCCACAGGTAGATACATAGGTGAGGGCAGCCAGGTTGTGACTTGGAGTGGAAAGCAAGAATTGTATGAGTACAACCAAGCTAAGAATCTCAGGAGTTATTAATAGATGTTATTTTTATAGACAGTTACTTTTAATGAGGATCCCAAAAAGGTTATATGTGGGGACCTGGTAAACACCCATAAACCAAGACCAGACCAGGGACCTCTTCATAGAGTTCCCTGCCATCTCCTGAACAAAGCCGTGGTGGGGTATGTGAGGAGCAGCAGCCAACTGCTTTACCAGGACTTCTTCTGCAGAAGGGGAAACTGTCTCCCCTAGGGTCCATGCACAGTGGGGTGAGCAGGGAGTTTCTTGAGATGCTATCTAGGAGCCCTGCTTGGAAGGGGTGTTTTCGTGGCTGGGACCTCTCGGGTTGTCCTTCGTTATTGACCAATGAAACTAGGTACAAGTTTCAGAAGTGCTGTGTGACACTTAAGTAGTTTAAGAGGGTTTAAATTTCTAATACAAAGTAGTGTTGAGAAACTAGGAGTACAAGTTCTTATCACTTATGTTGCAATAAAAAGAATTCTGAGGGGGCCGGGCGTGGTGGCGCACGTCTTTAATCCCAGCACTCGGGAGGCAGAGGCAGGCGGATTTCTGAGTTCGAGGCCAGCCTGGTCTACAAAGTGAGTGCCAGGACAGCCAGGGCTACACAGAGAAACCCTGTCTCGAAAAACCAAAAAAAAAAAAAAAAAAAAAAAAAAAGAATTCTGAGTAGGGGGACTCTGAGTACAGCTTTCCAGCGACCTGGACAAACTTAGTGATGACTTTGCAAGGAGTGATGTTGGCTGGCAAATCAGACCCACAGCCGATCAAATTCCTTCCACTCTAGGATCCAGACTATCCTTGAACATGTGGCAGTCCCCCTGCCTCAGCCTTTCAAGTGCTAGGATTATATCTCCATGCCTGGAACAGTTCCTGGCTCGGTATACGGTTGTTGCAAGGTCTACCCAGTTCTGGTTTTTAAGCCTGGCATTATGATGTGTGCCTATAATTCTACCACCTGGGGAACTAAAGCAGGAGAGTCCCCTAAGAGTTTGAGGCCAGGCTGAGTTAAAAATAAACTGTAGAACAAGACTGTCTCAAAAAAGTCACAACCAGAGCCGGGCGTGGTGGCGCACGCCTTTAATCCCAGCACTCGGGAGGCAGAGGCAGGCGGATTTCTGAGTTCGAGGCCAGCCTGGTCTACAAAGTGAGTTCCAGGACAGCCAGGGCTATACAGGGAAACCCTGTCTCGAAAAACCAAAAAAAAAAAAAAAAAAAAAAGTCACAACCAACCAAACAAAAACTAGGTTTAGCTGGCTTCTTGACTTGGCTTGATCATCTATAAATAAATGAGATTAACCAGGTGTCTGTCCTCTACATTTACTAATCAGATTACACCCCTTAGACTGTTTACAAAGCCACTGAGAGGGCTCAGCAGGGTCTTAGTTTGGGTTTCATTGCTATGAAAGGATCCTGTGGCCAAGACAACTTTTTTTTTTTTAAGATTTACTTATTTTATGTATGTGAGTACACTGTCACTGTCTCCAGAAGAGGGCATCAGATCCCATTACAGATGGTTGTAAGCCACCATGTGGTTGCTGGGAATTGAACTCAGGACCTCTGGAAGAGCAGTCAGTGCTCTTAACGGCTGAGCCATCTCTCCAGCTCCCAAGACAACTCTTATAAAGGAAAACATTTAGTTAGGGCTGGCTTACAGTTTCAGAGGTTCAGTCCATTATCATCATGGCAGGAAGCATGGCAGCGTGCAGGCAGACACGGTGCTGGAGAAGCCTAGAGTTCTACATCTTGAAGGAGGCTGTGTCTCACAATGGGTATGGCTTGATCATATATGAACTCACAGCCCACCTCTACAGTGACAGACTTCCTCCAACAAGGCCACACCCACTCCAACAAGGCCACGCCTCCTAATCGTGCCACTCTTCCTTCTGGATGATGCGTTGCCAGCAAGCTTTTGGGGGCAGGTAACATCAGGGACCCCCCTTACCTCACTGCTTTCTCATTTGACTGTGCTGTCAGAGCATCTGATGTCCTGGTGGAGGCTACATCACAGAATAAGCATCTTTCCTGAAAACTTTCTATACTTTTCCCAAACTGTATTTTATTTTATTCTTGTAAGATGACGGATGGCTTTACCAGCAGCAAGCATGAATGGTAGAAATGGCACTGGCTGTCACAGGATGACAGTTTTATGATACCAGGTCTCCCAACAGGTAGTCTAGAGGGATGGGATAAGGGAGGCACATCTTCAGGCCCTGGGGGATGGGGGTAGCAGCAGTTTGGTGGCAGAAACCACCCCCACCTAGTTCATTTTTAAGTCCCCAAACTGAAGGAAGTTTCTGGTGGAATGCCAGGACTCTACTTGTAGCCAATCCTCTTTCAGGAACTTTAAAAAAAATAAAATAAAAGACTTGAAGGCAACTCCTGTGCCCTTTCTGATTGTATAGAACTAGAAGAGTCATAGGTCATGGGAGTAGGAATTAAAATGTCTCCTTTGAAATATTATAATAGCAATCTTAATTGGTACCAGAACCATGAACTTAGACCCAGTTAAACGCAATGCTTCTGCTTAAGAGAAAGGGGGGAGCTGTCTGATTGCAAGGACTGCATGATAAAAATAATCTCTGAGGCCGGGCAGTGGTGGCATACGCTTTTAATCCCAGCACTCGGGAGGCAGAGGCAGGCGGATTTCTGAGTTCGAGGTCAGCCTGGTCTACAAAGTGAGTTCCAGGACAGCCAAGGCTACACAGAGAAACCCTGTCTTCCCCCGCCCCTCCCCCCCAAAAAAAAACCACAAAAAAACAAAAATCAAAAATAATCTCTGAATGTTAGACAATCAACATCACAGTTACACCTACTCATTGTTGTTTAGGAGCCTGTATAGCCCAGGTTAGCCTCGAACTCACAGCAGTCCTCCAGTGTCAGCACCCTGAGTTCTGGGACTCCAAGTGTCAACTATCATATTCAGCCACAGCCTCATTAATAGAGATAGAGATTGCAGGTAATGCAAGCATAATTGAATTGATGCAGCTTCATCCTGACTATAATTTTCAGTTTTGGAGGCCACATTTGAAAAGAGATTTGAGCTAATTTAAGTACAACCAAATAAGAAACAACCATTAATGGATCAATTAGGCCACCATGTTACAATTTTCAATGTATTTTTTTTAGAAACATGTATATATAATTTAACCTGAAGAAGACTTTAAATGAATATTCGAGCTGCTATGTTACAGAGCAAAGAATGCTGTGGTGAGATTTATTCTAGCAGGAAGAAGTGAGGCAGTAAGGAAAAGTTAAGAGAGTAAGCAGAAATTCCACCTGTTTCCAGGAGGCCACGGGGCACCAGGGACCCCAGGTAAGACCCTGCCCTATGACCTCCATCTCCCCTTAAAGTACACCATAAACTGCACCCCATCCCCTGGGCTTCATATTCCTAACCACAACTCTACCTGCTTTCTCAGAGGCTACGCCAGCACCAGGAAGATCTCTGTTTTCCTAGAGATCATGCCAGTTCTATGGACCCCAGAGGCTACACCAGCATCCAAAATCCCAGAATTCTTGTAGGCTCCCAAAGACCCAGCAAAGACACTCTGCTGGAACTGAAGATGTGCCAATCACCAGAACCCAAGGCCATTCAGGCCAGACCAGAGAGGAAACAGAAACCAAGAGGGAAAAAATACCAATCACCTGCTCCCTCCTGCCATCTAACAAAGATAAACTCAGAAGTCAACATCTGAACCTAGAATAACCCCATAACAGATGAGTAGAGGCCAGCTAGCATGATCAACCACAGAGAGGACAGTAAAGCACAACCAGAGCCCAGCTATCCTACTACAGCAAGCCCCGGATATTCCAACACAGCTAAAGCACAAGAAAACGGCCTCAGTCCAATCTCACAAAGATGATAGAGGCCTTTAAAAAGAAAATGAAAACATTCCTTAAAGAAATACAGGGAAAAAAACAATCAAACAGGTGAAGGAAATAAATAAAACTGAAAATGGAAGTAGAAGCAATAAAGAAAACAGAAACTGAGAAAATCCTGGAGGTAGACAATCTAAGTAAGCTAACAGGAACTTCAGACACAGGCATCACCAACAGAAGCCAACAGATGAAAGAGAGAAGCTCAGGTGTAGACGATACGATAGAAGAAACTTTTACATTGGTCAAGGAAAATATTAAATCTAAAAAGCTCCTGAAACAAAAAAAGTCCAGGAAATCTGGGACATTGTGAATAGACCAAACCTAAGAATAATAGGAATAGATAAAGGAGATTTCCAACTCCAGGGCCCAGAAAACATCTTCAACAAAATCGTAGAAGAAAACTTCCTTAACCTAAAGAAAGAGATGCTTATAAATGTACAAGATGCCTATAGAACGCCAAATAGATTGAACCAGAAAAGAAAATCCTATCACATAATAATCAAAACACTAAATACACAGAGCAACAACAAAAGGAGATCAAGGGAATACAAACTGGAAAGGAAGAAGTCAAGTATCTGTATTGGCAGATGATATGATAGTATACATAAATTGTGGTCTTCCCTTCCCCCCAGGGGCTGTTGGCCCCCCAGCCTACAAGGACAAAGGGAGCAAGGGTTCCAATGGCCTGTGAGAACAATGAAAATGACTACCAGGATCAGCTTCAGAGAGATAGCTCAACTTTAATCATGGTAAATCAAGGATTGTATAGTTTTGGGGAAGGGGGTAAGGATATCTAGGGTGGGTACATAGCATTGGCTACAGTTTAGGGTACCTCATTTGCATAGAGAGGCATTCCAGGAATTCTGGGTGCCGGTAACAGGTTCTTACCAGGAGAAAGGAAGCTGAACCTATAACCTCATCCATGCTATGTGACATTCTGCAGGAAGGGGCGGGGGGGGGGGGGGGGGACAAGGTCAGAGAAGGAGACATCCTGCAGGTAAAGGGAGTCCTCCATTTTGGGGCGGAAGAGAACAACAATGAATCCGTCACTAAGATCAACAATGAATAAATGGGACCTCCTGAAACTGAAAAGCTTCTGTAAGGCAAAGGACATCATGTGGAGGGCAAAACAGCATCTTAGAGAATATGAAAAGATCAAAATTTCATCAAAAGCATTCTGCCAAAGATGTGGAGCAAGAGGAACACTCCTTTATTGTTAGTGGGAGTGAAAACTCGTTCAGACATTTTGTAAACCAACTTGGCAGTTTCTCATAAAATTGTGAATAGTTCTACCCCAAGACCCAGTTATAGCACTCCTGGGCTTAGACCCAAAGTACTCGCCAATAAAAGTTTAGACACCTGCTAAACTATATTCATAGCAGCTTTATTCATAGCAGCCAGAAACTGGCAACAACCTACTTGCCTCTCAACTGAAGAATGGATAAAGAAAATGTGGTACATTACTCAGCTACTAAAAAAAAATGACATCATGAAGTTTGCAGGCAAATGGATAGAACTAGAAAGGATTACTGTCAGTGAGGTAACCTAGACTCAGAAAGACAAGCATGGTATGTGCTCACTTATAAGTGGATATTAGCTGTAAAGCAAAGGCTAACCATGCTACAACCCCTAGACCCAAAGAAGCTAAGTAACAATGAGAGATCGAGGTGGGATGTGTGACTCTCACTGAGGAGAGCTAGAATAGACATCATAGGTGGACAGGGGAAGGGGGCTGGATGGGGGAGGGGTGCAGATGGGCACAGGAGGGATCAGGTGTGGGGTGGGCAGGGAGAGAGTACTGGGAAAGACAACTGGAATGGGGGTGAGATAAGCTAGAAACCTAAGGCAAGGGAGACTCCCTGGAGCCCCTGAGGGTGTCCCTAGCTAAGATTCCTATCAATGGAAGATATGGAGGCTGAACCAGCCATCTCTTGTAACCAGGCAAGAGTTCCAGTGGAGGGGTTGGTACACCAACCCAACCACAAAACCTTTGACCTATAATTTGTCCTGCCTAAATGATGTGCAGGTGTAAAGATGGAGCAGAAATTGAGTGAGTGGCCGACTAATGACTGGTCCAGCTTGAGACCTAGGCCATGAGAGGAAGCCCACCCCTCACTCTATCAATGATATTCTCCTATACTTGCAGTCAGGAGCCCAGCATAACTGTCATCAGAGAGGCTTCACCCAGCAACTGATGGAAACAGATGCAGAGACTCACAGGCAAACATTAGGTGGAGCTTGGGGAATCCTGCAGAAGAGGGGACAGGCAGAACTGTAGTAGCCAGATAGGTCAAGGGAATGACAAGAAAACCTACAAAACCAACTAACCTGGGCCCAAAGGGACTCACGGAGCCTGAACTGCCAACCAGGGAGCATGCATGGGACTGATCTAGGCCTTCTGCACATGTGTAACAACTGTGTAGCTTGGTCTTCACATGGAACTCCTAACAGCAGGATCGGGGGCTGACTCAGACTCTGTTGCCTTTGAGACCCTTTCCCCTACTGGGTGGCCTTGCCTCACCTCAACCAAAGAAGATGTTCCTAGTCTTACTGCAACTCTAAGCAAGGCTGGTTGATACCTATCGAAGGCCTCCCTTTTTTTTTTTTTTTTTAAGACAAGTGGGTGGGGGTAGAGGGAGGGGAGGACTGGGAGGAAAGGAGGGAGGGAAGACTGAGGTTGGGATGTAAATTGATTAATTAAAAATTAAAAACAAGCTGGGCGTGGTGGCGCACGCCTTTAATCCCAGCACTCGGGAGGCAGAGGCAGGCAGATTTCTGAGTTCGAGGCCAGCCTGGTCTACAGAGTGAGTTCCAGGACAGCCAGGGCTATACAGAGAAACCCTGTCTCGAAAAACAAACAAACAAACAAACAAAAACAAAAAAAAGACGAAAAAAGAAAGATAGGCAGGAAGGAAGAAAGAAGAAAAGAAGGGGGGAGAGAGAGAGAAAAGAGAAGAGAAGAGAAGAGAAGAGAAGAGAAGAGAAGAGAAGAGAAGAGAAGAGAAGAGAAGAGAAGAGAAGAGAAGAGAAGAGAAGAGAAGAGAAAGGCTTTTCCATACAGTGAAAAGACATAACTATGGCCACGTCAGTAGAGAGCCCAGGGACTGGATAGCCGAGACCATGATGGAAGACGGAGTTTTACATTTTCCAGCTTTAAAAACAAAGGTCTTAGATGCTACTGAATAAAATCAAAAGGTGAATTAAGACATTGTCTCAGATTTTAAGCAGTAGGATTTGTTCTACTTTCCTTAGTTCACAGTTTCTCATGTTCAACCCTTTGGTTTTGTTTTTTCTTTTGAGACAGGGTTTCTGTCGCCCTGGTTAACCATCCTGTCCTGGAATTTTATAGTCCAAGCTGGCCTCGAACTCAAACTCTGCCCGCCTCTGCCTCCTGGGTGCTGGGATCAAAGGTGTGGATCACTATGGCCTGGTTTGGCTTTTTACTTTCTAAAGCCCTTCAGAAATGTGACAAGACCTTCTTTCTCCCCAGAAACAATGCCCTTCCACACACTCATACTGAAAGACCCACAACGTGAGGACTCCCTCACGTTCTGACTCAGGAGAGGCGACACCCCAAAATCACCCACAAGAAACGATCTTGCTGCAACTGCAAGAGGATTTTTATTCGAGAGCGTTCTCTGGCCCATGGTCATACACCACGCAGGGGTAGAGGACCATGGCGCCCTGAGTAGCTGAGTAAGGGGGTATTTAAAGGAAGAAACCACAATTCATGGAGGTGGGGAGGGCGTTGTTGGAAAATACCAAAAATACCAGTTAAGAGTCACAAGGAAGTATAAAGTCACAAGTGTCAGGTTATCTCTCAAGACAGTTTCTAAGAGCCCCTAACAATCTAAGAGCCCCTAAAGATAGCACATTTGCATTGCAGGTTCCAGTAATGGTCAGGGTGCCATTCTTTGAATTGAACCCAGGAAGCGGGTAGGTGGAGGAATGTCGCTATCTGTTTTATGACCAGTACCTGGAGCACTAAGCCACAAAGGCTACACTCCCAAGCCTGGGCCCAAAAGCCTCGGATTTTGTTTTTACTTTGCTATACTTTTTTAATACTTCTTCAATACGCATTAAAAAAATAAAAATTTAAATTAATCTCATAGGATTATCTGATTTGGAATGGGGATGGCTGTACTCTCCTGCCTTAACTTATGAGCCACTCTGAACAATTTGGTCCTTTGGTCTGGTAGGTCAATGTACCAAGAAACTTTCACTTGACATACAATGAAGTCAATGGGACTCAAGAGCCAATGATTTCTATCAGAGACGTCCCTCTGAGGCCCAAGATAAATGTAACTACTTAGAATACTCAGTGCTTTAAAAGGTAGCTTTTAGTAATGATACTGAGAAAGATGGTTTATGTAATATTTTTCCTTGGAGCTAGCTAAAAGCCAGTGAGAGATTTTTTTTCCCAATGCTAAAGTCAATTTTTAAAGATAATACTGTTTCGGGTCAATCCAAAGAGAAGAGAGTCCAATTTTTACTCTCTTACTTGTTCCAAAACAGTGGGTAGGCAAGGTCATTGTTTGTTATTTAACTTTTCTATTTTAATGAAACACTAAATATTTACTAGTTTTCTTTGCTTAAAAATCTCATGTCCCAATTCCTGTTTCAGGAAGGGAAGAATCTAGCACCAGAAGGAAGTTCTTGTCACTTTCGATGTGTGAGGTTTATGATAGGATGGGCTGAAGTTTGGGGAGAAACCCATACACATGTGAGGGGTGGCTGGACTTGAATCAGTTGACCAAACAGTGTGGGAGGGGCCTAATTCCTAGAGAAATGTATCATGAAAAAACTGAGGTGGCTGGAGAGATGGCTCAGTGGCTAAGAGTGTTTGCTGCTCTTGTAGAGGACCTGGCCTCCATCCAGTACACACATGAGGCGGCTCACAACTCTCTGCAACTTGAGTTGCAGGGTGTCCGACTTCCTCCTCTCGGCTTCCATTGTGTACCTACCTGCATGCATAAGCACAAACTCACACTCACAGACATATGTACATATAATTAAAAATAAAATAATTCCTTTTTATTTTGTTTTGTTTGTTTGTTTTTTATTTTTGTTTTGTTTTGTTGAGACAGGGTTTCTCTATGTAACCCTGGCTGTCCTGGAACTCACTCTAGACCAGGCTGGCTTCCAACTCATAGAGATCCTCCTGTGAGCCTCCCGAGTACTGGGATTAAAGGCATATGCAAAATAACTCTTTTTTAAAAAAAAAATGAGGATTTTGGTATCAAAACTTCAGTAAGGAACAATAGTAAAAACCCAGACAAATTCAGAAAGTTGGTGGGTCTTCCCTCTGTCCTTGACTCTGATAAGATTCTGCAAGCAATCCTGTTTCTTGGTGTGTTTGCTAAGATGGTGAAGTCTACAGTGACAGGATAAATGGAAGTCATGGCAGACACACGCACTGGGAATGATACATTGGAGAAGAAGCCACTAGGCAAGGTGTGACATTTGCTGAAGGCTTGTCAAGAAACTTTTTGACAGTGTTACAACCAAAAAGAGAATTGGCTCTTGCAGTGCTCTGGCTATAAAAGATTTCACTACAATCAAGACCTGTAGGTGCATCAAACTCCAAAAGGATTGTTCTGATTTTTTTTTAAAAATAGTGAGACCATCTTAATCTTCAACTAGAAGTTCAGTACTTCTGGCAGCATCCTATCACCAATGACTCAATAATTAATTCACCTGAATGAGTAAATAATTAATTCACCTAAAAATAAGCCATCCAGATAATCTTACAAAATCAGCCAGCTCTCTGGTCCAGTCCTTGCTCAGCCAGTCCGTGGATAACCGCGCAGTCTCCGGTTACTGGAAGATGAGGCCCTCTGATCATTCCCTGGCGTATTAAACTTCCTAAACTCATTTGCTTTTGTGTTCTTTTAAAAACTAGTTTTAAAAAAAACCTGAACTTTTCTTGCTGTCAATATCTGATTTTAGTGACTTTGCATGTACTTCAAGAGCTTAATTATTAAAAACAATTTTCTCATATGGTATGTTCCGACCTAAAGTATGTGTTGCTGATATGTTAAGAGAAGGACTTTTGTAGCATATGGGATCCTCAGCATAGCATCAAACAATCTATTGTTCCTGTTAGAAGACCATAGAGTCTTATTGTCAATTCAGGGATAAAGGGCAAAAATAGGAAATTAGCTGAGAATTTTAAGTCTAGTTTAAGGCTTAATAGAAGAGGAGGGTAGAGTTTGATTAGGATTATGTGAGAATCACAACATGATGGTTAAGAGGGGAAGACCAGCAAGGCAGTGAGTTTTCAATAAAAAAAAAATCCAGAGAAATTTTGATGTTAAAAATTCTCATCAATGTTTTCTTCAAGTGAGTGAATGAATCTTCTAAGATCATTCTGAGATCAGCAATGATCAGGACACCAGGCAGGCATGCTGTACACATATAGATGTACATGCAGGTAAATCTCTCATATACATCATCATCATCATCATCATCAACAGTAGGATGATGAGGTTAGGTCAGCAAAATGGCTCAGTGGATGAAAGCACTTGCCACCAAGACTGACATTCTGGGCTCGATCCCAGAGCTCCACATGGGGAAAAATAGCAACAAACTCCTGCAAGTTGTCCTATGACCTATATACACACGTACATATATACACATGCTCACATACATATATACACATGCTCACATACATATATACACATGCCCACATACATATATACACATGCCCACATACATATATACACATGCCCACATACATATATACACATGCTCACATACATATATACACATGCTCACATACATATATACACATGCTCACATACACACACCTAGGCACATACACATACATAGGAGAGGAAGAGAGAATCAATGTAGTTTAAAAATTTTTATTAAGCCTCTGAATGGACTATAATTAGTGGGAAAATCTTTTTTATTACATTTATTTATTCACTTTACAACCCAGTATCAGCCCTTCCTCACCTCCTCCCAGTACCCCCTCATGCAAGTTCTCCCTACATTTTACCTTCCCCTTGTCAGAAGAACCCCCCACCCCTCTGTTTCAACCCACCTACCCCCTATACACACATCAAGTCACTCTGGGACTAGGCGCATGGTCTTCCACTGAGGCCAGAGGAGGTGGTCCATTTAGGGGCGTGGGATCCACAGGTGGGCAGGTAGCAGGCTCAGGGACAGCCCCGGCTCCAGTTGTTGAGGGACCCACATGAAGACCAAGCTGCTCGTCTGCTACACATATGCAGGGAGCCTAGGTCCAGCCTGTGTTCACTCTTTGGTTGGTGATTCAGTGTGTGGGAGACCTCAAGGGTCCAGGTTAGTTGACTCTGTTGGTCTTCCTGTGGAGTCCCTGTCCTCTTTGGGTCCCTCAATCCTTCTCCCAATTTCTCAGTAAGACTCCCTGGGCTCCATCTAATGTTTGGCTGTGGGTCTCTGCATCTCTAGCCATTGGTTACTAGTTGGAGCCTCTCAGAAGACAGTTATGTTAGGTTCCAGTCTGCAAGCATAACAGAGTACCATTAATAGTGTCAGGGATTGGTTCTTGGCCATGGGATGGGTCTCAATTTGGGGCAGTCATTGGCTGGCCACTCTCTCGGTCTCTGCCCCATCTTTGTCCCTGCACATCTTGTAGGTAGGACACATTTTGGGTAGAAGGCTTTGTCTGTGGGTTGCTGTTCTTATCCTTCCCCTGGGAGTCCTGCCTGGCTGCAAGAAGTGGCCACTTCAGGATCCATGTCCCCCACTGCTAGCAATCTCACTCCCATAGACCCTCTGGGGCCTCTCCCCATCCCAGGACTCTGGTACTTCCTAGAGACTGATTGCCCTTCCCCAGCAGATCTCCCTTCTCTCTCCTCTGCCCTCTCTACATATGATCTCCTCCGCCCATCCCCACTTTCCTCTTCCATTCAGTTCCCTCCTCCCATCCACCTCCAATATCTATTTGTTTCCCCTTCTGACAAAGATTCAACCATCTTTAAATTTTTTAAAGGAAGATCTCAAAGAACTGCCCTCAGCCAAACTCTATTGTGCGATGTTTATACTCATTCTCTGTGGACTACCACATCGCCCAGCTCCACAGGGACTTACCACTAGCCAGGACAGTGGCAAAACATACTTTCATGAGGCTGTTTTGATAAACAAATGAACTGCAATATACATGATATATAGCACAGTCTTTGGCATATCACAAACATGTATGCAGTGTATTGTTAATAAAAATGATAACACAAAAGTAAAAAGTGTGCAAGCTACTTCATTAGTAGTAACACACACACACACACACACACACACACACACACACACACACACACACAAAACAAAAAACACCTCTTCCTGAAAGGCCATATCATCATGCAGCTATGAACCCCTGCTGCAGACAGTGGGAGCAACCCTGAAGAATAGGAGCTGTTTTTCTGGGTTGATTTCTTCCTGGTATAAAGTCCAACCTCAGAGGAAACAGTCCTGTCTCCAGCATCAGTGACGGGGGTGGGCTGGGGTGGGGATAAACAAATAGCTACCACTTGCAAAAAGCAATCAAAGATGATATGGTATACCCACAAGCTTGAAATCAATGCCTTAGCAGATAATCCAACATGGAACACACCATTAATATTGATCTGGCTTTGGCATCAGTCGCCTGGTCATTGCTGGCATGCTAGGCACAAGCCCCAAGCCCCAAGCAGACAAAAGAGGCTATGGTGGCATTATGAAACTTACATTCTCTGATCCTTTTAACCTCTTTGGGGTCAGAAAATCATTCAAGAATCTCAAGGAGAGTTTTGAACTCTTCTATGGGTGAGTATACAATAAAATATGTACCCTAGGCTGTCCGGATGGTTCAGTGGGTGAGGCTGAACCTTAGAACTAAGCCTGACGGCCTGAGTTCAAGCTCGGGGGCCCACGTGGCAGAAGAGAGCTGACACCTGAAAGTCGTTCTCTGTATACTGTAGCACATGCCCCCTCCCCACAATTAACAACAATATAAGTTAAAAATATATATACACTCCAAATTACACATACAATGAGAGACTTGTGGGCATTAAAAATGCATTTTCCTAACAAAAATTATTTAAGTCATATAAATGATTTGTGGCTAACCTTACAAATAGTGAAGCTGGCCAGATGGTTCTAACAATCATCTTTTTTATTGTTTTCCAATGAGCGAGAACATGTCCCAAGCCCCGCCAAGTGCTTACAGCTCTGCACACTCAGTGATTTTCTTTGGTGTGTGCTCTCGTTCCTTAACAAAAACTTCTTGAAAAAAAAAATGATGACTCAAAGTCCTCATTCTGATGAAACTGATGACTCTCACAACAGCCAACAAGACTTCTTTCATGGGTTTCATTTCTAGAGTACTTAGAAGGCCTGCTAGGAGGCTGAGATAGCCCACCCCTGTACCCACGCAGCCTTCATTCCCTTGTCCCATGTTAACTCTTCCATCGCTGTGATTACAGCGGGAGAAACAGTGAGCGGTGACTGAATACAGGCCCTTGGACCTCGGGCTTGTGAAACATCTTCCAAGCAAGCCTGTAGAGAGGAAAGAGAACAAAGCACGCATTCTGAGCATCTCTGACCATGAGTTGGGAGAATACAAACCGTGGGCATAAGTGCTTGTTGGTAAAGCCCAAGTCTCCTGGTCTCACCAAGGTTGACAACCCATCTATTTACTCACAGGCTTGGAGAAGGACAGGCCCTTTTTGTCTTTCTAGAACTACACACTGATTTGAGCTAGAACTATACCTCCACATCAGGTCAATGCCTTAGTAGATAATCCAGTATAGACTACACCATGGACACTGACCTGGCCTTGGCATCAGCCTCTGGTCAGTGCTGGCATGCTAGGCCCATGAGAAGAGGAAGAGCGGCGAGCCTGAGGGTGGCAGTGCATGAGCCAGCAGCCAGAACCATGCAAGGCTGATGTGACTCCTACCATCAGCAGATTTCCACTCGGCCAGCATCAGAGACCACCACGTCAGGTTTCACATCTGATAGCTTCCCTCATGGATGCTCTAGTCTAAAAAGCACACACTGAGGTGTGGATTTTATTCCGGAAATCAGGTATCACGTATCAGGAAGTGGGAGCCACACATTGAATCAAAGTCCTTTATATATAGTGTAATAGGGTCTAAACCTGGACACAAGGCGTCCTTGCTCATTGCTATTCTCAGTAAAGCTTTGGGGACCTGTGCTGTGCATCCCTACACCTCTGCACTCTTCAGGACTTACTGAAGACAACTAGTTACTAACTGTTGTGTCTCTAAAAGGGGTGACACTTTGCAAGATGACAAGGTTAAGAATTCCTGGGAATTCTATTGGCACACAGACTTCATCTTTTAGATTCTCTGACAGAGAGCTGCTTTGCCCATTGTCATATCTCTTCCAATGTGGCCCACACTCGATGCACAACAAATTTCATGGTTTGCTGAATTTTATGGTCATCTTGGTACAACCAGGGGCATCTCAGGACCATGATAATACCATAGCTCTCATCAGTAAAAACTGTGTTGGATTTAAATGAAAATGGATTTTACCCTATGCTCACTCATCTTCAGACCCCTCCATTTAGTGGGGGGCTGATGTCAAGCATCCTCCTGAACTGACATCCTGCATGCTGGATTCCATCTCAGCCTACCACCCAGCAAACTCAGTGTGTGACATTACCCATGACCTAGACCCTCTCATCTCCTTTAGAGCACTACAGGCCACTACTAACTGGTTTTTTTCCCTTCTTCTCTTGTACCTCATCCCCATGTCTAGACTACACATGGCGTCAAAAATGACCATTCTATAATGTGTATCAGAACATATCTCCCTGTTGAAATCCTTCCACTTTCCTGTTACTTATATTCAGAATAAAAGCCAGCCGCAGGCTGGAGAGATAGCTGAATAGATCAAGCACTTGTTCTGTGAGTGTGAGGACCTGAGTTCGAATCTCTCGTAGGAGCCTCACATTTCTGCACATGCCTGCGGTCCTAGCCCTTCTACACAAAGTCCATGCTGATGGGGAGAGAGAAACTGCTTCTTGGCTCACTGAAAAATGCCAAGAAACCAGAGCTGGGAGACAGGTCAGTAGGTAAGGCACTTGTCACACAGGCATGGAGACCAGATTTTGATCTCTAGCACCAACATAAATGGACAGTCATGATGGCATGCACTTGCAATCACAGCACTGTGGAGGTGGAGAGGGGCAGACCACTGCCTATGGCATGTCAGTCAGCATTGCCTAACCAGTGAGCCTCAGCACCCAGTCTCTAAAAACAAGACGGTGGTGCCTGAGGAATGACATCTGAGGCTAACTCTTAACCTCTGCATATCCTCATGACCCTCCCCCCACGTGCACACACACACACACAGAGACACACACACACAATGCCAAAATAGGCAGTTCTGAAGTTAAAAAAAAAAAACATTTAGTTTTGCACGTGTCTTAGTAGCCTCTAACACCTCTGCCCCCACCCAGAGACCAGAACTCCAATTAATGGGAAGGTCTGACGGTCTTGCCACACTCTTCCTAAATCAGAGAGCAAGGTGTGCATCGTTCACACAAGTCTCTTCACTTGCCGCTAAACAACCTTGAGCCTCTCGCTCAGTAAGTGTCAGACACTGGAGGTGCTTGCTGCAGAACCACAAGGCCTTAGAGTCCAGCACCAGCTATAAGCCGTAGACACACCCCCTACACTAGAGCAGCCTCCAGCTCTTCTCTGTTGGGCTGGTGAAATTCAGTGCATCAGGGCGCTTGCCTCTACGCCTGGCGACCTGAGTTCAGTCCATGCAAACCTCACAGTAGAAGGATAGGACGGACTCTCACGAGCTATCCTCTAACTCCCATGTGTATGCCACCCTCCCCCTTGAAAAAAAAAAGTAAATAAGCACAATTTACATTTTAAAAAATTTAATTTAATAAAAGTTTTCTTGGGCTGGTGAAAAGACTCAGAAGGTAAAGTCCCCAGTTGCCAAACCTGACCATCTAAGTTGGGTTTTTAAGACTCACTTGGTGGAAGGAGGGAGAATCCATTGCCACAGGTTGTCTTCTGACCTCCACATATACCCTGGAACAAGTATGCTGCTTTTCTTTAAATTAATGTACTTTTAAAATGTCATCTTAGCTGAAATGCTTCCATCACCTGTTCTTTCTAGAGCTTTCATGACTAGAAGCTAAAAGGAATAGATACACAGAGACACATACAGTTGTCAATGCTCAGGAATACGACTGCTAGGAATGACTTCCAGGCAGTAATGATTGCCCAGTGCCAAGATCCTTGCCACTGCCACTTGGTTCTTTCTCCTCTCATGATCTAGGTAGCATGCGGTGAGTGGGGTATTTTCTTCTGAGAAAACTTTAAGGGTTAGAGGAATGCCAACACGTTTCAATAATCAAGCCATGTGTGGTGGCACATACTTGTTAATTCCAGCACTCAGAGTTAGATAAGGCAGGAGGCTCACATCTTCAAAGCCAGCTTGAGCTACATAAGAAGACCAGGCTCGTAATCAATCAATCAATCAATCAAGTAAAGAAAAAACCAAGATGAATAACATTGTAATACAATTAAAACTCTAATGCAAAAGAAAGGTCTAGGCTGAATGAAATACCAAAACATAGGCTTAGATTTTTTCAAAACCTACTTTAATAAGGGTTCTCAAATGTTTTGATCCCCCTTCTAGCCCACCATTCAAGGGTAGGGAAGAAAAGATGGTACATAGGGCAAAAGAATGTGGATTTGTCTAGAAGCAGTTCTTTGGGGGTGATTCCAATCTCCGTTTGTCAGGATACCAGCAGTCAAGTTCAGTAGTGTTAGGATACCAACAGCCAAGTTTAAAAGTGTCACCAAACACAAATCAGCAATGGTGGCATGATCCAGAAAAAAAAAAAAAATGCTAGGCCTCTGCCAAATCAGCAGGAGTCAATGGGAGTGACTAGGACCAGCAGAAGCCCCAGGAGTTTGCTCTGCCTCTCTCAGTGAAGTGAAGACCAGCAAAGACTCCAGACCAATGAATAAAGCATTGCAAGGCTAGCGATACAACCGCCCTGCCGGCTGAGGCTTACTATACTCTCTCCAAACATCATGTGTCCTCTCATGGGTCTTTCCTCAACAGCACATCACGTGAGTCTGCGTCACATGACCGGAAACTTCTATTTGACCAAAGTTTCAAGGAAAAGCCAACTAACAACTTCTTGGTTTGGGGAAAACTAAATCAACAAACTTCAGAATAATTATTCTGAAAAGAGAGAGTGGGATGTAGGTAGTTGTCCCTATGGGGAGGTTGTAGGGGTAGTGTCAGGGAAGCCCCTTCGCGCTAAGAGGACTGGAGCAAACAGTGGGTGAGGTGTATGTCACCCACAAGAACCTGCCACAGTCAGGGGGAGACTGAGGACATCTACCTGTTGGCTAGTTCATCCTTTTCTTTTCGTTGTCCTCCCCTATCTGTTGGAGGAAACAGTACTAACGTTAACTCGGTGATGTTTGTCCTTTAAACCTGGCCTCACAAACACGAACAAATATTGACACACTGGTGCCAGCGCTCTGGCAGACCCATTTCCTGTATCTCTGAGTCTCATCTCCCTCAAGGGTAGGGCTAAGGCCCTCTGAGCTCCCTATGACCCCTGGTTCCTCTTCTCTTGCCCTGTCCTGTATCCCTGCTCTAAAAAACCAACAGGGTTCTTCTGACAAAACTGGTGGATGGGTGGGGAGGGAAGGAGGAAGGGAGAGGGAGAGAGAAGGGTAGCGGGAAGAGGTCTGTAGAGAAGGTAAGACAATCACTGGGTTAGTTGCTGTCATTGCTGTGACAGACTACCTGACAGAACCAACATGGGGGAGGAAGGATTGAATTGGGCTCACAAGGATTTCAGTCCAGCATGTTGGAGGAAGGCATGGTGAAGTAGCTCCATCCATGGCAGCATTCGTATGAGGCAGTATTTGCCACTGGTGGGACGGGAAGCAGCAAGAGTGTCCTAGTGTGCGTTCTGTCGCTGTGATGAATGCCTTGACCAAAAGCAACCTAGAGAAGAAAAGCCTTGTGTCAGCTTACAGTCTACAGTTCATCGTAAAGGGACACCATGGCAGGAACTGAAGCAGCGGTCATGCAGGAATGTTGCCACTAACTTGTTTCTCATGGCCTGCCCCGCCTGTGTGTGTGGGTTCCAGAATCACCTGTGCGCATGTGTGTGCGCGGGTGTGCGCATGTGCGTGCGCGCGTGTGCGCATGTGCGTGCCTATTCCAGGACTGCCCGCCCACAGTGGGTTGGGTCAATCCACGTCAATCATTAATCAAGAAAATGTCCCTCAAACTTGCCCATAGGCTGTTCTGATGGAGGCATTTTCTCAGTTGAAGTTTGACAAACCTGAAGAGAAAGAAGGGCAACTGTTTTCAAACTGTGGGCAGCAGTTCTTTAGTGGTTTATGAAATCTCATGTTCTGATTGAATTTATCTCAGTACTAAAAGGAAAAGATAGACAGACAGAAGTATGAAACACTAGAATGTACCAAACACGCAAAGAATAAACCATACAGCCACAACAAGTGTCATATACCTCTTAAGGTTTCTTGAGATTTTACTTATTTTATGTATATTAGTGTTTACCGGAACGTATGTGTGTGTACTGTGTGTGTGCAGTGCCCACAGAGGCCAGAAGAGGGCATGGAATCCCTGTAACGGAAGCTACAGAACCGAAGCATACCATAACCATGGTATAAGTCACCATGTGGGTGCTGGGAACTGAACTTAGGTTCTTAGCCACTGAGCCACAACTCCACCTCTCTTAAGGTGTCTTTACTCACGTGTCTATATATCTTGTGTTATGAGATAAAATTCTTCCTGTGAATCATGATTTAACCAACTGAAAGTCACTGCTGAAGTTGAGAGCTGAGTTCTGTCTTGGTTTGCTTTTCTTTGATAAAATATTCTCACAAGAGCAATTTAAGGGAAAAGAGATTTGTTTCCACTACAACTCAAGTTTGTTACAGCCCATCGAGTCAGGGAAATCAAGGCAGCAGGAGCTTGAAGTGTGGCTGCTCACGTGGCACCCACTATCAGAAAGCAGAGGGTGCTGAATGCACACTGAATGCATTCTGGTTCCTGTCTCCACTTTACAGCCAGCATCCCCTGCCTAGGGATTGGTCGTGCCCACAACTGATGGGCCTTCCCACAACAATTAATATAATAAAAATAGCACCCCTTTCCCACACTGGCTTTCCCTGGGGCCCATCTGCCAGCTGATGCTAGATGCTACCAAGTTAAAAATGAACATTAGTCATCACGTTCTATAGTCAACTTCCTCAGGTTCAAATCATGACCGTATATTTACTCGGAGCAAGACATTAACAATGTACCTCTCTGTTGATGCCTTAGCTCTGTTGCATGTGACATGTATTATAACCATTGACAATGAAGTGGAAACCTTGTACATAATGCTCATGGAGTAGACAGCCACTGTGGTATTACAGTTGGCAACGGCATTTCCTTCTGGTAACATCTGTACAGTGCTAATACAGAGCTTCAAATATGCTAAAAGCTCAGCAGTTATCATTGTGGAAGAGACTCATGACCCTTCCCATCTCCCGGGTACCCCTGCTTTCTAACACAGAATGGTGACACTTTCTCAGACCCTCACAGATAAGCAACGTGTGCTGGTAAGCTTTTGTCGACTTGACACAAACTAGAGTCAGTTGGGAAGAGAGAACCTCAACTGAAGAAATGAGTTTATCAGATTAGCCTGTCAGGGGAGCATTTTCTTGATTGATAATTAAAGTAAGAGGACCAAACTCACTATGGGCAGTGACATCCCCTAGGCAGGTGGTCCTGGGCTACATAAGGAAGAAAGTTGAGCAAGCTATGGGAAGCAAGTCAATGCCTATGCCCCTGCCTGATCGAGCTCCTGCCCTAAATTCCCTAAATGAAGGCCTCTGATCGGGATCTGTAAGCCAAATAAACTCTTTCTACCTTCAAGTGGTTTTAGTCAGTGTTCATCACAGCTCTAGAAAGCAAACTAGGACACAGGCCTGTTGGCTAGGTCTGGCCAATGTATGATAATGGAAGGGATGTGCACTGTTTCCAGACCTGAATAATGCGAGACCCTCCCCCACTTTGGCTCTCTTGGGACAAACCCTGAAGATTTGGGTTGGAACAATAAACAGAGGAAACCTCTGTACCCTGAGTCCCAAATGACTATGTGAAGGTAGTCAGCAGCCCCTGTGAGCCGTGTGATGAGTGGCCTTGCTTTTTGCATAGCTGCTTTATGGGGGGTATAATCCATATACCTTAAAACTCATTTTTCAGAAAAGTATACACTGCAGTGGCTTTTAGTATATTCACAGAGTTGTAGCATAATGAATAGTACTGTGAGTGTAAGAAACTCCGGCTTTATACTGTGGGCATTTGACAGCTAAAAGGAGGTTGTCCTTAAAAATAGATTTTTAAAGATTTATTGTTCATTTATACCTCTCTCTGTGTGTGTGTGTGTGCATATGAGTATACGCCATATACACCACATGTGTATAGGTACCTGCAGAATCCAGAAGAATCAAGGTTCTCTGGAGCTGCAGTTACAGGCAATTGTGATCTTCATGTTGGTCCTGGGAAGAGCAGCCAGTGCTCTTAACTGCTGAATGATCTCTCCAACCCTGGTTTTGGTTTTTTTGTGAGTGTTGTGTTGTGTTCTGTTGTTTTATGCATATGGGTGTTCTGCCTGCATGTGTGTCTATGCAGCACATGTGTACCTGGTGCCTTCAGAGGCCAGGAAATCGCGTGGGACTGGAGTTGCAGACAGTTGTGAGTCTCTGTGTGGGTCCTAGACATTGAACCCGGTTCCTCTGGAGGAGCAGCCAGTGCTCTTAACCAGCCCTGATGGTTGTCTTTTAATTGCAAAAAGAAATGTGTTTACAAAGGAAATAGTCTGACCAACGGTATCCTCTTTTGCTCTGCTCTCTTCCTTTCTCAGAAGTAGTATGTCTTCTCCTCTTACTCCTCATTAAACTTGTCACCAAACATTTACATTGTATGTAAACTCCTGTTTACACACTTTGTGTCTATTTTTGTTTTAGCATCATTTCAAAGACACTCTTCTTTGTGTCTATACTGTCTTCATATTTAATGGCCTAAACTTTATTTCTTGCTAATGTTGGCTGTTTGCAGATTGTATGTGTGCTGCGCTGATTTTTGTATGCACACACACAGAGAAGTCTGTGCAGTGCTGGCATGAAGTAGGAGCAAGTAATGTGCCCTGGGAATAGTCTCTTCTCTCCACCCCCCAGTGTGTGTGTGTGTGTGTGTGTCTGTGTCTGTGTGTGTGTGTGTGTCTGTGTGTCTGTGTGTGTGCGCATATCCACACATGTTCTCTTAAGCTCTATCCTCAAGAAATAATGCCTGTGGTGGGAATTCACTGTCAGAATATGTTAAGCTCCCTAGTACAAGAATATCTTACAGAGAGGTTCACTTTAAAGGGTTTTCTATGGAACTCACACCCCCTGCCTCTGCCTCCAGTGTGCTGTGAATAAAAGTGTGCTCTATCATGCCTATATCCTTATTTATTTATTTAATATTTTTAAACATTTTTTATTTTGTTTTTGTTTTTCAAAACAGGGTTTCTCTGTATAATAGCCATGTGTGTCCTGGAAATAACTCTCTCTCTCTCTCTCTCAATCTCTCTCTCTCTCTCTTTTTCTCTCTCAGGCTGGTCTCAAACTCACAAAGATCTGCCTGCCTCTGACTCCTGAGTGCTAGGATCAAAAAGTGTGCTACTGGCCGGGCGTGGTGGCACACGCCTTTAATCCCAGCACTCGAGAGGCAGAGGCAGGCGGATTTCTGAGTTCGAGGCCAGCCTGGTCTACAAAGTGAGTTCCAGGACAGCCAGGGCTACACAGAGAAACCCTGTCTCGAAAAACCAAAAAAAAAAAAAAAAAAAAAAAGTGTGCTACTACTGCCTAGCTTTCTTCTTCTCCTTCTTCTTTTTAGATTTATTTATATGTAAGCACACTGTAGCTGTCTTTAGACATCTCAGAAGAGGGCATCAGATCTCATTACGGACAGTTGTAAGCCACCATGTGGTTGCTGGGATTTGAACTCAGGACCTTTGGAAGAGCAGGCAGTGCTCTTAACCACTGAGCCATCTCTCCAGCCTGCTTTATTCTTCTTTAAAGAAGGATATTATACATGCCCAATAAATTTTACAAAGATTATGGAGGCAACAACAGGAGTTACCAGGAGACTATTGTAACAGTGTCTCATCTTTAGTGCCAGAATTCCACAGGTGTGTCTTTCTACATTTGACTGGCCCAGGCAAAATACTGTGTTTTAGAGGGTCAAGCATATTTAGTTTATTTTGCAATAACAAAGCTTTTGCTACGTAGTGCATTTCCCTAGCTGGTGATGACTCTTCTGTGATACCACCTGTCAGTAAAGACGCACACTTTGGTGGTGGGTGATAATGCCTCTTTTATCTTTTGAGACAGGATCTCGTTTAGCAACCAGGTTGACTACAACATCTCGGTCCTTTCCCCTGTATTTTCTTAATGTCAAGTAAAGAGATGTGAGCTGCCACACAGAGCAAGAGCATCGCTTCACAAGACATCAGTCAGCTCTTTGTGTTTGGACCCAGGAGGTTCAAAAGGCAGAGAAAGTCTCTATGCCAAGAGGGATTTCACAGAGGACAAGTGGTGGGCGTCAGGTCACCTGTTATCTTACACAAACCAAATCCCCAGAACTAGACTCAAATTCAAATACTATTCTTTAGAGAAAAAGTACACCAGAATTTCCACATGCCACCAGCTGTGGGGATTGGTTTTGTTAACAAAACTCAAGTGGAAAATATCTGTTCTTTATAAATTTTCCCTGGGATGGGAGTGGAGAAGTGCCACTTTTTAAGAGGGCACCGACTGGAAAATCACCAGAATGGGATTTAGAGAGGTGGGGTTCCTGACTCATTACTTTGCAGATGCAGTTGTCCGTGTTGCATAATCAGGGGGCAACTGGAGCATGGCCCAACAGAAGGAGACTGGAATGAAACAGACCATCACTCAGAGGGGTGTTGGACGAGTGCCAAAATTGCCGCCATAGTTCTCGGGCAACTCGGATTATTTTAGGAAGAGTCTTTTGTTTTTCTACCTAATGCAACTGATTAATTTATTTCGTGCCCCCCTAACATGGAATCATTGCTGTATGAGAATGGACTTTTCCTACTATGGGATTGTTCACTTTTTTTGTTCTCTGCCTTTTCACTTTTCCTCCAGAGTTTAGCCAACTTGTTATACTGGAACCTGCCGCTCAAGAGTCTTACTTTCCAAAATCATTTATGTGTGATCTAGAGATGAAACTTATGAGGGATCATAGCTTAACGGTTATGGATTTTGCATCAAGTCTTGTTGAACCAGACTAAACATGTTCTGACACCGGTAGTGGTAGAAAGGTACTACAAACGGTATTTCGTAGTTCTCTGCAAAACCGGTTGCAATCATTTTAATAGCGGGGATGGGGGTGCTTAAATACACCTGAAACTTAACTTTTAATCTGGGGGGGGGGAACGCTCTTAAATACACCTGACGCCTATCTGCTCCATCAGATTCAAAGCAAGGTGTGTAAGATTCCAGAAGAGTGTCATTCTGAGATTAGAAAAGACACAGACGTCTTCTTATGGGCTCTAAAACGAAACCAAAATTTCTCCCCAGTCTCCTTATCTCTAGTCTGCTGGTTATTTTCAGAGCGTTCAGTCTGGTGCTACAGCAGCGGGCAAACACTCTGCCACGTGGGGCGCAGGCAGAGCAGCTGGAGAATTCCGTGCCGCTAGGACCTAGGGAAAGAAGCATCCTCGCCGACCCCTTCAGAATCGCGGCGTCGACCAATCAAAAGGATCCGTCTCTCAGCCGTGCACCAATCGCAGGCGTTCTTTCTGCAGGCCGTTGGGGCTATTTAAAGGTGCGCGCCGGAGCCAGCGCTGCACATTTGCAGGTCCGGGTTTGTAACGTGCAGCGATCATGGCCAGCCATCTGGAACTCAACAACGGCACCAAGATGCCCACCCTGGGCCTGGGCACCTGGAAGGTAGGCACGCATCAGGGTGCGACCCGCCGCCCGCTGGGTGACCCCGAGCGGCCTGCGCGGAGCGGGGCTCGCGTGGCGGGGCCTGTGAGCGCATCGGGCTGCGGCCCGGCGTGTGGGGCTTCGGGCGAGCAGAGCGCGAGTCCGTGTGGGCGTCCCAGGTGAAGACACACCCACGGGGACCCGGGTGAGAGGGATTGAAGCAGAACCCTAGATTTGTCATCTGGCACCTGTGGCGCCCCAGCCTCACGAGTGAATTGACCTCACTTGGTGCAGATGTTGCCCTCTCGGGAATGAGCCACTTGGGCCTATGGCCCTGAGATAATTAAATTAGCAGGCGAGAGCTTGCCAGGAACCAGCTTGTTTCTCTGTCCTCTAAGTCTCTGAGTGCAGTTCTTAACGGTTGCGGAACTCCTGGAGAATTAATCTGGCTTCCGCATTGCTGGGTGCCACCCACTGATAAGACTTAAGGCGAGATATCCCCAAAACCTCAACACAACACAGCAGAGTTGAGAAGAGGGCCAGATACATCATAGTGAAATACAAAAAGAAAGAACCGATAATTAAAAACCAAAAATTATAACTGATTTGATTATTTGGCAACTAAGGAACCAGTTTTGGTGGTATTGCTGAAGCAGAAAAACCTAGCTCTTAAGCTACTTGCAGGGTAGTTGTATGGTATATTACAGACCGCTGCTGTGACCTGGATCTTTAAGAACCTTGAGTATGGGTGGACCTGGGCAGTAAGCACTTAGACACAGTGAAGGTAAGAGAAAATCAGGCAGGGTTGAATTTAAATGATTTGAAACCAGACAGAGTCTGTTTCTACCCAAACTACAGTTAAAAGGGGTAATGCAAATGGAGAATAAGAAACAGGTCTTAGACTTGCCTTTCTCAGAACGTGTATCTAAGCCAGTAGATTAGCAAGTGCGGCTTTTGTTTCCTTACGGGTCCTTGGTGACTGCAAAGGTATGATTGAGTTACAACTGTGATACCAGGTTGAATTCGGTGTGGTGGAATGATAGGAAAGACGGTTTCCCTGCCATAGCAAACACAGCTACTGGACACAGCACACAGGGGCGCATGTAACTACAGTAATTTGTAATACATCACCCAAATTATGGGTAGGATGATGATACTTTAATTCTGTCCCATTTCTCCAAAAACCAAGCTCATAGCTTTAGAAAATCGTCTCATGGGCCAGCATTTTGAGATCAATTCTGAGATAAATAAGGAGTAAGCATTCATAAGCCAGTGGCTAGAGCGCATGCGACAGCCCCAGAGAGCTGGGTGTTTGTTTAAAATAACATACATTTGTATGTATAGATCGTTTTGGCTTCTTCACAGACATTTTTGTCACTTCCCACTGTGTCTGGCTCTCAGAATGGATCCAAAAGTCAAGTTGAGTTAGGTGGAGGTGAAGAAAATGTCCGCCTGTGTCTGGGGGCCAGGGGAGGTTGGGGTAGAGAGTGTGGAGGGACAAAGGGTAGCAGTGGACATGAGGTCAGTCAAGACTTCCAGATTTCCCTTCCTTGCATATGTGATGACACAGTATAGTATAGTCACTGTGATGGTCACAGAGGGTGTGTGGATGCACTTTCTTGTTCTTGTGGAACCACATCTGTGTCTATGTGGTACCCCACAAATCACAACAGGCCTCTGACAGTCTGTATAATCCACTCTTTGCTTGAGGAGTCCGTTTCTCCTGGGAGGTGAGGATTTCAGGCAGTTGGGAGACACTTTTCCTTGCATTGAGTTTCTTCCTGGCTAACTTGCCTGCCCTCAGGATCCTAAATGCATGCTAAATATACAGTAAGTATTGTATTAAAATAGTGTTTAAGTATTGTATGGTCAGGAGACCTTTAAGGCAGAGCTGACCCGATAGAGACCAGGTCCTTTTACTGATAGTGTATTGACCTGGTTGAAAATCTTCAGAGGACCTGGCCATTGCCTCTTCTACACATAGGCTCGGAGTGTTGCTAGGGATGGAGGGAGGGACAGCTGTGTTCTCGGACGTTTTTCAGTTAATGCCCTCTGTGCCTCGAGACCATGAGTCTTTTGAGGTGGACTTTTTTTTTTTGGCCTAATTGTACCCCAATCAGATTTTGATATCTCATAAACTATCTATGTGCACGTGCCCTATATCCCTTTCACAGGGTCACATGGCATTCTTAAGCTGTGACAGGTTTTCATTGTTTGCCTTTTCAAGTCCGATTTTTGCATCTCTTCTTAGAAGAAAACTGTGCAAGGGTCTTCCTGCCTCTCCCTTAGTTAAAGCCAGCGTCCACTGACAGTCCTCTATCCTGCGGTCTGGGGGAAGTGCGGTGGTCATTGAAGTAGGAGTTTGGTTTCCTGGGTTGCCTGCCGGTGACCAGGCTACACTCTTCCACCTGTCCATCCTTAAGATCAAAGATAATCAAATTTTGCCTCTGCAGAACCAGTCCTGAATCTACATCTCTATGGAGTGGAGACGTCTTAAAATTAGGACAGCTTTATTGCTTGATTACAGTAGAACAAGTTTTATTAGTGTTGCTGCTAAACTAGGGTATGGGCTGTCAGTGTTCTAAGGCTGGGGAAGGGGTCATTCTCGAGGGTTCAGTGTTCATCTCTTGGAATCACTATTTAAATGAGCTGTAAGAGGAACTTACACCATCTAAACAAGTGAGGCCAGTTTCTCTGAATCCAGCAATGGGAAGCGCTCTTTGTGGTGACTCTGGGAAGGACGATCCTGTGTGGGGAAGGAAGCCCATGGAAGGAGTGTTCTTTCTCCTGACCTGCAGTCCAGCCTTTATCTGTCTTTGTCTTCCCATGAAAACATTGCACAGATTTTTTTTTTACCCCCTGTGGATTTTGGTTTGGTGACAATTGTTCCACAACATTGCTTAGTGTAGTCTGCGCCGCTCCAGCTCTAAGGAACAGAAAAACCAGGTTAACCTTAAGCAGAAGGCAAGCAGAGAAGCTGCCGCAGGGGTGGGGCCCCATTGGCCATGGATTCACAATTGGCATTCCATCCAGGGTTATAAATAGGTTACTAGAATTCAGGCATTTGAGACCCCATTCTTTCAAGGTGTTGCAAGCCCTTGTTCTCCCAGGAAATGACTTAGCTATGGGAATCACTATGGAATCAGTGGAGTTCCACAGCCTGGCTTATATCATGTTACCACTTAGGCATGAGTGGCTGTGGCAAATGTTGTGTGGCTTTGCCCAGCCTAGACCTGTGTCCAGCACTCTATCCAAAGCCAAGCACTGCCAAGTCCTAAGTAGGCTTACTGCACGGCAGCAGAAGGGCCTCTAAGAGAAGGGTCAACACAAGTGCCCTGGATCCTGACATAAATCCATTTTGTGCCCTGAGGCAAGGGAACCCCAACTCACCAGGCCCTTCTTGTGTTGTCTTTCTCAGGCAGGAATTTGCTTTTCCCTCACAGCTAATATCAGCCATGGTTGTGTCTGGGTACCCCAGAGAGCCCGTGCTGGGAGAGCCTATTCCTGCATAGGCTGAGATAGTTCCTTGTTACCACAGAAGGAACCTGTGGAGAAGCTACAGGTGCACTCTTGGGTCCTACAGGGGAATGAGAGGGTGCTGAACAGTCTAAAGCAGAGTCCTCCTTGCTGGGTGACCACCACAGCCAACAGGGCTGGAGATGGGCTTGTTCGGGTGTTTTCCTGTCTTATCCCCTGACTGTTTTGTTCGCAAGGCTCCAGACAAAACAGATGTTGGCAGCTGCTGGTGGCCTTGGGGAGTTTTCATTACCATCTGCTTCTGCCCTGGCTCTCCAGAGGAATGTGCTGTGTTCATTCAGCAGTGCCCAGCGCACTGTCTTGTATGGCTCTCCAGTCTTGGCAGGAGCAGCCCAGGTTGGGGAACAACGCTGTGCAGTCTGGGGACTGGGGAAGCCCATGGCCATGCAGGCTCTTCCTCCTCATTAGTGGCCAGGCTTCCCAGGTTCCCTATGGAGCTCCGGTGGTGATCTTCCCAGGATCGTCTTCCCTTTCCATTCACCTCTGTCTGCCGTTACCTCTGAGAGGCCGTCTGTCTGTGTCCACCTCCTGAGTCGGCAGCAGTTGGGCTCTTGGTCTATGATAAATACCATGAACTATTTGAATGAAATGGTGCCCTTTATTACGTAAGATCGCAGCTAGTGGGTTGTTTTTTTTTTTTTAGACAGGGCCTCATTGTATAGCCCAGGCTGCCCTAAGTCTCACAGATTTCATGCCTCTGCCTTCAGAGTGCTAGGATCATACCCAGGCTTCTAGTTATCTGTGCTGCTGGCAAGTGGCTGCCAGGCTCTGCTAAGGTGAAATTATGTGCTGTTCACCTTGTCTCCCTCCACCCCTCCCGCCCCCTCCCTGGGGGCTGACTGGAATGCCGTAACATGAATGCATGTTGCATCATGGCCCAACTGCAGAACAGGAGCCTGGTCCAGGATTTCTGATCCCACTGTTCTCCCTCGGCTTTGTGCAAGCGCCGCCCTGTTTGATTTTGTTCTTACTCTAATGGCTTATATTCCTCCCTTTCCAGTCCCCTCCTGGCCAGGTGACTGAGGCCGTGAAGGTTGCTATTGACTTGGGGTACCGCCACATTGACTGCGCCCAGGTGTACCAGAATGAGAAGGAGGTGGGAGTGGCCCTCCAGGAGAAGCTCAAGGAGCAGGTGGTGAAGCGCCAGGATCTCTTCATCGTCAGCAAGGTATCAATCTGTGAGGATGCCGGGGCCCAGTTCACTCCTGGCCAGGGGGACCCAGCTGCCAGTCAGGTCCACCCTTAACATGATGGCGGTTAGCTCTGTATGGGAGGTGGACATGTGGCTTGTCCACCAATGTAACTCTTTGTCGGACCTATAGGTTAGAGCCCTTTGCTGGTGAGACTGGCTGAGGAGTCACTCACCCTTTGTAAGGAGTGACTTCAGCGACAGAGTTTAGTTCCCTTTACAAACTGGGTTTCACTGCTGGCTGTTAGTTTTAGCTAGAGGCTGTGGGTGCACAAAGGAGCCCAGGTTGGAGGGTGATGCTGGCTCAGCGTGGACCAACTTGGCAGGGAGGCAGACCTAGAGTGTGTTTAGCACCTCCTGATCTGTAGCAATGCCTTGTTTAGTCTCTGTGAGGTGCTCTTGACCTGCCCACCCCCACTTGCCTTGGGGAGGTTGGGACCCGTGGTCTGAGCTGGAAACTCTCCAGCCACTCTGAGCACCGTGGTTATGGGGAGATGAGAGCATGCCTTCCACCTTGGAGCCGTGTGGCTTCCGGCCGGGAAGAGGCGTTTGCGTGGCAGGGATAACATGTGCCTTTGCTGCCTCCAGCTGTGGTGCACATTCCATGACAAGAGCATGGTGAAAGGAGCCTTCCAGAAGACACTGAGTGACCTGCAGCTGGACTACCTGGATCTCTACCTTATTCACTGGCCAACGGGTTTCAAGGTGAGGGGCATGGCGGGACTGGGTCTGTGGGGCCCAGGGACAGTCGTCATCTTTCTTATTGGCGCATTATAGGTGCTTGATTCAGCTCCTCTCTGCTGCCTGGGGTGTGGGCCTTGGACCAGCATCAGTAGCATCACCCAGAATGTATTAGAAACCAACCTTAGGCCTCTCCTGCACTGTCTGATCCACTGGTGGTTCAGATGGAGCCTTTGGAGTTTGGGGGGCACCACTCAGTGCCTCTAGAATGTAAAGCTGACAATCAAGATAGCCGACATGGCTACTACAGTTGACCCTCTTGTGCATGGCTGTAGATGCAGCCAGCCCCGCTGCGTTTCCTTCCCAGGCGTATGCATGCATGCATGAGTCTGTACCTCCATTGCATGCCATTCTCACCTGTGTGAATACATGCTCACAGCCTGGTTCTATGAGCTGCAGAATGTAGAATCATTACATTTTTCTTCTAGCCCATGGCTTGTATTTCAGCATGGTGACCCAGATTGAAAGGCCGACGGTTTTATCCTACAGCTCTGTTTTAGCTCACTGTGGTCTCTTGGGGCCCGAGGAACTTGATTTTCACACTTTGTTTTTTATGACAAGAGATAGGCAGAGTGATAGGTTTTTAGGCCTGAGAGCTGCGGAGACCTGGGTGCCTGAGTTTCCCTACCCTGCCCACACAGCCCTTCTCCGAGGCACGGTTGGTCTCAGAGACTTGGATGTGACTGAATCTCCGTCTGATGCCCTCACAGCTCCAATCATGACAAGGATTCCCATCGGGGTCTCTTTCTGGTGTCCTTTTCATCTTGGCTACCACATATGCCTCTTCCCACCCTCCACAGAGTCTGTAGTGCTGTGAGATCAGTAGTCTGTGAAGAAATGTCACTGATGATTTTGCATGTGTGTGCTTGTTGTTACTGACAGCCTGGGCCCGACTATTTCCCACTGGATGCCTCAGGGAGTGTGATACCTAGTGACACCGATTTTGTGGACACTTGGACGGTAAGATGACCTTGGCTGAGACCCATTTTTATTGCTGGTACCCTGTTATTGTGTGTGAGCCAGGTGTGAGTGATCTGCTCTGCCCTGTCTTCCTGTGCGTTAATCATTCCGTCTCTATGTCTGTCTGTTAAGTCTCACGAACGCCAGGGCAGTTTTCATGGCTGTCCTCTTGTCTTCTGGCCGTGGATGGGAGGGCACATCTGTTAAATTTCTGGACACAAACATGCTTCTGATCCTTCTCCTTTTGAGGTTCACTTCAGTACCTAGATAGAGCTCTCTTTTCTTTTTAGGCTATGGAACAACTAGTGGATGAAGGTTTGGTGAAAGCAATCGGTGTCTCCAACTTCAACCCTCTTCAGATTGAGAGGATCTTGAACAAACCTGACTTAAAATATAAGCCTGCAGTGAACCAGGTAAGCGTCTGCCCGGGAGGATGCTGGCATGCTGCTCTACCAGCTAGTCCTGGCTCTTACCTGTGGACCACATCACCCAGGGAGTGGCCGGGACTTATCATGAGGGGCACATCTGAGAGTAGAAGCTTTGCAGGGATAGGACTTGAGGCCAGTCAGCAAAGACGTGGCTTATGACATGAGCCGTGGGTAGCTAGTGAGAGCTGCAGGCTTTTATCTATTGATAAATGGCCAAGGCCAGAGAACGCCTTGCAGGCTTATGACCGTAGAGCACTGGCAACAAAATTATTACTGTTCTTAATGTGAAGGCCATCAACTGGGAAATGTTGGGGGGAGTTGTTACAGCTTATCTGGAAGGCAGACATATCTGTGTGGGAGAAAAGGGACATTGACCAAGTCACATGAGCTTGTGCCCACTGCCACGGTCAACCCTCCTGCTTGTGTTGCAGATCGAGTGCCACCCGTACCTAACTCAGGAGAAGCTGATTGAGTACTGCCACAGCAAAGGCATCGTGGTGACAGCATACAGTCCCCTTGGTTCTCCTGACAGGCCCTGGTGAGCTTCTGTGGGCTCATGGTCGGAGGTTAGAAATCACCAAAGGGAGTATGATTGATTGGCACAGAGAACGCTTCTGTGCTGCGCGCAGGCCTTCTCCGGGGCCGCTGGGCTTCCTGGGAGGTTGATGTTCCTAGGAACAAGATAGACATTCTTCTGCAGTGGGTTAGCAGGTGGACCATGTCCCCGCTTCGGAGCCTGGCCACCCACCCAGGATCAGTGGGAGGAACAGGCCTAGGGTGGCCAGCTGCCTTGAGTGGCAGTGCTGAAGACTTGATTTCACCATCTCTTTGCTCCAGGGCCAAGCCTGAAGACCCGTCTCTCCTGGAGGATCCCAGGATCAAAGCAATTGCAGCCAAGTACAATAAAACTACAGCCCAGGTATGGGTGCTTCTAGGTCCTTGTGACTGTTGCCTGAACTCTACCCTCCTGGTGGTTCCTGTTAGTCAGGTGTGCAGGGAGCTGAGCCTGTGAAGCCCTCTCTGGAAGTGTGGTTTGGAGCCCTAGAATGCAATATCAAGGGCACATATCTAGAAATTTAGGAAATTAGTTGACCTGTGGTCTTGGCATAAAAGTGCCTGTCCCCATTGCCTCAATATGCAGCACAGACCTCGACCCAGCATTTACTGGTGTTCTTGGAAGCTCATCCCTGTACAAATAGAAGAGCTCTTACTATCTGCAGTATGAGAGATGTTCTCTTTCTCCCATGGGTAGAGTGAGTCCCAGGCAGTGACTTCCTGTGGCCTTGTGATACGCTTGGAGCCACCGATAGAGCAGGCCTCTAGAGTCCGATTTGGACCAGCTTGTGGCTGTCACTAGGCATCTCAGAACCTCTTTACCTGTGCAGTTATAGACTGAGATGATACCACAGTACATGTGCACACGCCACACCTCTCGTCCACAGGTGCTGATCCGGTTCCCCATTCAGAGGAACTTGATAGTGATCCCCAAGTCTGTGACACCTGTGCGCATTGCTGAGAACTTTAAGGTAAGATCCCAGCTGCAGGCCTGGCTTTCCTCCATGGCAGGTGGGTCGGGGTGGGGGTGGGGTTCTCAGGCTCCCCTTTCCCTCCCAGCTGTGTGGTCTGAGCAAGTCACTTGACTGCACTCAGAATCATGCCTGTGTTGAGGGCTGTCGTGAGACACTGAGGCTCACGGTACACACGCAGCACTTCATAGCGCCTGGTTACTTACTCATGCTCAGGAAACATTGCTGTGCTGCTGGTGGGCCATGGACATCCCGGACAGACACCAAGCCACTGGCTCCGTGAAGTGCCTAAGCAGTCATGAACAGGGGTGGGAATGCCTGGACACCCGGGCTGTAGGCATTAAGAATGCCCACCTCCACCACCGCCACTGCAGCTCAGGCTAGCTGGTAAGAGAGAGAAGAGCTGTTCCACAATGGCCTTGGTATCCCATGAGCCTCTGTCCTGTCCAAGCAAAGGGACGCTCTGCTGATTCACAATCAGCCCCACATTAGTCCACAGAGGGCAAGAGAGTGGTTCTGATGACATAGTAAACTGCTAACCCTACCTCACCCTAGTGGCCATGACTGACTTACTGTGTAAAGATGTGAGAAGCGAGACCTGTCCTGCTAGAAGTGGGGTAACACCTCACCGCATAGCTCATTTCTAAAGTATTAGGAAAGAAAGTGTAGCCAGGCAGTGGTGGCGCACACCTTTAATCCTAGCACTTGGGAATCAGAGGTAGGTGATCTGTAAGTCTGAGGCCAGCCTGGTCTGCAGAGCAAGCTCCAGGACAGCCAGGGCTATACGGAGAAACTGAGTCTTGAAAAAAAGCTGGAAAAAAGTAAAAGAAAAAATATGTAGGTGACAAATCTCAAAACACTAACCTAGTGGTTTGTTTGTTTGTTTCTGGTTTTCATCTTACTGTGCATTCTTTGCTTGTTTTCCATGGCTCTGATCACAAGAGAATGTAGCGGACTCTAGGCCGGCACATTCTGTGATCAGAATGTGCCAAGTGGAGTGGGCTGTCTGGGTAGAGCTCCATTTCCAGTGCTGCCGAAGGCCATCTGGCCTAACTGTCTGCATGACCACCATGTGCCCTGACTTCTTCCCTGTATTCTGTTGTGGGGTATCCACCAGAGAAGACTAGTCACACATGAGTTTAAGCAAAGAGAAAATCTTTACTAGCCAGCCTGTGACGACACTGGGTATTTGGGATCCCAGTGTAGCACCAAGCCTTTCTCAGGGTAGCTGTTAAGCACAAAACCACATCTTGGCTGACTCGCCCAGTTAACAAGAACAGTTAGCCAGAGGTAGACGAGTTACAGAAGCCAAAAGGCCAGGTTGGCACATTAAGAGACTTTTCCAGAACTATAGACTTTGATGTGAATTAAAAATTAAGAAAGAAAGAAAGAAAGAAAGAAAGAAAGAAAGAACAGAAGGAAGGAATTGGAAAGGAAAGGACATAGCCTGAACCATGGGTTGGGGGTTGGGGGGAGGAGAAAGAGGGGAACCAAGTATACCAGCCAGGAGGCCAAAGGTGCAAAAGGAGCAAGGCGGGGGGAGTGGGGGGTAACGAAAATGTCTGGGTTGCTTAGGGAAGAGCCTCTAGGGGAAGGTCAGGAAAGCACTGGGCTGCAAAGGTCAGGGTAGAAGGCGGGGTGTGCCTGCCATACCCTCTAATTGGTAGGCACTGAAGGAAGGGGGTTGAGTGAACTTGGAGGCCACGTCGCTTTGATGTTTGGGTTGGTGATGGTGTGTGCCTGCCGAGTTTATGACCTGTCCTCTATCATGGAGTCAGTGTGCTGAGGTCTAGGGCCTATTACATATTCCTGTGTCCATTCTCTTGCCTTCTCGGAAGTGATGCTGCCCTCCTTGCTCTGTACATCAAAACCTGACATAGTCTCTTAGGCCGTCTCACACAGGGATCCACGAGGCGTTATCCCTCAGTCCCCAGCTGGGGTGCATTGCTGGTGCCTCTGCACAGCCAGGGGCTTTGCTTCTGTCCCAGGCTAATGGGTGTTCCAGCTGCTGAGACGTCTCATTCCTGTGCTTCATGGTGAATGGAGCAGGCAGGCACCCAGTAACATTTCCCCTGGTGCTCATCACAGTAGAACTCCTCAGGAGCCTGACAGGAATGACTGAACAGTGCCCTCTGCTTGGAAATCCTGGAAGGGAGAAGCCATTTTGGATATGGCCACAAGTCTGCACCTCTGGAGAGTAATTAACAATCTTCTTGAAGTCCCGTGTTCTCTCTGCCCTCTGCACTCCAGGCAGTGGGAACCATCTGGAACGTCATGGCGTTGTCTCTGTTTCCTTGCAGAGGTTATTGACTTTTTTTTCCTTCCATGTTTGTATGTAAGGTCTTTGACTTTGAGCTGAGCAGCGAGGACATGGCCACTCTACTCAGCTACAACAGGAACTGGAGGGTGTGCGCCTTGATGAGGTGAGTTCCACTGTCGGACTTACTCCACGTCACCAAGCACTTAGAGTAACAGGCATCTCTCGGGCCCCAGAAGCCTGGTCCTCACCTTGCAGCCCAACCTGCTTTCCCACAGACCGTGTCTCCTAATCCATACAGAGCAGGAAGCACTGCACAGAGCCAGGGGAGGGTAGCTGTCAGGAGACCTGTCTGGGAGCACAGTTGGCCCAACTTTGACATTTCAGTTGCCTTTCTGAGATAAGATGCTCCCAGGGGCTCATCTGGTACCCACCTTCCCAGAAGAGTTCGCATGTGATGTAATTGGCTTAATGACCCTAATAAGGAATTTGGAAGGAAGACCCTGGTGCTGGGCTCAGGGTAGTCCCAACTCTGACACATGACACCCCATGACTGTAATGCCACTCAGGCACCAAGGGCCCTTTCAGCTTTTCCTCTACTGGTTTCTTGCTTTCCCTCTGAAATGGGGTTTGGACTCCAAGTCCCTGGGGATTTTTGCTCTAAGAAGCAGCCTGTGTCCCCGATGCCTGCTTTGTCTTTCTAGCTTGATTCTCAAGTGTGGCACTTGTCATCTGCATGGCTCAGTGTTGACTCAGTGGCAGCTGCGATGAGTGCCTTATGCAGTAACGTTGTTTGTGATTCAGGCTGTTTGCGTGTTGCTATCACAGGGCCCTCGGGTTCTAAGTAAGCTGTAAACAGCCAGCCCAGGAGTCTGAAAGGGGACCATTTCTAATATACTAGGACACTTAACCTTTTGACATGAAAATCTTTTTTTTATTTTGATCTAATGGTCAGGAGAAGTGAATCCCCTGCCTATGGGGTCCATTTGGTTCCTAGAGCTGTAGTAGTCACTCAGCCCGGCATTTTCCTGGGACTGCTGATGTTGACATCACAGCTTTTTGGGGAGAGAGTCAAATACCCTCAGAACTGCATTAGGGGATGGGAAGAAATGAGCAGTGCACATTTGCTTGGATTCTGGGAGAGAAGGGCTACTTCAGACATGGGAAGCATGCATCTTCTGAGGAGAGACACAATCTTTCTTAATTTGATTAAGAAAGAAACGACCTTTTTTTATATTTGATTTACCTTCCTGCTCTCCTCCAGAGAGCGGGAGCGAGCTGGGACTTCATGGTATCTATTGTCTCTGATTTGTATTGCAGAATTTACTGGCTTTTTAGTTTTGTGTGTTTTTTTTTTTTTTTTTTTTTTTTTTTTAATGTATACACATACATGCACACGTTCAGGCTTTGACACCTTGCCTGTCTAGTTTTTCTGGTGTCCTTGCCATTTTGTTCCATTACAAGGCACTGGCCCTACCAAATAGACTCTGAGCCTTGGCTTTATTTCATGTCAGCCCTTCCCCCACCCCCCACCCCCCCACCCCCGCTGGTAAACCCCAGCTGCTGTTAGGCTCTCATTTCGCTCCAGATGTCACAGAGGTGCCCTCCTCTGTCCTGGGAGAGCCTGGCTGCTTGACTCGCCCTTCAGGATTCAGCCTGGTACATTTTGTAAACCCTTCGATTACTTCCTTATCTCTGTTCGGGTGTTTGAGCAGATAAAACGAACTGGGTGTGGTGCCCCGTGTTTGTAATCCCAGCCCTTGGGAGTTGGAGGCAGAGAGATCTGAACTTCAAGGTCATCCTCTGCTAACCAGTGTGTTTGAGGCCAGCCTGGCCACGCCAGGCCGTCTTAAAGGACAACAGAAAGATGACAGGATACTGTATGATCCTGCCAGCCTGTCAGAGTTCCCAGGAGGCAGGGATCAGGACTTGCTGCCCAGTGTGTTCCGGGGTAGTGCAGAGAGCAGCCTGTCACGTGCATGCTGGTTCATGACATCACAAGACAAGAGGAGCCCAGAGGCTGAGCAGCTGTCTCAGTGTGATCAGAAGGCTCTAAGACTGGCTCAGTTCACAATGAGACATACGTTTCTGTGTGTTGATGACTTGTTACAGTCAAAACCTTTTCCTTGAGAGCTGACAAGATGGTTTGGAGTGCTCAGACATTTGGCATCAGTCCTGAGGATGAACAGAGTTCTATCCCCGGGACCCACATGGTAGAAGAGAACTCACAAGTTGTCCTTTGACCCCAACATGTGCGCACGAACAAACACACACACACACACACACACACACAGAGTAAATAAATAAGTGAACCCAATTAATATTTGGAAGTCTTTAACTTGTAAATCACATGTGCTCTTCTGACAGCTGTGCCAAACACAAGGATTACCCCTTCCATGACGAAGTCTGAAGCTGTGGCGGGCGGATCCCTGCTCCTCCTCAAGTGGCTTGCACCTCTTCTTTCTGCCTCATCTGCCCTTGCAAGTGTCCTGTGTCTCTGCACTAGGTGGCACCTTGCAAACCAGATGGTGAGAATTAGTTAGTTTGACGTAGAATCTGGAGGGCAGTACCAGTAGCCAAGGTGTTTCTTCTAGCCTTCTTTGGTCTTTCCTCTTACCCACCTGGAGGACTTTAACACAAGTACCCTTTCCAACCAAAGAGAAGCAAGCTTTAGAGCCTAAGCCATGCCACTAACACTTAAATTTGAGTGCTTAGAACTGTAATCCTTTGGGTCAGACTTCTCCTTGCCTCAAATAAAAACTGCTTTTGTGAATTTGGTGGTGGTCCATTTTGTTCTCGTTCTGTGAAACAGTAGCCCCGCTTCTGCTGCACACCCAGCCTGCCCTCCCTGAGTGCTAAGCACAGACTAATGCTGTGGACAAACTGAGGGCCCTTACTTATCCTAGCCTTGCATGGCATAGTGTTAGGGTGAGCTTAAATGGAGGGTGTCTGGGCCTTGTGTCTGGAGACTGAGAGGTCTTAGGTGGGGTATACCCAAGAATTTTAAGGGTCTACACGTGTTCTGAGTGATTGTCACTGTGTCTAGGACTTTTTGCTAGGGCATAAAGCCCCTGGATGTCACACTTTACATGGGTGGTCCTCCCTGTGAAGGCCTGAGTACCTGAGGGCAACAGACTTTTGTGAAGCCCATCACCTAGAAGAAAGGCATAAAAAGCTGACGTCAGCTGGGTATAGTGAACACTCTGAAGTGACAGAAATAGATTTCGGGGCCTGATGTTCTTGCTGGTCTCTGGTAGCATTTCCTAATCCAGGGTTCAGATGACAGAAGGCAGAAGAGATAGGATGCACAATGTGACTCGAGGCTTCAGAAAGCCAGTAGCTCTGTTCCTGGCTGAGTTTGTTGGTTATAGGCGCATCTGATCATGTCTATCACATCTGATCATGTCTAATGATTGCTTTACACGTCACTGATATTTATGCCACTCCTGAAGGGAGCTGGGTGGCAGCGGTTGCTAGGCCTCTTCGGAGAAGGAATGAGGTTCAGAACGTCAACAGCTGAGGCCAAGAGTTCCACCTGGACAGGCTGCTGGGTGTCCCCTGGTCTGAGATCTGTGTCTAGCATCCCAGTAGTTCAGTTCCTCTTGCTGGAGTAGGTATGTCCACTTCTCTAACTGTTCTAGGTGGCTAATACTCCTCTCTAGGTAGTTCAGAGTTGACCAGAAGATACTGGAAAACTTGGGGGACAATCACTAGGAAGAGAATTTTCGCTTTAAGACAAAACTTAGCACTGTCGGGGAAATTAAAGAGGGGATGACCCCTCAGTGTATTCACTGCGAAGAGCTTGTTCTCTTGTGCCAGCCCATATTCTTCGAGGCCAAGGGGTCGCTACCTATATTCTTTGAACTACAATTCCACTTGCTCTGACTGGTAAATTATTTAATCTATCAGCCTTTGTATTCTCAGTCTATAAATGTTTGCTTTAGGGTGACCGTAAGGATTAAATGATGTCAAACATGGCAGCCAAGCTAGAGAAATGGCTGGCTCAACAGGTAAAGCTGCCAAGCTTGACAACCTTAGTTTGATCCCTGGGACATATATGGTGGAAGGAAAAGAACTGATTCCCACAAGTCCTTGATCTCCACATGCACTCCAAGGTATTCACGAGTGTGTGTGTGTGTGTGTGTGTGTGTGTGTGCGCGCGCGCATGCATGTGAGAGCACACACGTAAACCCCTAGTACCTTTGTAGCTCACAAATAGTATCCCGGGGTATAGCTGTGCTCAGGGAAGGGCTCTTTCCCCTGTAGAAAAAAACATCAGATCTGTGGTCTGGGCTCTGCCAGAACTCACACACAGGAAGGGATACCATTTGGCTCCTGACAAACTTTATTTCCATCTCTAGGATTTTATTTACTGGCACAAAGAATATATGCTAAAGAAAAGGCTGCCTGTGATGTTTTCATGGATGAAGTTTATGGGATTAGTCGTTAAGTCCAAGCATAGGATGCAAGAGATGGTAAGGACTGTGGAGAACATCTAACCTGGTGTTTTTCCAGACCAGCATTTTCAGTTTTGTTTTTGGCAGCAGACTTCATTCTGAAAAGAAGTTCTGCCTGGACCTTCAATATAAAAACTGCAGATAAAGGTTCAAGTGAGGGAGGAACCCGGGCATGGAGCTAGAAGTATCCTCTCCCAAAGCCTCCTAGGCAGGAGGGACCTGTAACACAGTTTCCAAGCCCTTTTTTGTTGTTTCTAACAAACCGTCAGAGTCTCATTGGTCGAGAATGTCTGAGGATTGTGAGATTCTTGGCTGGGATCTACCCTCAAGGTGGTGTTTTCCTTCAGTCATGCTGATGCTGGGTACAGACAGAGGCGCTCACACGTACTGCATGTACTGTTTTAGTTAGGGTTTTTACTGTTGTGAACAGACACCATGACCAAGGCAATTCTTTTAAGGACAATATTTAACTGGGGCTGGCTTACAGTCAGGTTCAGTCTAGTGTTGCCAAGAAGGGAGCATGGCAGTGTTCAGGCAGATGTGGTACAGAAGGAGCTGAGAGTTCTTTTATCTTCATCTGAAGGCCACTAGAAGAAGGCCAGTTTCCAGTCACCTAGGATGAGGGTATTAAAGGCCATGCCCAAAGTGACATACCTGTTCCAACAAGGCCACACCTACTGCCACAAGGCCATACTTCCTAGTAGTGTCACTCCCTGGGCCAAGCATGTACAAACCATCATGTGTACCTTTTTCGAAAGCTACTGGCATGTCCACACATGATATCTGACTCCCTGAATAAGTGACCTCAGCATACATAACATGTAAGCCACGGTGCCCTTCATGATAGCATCTCGAGGGTAAACATCACCATTTCCACAATAACAGACCAGCCAGCCTTGTGTAGTGGGTGCACCTTAAGGCTACTGAAACTTATAATCTGAGAACTGCATATTTCTTAGAGGACTCTCAGAAGCATTGATACACATGTGTAGTCTTTAAAGAATATATGTTCAAATTAGGACCAACCAAAACCAAACAACATCCCTGAGGATCAGAGGGTGACTTATCAAAGCTCACTAGCTGTTTAGTGTGAAATGGGCCCAGAATCTGGGCCTCTGGATTTTTGTCTACTAGACTACATTGTAATATTATATTAGATTAAAATAAAAATCACAGAGGCTGGAGAGATGGGTCAACTGTTAAAAGCATGTACCGCTCTCCCAGAGGACCTGGGTTCAAGTTCCAGCACCCGTATCAGGTGGCTCACAACTGTCTGTAACTCCAGCTTCACGGCATCTGATGTTTCTGGCCTCCATGAGCATCTGTTCTCATGGGCACATGCCCACAAAGACACATAATTTAAAGTGATAGAAATAAGTCCTTGAAAAATAAATTTATAGCAGATTCCATGTATAAACATATCACCAAGTAATGGAAGCTGACATCTACAGTGTCAGGTCATGTTGATGATAGGAACTTAATCTGATAGGATGAAGCTGTCACTCAGTGTCCTAGCTAGGGCTGCTATTGCTGTGATGAAACACCATGGCTAGAAGCCACTTGGGGAGGAAAGGGTTTATTTGGCTTCTACTTCCACTTCTCTGTTTATCATGGAAGGAAGTCAGAGCAGGAACTCAAAGAGGGCAGCAATCTGGAGGCAGGAGCTGATGCAGAGGCCATGAAGGGTGCTGCTTACTGGCTTGCTTGCTCTTTATGGCTTACTCAGCCTGCCTTCTTACAGAATTCACAACCTACAGTGGGCTGGGCCCTTCTCCATCAATCACATATTAAGGAAATGCTCTACAGTCCTACCTATAGCCCGATCTTATGGAGGCATTTTCTCAGTTGAGGGTTCTTCCTCTGATGACTCTAGCCAATGTCAACTTAACATAAAACTAGCCAGTGCACTCAGTCTATTCTCCCTCCAAAGAAAAACCCTAGTTGTAATTCAACATAACAAAACAGACAAATAGCAGGGATACCCTCTAAAACACATGACCACTTCTCAGACTCATGAAAATAAGGAAGAACTGAGAACAGACTAAGGAGACACATTGACTATAGATGAGGCCCTGGAACAGGAAATGAGCACCAGCAATCTAAATTGGCATAGACCTCAACTAACTAATTTCTTGGCATTGATTCACTAGCTCGGCCAAGTCAACTGTTAATAACTGGAAAGTGGGTGTGAGTTATCTGCTAACTGGCTGTACTATCTTCAAAAATTTCTATAAATTCTAAAATAAAGTACCTCCTAGGAGAAAATTTTGCAAACACTTAGAAAGCAGTCACTGTGAGCAAACGTGTAAATTACTCACCTGCTCAAAGGTAGCCACATACATTCCTTATATTAAGCAGATAAAATTATTCACAGACTGTAGAACTGAATGATACCTTTACTAACCGTATTCTTGGAGAACTCATTTCTAAATATAAATAAAGATGTTTGTGAAAAATCAGGAACACGCTAGGCCAAAATGCCTTGACAAATTGTCAAAAAAAAATTGATATCACTTTCATATTCTCTGACCACTGTTAAACAAAACCATGAGGTTGTAACAAAGTTATCTAGAAACTATCACCCTATATGCATTCCGAAAATTTGAAACAGATAAACAATCAAGTCAAAAATTAAAGGTAGCTGACAATAAATACTAGCAGTGGTGCCTGCTCATTGCTTATGAGTTTGACATATGTTAATTTGCACTAAGCCCTCTAACAATGAGAGGAAGTTTATACCCTGTTTACAGATAAAGCTTTTGGGGCCAACACACCAGCAGCAGCAAGCCGGATAATAATGGTGGGCTGAGATTTCCAGATAACCTTCTTGCTCCTGAGCTAAGTCTAACTCCTCAGACTGTCACCTAACATAAAGTAGAAAACATATACAGAAATATAAAGACATTATCTGTCAGACTGCTGTACAGACAATATGTAGTGAAACTCATAATCTCATATCCATGAATGAAGTTGAACGGTTGCTTTAAAATCTTTCCATAATCTGGGCTAAGGACATAGCTCAGTGGAACAGTTCGTGCCTAGAATGTGCAGGGTCCCAGCATCCCTCAAAATTTCATAATCAATGGATTTATATAAATATGTCTCATGCCGGTTTTACACAATGACAATCTCATGCAAATTCTTTCAGAAAACAGTGTCATACCTTTGTTTCTGTTGCTATTATAAAATGTTCTAACACAAAAAAAAAATAACTTGGAGAAACGAACGGGTGTTTGCAATTTCAGGTTACAGTCCATCACTGTATCATTGTGGGGAGGTCAAGACAAAAACCTCAAACAGCTAGTCACATCATATCAGTAATCAAGCAGACAAGAAATAAATGCATACATGCTCACTTGCTGCTAGCTCTGTCTCTCTGCTATTCTACATGTCAGGAGCCCCTGTCTAGGGAATGGTGCCGCCCATGGTGGATAGGTCTTAACCACAACAATTTAACATTTAAGGCAACCCCCCACTGCCATGCCGACAGGCCAACCTTATCTAGACAATTTCTTAGTTAGGACTCTAGATGATTCTAGATTGTGTCAGGTTGACAGTTAGAAACTAACCTTTGCAAGTTTTCAAACTCTGAGTGGAACAGCTCAAGAAAGGCAGGTAGGAGGAATCGCAGACTAATTTCACTGAAGACAAACATCCTGAACAAACTATAGTTAACAATATTGAATAATGTATAAAATGACCAATGTGATTTTATCTTGGGGGTTCTATTGTTGGTTTATTGCTACAAAGTAATGCGATTCTCCAGATGAACAAATTGTGTGTGTGTAGAAAGCCATAAGAAAAAAATTCAAATGACTTTATGATAAAAATCTTTCAGTAAACAAGGAACAGGAGAACACGGCTTTAGTGTGGTAAAGAGCATCTATGTCATTATCAACATCAGCCTATCATAGTATAGCCTCACACTGTGCAAACCATAGCCATGTGCTCCCTTGTGAGTGAATATATATACTGGAAAAATAGGAAATAAAAGTAGACAGTAAAATTCCATTTATACAAAGGTTGTAAATAGGCAAACTGAATAACATATTTTGAAACTATTATAGGTCATAAAACTATACAGAACAAGGGGACAATTTTGTTAACATCTGTGCTCAGTCTTGTTATGAGAAAGGTATGTATAAGCCTCTGAGGTACTACTGATTTGTTAACCTGGGTTCTGAGAACATGTATGTTCATTTTCAGTCTTCATCATTTTAGTTTATTCTATTGTGTATGTGATATGAATAAGCATTCATGTGGGGTGTATGTGTGTGTTGTTCACTTGTGTGTGGAGACAGGAGTTGACATTTGGTGTTTGTCTTGGATACTCTCTACATTATTTTTTGAGCCAGGGAACCTGGGATCATGGAGTTCATTGATTCAGCTACATGGCCGAGCAGAAGATCCAAGACCTGCCTGTCTTCAGCCACACATTTGCCCCCAGCAATGGCTGACACAAAGACACTGCTGTGTCTTGCTTTTTACACGTCTTCTGGGGATCTCTTTGCACAACAAGCACTTTACCTAATGAGGCATCTCTCACTTGCTTATTTTCAAAATGGTATACAGAGAATCTAGATGTGTGTGTGTGTATTAGAATAAATTCTGAGGGATGACCAAGGGCAATAGCAATAGCCTGTATTGATCTGAGATACAGGCCTTCTGGGCTCCCCCAACCAACAATTCAAAGGGAGATTTCCTAAGCTGGCACAGGGATTTTGTTAGTCTATGGGTCTTGGTCTTTAAAATATCTGTCTGTCTGTCTGTCTCTATCTACCTACCTATCTATCTACCTACCTATCTATCTATCTATAGATCGAATATACATTAAAGTAATTTTATAAAACTTCCCTCCCGATCTGCAGAGATTGCTCAGCCGTTAAAGGCTAGGCTCACAACCCAAACTCCCCTCCCTTCCCAAACACCTCTCATGTTATTTACCCCTCCTCCCTCCTCTCTGACTGTATCACCCTCCCTTCCCCATTCTCAGTTACAGTTCTCCCCTCATGTCTTCTATCCCCACCCCTTCATGCACCTGCAAATTTCATGATTTCATTTTTCTTTACAACCAAATAGAACTTCATTGTATGTATGCACATGCTTCATTGTCTGTTCACTATGGTCTACTGAATGGCACTTAGGTTGGTTGTTTTCATTTCCCAGCCCCTGTGTACAGAGCACCAATGGGCATGGCTGAGGGAGTATCTCTGTAGTAGGGTAACCAACCCTTTGGTTTTATGTCAAGGAGTGGTGTAGCCACAGCATTTGGTAAGCCTGCTTCTAGCTTTTTAAGAATTCTCCACACTGATTTCTATAGAACAGTGTTTCTCCACCTGTGGGCTGCAACCTCTTTGAATGACCCTTTCACAGGGGTTGCCTAAGACCATGAGAAAGCACAGATGTTTACAGTATGATTCATAAAAGTAGCAAAATTACAGTTATGAGGTAGGAATGAAAATAATTTTATGGTTGGGGGTCTGCACAATCTGGGCAACCGTATCAAAGAGTCACAGCATCAGGAAGGTTGAGAACCAAGGGTCACAACGTTAGGAAGGTTGAGAACTGTTGCCATAGAGACTGCACCCGTGTGCAGTCCCACCAACAGCTAACAAGTGTTTCTCTCTCCTGAGGGAACGCTTTACCAGCATTTCTTAGTTGTTTTCTTGATCTTGGTCATTCTGACTGGACAAAATGCAGACAGAAAAGATGAGATCTCAAAGTATTTTTTTAATTTGCATTTTTTTTCTGATTGCTAAGGATGTTGAACACTCTCAATGACATTTCTTGCCTATTTTTATTATCTCTTCTTTGGAGAATTCTATGTTCATATCCATAGCTCCTTTTTACTCACAAAAATTAACGGTCTCTACATCTCGTTTGTCCTTACATCATCTAGTCGGATTTATGTATCGGGAGTCTCACTTTACAGATGAACTGAAATCAGGGAAATCTCAGTAAGATGTCGAAGATCTCACAGCTTGTCAGCAATGCCACCTTCTAATTCTGTGGCCTTTCTGCTGAATTTCTTGCTCTATTCCTGCTTTCGTAACTTACGACATAGAAACATTTAAGTGGCCAGCTGCCTATGATTAAGCAAAAGGAAGAAAGCAATTATCTTCTTAAACTGATTTTCTCTCGGGTTCTTCTTGGCTTGCTGACTCATGAGTGAGAAGCAAAATTTTCCATCAGGTAGAAGTCATCTCAATGGTATGAGGATGTGAGAGAGGTGGTCAGAGATGAAGCAACAGATTTTGAACTATCACGGCACAATCTCACATGTAGCTGAAACTCAGGGAAGAAAAGGCCAGCCTTGGGGCCCTGCCCAGGAGTCAGATAAGTTCTGATGAATTTGGAGTACAAGTCAAAAGGAATCAAAGAATGAAACCTTTACGGTTTCCCACGGGAGAGGCACAGGGACCAGTACAGTTCGGCACAGTGGAGAGGTTCTGAGGCCTGAGCACACAATGGTGTCAGAAGTGGGGTACATATGTAAGAGCAGATATGTACAAGGCCATTTCGTTGTGTAGTCCACATGGGCCCGCAGCAGTGCCTTATTGGCCTGCACCTGAGAATCCAAGAGAAAGAAATGTGGCTTCCCTCCCAGTTAGCATGGCTCAATAGATTTGCATTGGGTCGTTGGTCTTGACAAACATTCTCAACAGTCTGAGGCTCTGTAGGAGAGGTTCAGTCAAGGGCTAAGTCAAGGGCAACCAGCTGGTCTGAGTGGTTACTTAACTGAGTCACTGAAGACTAGAGCTTAGCCTATGGACTTGAGTCCAGCATTCGTGTGTGTGTGTGTGTGATCTTAATTATTAGTTGGTGTGGGAAGACCCATTCACTGTGGGCAGCACCATTCCCTGAGGGGATCCTGGGCTGTGTAAGTGTGGAGAGAGGGGCTGGGCAGCAGGCGGCATCCATATATCCACTAGTCCCTTCTAACTGTGGATGTAATGGGACCAGCTGCTTCAAGTTCCAGACCCCTTCCTTGATTCTCTGCCATGATGGTCTAACCCAGAACTGTGAGTCAGAATAAACCTTCTCTCCCTTAAATTGGGGTGTTTTTTCACAGCAACAGGAAAATACACTAAGACAGTCACCTATAATCACCTATACTGATATCCTCTTAGTCCTGAGCACATCATTTTGGATACTCAGTCATCAATTAGTGGAACAGTCTGGACTACAGACCCACCGTTTCATCTTCCAATGGGAAACCACAAGGGAGCCGGAGGCTTCCTCTCTATATTGGGGAGCAGTGAGGAAAATGCGTGGTTTTCTCTTCCCTTCCCATCCCCAATCTCAATCCGACAAAGTAAGTCCTTCTTGATTACTTTGTTTAATTATACACCAGCTCATTAGAAAGGGGGTTCTGATTCCTTTTTGTTTGTTTGTTTGTTTGTTTGTTTGTTTGTTTGACAGGGTCTCTCTCTGTAGCCCTGACAGCTGGGAACTTGCTTTGTAGACCAGGCTAGCCTTAAATTCAGAGCCTCTCCTGTCTCTGCCTCCAAAGTGCTGAGATTAAAGGTGTACCACGCCCAGCTCTGGATATTTCTCTCTCTCCCTTTCTCTCCCTCTCTCTCTCCCTCTCTCTCTCTCTCCCTCTCTCCCCCCCCTCTCTCTTTCTCTCTCGTTTTAGAGCTTTATTGTAGAAAGGCAGGGGGAAAGAGAGCAGGTAGAAAGACAGAGGCCGGCCATGGCCACGTGAAGAGAGATGAGGAGGGGGAGAGAGAGAGAGAAGGAGGGCTAGAGATGAGAGTAGGAAAGGTGAGAGCTTAAAGAGCCAGCGCTGTTTTTTTTATTATTTATTTTATGTGTGCGTGTGTTTGCATGTGTGTACACACACATGACACAGGGAGCGTGTGGTGGTCAGAAGACAACTTATGAAAGTCAATTCTGGTTCCCTTCTTTGACTATGTAGGCTCTGGGAATCGAACTCAGGTCATCAGGCTTGGAGGCGAGTACCTTTACCCACTGAGCCATCTCACCACCTTCAGGTTCTGACTCTTAAAAAGTGTTGCCGGGCGTGGTGGCGCACGCCTTTAATCCCAGCACTTGGGAGGCAGAGGCAGGCGGATTTCTGAGTTCGAGGCCAGCCTGGTCTACAGAGTGAGTTCCAGGACAGCCAGGACTACACAGAGAAACCCTGTCTCGAAAAACCAAAAAAAAAAAAAAAAAAGTGTTTAAGGGGAAAAAAAAAAGTCTTCCACGAAAAATAAAGTTGAATGCCTTGGGACTCTCTGCTTGCTTCCTGCACTTGGGTAATGATCAGTGGGTGTTGAGTATGGAGGCCTAGTTATGTGGCCAACTTCCTTCTGCACACTAAAAAGCATGGAAAGATTACTCCATCTCTCATGACAATCTAGAAGTGACTCCTCAGGCATCATCTGGAAGCTGGTGGCATTTTCCCTTAGAAAGAGAGGAATGAGTCCTGCGAAAGATGAACTTACCTATTTCATGCACGTTGTTCCTATGTCCTATTTGATTGCATCTCACTTCCTGGATTTCTCTGGAGGAAAGTAGAAGAGACGGGCTAAGATCTCTGTGCCTATAACTTCTTACCTTTCTACTTTACAGTAGAGAGGCTGCTTTCTCTGCCCATGGAGAGCAGTCTGAACCCTTTGCAAAGTCTTGCCTGCAGGGAAACACGAGGTGATAACTGCCTGATGGTGACAGAGGACAGGAGAGGACTGCATATTTTATAGACCGCAGGGAGGTGATATTCCCATTCACGAGAAGGCAAGTGAAGAATTAGGCAGCACAAAGGGCCTGACCTCTACTCCATGCTGCTGAAATCTTCCTTGACCCAGCTTCTCCTCTGTCCATGTACATGACTAAATTCCTCTTGGATAGGGTGGAGTACATACATGGCCCTCTCTCTGGTTCCTGTCTGCTCCCTGGCCTGCCTGTTTCATCAGAACTCACCTGACAGTGCCTCTGTGGTCGAAGTGGGTTTAAAGTCAAGCACTTGGGCTGAGCACCCTTTACAAGGCCAAAGCCAAGCCAAAGCCAAGCAAAGGCAGACGGGAGCCTTGTTCCTCCTGCTCAGTGTGAGGCAAAGGCCGTTTCTGTCCATGCTTACCACCTCCTAGCCTCCTAAGCTTATAGCACGGTGTGTGCCTCCCTCTGCTGGCTAAGCTGGATCAACACTTCTGTTTTAGTGATTGTATGTGGAGAGACCCTTCCTGGCAGAACCACTGTCAAAGCCACTAACAGAAGAAAGAGTTAGGACAGAGCGGGTACAACACTAAGCCCTTGGTATACACCACCTCCAGCCCTCACTGAGAGTTTGTGAGGGAGGTAGCGTTGCTCCCACCAAACAAGAAAAGTTCTTAACATATGCAGAATGCATGCAGGTTTGAGGAGGAGGGAAGGAGGTGCAGACACAGCTGTCAGACTTCAAGCTCCGAGTTCCGAGCCACTGTGTAAATACATGATCCCTACAGGGTGTGTGTCACATGGCTTGCCCCAGTTGACAGACATGGCAGGCCAGTCATGCCTTGCTATTCCCAACAATCCACCTGCTAATGACCCCACATATCATCTCCCCCTTCTCTTGTGTCCAGAAACCAAATCATGACCACCCTGGTCCTTTCCCTTTACATCCTTGTGTCGTTTGCTCCCTTTATGCCTGCCTCACACTTATGCAGTGATATTGAAACCAGATAGAATTCAGCAGATTTGTCCATACTGACTGGAGGGGAATGAGATTTGACGGTGGATGTAAAATAGGAAGAGAAGTGATCACGTGACCTTTTCACTAATGGAAACCACAGCTGGTAATAACCCTATTATATTACCTTTCCTCTCTGGGGCTTTCCAGAAATATCTTGTAAAATAAAAACCTCAAACCGCACGGGCATTCCCTCTCTTAGTGCCTGTGTTGTTTGCTTGCCGTCTGCCTCTCCAGCGCTGCTCACCCCTCTCTGCAGTGTCTGCTGTTTCCTTTTTCTCTTGCCAGCCTGGGACTCGGATGGCCTCCACCTCCTCTTCACCTGGCTCATTGGCCTATTCCTGGGGTCTCCCTTCTTTTCTGGGTTTCTGCTCTTTTACTAGAGCTGCTATTCCTTCTCCACCCCACCCTACAAGCCTCTGAGCTCTCCAAGGCACTTAGTCAATGTTCCTAGGACCCAAGTCCCCACTACTGAGTTAGGGGGTCCCTTTAGAGTTTGGATCAGATCCACTGATTTCCTTACGTTTCTAAAATCTCAGCAGTGATCTGGGTTCACCCATCGCCAAAGAAGAAAACTGAGGCTTACAAAAACATGTTTATCTGTACTCTCTCCCTGTTGATGGGCACATTTGACTTACCAAACAAACACTCGCTCTTCAATGGCATTCTTCACTCTTGCTTACCCAAGGACCCCCCTACACTGTCGTGTTCACAGTCTTAAACGTACATGTTTAGAGGAGTGTGGTGGTTATAAATCAGAACTGTCCTCTACAGGCCCAAGTGTTGGAATACTTGGTCCCCAGTTGGTGGCGCTGTTTAGGGCTGTTTAGGCGATGTAGCCCTGCTGAAGGAGAGATATCACTGAGGCGGGCCTTGAGAGTTCATAGACTTGCCCTACTTCAGTTTACCCTCTCTGCATAACTTGTGGTTCAAGATGGAGGCTCTTAGCTGCCTTGTCTTGGTGTCACGACTGCCCCTTGCTTCCGTGCCTTCCCACCATGATGGATTTGTAGCCCTGCTGAAGGAGAGATATCACTGAGGCGGGCCTTGAGAGTTCATAGACTTGCCCTACTTCAGTTTACCCTCTCTGCATAACTTGTGGTTCAAGATGGAGGCTCTTAGCTGCCTTGTCTTGGTGTCACGACTGCCCCTTGCTTCCGTGCCTTCCCACCATGATGGATTTGTATCCTTCTACAGTTGAAATAAATTCCTTCCATGGATTGCGTTGGGTCATGGGGCTTTATCACAGCAACAGAGAAGTAACTAACACAAATCATTATAAAATGATTCTCTTTTACAACACCATTTAGCCACAATATACTTGATAATAAATGCATTAAGGGAGGGAAGGAGGGAGGGAGGGAGGGAGAGGGGATCCCAGTTGTTACCATGTATGCTGCTGTTACAAATTTCTTCAAGTGCCACAGAGGCTCATCACCATTTTGAAATTACCATAGTTTTTAAGCTTGTCATCAGATCTGTTATTTGATCATTAATAAAAAACATATTTATTACCACACTATGCATTTTCTCAATATTTTGATAGCAGACTTTCAAGATGATGTAACTGTATTCTTTTAATTGTACATACATGAAATATTCCTAGAAGGACTCCTTGGATTATTAAAAGAAAGTCGTCACAGCCCTCATAGCTCACACAGAGACAATAACAAAGCCACTGTCCTCTGAAGCTTTGGGTCTCTGACAAAGCTCCCATGAGGGTAACCACAGGTGGGAGGGTTGCTGCTCTCCAAATAGACTGGCCATATGGCTTATCTTTGCAGTGAGCATATTTTTAACTATGAAACGAAGGCACCAACATTAACTACACTGGGATAGCAGGACTAAACAGGGACCTCTGGCCGTCCCACTCAGTTTTCCCAAACCGAAGAAATACATGCAAAATACCAGGACAGCAAAAGTGACCTGTAAGGACCAGAATAAAACTTCACCGCAAGTCCGCAGCTGTTGCTATAGATGGTCTCCTAGAATTCAAGCACAGTGACAAATCCAGCTAATAGAAACGAATCAGTTCAGAAGAAATGACCATGGCGTAGACTGACAAATACCAGAGTAGCACTCACTGTGGGCCAGCTTGTGTGTCATAATGACCTCAGGAAGCCAAGAGCAGGATCGTCCTCACAGATGATGGAGAGAAGGATGAGGTTTTCTTCAATAAACAAAAATTATTAGATGTGCACCATCACCTCAGCGCTCTCGGCTATGATAATTTTGTCCCAGAACTCAACTCTCATGTCTCATTCTGGGTTCTGAATGGGCCCTGAAATTTATAACATTGCTTCCTCCCATCTCTCACTGTAGTCAACTCAGCGTTATTACAATGTGTGCTCGGTCGGCATTTGCACCGTAGACCATTTTGCTGACACCACGGAAGCCAATGACTGGAAGTGAGGCTTGGGACGCATGCGCCCAACATTCCCAGGCTCTCCATGTACTGGCTTCATAGTAGCATCTGTGCCTCACCTCTTCGTTTGCATTTTGCTGAGCTGTTGTCAAGTTCTAGTTCATGGGGTGTTGAGAGAATGCCTTGGTAAGAACTGAATGTACAAAGCACGGGCTCGATCATTTATCACCTTGGTGGAAACAAGATGAATTTCTGTTTTCAATGGAAACTAGACAGGAACGTTAGAAGGGATGGCTGGGGTTGACTGCATGAAAAATTGAAGCTGTGAGAAAGAAAGAGAGATAATTCTATATAAAAAGGAAAAGTGCAGGCTGAGAAATTTACATCAAAATGGAAAAGAGGGTCTTGCTCCAAGATGACCAAAAATGAAGTAACAAGGAGATTGTGCCAAAAAGGGCAGTGGCCATGCACTGCCAATTCACTCTATAACCTGTGCTGGGTGCGTGCCGACGGACAAGGCCGTTAAGAGGGCCATTGTAGAGGCGGCCCAGTATAGGTGCTAGGAACAGCCCTCAGGTCTTCGGAAGAGCAACAAATGCTCTTAACTGAAGATCATCTCTCCAGGCCCAGGATATTTTATATCATGATCTAATATGTATTTACTTTGGGACAGTAAGTTTTACACATACACACGGGGGGGGGGGCAGAGACAGACAGACAGACAGACACAGAGAGAGAGACAGAAAAAGAGAGACAGAGGAAGAGAGAGGAGAGGGAGGGAGAGGGGGGTGGATTTATTGGGTGCATAAGGCCCTGCTATTTCCATGCTATTGTATCCAAATTTTCTTTGTAATACTGGTCAGGGGGCACTTAATCCATTTCATAGTCTACGATGGAAGGGAGATATGCTTACTGAGTACAATCTGCATTCTCATGGTCTATTAGTTGATTGTGACTTGCAGCTTTAAAAAGGAAAAAAAGATTTTCTTTTTTTTTTCTTTTTTCTTTTCTTTTTTTTAAGACTGGGCCTCATTATGTAGACCAGCCTGGCCTTGAACACACAGAGATCTGCCTGCCTCTGCTTCCCAAATACTGATATTAAAGGTGTGTGCTACCATATCTGGCTAAAGAAAAAAAGAGATTTTTTTTTAGGGGCTCCAAGAAATATATTATTAGATGTAGAATACATGTAGACACCTCAGATAGGATTGAAAATAATTTCTAAAATATAAAAAAAAATCTGTATAAACAATGATAATCAATTTCTGTTGATTAAATGAGCAATATTGATGAGGGTGTCTAACACCAATGACAACATTAATGTGATTATATTTCTGTGTATGTTCCAAACAAATCTGAGTGATTTATGTATGGATGCTGCCCAGCATAACTGACGGCAGATTACTGGTGCATTGGATAAGGAGTCTGGTGCTCCATTTGGGGTGCCATGCAAATGCTCGTACCCAAATGTAATTCTGCTTCTGGGAATTTGTCCCAGGGAAGCAATCCAGTAAAAAAGCAACATCTCTACACGCAACTTTCTATACCAGCAGTTAAATAGTGAGAGATAAGAAGCCTTCTAAATAGCCAGGAATAGCACAATATTTAAATAAACACACGACATCAACTCAAAATATTTTGTTACCCGATTGAGAGATTACGATGATATCCAGCAACAAGAGAAAATGTTTATGCTAATCAATGCAAAAGTTATGGAAACAAAGCCCCATGAGATCTAGCTACTGTGGCTGTTTAAGAAATTACCTTAAAACTTGGTGGCACTTACTACAGGTCAGGAACTCCAACCGAATAAGCAGTGTGGCAGGCTGGTCTGGGCCTGTGAGGCTGGACTTAGCTAGCACTGGCATCACTGGGAGCTTCATCCAGGCCTGTTCCATCACGTGTCTGGCAGTTGGTACTGGCCTCAGCTGAGCCCCTGGCTGCCTGTTGACTAGGGGACTATGGCTCAGGCTCTCTCAGGACATCATGGCTGGGCTCCAAAGGCAGAAGTCTCTAAGGGAGCCAGGCAGAAACTGATTCAGCTCATGCAGCCCAATGGTGACAACTACACAGGCCTAATCCCCCCACTCTCCAGTGAAAATCACCATGCCTCATGGGCAAGCGACACCAATCTATGGTGAAGAGTGACAGGTTCCACAAGAGCATGCAGCACTGGGAGGTTGTGGCTATTTGCAGAAAATAGAATATAACACAGCATGTAATGACTGCGGCCACACAAAAAATGATAAGAGTATTAGAGGCAGGACTGTGGGAAACAGTTGTTTTATTTTTTAATTGTTATTGTTTTGAGGGTTTTTTTTTTTTTTTTTTTGGTCAAGGAGTAGAAATGTATTAATATAATTGTATCAACAAGGACTTAGGTTGACAAAACTTTGGAAATTATTCCTAGGGTGACCCCAGCTTCCCTTTGACCTTCGTTTATAAAATTACATTGGTCTTTCAGTTGATAGTGTTCAGTCTACTGCGTTGATGACATCCCACCCATTTTTGAAACATAGACCAAGGTGAACCCAAGCCCCTTGAATCAAGTGATTCTTTCCCATCTTTATCATCCTTTCCTCTAGCAACATGAAATTGTATTTGTTGTTGTCTTCCTATGCCCTGGCTTTCCAAGCCACACTCCGGCCTCTCTCTTTGCAGCGCTGACCACCCATCCACACTGCCCTCTTCCAGTCACTTGCTCCTGAAACTCCTGGTCCTCACTTTTGTTCCCCCTGCCCCCACACTCCCTAACTAAGTCAGAATCTCCCCACATCATCTACTCTTCACACTGTGAATCCTCCAAGAAACTCAAAGGCTACACCTCAGCTATAGAGTATTCCAAGGGAAGTTTTACATAAGGGGGCCTGGAGAGATGGCACCACGCTTGAGAGCACTGGCTGCTCCTCCAAAGGACCTGGGCCCAATTCCCAGCACCTACCTGGTCACTTACAACTATCTAGAGCTCTGGTCCCAGGGCATCCAGTGCCATCTTCTGAGCTTCACAGACACTAGGCACATATGGTACGCAGACATGCATGCAGACAAAACATTCATATGCGTTTAATTTAAAAATTAGATTCAATGAGGCCTATAGCTTGTGCAGTTTAGTTGGGTTGGGTAATTCCGACACTTCCTTAGATAGCTGAGTCTCTCTCCAGCTGGCAAAGCTTGGCTCTGCTGGAAGAGGCTCTTGGCCTTGAGCATCAGAGATGAGTCTTCTGGAAGGCTTCCCTGCTCTCCATACTGATGGGCTTTCTCAGCCTCTTCACTGTGCACAAGTGAGGCTCTCGGCTGATGGAGCCCCATCTTGAGTGTCACTAACAGAAGAATTTTCTGCTTCCTGTCCCAGCCTCCAATTTTCCTTTCTGTCTCAAAGGGGCCAGGCTTTATTCTACTTCCTAGTGAGTGAAAGTTCCCCCAAAGACCCCCACCTTCCACGGAGCCCCACACAAGGTTGAATAACTGAGTCTGTGAGTGTAGAGAGGGTTGTATGCTGCAGGGCAATTTCAGTTCACCATGGGGCCACCTGTAGTGGTTTGAACAGGTTTGGACCCCATGAATTCCTGTTTGAATGCTTGGCCCACAGGGAGTGACACTATTACGAGGTATGTCCTTGTTAGAATAGGTGTGGCCTTGTTGGAAGAAGTGTGTCACTATGGGCGTGGGCTTTGAGGTCCTATGTCCAGTGTGGAAGAGACTCTCTCCTGGCTGCCATTAGATCAAGATGTAGAACTCTTGGCCCCTCCAGCACCATGTCTGCCTGCATACTGCCATGCTTCCTGCCATGATGATAATGGACTGAACCTCGGAAACTGTAAGCCAGCCCCAATTATATGCTGTCCTTTGTAAGAGTTGCCTTGGGTATGGTGTCTCTTCACAGCAATGAAACCCTAACTAAGACGCCACCTTTAGCTACCATATAGCTGCTTCTTGTCCACCTTGTGACTACCCCTAACAACCTTGTGGCTAACGATACTCACAACAGATACAACTTTTTGGAATGCTCCCACCAGTCAAAAGGCAGTGTAATGAGGCAGCACCTGAGGCCCAGAGCAGAGATTGCCTCCTTTGGTTTAACCCCTTCCCAATGTTTCCACCAGTGTATTTGCAAAGTACCTTAAGTTATGACTTTCTCTGTTCTGTTACCATAAAGACTCCACCAAAATGCTACCACATTGGAACATTGAAATTTGGAATAACCTACATCTGTGCTCCCAGGTTGTGGCCACTCACACTTGACTCCAGAGTAAACATCTCCCATTCCCTTTGAATTGTGTTTTTACGCCGCCGACATCCCTTGTGCCCCAATTACTGTCTTCCAGTTTCCACCTCAGCCTTAAAGACAGAAGGAGGTCTTGTTTATCCTGAGCAGTGATGGAACAGAAAGGCAAAGGCCTTTAGTGAATCCTCTCTGTGGATAATGTCTTGGCCTCAAGAGTGTAGCCCCGCTCATCTTTAAATGTCAAAAGTGAATATGCACTTGGCCTTTCTCGAAGCAATTCTTCTGTAACAAGTTCTGATCTCTTCCCAGACGCCGGGCTCCTAGGGCCGCCTGTGTGTAAAGGTCATATACAAAAGAAGACAAAAGAGAAAAATTGCATCCAATTTCAGATGATCCCTGGACATACATTCTCCGCTCAGCTCTGCCTGCCCCTGCCCCAGCAGCTCTTCAAGCTCCATCGTGTCACATAAAACTGTCTATTACATATCTGCAAGCACCTCTAAGACCAAACAGCATCTTCTCCCTAACTCTGTTCTTTCTCCTATGCTCCCAGCATCAAAGCTAAGCAAGGTAAATGGCAGGAAAGAAGGCTCGTGAATCTCAGATATCAAAGGCTTTCCTAATTCCTGCTTCTTATTCATTGGGATCCTGAGTGGGCCAATGGGTGTTGACACCTTTAAGGAGCATGCATGCCTGATGCCTCTGATTCTGACCAAAGTGGCACAGAGGAGGGGGCACATTAGGAAAACGTGGCACATGCCCTGAAAGGCAGAAAATGGATCTGAAGTCAAGCACCAATCTCACCAGTAGACTTCCCCTCTCTTCCCGCCGTTAACTCAGGATACGGCCCTTTGCCCAGTGAGAAGCCTGAAATTCCTGCCGGCCTCCTCGGCTCCCTTGCTGCCTCTCCTTTATCAGCTGGATAACTTCTCTGCCCTCTAGTCAGCTCTTTCACCTGCATCTTCCCCTGCATTCCCTCTCCCACTGATGGATGGCATCTCGGTCAAATCGTTTGGCTGGCTACGTTGTCCTGCTGAAAGGTTCCTGGGAAGGACCCTTCTCTGTGGTGATGGCTCATTTAATCACACCATTTCCACTTAATGGCTCATAGTACCATTAAAAAGATTTATTTTGAGAGAGAGAGAGAGAGAGAGAGAGAGAGAGAGAGAGAGAGAGAGAGAGAGAGAGAGAGAGATATCTTGTGTGCCCATGCAAGTGCATTTGCGAATGCAGGTACCCACAGAATCTAGAAGAGGATATTGAATTCCTTGGAGCTGAAGGTACAGGCAGGTGTGAGCCTCCGGATGTGGGTACCGGGAACTAAACTCGGGTGCTCTACAAAAGCAGTGAGCGCTCGTAACCACTGAGCTGTTTATATCTTCAAACCTCAAATCCATCACAGCTCAAGTCAAATTTCTAGTAAAGAATTAAGGGAGAAGGAAGTGGGGAGTGACGTCAGGCTGTGAGGTCAGCATATGAAAGAAACCAGTCCGCTGAGACACACACACACACACACACACACACACACACACACACACACACACACGCACACGCGCACGCGCACACGCACACGCACACACACACACACACACACACCCTAAACCAGGGCTACAGATAACAGATGTGGAGGAAATCTCGCCACAAAGTCACATAGCTCAACAAAACTCACACAAGACATTTATTGGGAAAAACACAGGAGGTCGACTGTCTCTGCTTGGGAGAGAAGCCGCAAAGAACTGAGCGGGAGGCGGGGTTTGTATAGTTTCTTGTGGGGAGGAGCTTTCCAGGGTGGCCTGGGATTGGCGGGATTATGTGACCTCACCTTGGATTTTTTACCCTGTACGACAGGTTTTGCCACTTGCAGGGCAATCGACGTCAATTGTCTGGGTCCAGATGGCTGTTAAAGTGTTCTTTGGGCAGAATCTGGAAGTTGGAGAGTCTCCGGAGTGGGGCCTGGCCTCGCAAGTGCCTTGAGGTGCTTACAAGAAGAATCCTGGTTTCCGTGATTCACCTTGCGGGAGTGAGAGGTTGGGATAAGGAGGGCAGGAGAGAAACTTTCCTTCTAAGCCTGATTCTGGGACCTTCACTTAGAGACATTGTTTTCTGAACAACAGCGGTGAGGTGCAGCAGGACCTGGTGGAGTCTTGCACTGCCATTTGCTGGTTAGAGCCTTGGGGAAGTGATTTAACCTCTCTGTACTCCAGCATCGGCATCTACAAAAGAAGGCAGCAAAAACTGCAAGAGAGAGAGAGCTGTTATGAGGACTGCCCACCACTTAGCAAAGGCCACAGGATGCTATAGGCATGTCTCCGCTTTGAGGCCATCCATTAGGGTACTAGCTTCTCCAAACTTCTGCTTGGCATCCTCACAGAGGGTCCATTGCAGTATAGTTTTTCTCTGCCCGTCTCCTGCTCCTCTACAGTAAAGGTAGAGGAATACTTCAGCTAGGTGGTCACTCTAGGACCAAAATTTCCTGCAGATGCTGTGGCAGAGGCAGTGGACTAGCAATTATGGGCACTATGGGCATCCTCCAGGCTATCCTGAAACAGTGCTCTCCCCTCTGTCCGCTTGTAGCCCATCTAAGAGTGCCCCTTCTCTCTGCCTGCTGTGACTTTAATAGGCAACACCTCCACTCTCAACAGGTTCATGAGCCGAGCTTGGCTGACAACGGATGGGGTGTAGGGAAGTGGCTGGGTTCTCCGGTCTCTGGTCTAATCACTCACTAAATCCTTTGATGGCTTCTTAACACGATGCTGTCATTTGGAAGTATGGAAAACTTGGAGGTGGGACCTCTTTAAAGGAAGTGCTCTCTGGGCAGGCACGTGTCCTATTTGCATCCTGTCCTCCATAAGCCACCGTGCTCTAGCAGGTGCCTGCCACATGATCTTCAGCCTCATTTTACTCCCATAGCCATGAAGCCAGCAGACCACGGTGAGACATCTAAAACCACGCACCGAAGTCCTCCATCTTTTAAGTTATTTTTCCTGCAGGATTTAGTTTTAACAACAGAGTGTCTGACCACCATGCTGTTGTCCTTTCAGAGTTCAGACTGCAGAAGCGCCATTCTCTAGGCTGACCGTGCTAGTGTGATAATTTTGAAAACGTAAAGACTGTCACCAAGGTCCTGGGCACTGGTTAGAGCTAAGGAAGTACCCCGGAGGGTGGCATAGTGAGATAGAGGAGGTGGGGACTGACAGGAGGCGAGCACCCAACTGTCCTACAGATCAAGGATCTGAGGTAAGCCCCAGGGCAGTGTTAACGGGAGGCAGGGGGGCTGAGGTGTTCCCGCTGTGAGCCAGAGCTGTCCTGAAAAGGACCTTTGACCCAGAAGAATCACATTTCTGCTAGGCTGTCATGGTCTATCCCAGAGCCAGGGTCCTGCTCAGTTCTATTGGGACAAATCTCTTGAAACAAGGAAGTGTGTGATATCAGCTGTCTATAGCCACGGAGCACCACCGTGGAGGGCTAGGTTTCCCTGACAGGGCTCAGTTTCTACAGTGGCTTGTCGGAGGTCAATCTTGCCAGTTTCTGCCTTTCCCTCTGATGTGTTGGCTCTGCCCAGGCCTGAATTTTAAAAGACTCTAGAATGTCCAAAACACATTCCTATGGCTCTTTGAGGGTCAGAACTCACCACCACCACCACCACACACACACACACACACACACACACACTCACACTTTTTACCATGAACATTCCCATCTTAGACCAGTCTCAAGAAACTTTAATAATCAAAGAAGTGAGAGAAAAGTACACACTGGGTTATCTCATTGAAGAACTGGGACATCTGAGTGGGGCCAGACACTGCTGGGGGAGGCAAACCTCCCCATCCCCCACCTCCACCTTCTTCCCTAGCCCTGTTTTGGAGGCATCTGTTCTGGAGGCATCACAGCAAGGAGCAGCCTCTCCTGGGCCTCATCCCTAACCTGCCTCCAAGTGGGAGCGGCAGGCCACCATCCATAGAGCTGAGCCCTGTTCCTGTATTATTCCTGTCTTCCTGTCAACTGGTGCATCTTTGGATTCAGGATAAAAGGAAACCTCACAAACCCCCAACAACCCTGAGGGGAATGGGGATCCAAATTCTAACCTCCACTGCATTTAAAGAGTGAAGGGGGGGGGGGAGAGAAAGTTCTTAAAGGACTAGGTGGTCTTAGAGTTAAGCTAAGAAAGCAGGGGGAGGGGGAACACAGGGCTTTTTCTGAGGGAAGGAAGGTTAGCATTTGGCCTACTGGGCTCAACCCAGTCAGAACTCAGGGTACAAGGAAGTGTTCAGTATCTTGATCCCAGTTCTCTGGAACATCAGTTGAAAAAAAATGGTGTGTGTGTGTGTGTGTGTGTGTGTGTGTTTGTGTGTGTTTGTGTGAAAGAGAGAGAAGACCCCCAAAAATCTTGTCACTGAACACAATGGTGTTATTTGAACCTGGCAAAAGGAAGCCCCTGAGTGGGGGTTTCACAGAGGAAGTGAGCATGCTCATCCTATCTCCTGTCACCCTGTCACAGGACTAGTGTTCCCCAGAAGACCTAAGAGGTTTGTCCCGAGGCCATTGGGTAGAGGCCTTGGAGGACAAGTGCCTTCTTGGGCCCAGGTCTGCTGACGCTTGAGTAGTGCAGTTAGCTAGTGACTTACAGGACTAAGTCAGGGATTTCAGAGGCCATGGGGAGTGAGATCTGTGTAGAACTGGAAAACTCCATGAGAATCTAGATCCCCTCCTGTAGGCTGAGTGGGTCTGAGCTCAGAGGCCTGGGGTTGTGATGTCCATAATGGCTTAGCTGCTTTGTAATTTCTGCTTGGACCAAGTGGCGACCCTCTGAATTTCTGCTTGTGAGGGCCAACCAGCTCTGAGACTCCTAGGTCCTGTCTCTCCTGGACCAGCCCCACCTGAACTACACCACCACCTACAACTTTTTCAAGGAGGTACCAGTGAGCAAGCAAAGACAAGTCGCTGTGCGTTGCCTTTCCTTGCCTTCTGAAGCCTGAGTTCTACTCAGTTGGCCAAGTAATGAATGCGCCTGACCCTCTGACCCAAAAGAGTCCATTCTGAATCCCCAGTCCAGAGAAGCCATGGGAAGGATGGTCCAGCTTCCAGGATACCCATATGCCCTGGGCCAACCTACAGGCCGCACACAAGAGCCTACCAGCCTTGGCACATGGGTTTTAAGAGACTCTAAAGGTCTTCCCTGAAAGGAGAATGTACAGGCTGGGTGAGTTGGACCAGGGGTTAGCCGTGGTTCTGGCTAGATCTGTACCCCCATAATTCTAAAGCCCACTTGAATGGTATCAGGAGCAAAGGCTCTGCCTTCACCACAGGAGCAGGGTCTTTCAGACTCATCTCTAACAGCCCCAGCCCAAAATGGTATGGGAAAGGCAGAGGTGGGGTTGGTACCAAGTGGGACACTGCTTAGGTTTGAGACCAGAGAAAGAGCCCACTAGCCCTTGCCTTTAGCCTGGGTCTGTGGAAATCTACATTCCACCTGAATGGGGATTTTTCTAAGGACCTTGTGCTTATTTTCCATCTCTTGGGTTCTGAGGAAAAAATTCCTCTGGAAACTTCCATCTCAGCCCCAGCTCAACAAAAGGGAAAGGAGATTTTTCCACAGAGGCCAAAAGTTGCTGGGGGAAGAGGCCCAGAACTCCACCAGGCACTGCCTAAAGAACCCTTCGTATGGAAAGGAAGTCTGGAGGCCTGGAGCAAGAGCCATCAGGATTCACCCCTCCCTTCTCATTCTCCTTCACTTAGGACAAGGATGGACATCCACAGTCCTGGTCTAGCTCTTCTATCATGGGATAGACAAGTTCACTAGAGTGCTGATCAAGGAATAAAGAAATGCATTCTGTTACAATTCTTATTCCAAAGGAAAGGCTTACTATTACAACTGAGTATAGAGGCTTCTAGAACGTTCTCTCACCCCTCTCTATCCCTAAGAGCCTTCTCTTTATTCTTGACTTGTTAAATATACCCTTGCTTTTACAGGATGAAATGTAATTCACCCCTGATAGAGTTTGCCATTTAAAAGTAACAGTCTGTGGTATTTATGCCATCGTCTCTCTCCTGTGACTTCCTATTCCATAGTCATCTCCCAGAAGAGATGAGAGAAGACTTGGCTGGAACTTTCCCTGACGTGTCTCCTGAGCAACCCAAGGCTGTGGTCCTGAAGTCTGCTCCAGCCCTCTGGCACAGATGTGCCCCTCTCTGGAATTTCCAGGATATCCTATGCATGCCCCTGGACTCCTGCCATGAACAGACAAGTCGGGCTCCCGGTAAAGTTTTCCATGGATTAGAGCCTCTTCTTGTGGGTTAGAAAGTTCCTACACCCTGTGACCCAATGGGGAAGTCAGAACTTGAGGGTGGAGACTTCAGATTCAGATGTCTTAACTTTCTCTCCCAGACGAGGAAACAGCGACCCAGAGACTTCAAAGTTGAACAACTTAGTAATGGCGTCATGAAGACCAGAAGTCAGGTCTTCCTGTGCTTTGGTCACAGCCTTCTTTACTCTCTGATACTTTCAACCATCAACATTAAGTGGATACATTCTCCAGGGTCCAGGACTGCACTGGGTGGGCTGTTCTGTGTCCCTGAGTCCCCTCAGAGAGGCCAGAGCAGGCCTAACCCCAAAATGAAAAAGAACACAAGGGCAAAAGCCAGGGCTCAACAAGGTGATGTTTCATTGTCACCCAGTGGTGGTCTCAGAGCCAGACAAGAGGAGTGCTCTTTACAGCAGCCCCATCAATGGCTTCTTCCCCAAGATTGACCATGGCTTCTGTCTCTGGCCTCAGGTTAATGGCAGAATAATTATTGGCTCAGGTTGATGGAATACCACAGCTAGTTCCTGCCGGCTCACAAGAGCAGATTTCCATAGTTCTGGGAAACTTGCAAAAGAAAAGCATGATTGGGTTTAAAAATTAAGTCCATACATTTTCATAATTCAATATATAATATTAGAAACACACAATTCGTACTCAAAACATCACTTCTTAGTGGTTTTATCATATGCTCCTATTGTCTATGCTTAGGGGGTGGCTTGAGGTTGAATCTGATTGTGAACGTTCAGGGATGCCACATTGTGTCTTGAAATGGGCCACTCTGGGAGTATATAACCACAGGAATAGGCAAATGTCAAATTTGCCAACTGACATTTTTATCTGTTTTGTGTTTTGTTTGTTTTTTCATTTCCCATCCACCAACAGACCTACAATGGATGCCATGACTCCTCCTGAGCAGCCTGCAGGGTGCCTTGGGACTCTCATTCCACGGTGGCTGTTTACCAGGAATACATCGAGATCCCATGGTGCTGTGGCCTCCTCCCAGAAAGGAGCCGAAGGGAGCCCACTCAAAGGAAGGGTCCCTCGCATCTGAGCATCCACTTCCCTGCATTGCATCTATCAGATATGTGAGGCTGCCAGGCACCTTGCTGGTCCTGGAAGAAAGCAAACACCAAGGACAGGCATTCCCCTACCTTTTTAAAGGACGTGTGGAGCCCACTTGGGCCAAGGAAATGTGTTTACTTGGGGAATCACGTGACTCTCCAGCTCTACTCACCAGTGCTGGAATCGCATAACCACATCCAGATATAACTCATAATCTTTTTTTTTTAAGATTTATTTATTTATTATATGTAAGTACACTGTAGCTGTCTTCAGATACTCCAGAAGAGGGCGCCAGATCTCGTCACGGATGGTTGTGAGCCACCATGTGGTTGCTGGGATTTGAACTCTGGACCTTCGGAGGAGCAGTCGGGTGCTCTTACCCACTGAGCCATCTCACCAGCCCATAACTCATAATCTTAATGGTCTCTCCCAGCTTTAAGACTCTGTGGAAGTTCCCCCCGCCCCCCACCGTGTTAAAGCTCCTCTTTCCATTCAAGATTCTGCCCCTTTTAGACATGATTTCTTCTCCTGCCTGTCGATTTCTCTTTCTCGTGTTATACAGTACCTCATTGGCTCTTCAAGGCTTCTGTTCCCAAACTTCAATTGCCTTGGGTAGGGCACTCACAAACAGTACAAACTGTGCCCTCCCCCACAGTTCTGAATATGGGCCCAGGAATCTGAATCTTTACTGAAGCTCTACAGAGATTCTCGCGTGATAGTATAAAAACCACATTTTCAAAACCGGTCCTGCATCAGTAAGGGCTGTTTCTTTTGTTCCTCTTTCAAGAGAATTCGTTTTTCCCACTGCAGCCTCACTGCCTTGATTGTCACGATTATCAACACAGTCCTTTGATGTTTTATTTACGCTACCTGTTTCCATCCACCATGTACTTTCTTGACATGGGGCTTGGATCAGTTTGAAGCTGGGCGGTTACCCATCAGATGGAGGGAGTTAAGAGAAAATCCCTGCAGCTAAAAACTGTCATTCAGAGTATGAACACTGGGGGGCAGCATTTCTCTACTTTCTTTAGTGTGCAGGGGCGGCTGGAAGTTTTGACTTGCTCTGTGGGTTCGGTGTGAATTCCATTTTTATCTGCTTTTCATCTTCTGTAAGTTTGTGTAACTTAGACAGACGGTGACTCCGTGAGAATCATGTTGTCTGCAATAGAGGCTGGGCATGTTATCTCTCTCATCGTGGGTTTTCGGGATAGTTTCTGTAGTGGCTTCCAGGTATGGGCAAGGATGGAGGATGAAGGACAAGTTAGGAAAACCTGAAAATGTCTGCGTTATGAGAAGTCATTTGCCTGCTTTCTGTCCAGGACTTAAAACATATTTTACAGACAATGGAAGAGAGAGGTCTATAATTTACTGATTACCTCCTCGGTGCTAAAGCTTTATTTTTAAAAATCTTTTAAAAAGGCTTTATTTATTTGTTTTATTTTATATGTATGAGTGATTCACCTACATGTCTATATGTACACCATATGCATTCCCGGTGTCCCATGGAGGCCCAAAGAGGTGGCAAGATCCCGTGGAACTGGAGGAACAGTCAGCTTTAAGCTGACATATGGGTGCTGGGAACCGATCCTGGGAACCTGAGTTAACTACAAGACCAGGAAGTGCTCTTAAGCACCGGTCCGTCTCTCCAGACCTCTCATTTAATTCTTACCACAATCATTTATTCAAGACAGAAAACTTCAGTCTGGGGACAGTGAACCCCAGAGAGATCTCTCCAAACCCAGCATGTTCTCTACAGACAATGCTGTCCAGTGGTCAGCACTCACCAGCAAAGCTGGTTTCCTAGTGGTTCTGTCATGGCAGGGCAGTGGGTTCAACAACATCTGTCTGCACCCAGGAAGGAAGGCACTGGGAGCCTCCGTGCCGAGCAGCAAAGACAACGTAATTCTCTTCCACTTCCAAGGGCAGAGCAGAGAAAGACATGAAGGAGAGGAAGGGAAATGAAGCATGTTTAGTGAATGGGCAAACGCAGTCCCAGCTGGAACTGAAATCAATGAAGTAAAAATAGACTTTGAGCAAACCCAGAATGAAGGTCTCCTGGGCTTAGAAATTCACATCTTCAGTTTCCTAAGGACATCTACTGTCCCTCTCCCATCTGCAGGCTTCTGCGGTGACTCCAAAGCTGAAGGAGGGACATGCAGCTGGAGCCACGCACCATACACAAAACACGCAGAGGCCTGGCTCTTCTCCTTGCCTAAGTTCAGTGAGGGCACAGGTAGGACAGAGCTCCAGAGGGATGAAGACACAAATACACAGAGCTCAAGAAAGCTGAGTGTAGACATTGCGCAGTGTCATTTAGGGACATGATTCACTTCACAGGGGCAGGGTAAGATGTGAAGGAAGGTGTCTGAGTAATGCTATGGTGGGTAGATGCTGAAGCTACTGAGTGAAGAGGAGAAAGCATTGATCCCGTTTATGCAGCCAGATAGTTTTGTACCTAATACAATCTGTTTATTATTAGTGTGCATACATGCATGTGTGTGTGCATGAATGCGTTTGTATTCATACATGTGTGTGTGCATGCCTATGTATGCTTGTTTGTGTGTGGGTGCATGCATGTGTGTGCACATTTGTGTGCTCATGTGTATTTGTGTGCATGCGTGCGTGTGTGTGTATGTGTGTGTGCACACGCACATGCGTGCACGTGTGCATGTATTCACATATTGAGAAGAGCTTCTTCAGACTGTTGGAAGTTCCTCGCTTGGTCCCATCCTATGTCATATGAGAACTGTGTTAACCTATTCACTACATCACCAGGAGCCCTTCCGTAGCTGTCCTTTGAGAGCTGGGGCCTGTGTTTTCCTAGCCACATCACAACCCACAGTGTGGGATGAAAGAGCAGCAGACACATAAATACAGGGAAGAAAGGAGACCGAAAGGAAGGCAGAGGGGAGAGGATCAAGATGGCTCCTTGATGATAAATGAAGCCATCAGACCCTGTTTAACGATCCCCTCTTGGGTCTTTATTTTCAAAAAGCAGGAGAAAGAAAATAGAAACAATGACAATAACTTCTATTGACTTTCTAGATTTCTGCTTCCCCCGTGCATGGATTTTCCTGAACAACTCAAGAGAACATATTTCTGAAGTCTCTTTAAGGTCTATTAATTTTGACATGGGCAATCAAAGGCTATCATCAGCTCGTTTATATGAGTTGTTTTGCTGGGGAATTGAGCCACCGTCTCCTGGGCCTTCTCCTTCCTTGACTCTCTGCAGAACTGCTACCATTTTCTTCTCTTCTACTGCCTTTATTTGTACTCCCTGTACACGGAAGGCTGGGGTACTGATCAAGTCAAAGGCAGCAGGACTTCTATGGCTAGTTTCCAAAAACATGGTAGGAAAAGATATTTCATAGTAACTTAAAGCTGGAAGGGACCATGACGATTATGTCTAAAGTGTGGTGCTGGGATCTCAGAAGTTGTGAGCTGAAGTCAGAAGGTGAGAGTCCAGGATCGTCCTCAGCTGTACACTGAGTCTGAGGCCAGCCTGGGCTACACGAGTCCTTGTTTCAAATAAGAAAAACAAACAAACAAAGCAAAATGAAAGGAAACAGAATGAAGCACAGAAAGATCATGAGCTCTTTTCATGGAACCCGGAGTCAGAACAACTAACTGCCTAACTCAAGGACGACAAGCTAATTAGTGGTATAGCTAGGAACAGAGTCTGAGAGGAACTCAATCAATCAGCTAGTAAATACTGATCGATGACCATAGCTCTTCCCTGCCCACAAAGGGCTGAGGCCGAATTGACAATGCATATCAATATGTAGGGGCATAAGATAAAACTCCAGAAAGTACTCGTGCTATTGGAAGCACAGCTGCTTAGTTCACGGTGCTCATGTCTAGGTTTACAGAAACCCTTAGCTCCTGGGTAGTGGTGATTTTAGTAGATTATAGAGACACTCCTCTTTTGGAGAGGGTGATAGTTAATGTAGAGGTTCATATCTGGTCAGTGTTGAGAATAAATGATCTAGTCTCTGCTTTATAGATACCTCTTTTGCAGAAATACAGGCATGTATTCACCAAGAAGAGTATGCCAGTCTACAGCCATCTGTAGACACAGACACACACACACACACACTGACTGACCTTTCAATGTAAGTGAGTGTACCCCACAAAGCATAAAAATTAAAATCTTTATGCCCTAGGGTGATCGTTTGTATCACTTATGATTATCTTTGTACAATCCTGGGACTTTCCCCTACTGCATAGCGCCCCTTCTTGGAAGCTTGAGTCACCCCAGGGCTCACATCCCCAACTGTGGGCTCCACCCCTCTCTGAAGTGCTGTCTCCAGTCTCCACTGACTCAATGAATGGCTCATTTGAATGGCTCCTGCATTTGCCCAGTTGCCCTGGCCAGCACTGGAGCCATGCCCAACTCCTTCTTCACAATCCAAAGCTAACTCACCAGTGAAAATGAGGACTGGAATATAAAAATAGAATATAAAAATATTTCTAGGATGTGAGCATGTTTATCATCTCTGCTGCCACCAGCCAGACCTTTACTGCTGGTTTTCTTGGAGGACTGAAACAACCAGAGGATGTCTGGTTCCCTGTTTTCCCACACACTAGCCAGACTGACTCTTGGACAGTGTAGAACATACACCCTCTCCAGCATCTAGAATGAAACAGAGGTCTCAGTGTGGTCCAGGGACTAGTCAGATGGCCTTTGAAACTTTGCTTCCTAAATGTCCCTGTCTCTCTCTATGTTTCTCCTCCTCTTCCTCCTTGTCACCTCCCCTCCTTCCTTCTGTAGGATCCACATGGTTGCTAGCCTGGAACACAGAAGGGATGCTCTTGCTTCAGGCCTTCTGAAGTCTGTTCCCACTGCATGGAGATAAGTTTTCCATCTGAGACGCCTAGGTCTTATCCTCTACTCTTACGTCAGTGTCAATTTAGATGTCACATCTCATCCCAGGATGAAACCAGCCTTCCCCATATATTCCAGCACTGGGCTCTGCTCTGTTCTCTTTCTAACACATCTCACCACTTGCTTCTGATTCACTGTTTTTCTTATACCTAAGGAGTGTCCATCTCAGTAGAACTCAGGCTCTCTGGAGCCAGGAGGTTTCAAGCCTGTGCTCTCTGTTGGATCTGAGAATGCAGCCAAACAGCATACTCTTGGAAGCTGTTTATGGGTAAATGGTGGGTAGATGGATGGATGGGTGGGTGGATGGAGGGATTGGTGTGGGATATGAACTCATTTATGGATGGATGGATGGATGGATGGGTGTATGGATGGATGGGTGTATGGGTGTATGGGAATGGATGGATGGATATAGGATATAAGCTTTTTTTCCCCATGGTATACATGGGTTCTGAGGAAATTGAATACTTTTGGAGGAACATAGCTTAGCCACACTTGGCCTCTTCAGCAGCAGTGGCAGGCCAGTGCTCATAACCTCATTCCTATTTTCAGATCCTCTGAAAAACACAGACATCTTAGGGCTACCTGGGACATCTGCTCCCTACAGCTGATATCATGTTGCTCTGGAATCTTCTAGTGTTATCCCATTCTAGACCTTGTTTCTATCTCTGTCCACTACCCTGAAGAGGCTGATTGGCTTCCCTCTCTTGTTTACAGTGGTGGGCTGGGTTCCCTCTCCTGCTCACTGAGGAAGTGGGCTACCTTCTCTCTCAGGTTACAGCTTTGCACACGTAAGTTTCCTGGTTGGGTCTCAAGACCAGTTCCTTTTAGTATGCCTCTGTCCCTCAGAGATTTTTGTTCCTTAAACAGAAACTTCCAATAAGAGGGGAGTCTTAGCAAGAAAAGGCAGGAGAGAGGATGGAGAGACCAGAAAAAAGTGACATCTGGTTGGCCATGTCTAACTGTCTCTTGGGATATCTTAGCTCTCCAGCACCAATGGTAAATCCCACCTTACTGTCCTCCTCTGGAAATGTGAGGGATCCTGATGCTGTTCCCTGACTCCCTAGGTCTCCAGGTTCCCCTTTTAGATGAAGAATGGCCCATAGAAAGGGTATGTCTCCTTCAAGCTTCAGGGGATGCCACCAAAGGCAGTAGCAATGGCATCCTTTATAAAGTTTTAATTACCAAATAAACTCATTTGTAAAATATTGAGCTACTCTGGAGACAGATTGTTAGCCTGAAACCCCTTCTCATCCCCCGAACAAGCTGGGAAATCCCGTCTGTCCTCCTTCCCCCAACCCCACATGCATAGAGAAAACTCCAGACTAACAAGTCATCACCCACCCCCATCTCTGTGGTTTTGGCAACCCACCCAAGAGTGCCAGCCCAGGGGCCCAGTTTTTGAGCATATATGAGCATGACCCCAGCTGCTAGCTGACTCATCATCCCTTCTCATCTAAGGACCATAAAACTCCCCCTCGGTAGCCTAGGCTTGTGACTACACTCGCCTTCACCTGTGAGATTGGTGAACCCACCAGAGAGTTACCTCCTAATAAACCTGTCTTTATTTACTTTTAATCTGGTCTAACCTGGCCTATCTCTGCATCATGGAGGGAGAGAAAATGTCTATCACAAATCTCTTGTCTTTTCATTTGATCAATAAGGAAAAAGAGGGACAGAAGCAATAGATGACTTAGCCATTGTGGTGGATTGAAAAGGTCCCATAGACAAATGTGTTTGAGTGCTTGGCCCATAGGGGTGGCACTATTAGGAAGTAGGGCCTTGTTGGATTAGGTGTGGCCTTGTTGGAGGAAGTGTGTCACTATAGGGGCAGGCTTTGAGGTCTCCTATGTTCAAGCTACTTCCAGTGTGGCTCCCAGTCCCCTTCTGACACCTGTGGATCAAGATGTAAAAGTCTTCGCTCTCCCAGAACCATGTCTGCCTGTATACTGTCATGCTTCCCACCACAATGATAAGACTAAACCTCTGAAACCATAAGCCAGCCCCAATTAAACGTTTCTTTTTTTTTTATAAGAGTTGCCTTGGTCATGGTGTCTCTTCACAACAATAAAGCCCCAACTAAGACACCCATGGTCATGGAAATGATAGTTTCAAAGCTAGGAGTTGAGATCTTAACTGCTATCCAGACGGTCTCTTCTGGACCCCAGGATGCTTCAAGGACTGACTCTCCCACACAAGATGTGCATGCATTCACGCCGCTTAACAAATAATTCCTCAAAACTGTCAAATCTGGAAACGTACCCCATCCACCCAAAACTGTTGCATAAGGGACTGCCACAGTTATTTCAAGTTATCACCTCTTCCTATCTAACCCCCACACTTTACAAACTCTAACCCCACACTTCCAAACAGGTACTTAGACTTTAGGCATCTCGCTAGACACTCTGAAAATCTATAAAAAGACCCTTATCTTTTTGGAGGAAATTTCACTTTAAAGTTTCAGCTAATGACTTCTCCAGCAGTGGAACAAGTGCACCTTCAAATGTCAGCTCTACACAAGAGAGAAAAGCTCTAAGACCCAGCCTGATCAGAAAATCCGATGTCAAGTGCTACTGGTGCTATGGAGTTTACGTAAGCTCCCAGAAATAACACCTCCTCCTTCATCTGCACCCCTAAAAAGTGACGATGGGAGCCCCAGATGTGCACAAAACATTGCTTTCTTCTTGGCAGCATGAAACGGTGATGTCACATGACTTTGCTTCCCAAGGCCAGTGATAAATCACACTCCTGGAGAATCTATGTGTCAGTATTCACGGTATTGATATTTTTTTGTTTATTAATCCTGTTAGCAGTACTCCACCCAGGAGGGGAACGGAAACACACGACAAGCAACTATGAAAAGAACTACCTCGTTCAAAGGCCTGCTGCTTCTCTTGGGAGCAGCTTATGCATCACCTGGGTGCACATAGGATGGCTGAGTTGGTGCAGAAGGGAGCACAGCAGAGGCTCCCTCCCCCAGACCCTGGGAGAGCTCAGTTGGAGGACTTTCTTCCTGCAAGGAGAGCTGCAGTCAGAATTTATTCTAATCCAGTCCTACCGAATTCAATACAAACACTGAGAACACAATACACTGTTAGAAAACAGACCACGGGGGAAAGCAGGCTGTTCAGTTGGCTGGCTGGCATCTAAGGAGCAGCCTGGGAACTAAATGCTGATCTGGAGGCAACAGCAACACAGTGAATGTTTCAGCCCTCATTTTAGCTTACTTGCATAGAGCGCAGTAGGCTCAGGATTAATATCAGGCCCGAGTCCCATTGATACATCTCCACCTGCTTGAGGGAATCCATCTGAGGATTAGGCTCTCCCAGTGCCTCTTCTGGGAAAGCCGGCTGCAACTGGGCTCCCCTGAACCCTTGTCAAATGTGACCATTTCTCCCTAGTGTTTGTTAGCCCTGTGCCTAGTTTATAGTAACCCACTGGGCGGCTAGCTGCACACAATCTATGATTTTAGTTTGCTTCTTTTTTTTTTTTAACCACCCCCAAACAAGCTGCACCAAAATGGACAGTTCCTGTGTGCCTCTGCTTGGCAGCAGTCTAATACCAATGTCTTAACGCTTGCATCCCAAATTCAGAGACGGGAAATTGTTAGAAAATTGCTCACCTTGAGCGCAGGAATTCTCTGCTTGCCATTGTGCTTCATATACCCTTCTTGGACTTTAAGAAATTATTTATCTCACGTGCTTGTATGAGTTTATGCAAGAGCCCACGGAGGCCAGCCAAGGAGGGAATCAGATACCCTGGAATTTGAGCCATAGATAGTTGAGAGACCATATGAGTGTTAGGAACTAACCCCAGATCCTCTGCAATGACAGTAAGCGCTCTTAGCTGCCGAGCCATCTTGCCAGACCTCCAAAATCTCCAAAGTTTTACAAAGTTCTTTTTCCTTTCAACTGTCATATGCACACAGGTTTGGGTATGTGTGTATAGGTGAATATGCTCATGGAGGGCAGAGGTGTTGACATTCCTCTGGTACTAAAGTCACAGGAGATATGAGTTGCTGTGAACTCAGATCCTCTGGAAGACCAACATGTACTCCTACCTGTGGGGCCACCTCTCTGGCCCCCTTCTAGGATTTTGAGACAATGGAAAGGTTAGTGGTTTAAAAAATGAGTAAGGAAAAGGCATAAGTTTCCATAGTTAGAGACTTTTTTACCCCTCAAATGAATAATAATTCCAATTATAACTATCCCACAGGACTTATTGCGAGGCTCAAATAAGATAATGTGTATATGAAAGCTCTTTGCTGGGAGGGAAGCATGATATGGGTATAAGGTGTTATTATCCCTTTAATCTTTCTAGTCTCATAATGGAGAAAATTTTCCAAAGACAAATTGGGAGCTCATTTCCATCTCTCAGCTGCCTCGCTGCTACATGATGTCCATGACAATGAAATGCTGCAGAGGAGTGTGGCGAGATCCAAACAAACAGCCGCGTGGCTGGCATAAAAGTGCCATCCCTCTAGCTCCGCTGGGGACAGCAGAATTCTCCTTCAGGCTTCTGGGATACATCACTAGCTAAGGCACTAATTCGCATAAGGCCACAAATAATGTCGTCTGACAAGACCTTCATTTCATATATCCACACTTTCTGTTCCTCCATAGAGGGCATCCTGAAGAAGGGTGTGGCTGTTGTCTGTGAGGGTGGCAGGTGACATCTCCAGAAGTAGATGCCCCCCATCTGCCTGGGCCTTCTTTCTTTGCGACTGACATAGTCACTCTCCAAGAACATTAGTTACTTTCCCATGACTGTGAAGAACGGGAAACGGTTTAGGAAAGAAAAGGTTTATTTTGGCTGGCAGTTTGAGGGTACAGTCTACCATGGTGCATAAGTCCAACACAATGCCTCATGAATATATGGTGTTAGGAACGAAGCAGCTGGTCACATTGCACCTGTAGTCAAGAAGCAAAGAAAGATAGATGCTGCCACTTACCTTGCCATCTCCCACTTACTCCAGACCCAGCCTATGAGTGGTACCACCCTCATCTCAGCAACCCACTCAGGAAGCTCCATCACAGACATGCCCAAAGACTTGTCTCCTAAATGATCCCAGATCCGGTCAAATTGGCCATCAGTATCAACTACTATACCAACAAGGTACAAAAAGTGATGACCACTCATGGCTCTCAGTTGAACTTGGGAATTGTCCTCAGCCCAAGATACTCCAAGCCCCGTCTTCTCAGATCTCTATGGCTGGTAGTTACAGGGAGGGTGGTCTCAAGGTGGGATGCCTCTGAGGGGCTCCTGAGTTCTCTAGAGGATAAACTGATGCTGTCATACAGCTGCTCAATTTGTGTCACTTTGCATCTATAGTATCTGTCCTTTCCAGATATTGTCCCTAGAAGCCGTGTTGATCTCTAAGGGGGTCAACCTGTGACACCTTCAAATGATTTCATGATGAATGGTTGCTGGTCTGCAGGGACAGTGACATGCTGAGTCCTCAGATGCTGGAAGGGTCCCATGTTGGTCTGTGTCTCCAAGCCAGATGTTTAGTTATCAACAGCATTTCCCAGTTGCCCCAGGGGTGAAATGAAGAAGTGAGGACTTGACAAATCTGAGGTGGGGCAGTGAGCTCTGGAAGAGGGGAGGAGTAACAGTCAGCAGCATTTGTGACCTTGTCTCCCTCATTCGGAGGATGCATGTCTCAGTCACTGGCAATACGATTCAAAAGCTCTTTACTCTGCAAACCGAGAGGCTCAGACTCACTCTTCAGAGGGAATGTCTTTTGTTACAGAACGGCGGGCCTGTGTACAGAGGTCCTTCCCTCCCATCTAGCTGATGGCTTAGTCCTGGAGTTTGTGTTCATGTATGCCAACTCTCTCGAGTATGGCTGGATGAGTTCTTTCTTGTACTCTGTGCATGAAAAGTCCCACTCTGAAACTGTAAGAATGCCCCAATGAAGTGGGATTTTTTTTTATATGAATTGCCATGGTTATAGTGTCTCTTCACAGCAATAAAACCCTAATGAAGACAGTTCAACAAATCTAAGAAGGGGGCTGGAGAGGTGGTTCAGTGGTTAGAGCACTGCCTGCTCTGCTAGAGGTCCAGAGTTCAATTCCCAGCAACCACATGATGGCTCACAACCATCTGTAATGGGATCTGATGCTCTCTTCTGTGTGTGTCTTCAGCATGTGTGCCTGAAGACAGCTACAATGTACTCATATACATAAAATAAATAAATCTTAAAAAACAAAAAAGATCTAAAAAGGTGACACTGCACTGTGCCTCACCAAAGGCTTAGTGTCCTCTTTTTGTTTTTGTTTGGTTTTTTTGGGGGGGTGGTTCAAGACAGGGTTTCTCTGTGTAGCCCTGGCTGTCCTGGAACTCACTTTGTAGACCAGGCTGGCCTTGAACTCTGAAATCCACCTGCCTCTGCCTCCCAAGTGCTGAGATTAAAGGCGTGCGCCACCACCACCTGGCCGCTTAGTGTCCTCTTAATGTAACACTGATTTCTGCTTCCTAAGAGTGTGTGTATATAATATATATATATAATATACACATGCACATACACATATACATATACATCATATGCATATGCCTGAAGCCCAGCACTCATGAGTCTAAGGTCAGAGGATTACTTGAGTCCATGAGTTCAAACCTAGCTGTGTCAGCATAGATAGCAAGATTTCTTTTTTCATTTTCATTTTTCCTTTCTTTTTCTCTTTTTCTTTTCTGGTCCAACACTTCCCCTGCCTCCAAGATCTGCTGAAACCAGAACCGTTCCCAGGTCAAAGCAGTTGACTTTCAACCATGCTTTTCAATGACCAGGTCAGCCATGAGACTACTGCATAAAGGACTTCAAATGCCATCTGCTCTCATGATTTCCCATGGCCCGTACCTAGAGAGGGTGTGTTTGTGTCTTCACATGCCTTGTCTGACAGCATGAATCAGTATAACCACACCCACATCTCCTAATTCAGAGTCCTCCATTTCTTGTGTTGAAGGAGAATTTCCCAAAGTTGACTATTTCAAAGACTCTTTCCCTAATGCCAAAGACCACAGATACCTTACAGGTCTATTTTCCAGAGAGCTTTGATAGCTGTGTGATAGAAGAAGCTTGACCACCACTGTCATCCAGCAAAGAAGTGACAGAGAATGGGAAGGGGACACTGTTGTGTTCTTGACTTCTGCAGCCGTGGCCAGCTTCTCTTGGTCAGGGCACTCAAGTAGCCCTCCAATTCTTCCCCTACACTGCACCTCTCTCTCCAATATGCAGATAGCCCCTTGACTAGGTGAAGAGGAATAACTACTAGGCTTCAGGCTTTTCTTGAATCTGAGATAATGCAGGTTTTTAATCTGAGCTGCTTTAGTTGACCGATTGAGACACAAATCCACCCTCTCTAGGTTTGTGTTTAGGCAGGGGCTGTGGGAAATCCCGAGAGCAAAGCTACACCCCTCTCACCCTCAAGTTTAGCAGTTCCTTTCCAGAACCACCACTCTCCCAGCATGCTCCTCCCCTGACCAGGCCCATTGCTGCCCAGGAGATTTTAGGTCAGTCCTGCTCAGATTTCCTGAAATTATACCTTACAAGCCAGCTAACTCGGAGGATGCTGCTCTGATGTGATGTTCCCTGCAAAACCCATGCTGAAACTTAATTATTATCATGGCAGCCTTAAGAGGTGGGAACTTTAGGGTGGAGATGGGGTTCCTGGGGTCCTGGATTGTAGATGTTAATGAAGAATTAGGTTGATTGTTGCAGGGGTAGGCTCCAAGAAATAGGATATTTGACCTATATCGCCACTCCAAACTGTATGATAGCCTCTGCCATGTTATGATATCGCAAGAAGCTCCAGCCTAGACAGCTCTGTCTGGCCTTGAACTTTGTAGCCTTTCCAGACAAACACACTTCTCCTATTTAAAATGTGTATAGTCTATAGTCTGCTATAGCAACAGTATCTAGTCTAAGGTAGAGACACTTGCATCCTGATACCCAAGTCCCTGGAGAAGAAGGAAAGATGGGGGCCTTATGTCTCTTGGTAGGTGGGATAAGGTCAATCCAACAAAATTTGGGGCTCTCAGGAAGTGTGAAGGACTCAGAGAAAACTGAAATCAGCCAGACTAAGAACAATTAGAAAGGTGCCTTTTCAAACACAGAAGTGGATGCTCACAGTCAGCTATTGGATGGATCACAGGGCCCCCAGTGGAGGAGCTAGAGAAAGTACCCAAGGAGCTAAAGGGATCTGCAACCCTATAGGTGGAACAACAATATGAACTAACCAGTACTCCCCGGAGCTCGTGTCTCTAGCTGCATATGTATCAGAAGATGTCCTGGTCGGCCATCAGTGGAAAGAGAGGCCCATTGGTCTTGCAAACTTTATATGCCTCAGTACAGGGGAACACCAGGGCCAAGAAGTGGGAGTGGGTGGGTAGGGGAGTGGGTGGGGGAGGGTCTGGGGGACTTTTGGATAGCATTTGAAATGTAAATGAAGAAAATACCTAATTAAAATAAATAAATAAATAAATAAATAAATAAATAAATAAATAAATAAATAAATAGATGCCTTTTGGGGGACTCCAGAACCACCAAGAAGATGTTCTTTGTCCCAAAGCACCTCAAGGCACACTGTACACTGACAAGTACTAGTGACAGCATCACTAGGAAGAAGAGAGTAGAGACAGTCTGGTATACTGGCTGGACCACTTCTAGATTATTACCCAAGCAGCTAGTTTGAAGCTGGCTAGTCAAATACCATCAATCTACCCTGTTCTCTACGTGGTGACTAAGCTAACTCTAAGTGAGTTCCAGGGTAAGGATGGGGCTCACCCAAGACTTTTGCAGGGGCTTGGAGAGGGGCAAGGGAAACCATGCAATTCCCAGTCAATGTGTCAAATTCTTAGAGAGCTAAAAACAATGTTAAGGGGTCTCCCCGCTATAGAAGAAGCTCTGAAAGAGGGAGAAGCATGGGCCTTCCCTCGCTGGTGAGAACAGGACAGGTACAGGGAATTGGTGGGACATATCAGGCTTGCCGCGCTCACCAGAGAAGAGGCTGTTCCAAGAGAGAGCCAGGCTGTTTCCCATGCTGCAGTTTGGAGAAGATGAATGTGCAGACAAGGGGGACCCAGGAGTGTCATTTATTTAGACTTTCAAAAAGGTTCCACGCAGGAAGGCTGTTTCAAGAAGTCATTGTGGGATTTGGAATTTAAAGAACCAGCTTTCTGAGGTTGAGCAATGGAGATGACCACCGTTTCCAGCTGCCAGAGCGTGTGCTATGTACGGCCTGTGGTGCTGACCCCTGCACCACACCTCCCTTCTCCCCTTAAGAGGTGAGCCCTTGCTCTTTGCCCTGAGATTTCCATCCAGTTCTGCCCCCAACCTGAAGTATACAATAAACATGTGTGTTGGATTTCCCAAGTAGACTCAAACTTACCTTAGGGCAGGATAATGTTTTATCCACTCTTGTATTCTGCCCTATACTAGTAACTGGGATTCTTTAACCCTGGCCTAGAGGATGCCAGTGTTCAGACCCCAAGATACTACCCACTGAGTTCGTTATGGTCCTGTGATGGTTTGAATCTGAACTGTGCCCCACCAGCTCACATTCTGAGTGTTTATTCCAGGTGATGATGATGCTATTTTGGCTGTGAAGCCTTTAGGAAGTGGAGCCTGGTTGGTGGAAGTGGGCCAGTGTGAGTGGATCTTTGAAGCCAATAATGCAGCTCTACTTTGTCTGCTTCCTGGTCCACCATGACGTAGGAGCCTGTATCACACCCTCACACCTACGAGCTTTGATACACCCACCCACCATGATGGATTGAGACTCTCTATAACTGTGAGATAACATATTTTTCTTCCCTTATGTGATCTCTAACAGGTCTCTCTGAAACTGCGCCCCCGCCCCCTGCTCCCGTCTACCACACATAACTTCTTTTTTTTTTTTAAAGATTTATTTATTTATTGTATATAAGTACACTGTAGCTGTCTTCAGACACTCCAGAAGAGGGAGTTAGATCTCGTTACGGATGGTTGTGAGCCACCATGTGGTTGCTGGGATTTGAACTCTGGACCTTCGGAAGAGCAGTCGGGTGCTCTTACCCACTGAGCCATCTCACCAGCCCCACACATAACTTCTATGTGTGGTAGAGTGAGTGAGATCTCTGCATCCAGCTGGCAGTTCTCCCTACTGTCTCCTCATCACTTGTTCCTCACAGTTATGAAACCAGTCAGGTGATCCCTTGCCTCCTCAGCTGTGCTCCATTCTCCCCAGTGTCCCTGGTCCTCTTCACACTTACAGTAAACTCAAGGGATCTGCAAATCTCTGCCTTTTAAGCATTGGAATTATATTGGAGTTGCGCTGCTATAGAGACATTCTTTTTTTCCCCAACATGAATTCAGGAGATTGAATGTGGGTCTTTAAGGGTGCTTGTGAATGAGTTATTGTCTTAACATGATACTCAAGTAACTCCCCTTGTTCTTTAACCACAGGACCTTTGCATATGCTACTGCCTCCACCTTTGAACTCTTTTCTCTTTTATCTGTGCTAGGAAGACTCTGTAGGTAGGTGTCATCAAGCTGTCTCCAGAACAGGATACACCTGCCTCATGGGGTTTCACACAGTGATACAGTGGGAAGAAAGAAAAAACAGATATACCATGCCAGGCCCAGAGTGGCAAAAAGATGCAATGCCAGCACTTGAGAAGCTGAGGGAGGAGGGTCACCAGCTCCAGGCCTGTCTCAAAATGAGGAAGCTGAGGAGACAGAGAGGGAGGAGGAAAGGAGAAAAGAAGTCAGAGGAGAGAGAGGAAGGGGAAGGGGAAGGGAGAGGAAGGGGAAGATGATAAAGGGTGGAGGAGAAGAGGGTACAGGAGATGGAGGGAAAGGAAGAGACAGGAGATGGAAGAAGAGGAAGAATATGCTGAGGGTTGAGGCGGAATAGAAGAAATCAGTTTGTACTGTCATCTAATCAACTGGCTAAGGAGAGGAGCTGCTTTCGTAGAGGGTCAGGAGCTTCAAAAATCACATGGGGTGCTGAGGAAGAGCAGCTATGTCCTCGTGCCCTCATGTTCTCGTGTTTCATTCATGGGAACTCATAGGTTACATGAACTGACTCATGAAATGGGACAAGGCTTACAGGGAATCCAGTGACACAAAGCCACAGATTGCAGGTCATGCTCATGTGGTCAGAACAGGTGACACCTGAAGGCCACACTCATGATGGACATATAGGTGATACCTGAAGGCCACATTCATGATGCACATACAGGTGACACCTGAAGGTCACACTCATGATTATAGTGCAGTGACACCTGAAGGTCACACTCACGTCATAAGTACCGGTGACACCTATGTTTCCAGTAGTGACACTGGTGCTGCTTCAAACCTGCTCTTTGTCAATCATGCCATGACAGAAGAGCAAGGCTTTAATCAGACCTTTCATAACTTCCTCCCAAATAACACAAACATACCGTGCATTCTTTTTGAAATGTTGACCTGTTACTATGTTGAGCTTGTCCTGTCTACAACTCTCCTCATCCAAGCATGATGATCAACGGTGATAAGACATATAGATAATTATGCAGCCCTTAGCATGTAGGGAGGTATATATACTTAGGAGCCTACATTTTTTGTCTATTCTTTGTTTTCTCACTGAAATGTGTGGCCAAGACTATGGACAATGCTAACAAATTGAAAGAAATGGAGAGAACTGGGGATCAGAAGATGGAAGTGCTGTGAACATAGTCTACATGTAGCACAGGCTAACCTCAGTCCACATGTAGCACAGGCTGACCTCAGTCCACATGCAGCACAGGCTAACCTCAGTCCACATGTAGCACAGGCTATCCTCAGTCCACATGTAGCACAGGCTGACCTCAGTCCACATGCAGCACAGGCTAACCTCAGTCCACATGTAGCACAGGCTAACCACAGTCCACATGCAGCACAGGCTGACCTCAGTCCACATGTAGCACAGGCTATCCTCAGTCCACATGTAGCACAGGCTGACCTCAGTCCACATGCAGCACAGGCTAACCTCAGTCCACATGTAGCACAGGCTAACCTCAGTCCACATGTAGCACAGGCTAACCTCAGTCCACACGCACACAGGCTAGCCTCAGTCCACATGTAGCACAGGCTGACCTCAGTCCACATGCAGCACAGGCTAACCTCAGTCCACATGTAGCACAGGCTATCCTCAGTCCACATGTAGCACAGGCTGACCTCAGTCCACATGCAGCACAGGCTAACCTCAGTCCACATGTAGCACAGGCTAACCACAGTCCACATGCAGCACAGGCTAGCCTCAGTCCACATGCACACAGGCTGACCTCAGTCCACACACACACAGGCTGACCTCAGCGGCCCCCATGGTGTGTCTGGGGCTGTGTGTGTATCCTGTAAGGCTCACAGTAGCTCCTAAGGGAACATAGCTGCCACAGTATTGTCTATTGCAGAATGCAGCCTACTCTTTGTAACTGCTTTGTTTGAGAGGGGATGGAGAGAGCAAGAGAGAGACAGAGAGTATGTGTTAGTATTTGTGAAGATGGCTTATAACCTTCCTCGAGTTGCTAAAACTCTGTGTTTTAGGAAATATTGAGAGCTATCGATTTCCTTAAAATCCAGTTCTCCCAAGGTAGCTGAGTTCCTTATTATCAAAGATATTCAGCTTTTTTTTTTGCATGTTTCAACTCTTTTTCAAAATTGGATATTTTCTCTATTTACAATTTAAATGTTATCTCCTTTCCCAGGCCCCCCCTTGAAAACCCCTACCCTACCCTCTCTCCCCCTGCTTCTATGAGGGTGTTCCCCCACCCACCTACCCACTCCCTCCTCCCCATCCTCAGTTCCCCTACCCTGGGGCATCTATCGAGTCTTCATAGAACCAAGGACCTCTCCTTCCATTGATGTATGACAAGGCCATCCTCTGCAGCATATGCAGCTGGAGTCATGTGTACTCCTTTGTTGATGGCTTAGTCCCTGAGAACTCTTGGGGGAATGGCTGGTTGATATTGTTGTTCTTCCTGGGGGGTTGCAATCCCCTTCAACTCCTTCAGTCCTTTCTCTAACTCCTCTATTGAGGACCCCGAGCTCAATGGTTGGCTGCAAGCATCTCTGTACTTGTAAGGATCTGGCAAGGCCTCTCAAGAGACAGCTATATTAAGCTTCTTTCAGCATGCACTTCTTGGCATCCACAATAGTGTCTCAGTTTGGTAACTGTATATGGGATAAATCTCCAGGTGGGACAGTCTCTGGATGGCCCTTCCTTCAGTCTCTGCTCGATATTTAGCTTTTAAAAAAATAAATTTTCTGATTCATTTGTGTGTGCACATGTGTGAGTGTGCGTGCGTGTGTGTGTGTGTGTGTGTGTGTGTGTATACGCATGTGTCTGAGTGTTCTCAGAGGCCAGAAGAAAACTGTTGAATCCTCCTCCTAGAGCTGGAGTTACAGGAGGCTGTGAGCTGCCAGATGTGGGTGACAGGAGTCAAACTCTGGTCCTCTACAGGAACAGCAATGCTAACTGTCAAGACATCTCTTCAGCCCCATAGAGCTCCCCGTTTTAATCATCAGCATAAAGGTTGTGAAACTGGGATTTAGGAATGAGTGACTGGTTGAATGAACAAGGGTTTGCCTGTTGTGCTCTCCTCTACCATTTTAAGACAAAGGATGACAGGGAAACAAAAGGCAGCTAGAAGTGGACTCTGTCACGTGCTGAGAGTCGTGGAGGCATCACTCCACTAATGCTTACAAACTTCTGTGTGTCCACATTAGCCATTCAGCCCTCCAGAGACTGAGAAGGGCGCCATTGCAGTTTCCTGATGGTAAAAGCTGAGAGACACAGCTAAGTGGCTTGATAAGGCCACACGGTTGGGAAAGGACAGCGCTGAAGTCAAAGCCAGACAGTCTGTCCTTAAAGTCTGTGCTCCACCATTTCACAGTAGTGAGTCTTACATGCCAGTCCCCTCCTATGACGGAGGGGCTGGTGTCCTCCAAAGACGCTCAGGGTAGCCCCACAGAAAGCCCTCTGCTTGGAACCCCCATCGCTCCTCTGCAAAAAGTGTGTCTCAAAAGCAAAGTAGGGTGGGGCCAACTGAGCACCAAAGGGCTTGGGTAGGTGAGGGTGCAGAGGAAGAAAATTTCTTTAGGACATAACCTACCCAGGCCAGGAGAACGAGTGGGGATTGGAGAGCAATCCATCTCAAACACTCCATATTCACACACATGGAGAAGATGGGGATCTTCCACAACAACCCTGCAGGTGTGCCTGGTCATTCTCACCATGTTTCCATTGCTTTATTATTTTTAAGTAAACCCCTGATGTCATGTGATTTCATGATGGGATTTTAAAATATTGTACTACTACCCACTCTCTAGCATTGAAGTCAAAAGATTTGAATTTGAGTTTTGCTTCTACAACTTTCCAGCCCCGTGCCCTTGGGCACCCATCTCTCTGAGCCTTGGCTGTAACATGCATAAATTATAACCTCCACGGGGCAGGAGTGATTCATTTTAGGGATAAAGTTGGCTAGATTGTGGTGACCATTGTTTAATGAAACACCAGTTCAGATGCTGGCACGAAGGTATATTTTAGGTGTTGTTCACATTTACCAGCAGTTGACTCTAAGGAAAACAGATTCTCTCTACAAGCTGGGTGAGGCTCTTCCATGCAGTTGAAAATCTTCAGGGAGAAAACAGATTCCAAAGAAGAAGAAGAAAGACTCTGCCTGAAAGTCAGACCTGTGATCCCAGCACTTGGGAGACTGAGGCAGAAGCTCCCCAAGTTCAAAGTCATCCTGGGTTGTGGAAGCAGTGATGGGCTAGCCTAGACAATGTAGTGAGAACTTACCTGAAAATAAAGTGAAAAAAGAGAGCTTTGGATGTAGCTCACTGGTTGAGTCCTTGTCCAGAAGACACTAAGTTCTGGGTTCAAGCCCAAGTGCTGATGAATTACAAATCTTACCCTTATTGTCAGCTTCTGTACTCAAGACAGCAAAGTCAGCTTCCTGAGTCCTCGAGGCTTCTGCTGTTCTAACGATGCATGGCTTGCTAGATGCTGAAGTGCATGAATGCAGGTTAGAGCTGGCCAGTGAGAACCAACAGGCAAAGGAGGATGGATTTCCACTGCCTATTTCCTGAGTGATCCTCTACCAACCCAGACCCCATCTGCATCCCCACTGTGCTCAGCAGTAGGACAGTGAGGCTCCCATCTTTGAGCCTGGTCCCTCAGTATCTTCTTTATATTCTCCTCTATTACTCTATTTGAGTGGCACCAGTCTCCTACCAGACAAAGCTCTGTAGATCCAGAAGAAGCAGTTCAGCAGAACCTGCGATAGGCTGGGTGAACCTAGTCCCTGAGTCCCCAAACTGTTGTGTTCCTGGTTCTCTGGCCAAGAAGCACACAAACAATCTCTCCCCACCCATCCCAACATTCCCCTCCAGAGTGTCCCTCATAAAGGACGATTCCTTCAGATCCCCGGAGTCTGACTTGAGCATCTCGGCAAGAAGGAAACAAGTCCTTCATTTATGTACTGCCCTGCATCGATTCCTTCATTCTGTGGTACCCGCCTGCATCTTCTTTCTCAGCCCTCAATTGATGTACTAGCTCACAGTCTCTGGAGCTTCCACACACTGGGTACCAGTTCTCCCTGTGCCTCCCTAGCCCACCTCTCCTCAAGTACGTATGCAAAAATTCTGTGCCACTTAAATTCCCATTGTTGCTTTTCGTCTCAGTGATATTCACAAGCCTGGCATTTCTGCAGCACTCCACGAATAGTTTGCACCTCCAGCTAACTAGCTGACTTTCATGTCCCCCCTGCTCCCCTAAGGCATCACCCCATCCATTACTCCCATAAATATTTATAAATGCATTCCAAATACCAGCAATGTGTTTTGAGAAACAGATTTCATTTTTACCAGAAACCCGAGGTTACCTTGAAAATCCATCACAGCCTTCTCTTCCTCAGTAGCTCATTTTGGAAGCTGGGAACTTTGACTTTCATTCACAACCACCACACTATGGAAATTGTACTCTAAGCAATTAAGAGCATCAGTGAATGGCAACATGGTTCTCTGTCTAGCTTTAGCAACAGATGTCCATCTTAATGAGACATTGATACAGTGTGGTGGCTTCGGTGTCCCCCTGATTTCATTAAAAGGAGATTATGTGTGGGTGAGTGGGCGTAGTCATAAGGACAGACTCAGGAAAGCTGATGAAAATGACCTTCAAGATTCACCAGTAGCAGAAAGCATGGGGCCCCTCCTTGTCTACCCCCAACCTCTGTCACAACTAGCATTTTTGCATTAGGAGACTTAAGCTCCACTAGTTAATGATCCATAAACATGCATATGACTGATCCCAGGGGCGATTTCCTCAGTGGTGGTGGAAGTGGCCTGTGAGCAGACTGAAAGCCTCCAGGAACAAAGCCTGCTGGGACAATTACAAAGACCTGAGCATCCAGGCTTCCAGAACCCCACTGCCACTCCGTGTGTGCTACAGAACACGTGTGAATAGCTCAAAGAACAACTTGTGGGAGAGGTTCCCTCCTTCTACCATGCGGGTGCCAGGGATTGGTCAAACTCAGGTCACTAAGCTTGCCGACAAGCACCTTTACCGGCTGACCACATTGCCAGCTCTCAGAACTGACTTTTTATTCTCCTGGAAACGGATAGGAAAATGCCCACAGACAACAGATATGAGTGAGACTAACCCAAGTGGAGCCTTGCTTGGAGGCTTAAATAGTTGGAGTGGCTTCACTAAAAATTCTACCACCCACAGAGAGGGCCCTTGTTGAAGAGAAGATGTAGCAGTGTTACAGAGATCACTGGGAGATTCCGAAGGCCATTGTCCCTCCCATTCTCAGTTTCTGAGCAATTCCAATATTCTCCAGGAAGCCATAGACATGTCTAAGCTTGTTCTGGGCTCCACACAGGTACACCCTCTAGGCCTATTTATGAATCCCTGATCCAGCATTTTTTATTTTAATGGATGGAGGTCTATATTTCTTTTTGTGTATGCAACATCCACCATTCCCCATAGTCAACTTACACACAAAGCCATCACTAGTTGCTATGAGAAACTCAGGTAAAATGGGCATGCTCTTGCAGTGCTGGAATCCCAGTACTCAGGAGGCTGAAGCTGCAGGATCTCAAGTTTAAGGCCAGCCTGAACTGATGACGAGATTGGGTATTAAAAGTCTCTCCAATCAAATCAAGCATTCAATGGTATCTGTGAGGATGAAAAATATTACATGTGACCCTCCCCCCCAACTTGATAGCTTCTTCATCTGCGCTCTCAAATGAAACAATGGCACAAATAGATAAAGTTTATTCTCCTCTTATACAGAATAACCTTGGCTCTTTCTCAGAAGTGTTGGCAACACAGAATTGCCATCCTTCAAAGGAATTGACGCTTGTGAGCATATCAAGGCCTTGCCCTAAAAAAAAAAAAAAAAAAAAAAAAAAAAAAAAAAAGGGAAAAAGATGCATTTCTTCATAAGATAAATGTCTGTGCCAGCTCCTACGAGGTTGTGTTCTTTTTTTTTCATCTCATTGTACCTGGGAACTACAGCTATGCAGAGTCAGGTGTCTGTCACAGAGACATCTCCTGGCTCAGACCTCATGCTGCAATAACAGAGCCAGACAAACCTGGGAGAGTTTTTCATCATTGTCTCTGCAGAACTCTGAGAACAGAAGCACCCACTGCATCCTCCCGGCAGCTATTCTGTGGTGGGGGAGATCCCTGGAGGCTTCAGAAGTGCCACGTGTCAGCTCTCTCGCACGGGTACCTCCATCCTCCAGTCATATATCAGCTGGTGACAGTCACAGTGGTGACCCAAGTAAAGAGTCCAAGCTATCATGATGCCTTTAGAGTTGGCCCAGTCTGCCACTAACCAATAAAACTAGCCAAGAGAACTGCTTTGTAAGTTCCCATGAGACGCCCTCACCTCCTGGGTACCTTAATGTACCAGAGGGAGTTTAGCATTATAAAAGATGAACAACCCTACTTTCTTAGGAAGGCCTATAGCAGGGTGACCTACTGTGGATCTGTGTCAGTTCTCTGTAACTAATGAGAAGCTAGCCACGCACGTGCTTTGTCAATTTGTCTCCCACAGTACATGGAGTGTGGCTGGTCTTGCTCAAGGTTATTTAAGGATAAACTTCAAAGTATGAAGGAGAGAGAACTCAGCTAACCTGGCCTTCTCTTTACTTCTAAATTGTTCTCCCACACCCCTCCCTTCCTTTCCATCTGGAAGGTGTAGTTATAGAGACCATGATACAAATTTTGCAAATCCAGAAAGGGCAGAAACAGATCAAGACAGCCCCCAACTCCCGCAACAGCTTCATCCCTCCATCATCCCTGGACCACACAGCCAAGTCCTCTGATCCACTTACTTAAAGTAAGCTCTCAGAACCATGAGTCAGTTGGACTCGAAGCTCCTTCTGGAAGGTTAAAAGTACAGTTCCTATAAATATCAGAGCAAGCTAGCACTTCCCCAGCCTTCAGTATCATTTAATCATTTTTATAGGTGGGAAGCGACTGACCACCCTCATTGTCTTGCCATCAATATCCTTCTAATCTCTTTAAGTTGTAAATAGATGAGCCGCAAATTGAGAAAGATAAGAAGTCTACTGAAAGAGAGAGAGTTGAGAGTCATGTGCTGTCGTAAGCTTTACTGGATATCAATAGTAATTTGTTTCCTGTAAAGATCTGCCAGGAAATGAACATAAAGGGGAAGGGGAAGTTTGTGCCAATGGTGGTAATTCTTGTACTTGACTTCTTGGGTTCCAGCAGCTCCCATGGAAACTCCTGCGTGTGTCCTCCTCGCTTAAGGATCTGGGGTTGTCTACAGCTCCCTCATCCTGTCTTACTTCCAACGAGGTGAAGAAGATAACCCCGACGCCATGCTTTCCCAATAGCTGCTTCTGCTTCCTTAGCCCGTGGGACTGGAGACCCAATCAATTTCTCAAAGGTCGGGTGCTTAGACTCCAGCATCTTTTCTTTCTTCCAAATCTAAAATCCAAGCGTTTCTTGGATCATCCTTTCTACCTACTTTTTCTTCTCGATACAAAGCTTCTGTGTGTTTCCCCCTCAGTATGCTTATAGCCCTTCGATATTTATAGCTTTCCTCTGTACCACATACTATGACATTTTTAATTTTAAAAAGCTATTATTTATTTTTATTTGATGCATATTAGTGTTTTGCTGCTTGCCTGTACATGCACCATGTGTGCGCAGCGCCCCCAGAGGCCAGAAGAAGGCACTAGCTCCTCTGGAACTGGAGTTGCAGGTGGTTAGTAGCTACCATGTGGGTGCTGGAAACCGATCCCGGATCCTATGCAAGAGCAGCAAGAACTCTTAGCTAGTGAGCCATCTTTCCAGCCCCCCAACTCTGAAATCTTTTCCTTTTTACATTTTCTCTTTCATAAGCATACAGAGTACAAATGTTTCTACCGCATGCTAGGGTTCCTTTACCTACACAAATTCCCTGATACCTATCTATGAGAAGCACAGACTTAGCAATGAAAACGCTGTGATATTGAGTAATATTGCCTGCTTACAAAAGCTTACCTACTCCTTTTGACTTCAGAGCATGTTTTCCTTATCCAAAGCCTGGTTACAGTATGGGTTTCTTATAAGACCTAACGCCTCCCCTCTTTCTTCTCCCCTTCCACTGTATTACTCAGTGTTCTACTGCTGTGAAAAGACATTATAACTATGGCAACTCTTATAAAAGAAAGCAGTTAATTGGGGCTGGCTTACAGTTTCAGAGGTTCAGTCCATTAGCATCATGGTGGGTAGCATGCAGGACATGGGGCTGGAGAGGTAGGTAAGAGTTCTACGTCCAGATCCGAAGGCAGCAGGAAGAGAAAGACACTTGAGCATTTTTGAAACCTGACAGTCCTCTCCCAGTGGCACACTTCCTCTAACAAGGCCACGCCTACTCCAACAAGGCCACACCTCCTAACCCCTGTCAAGTATCTCTACTCTCTAATAACCAAGCATCCAAATATATGAGCCTGTGGGTCCATTCCTATTAAAACCATCTCCTGCTCCTGCTCCTGCTCCTGCTCCTGCTCCTGCTCCTGCTCCTGCTCCTGCTCCTGCTCCTGCTCCTGCTCCTCCTCCAGCTTCTCCTCCTGCTCCTCCTCCTGCTCCTCCTGCTCCTGCTCCTCCTCTTGCTCCTCCTCCTTCTCCTGCTCCTGCTCCTCCTCCTCCAGCTTCTCCTCCTGCTCCTCCTCCTGCTCCTCCTCCTCTTTCTCCTCCTCTTTCTCTTCTCTCTCTTCCTTTTGCTCACTCTTCTACACAGTCTACAGGAGCTTTGCATACTCTGTTCCACGTCAGGGATATTGGTCACAGTTATTCCCAACCACAGTTCTTTTGAGCCCCATTTCCCATCATCTAAACATTCAGATATCACAGGGAAGAAAGCATTTTATTTTTAGATTCCATTTATAAAGTGAACTTACATTTATAAGTTCTAGCAGCTACTTTAGTAGTTGTTTATAAATGATAATGGACTTTGTCCTTGAGACCAGCAAAGTCAAAATTCAAACATGACCTTTTCCTTGTAGTCTGAAATTCTAGAAAGGATGTGTAGCCAGTGATGAACGCATGCCAGATTCCCTTGATGGTTAAAAACCAGATATTTAAAAAAAAAAAAAATAAGCACCAAAGCTCGATAAAAGCACATGATCTTACTTGGATACGATTCAAGCTTATTTTTGGTTTAGAGTTTCACCATTCCCCTGAGCTCATATGGAGGGTCACAGAGCCAATTATTCTCAACGTGTATTTCTGTTATTTGATTTACAGGACCGTGCATTAAAGAGGTAAAAATATTGCAAGCCGAGAGAGGGTAGGTGTGACTCCCAGGCTGCTGGCAATTAGTGTTTTCCTAAGGTATCAGGGTGTATCAGGTTCTTTTTATATTGATGTCAGTCTGCTCTCAAAATAACTTTTCTTCTGGATCTAGACTGTTCAGACAAGTATAATATTATAAGGATATTTTCAGAGTGTTCCTAGCTAGACTAACATTCTCTCCCGGTGAACCTTGCTGAGTCCTGCCCCCCAAAACCTTCGTCCCATCAGAATACTGATTAAGCTTTAAGAACTGGACACTACTTTGGGTAGAATGGAGATCTTTAAAGTGCTCCTGGACACTACTTTGGGTAGAATGGAGATCTTTAAAGTGCTCCGTCTTATGCTCTGCCATTGTGACAGTGCTCTGTCTTTTTTTAAAAAACATGACCCTAAAGGTGGCAAAAGTATTTCATGGTTTTTCCCTCACATATTGTGCTGTTTCCATGTCCTTTAAAAACGTCCCTTTCCGCTGTTGTCTCTGCCATTTCATTGCTTCTATTTTCCTAAGACCTATTCAGTTCTTGTAATATCCCCTGCTTACCTCTATGAGTTTACCCATTAGCACAGCTTTGGTTGTTTTTATTATACAATGTCTGTGGGTGTTTGCTTAATCATTCCACACTTCTTTTATAATTACCATCATAACATTCAGTTTGGTTCATCGTTTAAGATGCCTTGCTCTTGTTTACACATTGAGTGCTGGTATGGCTTTCTTCTAACTTTTGTTACCTGGGCTGGAGAGGCGATAGGTAATATACAGAATTAAGAGGTGTCACGCTAACACCAACAGCTAACTGTCGTTGAGGGCTTGTGTGTCAACCACTGTGATTAGCTTCACAAATACTCGCTTGCAATCCCCATAGAAGGGAGCTGCGTAAAAACTCACATTTTAAAGACTGAACAACCCAGACTCTGTTTGTAAGCCAGGATGGGACCCAAAGGCTCTGCCTCGTTTTTCAGTCCTTATCGCGCGTTCCATCAACTGACTTGATTGAGCCTCTCGCAGGGCCTCTCCTCTGTACCGCTCTACGGAGGCGCGATGAGAACCATTGTTCCCAGTGACCGGCTCTGAAGCAGCCTGTTCATTAACGCGCTCTCTGCTCTCATTTGTGTTGTCTACTTCATCAAAGCCCGAGAGGGTTGTCTGCGGCTCTGTGGTTGAGCTGCTATCAATTTCCATCGATTGAGTCTGTACAAAGAAGCCTGTTACATTCGGCAGAAATCTGCCCCTTCGCTGAGCCTATCCCCACAGCCCATTTCTGTTATTACTGTCACCAAAGCGAGGCTCTAAAAACTCCCTTGCCTTCTTTATTTCTTGTGCGGCGCCTTCTTGCCCTCGCCGTCTCCGTGGCTTTTGAGTCTCAGCTGCTTCTCTTCTCACTTTACTCTGATGTCATCGCGGAGGCCTTGACTCCCTGCAAGCTACTAACAATGTCAAATTACCCTCCAAGTTCGTCCTGTGACTTCTGAGATCTGCATCTCCCTGAACAGTTGAAAAATGCTCTTTCTCTGAGAACTCTATCTTACTTTCTATTCATTTGGGCCACGGTACCTGCTAGAGAACAGGACAAAAGAGTAACTTGGTCTTGTTCCCTGGCCGGTTAGGAGCTGGGCAGGTTCCATTACCAGCTCTTAATTTGGATCGCAAGTCACCCTCATTCTATCAAGCCTCTTACATTTGACTCTTCTGGGCAGAGGAGACCTTATCTCCACCACTGCCTGGCTTCTTGGGATCCCCCATTAGCATGGCCAGTACAAGACAATCTATTTTCTCACAGTGACAAAACTCTTCCTATCTCTGTGTGATCTCAACAACTTGACTCAAATGTAGATCAAGTAGCACACAAATTTTAGGAGAACTTTAAAAATTTTGTACTTTCTTTTTTGTTGTTGTTTTAAAGAAAAAGATTGCTATGAACGTTAATCCTGGACACAGTGATAATTTGCTGCTGAAAGATATTTTTACATAGAATCCGATTTAATGGTTTTGTTTTGTTTTTAAGTTGAGGTTCTTAGAAGTATCACGATTAATGATTAGCCCAATTAGCAGAGCTGGATCAGATAACAGCATTGTGTCCGTGTTTACTGTTGTATAAGAGAAAGCTCTTTTTCTTAGGAAATAGGTGTTGAAATATTTATGCATATGAATAAAGGCATCATGTCGGCACATTATTCTTAAACAGTTCAGTAAACGTGTGTGTGTGTGTGTGTGTGTGTGTGTGTGTGTGTGTGTGTAGATAGGTAGGTAGACATGAACAAATGGAATAAAATGTCAGTAACTTAAAACCTGGTAACTCTGGGTGGTTGTTATATGACAGTCCTTTGTATTTCTTGCATCTTTTCTTGAGAGCATGAAATCATATAAAATAGAAAGAGTTTATAAATGTCATGGTTTTCTTGGCCTCCAAAGTATTCTCTGAGTGTGAAAAAAAAGATATTTTTTTTCCATTTAAAAACTATTCCAGTTTAGAAACACATCAAATCTTCTACTGGATAAACCATAGGGTAGACTTATCACAGAAAACATAGCCACTTTACTTTTCTGTTTGGGATTTCTTTAAGTACTTTATTAATGTGTTTTGTGACTGTCTGTATGCACATGTGCATAGATGGTCCATTAGGCCATGGTGTGTGTGTGTGTGTGTGTGTGTGTGTGTGTGTATGTGTGTGTATGTGTCTTTGTGTTTGTCTGTTTGTGTATGTATGTATGTGTCTCTGTGTGTGTGTATGTGTGTATATGTGTATGTATGTGCCTGTGTGTGTGTATGTGTGTTTGTGAGTGTATTGTGTGTATATATATATGTATGTGTGAGTCTGTGTGTTTGTCTCTGTGTGTGTGTATGTGTGTGTGTTTGTCTCTGTGTGTATGTGAGTGTATGTGTGTGTTTGTGTGTGTATGTGAGTGTATGTGTGTGTATGTGTGTTTGTGTGCATGTACATGTGTGTAGGGCAGAACACAACATGTTGGTTCTCTCCTTCTATGAAGTGGGTCCTGGGGTTTGAACTCAGGTCAACAGGTTTGGCAGCTGAGCACCTTGCTGAGCCATTTCACTGCTCTGAGATGCTCTACTGGTTCCTAAACACCATTCAAAGCACCCAGTCTTCCCTTCGGGGCCTTCCGCTTAGCGAATGCCATCAGCTATTTGCCATTTACCTTTCATCTAGCAACACAGACAGCTACCCTGGCTTCCTGGCATTCTTCTGTGGCTTTGGTCATGCAATCATTTTATCTGAAAGGCCACTGAGTAACTGTTAATCACATGTGTGGTTCCTTCTTCCCTGACTCATGTGATTCTGCCCACTCTAGGTTGTACTACCGGTACTGGCTGGTTTGGGTGTCAGCTTGACAAGCGCTAGAGTCATCGGAGAGAAAGGAGGCTCAATTGAGAAAATGCCTCCATGAGATCCAGCTCTAGGGCATTTTCTCAGTTAGTGATCCCTGGAGGAGGGTCCAACCATTATGAGTGGGGTCATCCTTGGACTGGTGGTTCTGGGTTCTATAAGAAAGCAGGCTGAACAAGCCAGTAAGCAGCACCCTCCATGGCCTCTGCATCAGGTTCCTCCTGACTCCAGGTTCCTGTCCTGTTTTGAGTTCCTGTCCTGACTTCTTTTAGTGATAAACAGGGATGTGGAAGTGTGAGCTGAACCCCTTTGCCTCCAACTTGCTTTTTGGTCATGGTGTTTTGTCCCAGCAATAAAATCCCTAACTAAGACAGTATCCCTCTATAGGACTTTCTATGTTTGATATCTATCACATGGTAATCTGAAGGGGGCAGACAAACTGCCCGTTTCCTTGTATCTAACGTCTAACAGAGTGACCAGGAACAAAGAGGAACACTGTTGACCCAAGGAGTTGAGAAGCCTAGATGATGGCTCTGCGAGTTGGATCCTACTATGTATGTGGACGGAGAACATGACTACTTTTTGAGGGATGAGTTGAAAAGCTTCAGAAGAATTTGATCCACTCACATGTCTCCTCCATTCCTCTGCTGCAGTGTTTGGAATGTCCACATGAATGTCTTTTGCCTAAAGCACTGTAGGGCGCGATAGTTTAACTGCCTAATATTTTCTGCATAATTATGACAGATTGTCATTAATAAGCACTCTATATATTTGTGCAAGCCTTCATAGTTATAATTGATGTAACATCCTTAAGAGTCTTAACTGTCTCTGCACATTTTTTGTAGCCCAGTGAAGTTCCTGTATATAAAATTTTAAAATGAGCTAAATTAATCCACAGCTCTCACACATGCTAGTTCAGAAAACAATGACATCTAAACCCTAAACAGAGAGCACTTCTGACTCCAAAGTTCCTGAGGCCACTGGCTAAGAGGGGGAGGTGGGTGAAGTCAGAGCAGAGACCACTCCCGATGATAGGCATGTCTTAGGGGTATTCATGCTCGCTCATGGTGTGGGGACAGTGAGAAGCCACTTCTTAAGCAAGGGTGGATTTACTTGGATCCCAAGCAGTCACTGAGATGGATCTTCTGGATCCTACTTGTTCAGCAAGGGGTTAATAGAAACTTTCAAGCAGGCTAGATAATTAACAGGATTAAATCTCTACCTGTCAATTAAGCCAATATATTTGAGTATAATGCTATTTAATTCTGCACCAGGAACAGTGCAATAAATCAAAGTTTACAGATGTCTTCAGCAAGCCCTTGATGGATGAAACACTGTAACTCAGAGGTGCATAGAAAATCTCAAATAAGATAACCTCCCATGTGATTAATATAGCTGTCTGCATTGGCATTGGCTCCAGAAGGTTCTAATCCAAACATGTTTAACATCACATACTTTATTGTGACAGATTTAGACACCTGAACTAACTAACCAGGCAAATGGTGCTTAATTATACTGACTCATTATGGACCTCAGCAATAAAGCTGGGACAGAGAATTATGTGTTAATTCCTGTCACACGCTTACACACAACGTAAGTAGACAGTGTCCAGAGGGTTGTCTCAGGCCCGGTGCATAAAGTGCAGGGTCACCCTCTGATTCCCCTAGAGGCCACTTTCCTTCTCTCTGTTCAATGGCACTTGCCCCCAAGTGTCATTTGAGGCTGACTGGTCAGCAAATGTGTTTTACTGACCATGAAAAGAAAGAGGCATGTGAGCATGAATGTCTCTTCCTTTCCATAATTTTTTTTAAAAAGTGAGGGCCCAGTGAACATGTGCATGCACATGGACACAGACGGACAGTCAGACAGACACAAAGCGAGAGAGGGAGGGGGAGGGAGAAGGACAAGGGAAGAGGGAGACGGAGAGACGGAGAGACGGAGAGACGGAGAGACGGAGAGACGGAGAGACGGAGAGGGTATGTGTGTGGTGGCCCTTCCCTAAGAACATAGGCATTTGGAGACACTGTTGCTCTAGAGGCCAAACAACTCTTTTATCACCTACAGCACGCATTCTGGAATGTGTGTCTAAGAACACTGCTGCGGTTTGAATGAGAAACATTTCCCACAGCTCATGGATTTGGACACTGGGTTCCCAGTTGGTAACGCAGTTTGGGGAAGCTATGGAACCTATAGGACATGCATATATACTGACTTGATGGAGGAAGTGCATCACTGGGGTGGGCTTTGAGAGTTTCTAGCTCCCACTGATTCCTGCTCCCTTTCTTTGCTTTCTGTGTGGATGAAAAATGTGATCCGCTAGCTTCCTACAGTGTTCACCTGCAGCCAAGCCTCCCCACCATGAGAGGCTCTGTGCCTCTGGAGCCACAAGTCTAGTCGAATGAACCCTTTTTCCCTCAAGTTGCTTCTGGTCATAGTGTTTTGTCACAGCAATAGAAAAGTGACCAATCTTCTAGACAGACCTGAATTTTGAGACACAAGCTAACATGCCGGTACAAAATCCAACTCTATAGAGTCCTGTTTCTTTCTGGAACTTACTCCTCCTAGGTGACTTTTCTTACTCTCCTAAGCATGAAAATGAACATGCCACTGGCCAACATTTCAGAAGGGTCAAGGTTTTTGGTTCTGTCTGTGCTAAGGTCACAGCATGGCCATAAAGTATGGGACCTAGTCATTGCTTGCTGACTGGCTATTAGATGTATGAAGCGTGCCCAATACTAGGAAAGGATGCACCACCTACGCCTTCTACCCTCAAGGCTCTTTCTCATTCGGAAAGAACAATGTAACACAAGTAGCGATGATGGTTGCAAAATGGGCTTTACTCTAAGGGAGGAATTCAATGAGAGGAAAGACCAGAATTGGCTGGAGTTTGAAAGATTTTATGAAAGAGACTCGTCTGTTGTTTTCTACAGAAACAGAAGTGACATAATGGGTGTATATTACATAGGGGACCTATTAGCCTGGCTTACAGGGTGCAATTTGGGAAGCCCCGCAACAGCTGTCTGCATACTGGAGAGCCTGAAAACCCAGTCACTGCTCAATACATGAGGCTGGATGCCTCAGTGATTCCAATCTGGCACTGACGGCATGGAGGATTCCTGGAGAGCTGTTGGTCTTCAATACATCAGAAGGCTGAAGAGGCTGGGTGCTGACGGTGGCCAAGGATGGCAGCAGGAGTAACAGAAGAGACTCAGTCTCCAGCAAAGGGTGAAGAAGACATGCCAGCAAGCTAAATGCACACAGCAGACCAGCTGGGACAGGCTAGACACCGCTGCAGGGAAAGAAGAGTGTCACATGGCATACACTGAGCAGTTTCCGTGTACATGTCCAAGTCCACTTTGAGCACCAGGAAGCTGTCCTACACTTGAGGGGCAGAGGTCCCAGTGGGCCATTGTTCTGTGTCTCCCTTAACACAAGTTTACATAGTTACCCATATAAAGAAGATCAGTGGGTGTTCCTCACCACATAAAGCAATAGTTCTCAACCTTCCTAATGCTACGGCCCTTTAATATATAGTTCCTCATGTTGTGGTGAACCCCAACCATAACATTATTTTTGTTGCTACTTTTAACTGTAATTTTGCTTCTGTTATGAATCATAATATAAATATCTGTAGGGCGACTAGACACCTCCAAGTGGTCATAATGTACAGGTTGAGAACCACTGCAAATAGCATGCATTCTCAATCTGGCCCATCAACACACTCTTAGCCCATTGGCCAGCACTGATCACATGGCCTGCCTGATGCCAAGGAGAGTCGCCTCTATAAAGGCTGACTGAGCTCTGCTCTACTTCCTGACATGTGAGTGCCCAAATGCTCAGAAGGATATTGGCTAGTTTGGGGGGTTAGAATTTCAAGGAAAGGGTAAGATTAGTAAAGTTAGTAACTTTAGCAAAGTTAATATGAACCAAATCTTCAGATCGATCAATAGTGGCTCTTGTTTTCGTGAATTCTTTTTAGAAGTCTTAAAAAAAAAAGTGTGTATTTTGCTTGCCTTTGTGACTGGACACTAGTGTGTTGTCCTAATAGAGGCCAAAGGCAGTCATAAGAGAGAATTGCATGCCCTGGGACTGGAGTTACAGAATGCTGTGAGCTGCCCTGTTCTTTCCCTCTTTTGGAACAGAACAGATCTCAGGAAAATGATTCCATGGGCTTCACACAAGCAGGAACATTTCTCTATGACATTGGTCAAACCCAGATCCTCTGGGAGAGCGGTTAGTGTTCTTAACTGCTGAGCCATCTCTCCACTCCTGACAACTTTCTCAGAGCTGCTTTTGACTAACCACAGAGTATCCTACTTTGGGTAATTGCATACCTTGACCACAGTCTTCCTTGTGATGCTCTGTTCTCAGAGCTCAGTGCCTTGCCAGGGGAATAAATTAAGGAAACACTTAAGATGCGATGTAACTGGATTCAGCTTGAGTGGAGGAGAATTGGGAACCACAAAGCAAAGAGCAAAGAAGTCGGCTGGAGCAGATCTGAAAAGGCTGGATGCAGATGCTTGGTGTGGGATTGGGGTTGCTTCCCAGATAGACAGGTACTACCCAGACCCTACTACTGACAAACTGAGAAGTGCCCTGACTTGTTTTTGAATGCAGTGTATTTCTTTATTTTCAATATTTCTTTCCTTCTTTGGAGCAGAGCAGATGTCAGGAAAAGTCACCATGTAATTCTGTGGACTTCACACAAGTGGGAGCATTTGCATATCAAGTTGGCCAAACTTTTCAAAAGCATATAGATCCAGGGTGAAGATGTAGCTCAGTAACAGAGGGCTCACCTTGCCTGCACAAAGTCCTGAGTTCAATCCCTAGTATATACACACAAAGTAATGAACTAGATTCAGTGAACCATCTCACACTTTACCAAAAGCTTTTCATCCCCCTGACATTATTTCTTCTAGGTTGTTAATGGGAATGTAAAACGATCCAGTTGCTTCTCTGATATCTGAGTTATTTCATCCTCTGTGCCCCTCCAAAGGAACACTGCTTAAATGTTCACGTGGATGGCTGGCATGGGGAAGGGAGGCCAGTCCTCTGCCTATTCCACAGTTCCATCTGAGTAGCTTCCCAACTTCATACACTGTTGCAATACTGTGATGCTTATAGTCAAGTAACCCTTATGCAGGAGCACTAGGCGCTGTCATAAGGTCTATGGCATTTGCCTCATTTTCTTGCATTGCATAGGCATTGGGTCATCTCACATGGTCACTGAGGGGTGAGGATAGTGAAGGGGATAAAGATCACATCCATGTAACTTCTATTACACATATCATATTATTATTATAGCTTGTTACTAGACTAATTTCTTGTTGTGCCTAATTCATAAATCTTTATAGGTTTGTATGTATAGAAAAAAAAAAACAGACTGTATCTAGTTAAGGTCTATCCACAGTGTTGAACATCCCTTCAGAGACTTTGGTAAGAAAGGACTGCCAATACATGAAATTTCCTGGTAAGCAATCATATTAATACGGTGACAGTGATACCTCTCTCCTCAGTCTTTGCATATGGAACTGGTCACTTTGGAGTTCCCAGTTTCTAGGCTCCTGGTTAGATCGGGGCACAAGTCATGTGGTTATGAGTTTCCCCAAGACGCCCTGTTGCTAGACATTCCAGTTCTGTCATCAGCCCTCTGGTAAACCAGGAGAGCTTCTAGACACGGGCTAGAGTTATCTAAGAAGGGCACACTCAGTTGAGAAGATGTCTCCATCAGATTGGCCTGCAGGCAAGATTGTGAGATACTTTCTTAATTAGTGATTGACACAGGAGGACCCAGCCCATTGTGAGTGGTCCTGGGTTATACACAAAGGTAGTTTGAGCAAACCCTTGGCAGCAGCGTTCCTCTGTGGCCTCTGTTTCAGTTCCTGCCTCCAGGTTCCAGATTTGCCTTAGTAATGGAGGGTGACTTGAGGGTAATGAACTGAATTAACCCTTTCCTCCCCAGGTAGCTTTTGCCTATGGTCATCACAGGAACCTAGATAGCTTCCATCCCCTAACCCAGCTGTCAAGGTATTATTTGATAATTAGAATCGTGGGAACAAGTTGGGTTTTTTTCCACTTTTATTTACTTGGTAAGAAAGGACATTGGCAGTCCTTCTTACCAAAGTCTCTGAAGGGATGTTCAACACTGTGGTAGACCTTAACTCTGGCTTTTTCTATAATACAAACCTATAAAGATTTATGAATTTGGGGTAGACAATATGCTGGGGAAATAATAAAATGAACAAAAATGTCATACATTGAACAGGCTCATTCTCACTCTCTCTGCTCAGTCCTATTCCTCAGTACCGGCTCCTACTGATAATTATCCTTAGAATTTCTTAAGTATTTATGCTTTTTCCAAATACAAAAATAACACATTCTATATGGTTTATATAGCCATACTTTTCATCATCTGATAGTATCTTCTGTATGAGAACATGAATATTCTGGCTGGATTTTTGTTATTCTAACAACTGTATGGGGTGGCCCTGTGTGCATTGCACTATGGTCCATTCAGCCAATACCCAATTGTACACACGTATGCCCCTTTTGCCCTTCCATCACTGCAAACAAGGCTACAATAAATAATTTCATACTTAAGTATTTCATGTGTGTTCAGACAGTTGGAAGAGTAAATTCTTAGAAGTGGTTTTGCTGGTCCAAAGGGCAAAATGTGCTTATCATTCTGGTAATTGTTGTCAACCTGGTCTTCATATGTATTCGACCACCCTCTGCTCCCAGTGGCAATGTCTAAGAGAGTGAGACAAGCCTGTTTAAAGCAGTTTAACAGAGGATAAGGGAAGGTAAATAACAGAAGTAAGCTGAACCATGCATAAAGGGCACTGTCATGGTGTAGGTTAAAATTGGATTATTTATTAGAAATTGAAGTTCCGTGTTGGTTTTATTGAAGGGAGAGATATGAGATTTATAGTCCAAGCAGGACCTGCATCACCGTTTCTAATAGCAACAGCTACTCACCTGTGCTTAGCACAGCACAGCTTACAAAGCCCCGTGTGTACCTGCACTCAGGTGAGCATCCTTACACCACATGATGCATGTGGGTGAAATAGAATGACTTGTCCAGCTTATAGAAGGCTAAGTAACTGTCTTGGATGGTGTGTCTGGGTCCTGAAGAGCAGGGGCCTAAGACTCAATCTCCCTACTCCAGATCTGGGCTCCTTTTTGGATGAGAACCCTAGCTGAAAGCCAAATACTCCTTCAGCCAGCCACCACTGAGATTCTGCCCTCCCCTAAGCTCGCAGGCATTTACTGGCTCACTGCCATTCCTGCTTCCAGTGTGTTGATTTTCACGATTCCAACTCTCCCAAGGGTTGTGGGGTGGACTCCACGGTGGTTAGTACTGATTGGCAACTTGACAGGATTTAGAGTCTCCTCGAAGCCACACCACTGGGCATGTCTGAGATGTTTCTAGAGAGGTTTAACTGAGGAAGGAGAGATCACCCTGAATGTGGGCACACCATCCCATGGCCTGGGACCCAGGGGCTGGGTAAAAAGGAGAGAGTGTGTTGAGCTCCAGCATTCATCTCTCTTTGCTTTTTGACCGTGCACATGATGAGATCAGCTGCCTTAGCCTCCTGTTGTCCTGAATAGCCCTGGGCATCTTTAGCAATTCACGGTCTCCCTCATCTGTAGAATAAGGTAATCAACAGCCCTGCTGCCTCCCAGGGCTGCTAGGCTCAACCTGTCATCATTTAACCTCTCTCAGGGGCTTACCAGGTTTTCTTCACAAACCCTGCCCTTCACCCAGCTTTCAAGGGAATAACCCATTGGTTCAAAAGCTCACTCCTGAACCTCAGTTGGAGGAAGGAAGTACAAAAGGCTAAATTTTCCATTTTCTAAACTGGGTGGCTTCTCTCTAGCATTAGCTTGCTGGTCTCACCTTGGGTTTTGTTATTCTTTTTAAGACATGACTTCCTTTTTTTCTTCCTTTCCTTGTGTGCTTAATTCAGTGACATTTTGGGCTCCGGGTCCTTGGGAGGAGCCTGTCTTTCACAGTCAATGTCCCTCGGAAGAGAGGCAACAAGAAATCAGCTGGGTCACAGACATTCCAGTCCCCTGAGGGCTCTGAGTACAAGATAAGATGGCCCAGCCTTGGCTGTGCCTTAGAAAGGGCAACCCTTCACCCACCTCCACATTAGGCCTAAATCTCAAAGGACTAGTGGGGTTATCTGCAGTCACTCACGAACAGCAGACTCTATAGAGAGGGAAGTTAATATTGGTCAACCGTGTATCTCCCAGGCAGGTGTTCCCTGAAAGGGAGGTCACAGGGGTGGTCATGGGAGCTGGAGTTAAGAGTTCCTTGTCTTTCTCTAGGAGACACCACTAACAGTGACAATGAAGTGAGACTGCATGCATTTAGAGCTGTAATGTTGGAGAAATAGCAATGAAGAACCCAAATGAGGACTGGATGGAGGGTTGGAGCCGCCAGGACTTGCTCCGATTTCTCTCTTAAGAGTTCCACTCAAGGCTCTGCAGGAGGGAAATCTGTGAAGGGAAGATACTGACTCAGTGAACATACACTGATAAATAACCCAGTGTGGTGTGTGTGTGTGTGTGTGTGTGTGTGTGTGTGTGTGTGTGTGAGAGAGAGAGAGAGAGAGAGAGAGAGAGAGAGAGAGAGAGAGAGAGATGGAGAGAGAGAGAGAGAGAGAGAGAGAGAGAGAGAGAGAGAGAGAGAGAGAGAGAGATTCTTAATGCCCAGTGATGGAGTTCCTTCTCTCTTGCCATCACTGTGACTTCTAATGTAGGAGAGGACATGGGTGTTTGGGCCTGATGGCTAAGCACCATGGGTAATCTGTAACCCAGATTACCCTTGGCCTCCTACCAAGGCCAGTGAATGAACTTCAGAGCTGAGGGAAATTGGGTTTAGCAAGGGCCTTTTACTACCACCAAACTTTGTGTGTGGGGGTGGTCTTTAAAGTCTGAGTCTGCCTGTGAAAGTCTCAGAAGTGTGAATGGTACTCATCCATCCATCAGGTCTAGTTGGACGAGGGGAGAAAACGTGAAGATATCTGTACTGGAAAAGCCTTTTGACTTGGAGTCTCCTCTCTGGCCAGGTAGGGAGCCAGCAGTTGGTGCCTCTGTGTGAAGACCCAGGGAGCCTCTTGTGAAACAGACTTAAGTCTCAGGTTTGCTTCTCCCTCAGATGCCGGAGCACCTGGAGGAGCAGCTCCTTTTCACTCACCTGCCTTTGCCTCACGACTGCTTCCCTTGCAATGCTGGGTTTAGGTTGCTGACAGCAAAGCCCTGACTGACTTAGTCCATTTTGTGTTAATCTGATAAAATGCCTGACGTTTGGCGGCTAAAAGTAAAGGGATTCATTTGGCTCACAATTCTGGTGACTGGAAGATCCAAACTCCACGGACCAGCATCCTTGAGTGTGTTGTAACATAGAGGAAAAGCAGAGAGGGACCAACTGTGTGCAGACGAGAAGAGAGGCTTAGCTTTGTGCCAAACCACTGGATAGAGTTAATCTACTTCTACCACTCCTGAGCCTCTCCAGAGAAGCAGCATCAACCTGTTCCCGAGGGCAAAGAACCTGTGGCCTACTTATATTTTTTTACCCCCCCCCCCCCGCGCCTCCCTTCCTTCCTTTCCTTCTGAGACAGGGTCTGCTATGTAGCCCATTTGCCTCAAATTCACTCTGTAGCCCAGGCTAGCCTCAAACTTATGACACTCTTGCCTGCAGCTCCGAGAATACAAGGATTATGGGCACATAGCACCCCTAGCCAGCTTTAGACATGTATTTTAAAGATTCCCTCCCCTCCACACTACTATGCTACAGACCAAGCCACGAGCACTTGAATTTCTGAGGGCTAAGCCACATCCAAGCCATAGTATTGCCACATCTACATTCCAGCATGCAGAGATTTGGGGAAATGATGTTTCTTTTAAACAATAATTAAAAAAAAAAGTACAGAGGGACAACTTGTGATCTTCCCTTTCCACTATGAAGATTCTCTTTCCCGTCTTGGTCATTTCATGGGTGGCCATGCCTTGGTTCGGGAAGGGCAGGACCACATAATGTTGAGCAGAGAGGCGATGTGCAGCCACAGAGCACAGCCTTTCATGATGTCCCACTGTTCTCGGTGAGCCACCGAGCACAGAATACAAAGCATGGACTTAAAATTCAACACAGAGACACACAATTGCTAGAAGGAGCTGCCATGTTGGAAGGGTTCAAAAGGGCAAGCCAGGATATAAACAGGTCTTAGCGTTGTTGCTCCTGCAGGGTCTTTCAGCCACTGTTACTGATAATCTCTGCCTAGCGACCTGAGGCTGAGCGAGGTGACCCTTTGGGCTCCTTCCAGATTTATGACTTATATTATTCTGGTCCCTACCAGGTTTGTCACTCTCTCAGAGCCACCCCTTCCCAAATTAGCTTTAAGATAACCTATGGGAATAAGAAATGCTGTCTGAGGGAATGAAAAGTCACTTCGTGGGGAAATCCTACTTCCTAAGAGGTTCTCTTCCTTCTCTAGCCTTCTGGGGTAGGGCTTGAAGATTGTACATGGATTTGAGTCTTTTCTTTGTTCTCTGCTTCCTGTCCATCACGACATGAAGAGGTTTCTCTACCACACACTCCCTTACCACAGTGGGGTTCTGTTTCACCATGGGCCCAGAATCAACAGAGCCCTGACTCTGGTCTGAAATCTCTCAAGCTATGAGTCAAAAATAAATATTTCCTCCTCTGGGTTGTTTGTATCAGGCCTTTGTCCCAGTGATGATAACACTAACACAATGACCAACGTTGCTGTCACTTTACAGGTGTGACAATTACAAATGACATCTGGAGAAAACCTCCTGGTCTTATAGAAAAAAAAAAAAAAAGCAGCCCTGCCTGTTCCGTTCCCACAATTCCATAGTTCCACTGGCCAAGTAACCTAACTTCTGGCAAAAGTTTAGGAGGAAATTGTTATCCAAGGTTCTAGGTTGATGACAATCTCTATCAAAATATATGTCCTGATCAGTTGAAATTCCATACTGGTTATTTCTTGCTCAGTAACCTACTGCCTGTGAGCCCCTCCTTCACCCAGTTCCTCACTACAAGGACTAGGGTGGGAATGGAAGGTGCAGAAAGATAAGGGTGGCAGCTGCAGACACAAGAACCACCTTAGACTCGTGTTTGAAAGCAAGAGGTTGTAGAGTAGAAGATGATGGTAGCCACCCATCCATCCTCCATCCCGTCTGGAAGTCACCCAAGGCATAATGGGTAGCTCCCAGAGAGGAGATGGCAGCTACCTACAGTCACTCACACTTGGCTCATTGGTGGGGAGACCAAAGCCACAAAGCACCAGGGTGTTAAACCCCCGTGCATAACCCACAGGTCCACAGGAGATGAAGTTGGGTGAGCTCAGACATCAGCTTCCTCAGCTTGGAGAGTCGCCCTCAGCTCTCAGATAGCCCGGTGGGACTGAGTCCTGGTTGTCCAGTGACAGCTCTCCCACTCACCACCTTCGGTGGCCTTGCTTCCATTTCACTGTCCCATTTACAAACCACGCTTCCTGCAATCACCCTGTGTACCCAACTCCATGTCCAAAGTCTGAGTCTGAGAATTTTCAAACCAGGACAGCACAGCTTTTCAAAACCTAACAATATTGGAAATAATAATGCCATCCAGTACCTTAAATCAATTTATCCATAATCCTTGCGGAGAAATTTCTGCCCAAGCCATACTCTTAGCCTGGTTTTTCCCAGATGTCCCCCTAGCCCTACCTCCACATCTTTCAGAACAGTTTCCCACCCTAGCAAGAATGTTCTAGCTTTTCTCCCTGCCTAAAGTCTTCAGGATGCAACAACAAAGTGCTTGCAAAGTTCTGGCTGTGTCTGCCTTTCCTCCCTCCTTGGTTCTTCTTCTTATTGACTTGCCCCACTAAATGAAAGGCCAGGACAATGATCTTATCAGAAAAGAGGCAGAAAGGAAATCCACATTCAGTTAACCAGTAACTTCACAGCTACCTAGATTCTGAAGGCTTAGTAGCAAAATCACCTGCATAGAGGCAGTGCAATTAAAACAGAGGGGGGAAGTGATGGGGTGGGGGTGGGGACTCCTGCAGGAAGTCATGATGGGTTCATATTTTCTATTTTAATAAAAACTGGTAAGTTTTATGTTCTTTCAGAGCAAATACAATTGGACCTTATGCTTCACAATACATGTAATTGATTTCTTAGATTTCTGACAGCTCTATCATGTTTGTAATAAATATCTTCTCCTCCACAGGAAGTTGGTCATATGGTGTTGGGAGTGGGTGGTTTGAGGGGCCTTGATTATTTTCCTTTCTTTCAATTCCAAGGCAATTACCCCTTAAATCATTTACTTGGCACTGTGCAGAATCCATCTTGCATTTTAAATTCCTTTTTTCTACCTGCAAAAGCCCAGCTTCCCCAGGAAGACATCCTGCCTTATACCTCTCCCTGGTCCTGATAATTGCTAGGTGTGTAAAAATAGAAAAATTATTTTCCCTTGTTATTGATGGGATGGCCGACATCTTTCTGAAACATGGAATTAATTTTATTCCCTCTTCCAGAAAGAAGCTGACAGAACAGGATCTCCACACACTGTGCATTTACACTTCTGAACTTGGCTCAGGTCATCTACCTTCTTCCTCAGTTGGGAGATGGGTAGCCAGAACTTCTGCTTCCAGAACACGCACTTCAAATGCCCCATCCCTCCATCATGTGACAAACCCTTTCCAAATTTCCAAGTTACAATTCCACAGGCTAGGAATCTAATGGTCTAGACGTGATTTAGTTTGAGAGGTGGAAGCCACCGAGTGCCTGCACTTCGTGCAGCCTCTTCATGATGGAAATATCCAAATGCTCAGAGATCACTGAGGTTGGTCAGGTGCAGAAGGCCAGGATTTCTGTGTGCCCAAGTCTAGGTCATGTCTGGTCAATGTTTAATGATGCAGAGAATGGAATGTATGGGCACCTGAAAATCCACACAAAATTGTGTGCACTACAGTGACTCAAGTATGCACCTTCACTTTTCATCTTGGATTCCCATATTTCTGGAACCGGAAAAAAAAAAAAAACCTCCCCCTGAGAATTCAGAAGTAACTGTTTCACAGCACCCGCTTTCTTTATCCAGGGCAGCCTCCCTCGTGGCCAAGAAATGTCTTCTCCTGCAGGCACCTTCAAAAGGCCATCCCGTGTCCACCATGGAAACTGTGTGCAAACCTGTGTCGTAGCTGATTTCATCATGTCAAAGTTTGCATGATAATTTCTCTAAATAAACATGAAATGCACTTGAATCGAGGTTGCTTCCTCTTTCTTTCCTACAGGAGGATTCTGTGACTACAAATCACCATGTACAGAAAGTGTTCTGTGTGGCTGAACAGCCGACTCTTAGAGATGTGGGCTAGAACATCGGTGAGCAGTTATTCTCAGTGAGAATGATCTTGGTCACCACAAGACTCCGTGTGTACTTCTCTCACACCGTACACGCACCTCACCAGGCACGTTTTCTCTGTTTGAGAAAGAACCAAAATAGCTTTGGTTGTACTTTCATGGAAAAATCCCAGGGAAGTTCTTTTCCCATGAATTTTCCAGATGTGGCATATGCCCCATCAGAAAACAATGGGAGATGTTCATTTCACAGGTGTGCTGGTCAGGATACTAGCAGATGGTTTCTGCAGCCAAGTGAAGTCAGTTGAAGAAAGTTTACATCAGAGTGTGTTAGTCCATGGAAAACAGAAACTTTTAAAGGAAATGTTAATCAGATTTAAATATTGACATCCTGAAATGTATACAGTCTTAACAGATATGTCATGAATTCATTATTCCAAAGTCTACTTGGAGATCCTATGACTAACTAGACATCGTCCAGGGATGTGACCCCTCTGGTGTGTCTGTAGAGAAAGGTGAAGAGGATACAGTATTCATTAGGGCCATAGGTGTGGCCTTCATTCATTCTCACAATCGCCATGCATGGGTTGTGGGTTAGGCATTATTATTCTAATTTCATAAATGAGTCTTAGAAAGATGAAAATAAAGTCACCAATGGGTGAAAACGAATGTTAGAACCCAGAGTGTTTTAATGGGAACTACAAGATGTTCATTTGGAAACAAAACTTCTAGTAACATACTTATTCCCTAGGGGTGATGTAAAAATGTTTAACCACCTATATGATAGACCAATGGGCCAATCAAAAGGGAGCCAACAGAAAATACCATGCACAATCCAACTGGTATCCACTGTCATCATCAAAATATTTTTATTTCAAATAAAATCTTTGATGGCAAAATTATAAAGTATTTAGTGTAAAATAGCAATACTTACATCATAAAAATCTCTTTCTTTGTGTTTGGCTCTTTGGACTGCCTTCGTCAAAACCTCCTACCTCCAATTGTTAACCACTATACGATCCCTGCTTTGGTGGTTTATTTGAGGGCATGACTTCAAAGTCTGAGCATTGATTGTACTGTACCTAACTGGAGAGGGGATCACGTGTCCTCCAGAGGCCCACACTGTCTTCTGTCTATCGTGACACTTGGTGTCACAGGCTCTCTTCTCACTGGCTATGAAGCTCTTTGTCAGTGTACCTGTGCCATTCTGATGGCAACCCGAGTGATGCAGGTCTGGCTTCTGATAGTATCCCCTGTGATGCAAGTCTGGCATGTGATAAACAATGAGTGTGTGTGTGTGTGTGTGTGTGAACACGCGCGTTCAGTGAATATAAGCAGCTTGTGTTTAAAGTATTTCATTTTCTGCTATGTTCTAGATGAACCAGGAGGAGTGCCCAAGAGATACTCATTCGCTGATCTATAAGAACTTATTCATAGAACTTAGAGAACATTTCTGACTTAAATAAAATGATATAACTCATAGAAATGGCAAGCATGTCAAAGCCATCCCTGTGAGACGCTGGTTACTGGGCAACCCTGGGGAGAGAAAGGAGATCCACCAAACTCATTCAAACAGCAGATGTGTGCTAAGTTCCAGCAGGACCTCCCTTTACTCCTGGATCAGCAGTGCACACGTGGGTTCAAGGATCCCAGTCAGTTATGGAGATCAGATTCCATCTCAGCTGGAGTGTAAATAGAACGAGTCCATGGAGGAGGCCTCACACACCTGCTCTCCAGACACCAAGGGAAGTGCATCTGCGTGTTTATCCACCTTTGTGATTCAGCACCCTCTTAAGCTCTCCATCTTTCCAGAGGTGGAATTCCCAAATCCTAGTACGGTCTGGAATCTTCCGAGACTAGCCCAGGGTGATTCATCTCTCCACAGTCTAATCATATTTCCCTTTACCCTCTGAGCTAATGTGTGGATGAAAATACCTAAGAGCCAGCCAGATCTTGGACTACAGGCTAGTGGAAGATTACAAAACTGAACCCCAGATGACTTGGATTCTAGGCAAGTTTTATATTTCCATGATTGTGCTTCTGTCTTCCTGGGTCAACCTTTCACCTGGAAATGGAGGTGTCTGGTGCTGATGCACTTCTGCATCCTCTCCAGCTTGTATTTGTCTAATTCTTCTCATATATATGAAATTATCCTTTTTTTTTTAAAGATTTATTTATTTATTATATATAAGTACACTGTAGCTGTCTTCAGACACTCCAGAAGAGGGCGCCAGATCTCGTTACGGATGGTTGTGAGCCACCATGTGGTTGCTGGGATTTGAACTCTGGACCTTCGGAAGAGCAGTTGGGTGCTCTTACCCACTGAGCCATCTCACCAGCCCCATATGAAATTATCTTAAAACTTTGCTATTATTATTAGTGTGGGGATACTTGCAGAGATCGAAGGACAGCTTCATGGAGTCGGCTCTTTTCTTCGGCCTTTACTTGGGCTCAAGGGTGGAACTCAAGTTGTCAGGTTTGCAGAGCAAGCCAACTTTTTGGTCCCCAAGAGAAAAATGTTTGAATATGAAACATCACGGTAGGCAGCGGGCACATATGTGGAGGAGAAAAGATAAGTAGGAAAGGGTTATTTATTCATTTTGCCTTGTGAACAAATGTCAGATAAAGGGTTTCAGTCATACTTGGTCAGTGATAAGGGAGAAATGTCTTGGAAGTACAACATCTAGCAAAGGCCTTGGGAAGAATAGTCCTCAGCTGGGTTACAAAGTTAGAATCAAAACAGAAAGGTGTGCTGGTGGGAGGGGCGTGGAGGGACAAGAGGAGGTAATGGGGATGGAAAGAGGAGAAAAACAGCTGGGGGTTTATGTAACCAGCGTGTATGTGTGTGTGTGTGTGTGTCGGGTCTATATATACGGAAATTGTCCAAAAAAATGAATTAATGAAAAATATAAAATCATGACCGTACATAATAATAATACTTCTCAAAAAAGAAACATACTCAGGTAACTTTATCTGGCTTCTCTTAAAACATTTACCTGAAAAATGAGCAACAGTCTTGACACTTAAAGAAAAAGAAACAGTTTCTACTGTGCGCTCCAGCCCCAGTGCAGCTTTGTGTAATAAATTCCGCCCCTCGGCCTACTCCGGGGAGAAGCAGGCACTCAGCAGGACACAAGGAGGGGCGGGGTGTCAGCTTTCGTGTCCATTCTTTCCTTTGCTGCCCACCTTGGCTGAACTTTGTAGTTTGGAAACCAAGTCTACTGTGACCATTTTCTGTGACGCCACTAGTAAAACTCACTTTAAGTCTCCACGTGAGTGTGCTATCCGTTAGCTGTAAAATGTCCTCCACAGGCTCCCCTGTACTTGAACACGTGGTTGCTGGTGCTGCTTTGGGAAGCCTGGAGTCTTTGGGGTAGGAAGCCTGGCTGGCAAGAGCAGGCTATTACGGAAGGGCTTGAGAGTTGTAGCCTGCTCTGCTTTTGGCTCCAGCTTTCTGCTTTCTGGTCAGATAACACAATGTATCTAAGAGGCATCCTGTATTGTTATGGGCTCCACCATTAGGTGTCTATATAGTAGCCAGATAACACAATGCATCCAAGCTCCATATTCCATGTTGTGGAAGCTTGGATACGCCATGCTTTGCCTGTAGTGACAGATCCTTTCCAACTATGAGCCCCAAATAAGTCCCTCCTCTTCTAAGTGGCTCTATCTGGCACTCTGTCACAGCAACAAGAAAGGTAATTAACAGCACAGCTGTTGTTTGGAATTAGCCCACAAAGAGCTGACAATCACTGACCTTTCATTTGGAAGAAAAGGGGAATACATGAAAGTCCAGCCATGCCAAGCATGGACTCTGGGCCTCTCTCCCACCCTCTTCCCCACTCTGGCTTCCTGTGCTCCACATGAGTCACAGTCGCCTGACACTGCCTAGTCAGAGGCTGGGTAATAGTTACAAAGTGTCGAGGTCCTTTCTCCTGCTTATTTTTCATACAGGGTCAGGCTTCTGCCTTCTGTGTTCACCTGTATATTTCCAGAGGGAAAAGGAAAGGGGGCAGGTGGAAATGAGAAGGAAGAAAGGAGCAGGAAGCATCCTCTGGAAATAGCAGGCTTGGAAGCAGATGATTGAATGAAACCAAAGAGAGACTATCCATGTGCCACCTTGAAGGAGCCCGATGTCCAATCTCAGGCTTATCATTCCCACCGTGCTTATGGCTGCTGGCAGCGGCTGCATGATAATCTGCAAGTCACATAATGTGGATTTATTTTCTCAATTGAATTTTTTATACATTATTGAAATAAATTTGGACTTGGCCTTTATTAAACAACAGGGAACCGTTACAGGTTCTTCACGGAGGAAATTTGAATATAGCAGCTTATATTTGCTGTCAATCAGAATCATGGCAGGGCACATGAGGCACATGGGGCACATTCTAAAGTGGCGTCCATAGAGAAATCCCATGTGGATGGGCGTGGCCTTAGCAGAGGAACATACTGTGGCAGAAACCAGAGCTGCCAGGATAATAACCCTGCTTGCTCTTTATGCTTGTCTTAGTCAGGGTTTTATGGCTGCATGACCAAAGAGTAAATTGGGGAGAAAGGGGATTAGTGGGCCTACATTTCCAGGTCACAATCCATCACTGGAGGAAGGCAGGACAGGAACTCAGGCAGCGCTGGAACCTGGAGGCAGGAGCTGATGCAGAAGCCACAGAGGGATGCTGCTTACTGGCTTGCTTTCCCTGACAGACGTTCATTCTGTTCACCATTTCTCTCTCCTTCCTTACCTGTATGCCTTAGATGAAGGAAGCACCTCCACTGTGCCCAGACTCTTGACTGACCAGTGCTGACGATGGTATTTAGTACCACACAATACAGCAACTGTTTAGGCATTGGTTTTGTGTGATGGCGTGGGTGAGTGGTAGTCCCGTAATGGAGACTATTTTCCTAAGGATCAATAGAGAAACCTTTTTTTTTTTTTTCATGTTGATGCCTGACAGCACTTAGTGAGTTCTACCACTCAGCAGATGATCAATATAAACTTCCTACATTTGAAGAAATAACAGAGCAAAGTGTTTGTCAGACCTTAGAAGATGTGTGCATGTGTACACAGGAGCACATGCGCAGTGTCAGCTAGGACCCAACCCAGGCAGCAGAACCGCATTCTCTGAGAAATGAATACTAGCACCTCAGGCACCCTAAATCACACATTGTCTATCACCTCTGACATGAAGACCCATCATGGAGACAAGGAGTTGAAGGATAACATGCATTTTCCTCGGACTGACCTGGCATCCCACTGCAGTGCAAGCAGAGGGCTTCCATCTACTTCCCTATTACCCAGGTGAGTGTAGCTCACTAGCACATCTAGATTGCATCTGGAACCCCAGCTCTAACACAGCATGGAAAGGAGGTTTGGGGAGGCCTCTCTGCCCTTGCAAGAAGCCTGAGAAGGGACTAAAACAAATTCTCTGTGCCAACAGCCTGGGTGGCGCATGGCAGTGGGTGTGCGCACAGAGCTTGTGTGTGCTGCCATCACTTTGTATATGAATGCGCCATCCTACCTCCATGTAATTGGAGCACCAGGAAGCTCAGCAAGATGGAGGTGAGCACTGAGGGATTTTAGATGGGGCATTTATTTGTATTCCGGTTGGTTAAAGTTGATGGATTTTGAGATCACACTTGACGGAGAATTGGTGTTCCAGAAAGACACTCTGTGCTATGAAAAGAGGCAGTCTCCCTTGATGCCAGCATGGCTGTGGGGCAAGACTACACGGAGGCACTTCTTAGGTGTGTGAACCCTGATCTTTTACTCAATAATTGTTCATTAAGAGCATCTCTTTAACACCCTCCACATACACACACTCCCTCCTCTCTGTCCTTGGCCTCTTTATCGCCAGCGCTCCCTAAGTGGTACAGGCCAAAATTACAGCCATCCATAGCTGATCTCATTTAGATGCCAGGAGAAACCCAACAGTAAGTGAGCAGACACCGATTTGGAACTGGAGAGCATGAGGCATTGATCCAGGTAACGGGAAACTCCCACTCCCCTGTGGTGTGCCAGGCTGATTCTAGTTACTCGTGACTTAGAACAATAGTTCTCAACAAAGGCCAGGTTCACATCCCAAGGCACATTTGGCAATGTCCGGAGACATTTTTGATTGTTCAGATAGGAAAGTCTGTTATTGACGGCTGGTGACAGGAAGAGATATCCAGTCCTTAGTGCCTAGAGTGCCACAGTTGATGGGCTCCACCTTAGAGGGCAACAGTCATATACCAGGACTAAAGCGCGCACATTGTGTGTGTGTGTGTGTGTGTGTGTGTTGTGAGGGTGCAGAGGAATTTCTAACTTGTATTCAGCTGATAGGAATGGTCAGTGATGTCGCCTCTGTAGAAAAGAGTAAGTAGACTCCTTAAAGAATCACAGAGAATTAGCAGAGTTACCAGCTGATCCAGCAGTCTGGCTTCTACCCAAAGGAACAGCAAGCCAGGGCTCCAACAGATATTGATAGATTCTGCTTATAGCAGCACTATTCACCTTGAGCCAGAAGGAGGGAGCACCTTACATAGATATTAATACATATCATGCGTGTGTGTGTGTGTGTGTGTGTGTGTGCGCGCGCGCGTGTATGAAATGTGTGTGCTTATGTGTATGATGTACACATATGTGTATGTATATGATATGTGCATGCATGTGTGTGTGTGTGTGTGTATCTCTGTGTGAGAGAGTACAGGCATGCCCATGTCATGGCACATGTGTGGAAGTACAGGAATAGCTCTGCTTGCTGAGACAAGGTCTCTTACTTCTGCTGTGTGGCATATCCCAGGCTGGCTGGCGATGGTCCTGTCTCCACTCCCTGTCTCACCGCAGGACTACTGAGGTCATAAATGTGTGCCACTGTGTCTGGGTTTGCTATACAGGTGCCGTGGATTAAATTCAGATCCTCGGGCTTGTGTAACAAGCACGTTTATCCACTGTCTGTGTTCTGACCATGATATTTACCTTAAACAGAACGTCTCCGAGCCCTCACCGCTATTGAATTTCCTATTTCTTCCATCTTAATGACTCCTATTATTTAATCATGTTGATCATGTTGAATATAAAGGCCAGCCTTCTTGAAAACCTGCTTTGTTTGAAAGTGTTTTTTTTAATTCCAAAGCATTCCACCAGGTGGCAGTGGCGCACTGAGTGCGACATGCTAGAAGCCAAAAGACCATTTCTTCCTGTAGTGACCTTAATATCACCATCACCATTTTATGGATGAGAGGAATGACTCCCAGAGATTAAATTACCACCCACCCCACTTCCATGCCACAGCATTCGTAACGAGCAGAGCTAGAGTTATGAACCTAGGTTTGGCTGTTTAAGAGGCCACGTTGCTTGTTGGGCTTTACTGTTGGCAGAGAGCCTGAAGAGACCCATTACTAGACACCTCCTTTTTTCCCAGTAGATTGTGCCATACTGCTTACCCTATGTGTAAGGCTCTGACTTTTTCTGTCCATCTAACTCACCCTGTTACTGGACTGCAAACTTCTACACTCGATTCACTTTTGTGCTCTAGGATCAGTGGGTCTTAGTGAAGGGGTTGGATGTGTTTTGATGGCTTGACCGCATGAACACCCCCAATGGTTAGGTGTCAGATGAATGTTAATCACTGCCAGGAAGTTCAGTGAGGAGAAACTGTGTTGTGAAGGGAAGCTGCCGGGGAGACTTCAAGTCTCACAGAGCCTCCAGCGACCCTTGGACACCCACAACTTTCTAGGGCACTTAGGCACATTTACCTGAGAAAGTAAAAGGTCCTTGGGAAAGGACACTGCCCGGGGATGCCTGGACAAGTATTTCAAAGGGCGACAGTGGTACAGGAAGACGACATGGCAGGCTCTTGGGTCAGGAAGCCAAAAAGCAGGCAGGGGCTGGGTGGGAGAAAACAAATTCACAGTGGCAACAGACCCTGCTCACTCTTGCAAGGTCCCTTCTACACTCTCAGCAATAAAGACTTACCTCAGTGACCCCCAGAACTGAGTATTTGGTCCCCAAGGGTCCTCAGCCTGCTAAAAGCCAAATAAGACCTTTATAAGGGGGGGGGGGAAACACCTCCCTAAGAACGATCACTGAGAACCTGGACTTTAACTGCCGTGGGTCAGAACTAGAAAGGAGGAAGACAGACCCAGTCAGGGGAGACCGTGATTGGCGTGGAGCTCTAGAGTCAGTGTCTGGCTGGGTACGCCCTTTGCTTGTCCCTAACAGTTGTCACCCTGATTCCTATGTGGAGGCTCATCGCAGAATCACAGAAGTTCTGAAGGGAAGCTTTCCAGTCCTGAGAAGATGGAGGCCCTACCCCAGGCTACAGAACCGACTTTCAAGTTTGAGAGGGTCACGTTAAACCTGAATAGTTCACCTTTCTTTTCTCACGAGGAAGTGTTTGTAGACAGATCCAAATAGTGAAAGATAAGGCCAACCTGGGTAGCTCATTGTTTATTCTGTGATTATTCACTTCTTGCTGTTTGGGGCATTAAAATGTCCCTTATGGGGATGCTTGTGAGAGATAAATTAAGACTTTTAATGTGTGCCTACTTGGAAAGTTTTTTTTTTTTAATTGACAACCCTATGTTAGCCCTCAAAATATGGTTCCTATATTGGGAACTTCCCTGGTGCCTGACTTCTCTAAATCTCAGAGCCAGTGGGCCGTATCACACAGTGTGCACAGCAGCATGAAGAAACAATGAGAAGTGGCCATCTGCCAACCAGGAAGGGGGCCAGAACTGGGCCATGCAGGTACCCTGACCTCACACTTATCTGTGGATAAGCCTCCCTGTCTGCGGTGTTTTTTTAGGGTAGTCCTGATGGAAGGCTATAAACACCCTACTGAGAGATGGGGCCAACACAAGGTTAAGGGCAGTCTTTCAAGCCTGTCAAGTCTGCCCAAAACTTCTAATATCAACTCCAGGTTAAGAATTTCTCCACGCACCCCAGCCCCACAGTTGACGGAAAGCAATGCGTTCACCATCGTTATTTTTATAAGAGCAAGATATTGATCAGAGCCAACCAAAGGAAGAGATGGGGAAAACCTGAGGGTCCCAAAAGGGAAGCTTCAGTGTCTTCAGGGACCCCTTGCCCTCTTGTCACCAAAGGGCCGAGCAGAGCACTGACTGCCATCCAGGAAGCCTAGGCAAGCTTCACAGTCTTTAGTTTGGGAGGCTTCATTACAGGGCATACAGGGCATCCTTGATTGAACCATCATCACCCACAAGTGCAGCCACAGCTGGGTCTTCTCATCACAGGGTTGGCGCCACCTGGAGACATTAGCATAAATTATTCAGTAGGGGCTAAGGGCCCCTCCCCTGTAAATAACAAAGGCAGTGTGCTCACTGGGGAAACCCCCAGGGTTCAGAGGCCCCTTCCCAGTGGCTGGAACAAACTCCAGCCTCTGTTCTGTTCTGATAAAGGCAGTTCTACCCCGTGCGCATCTCTGTCTTCTGAGACCTCCTCGCTCTGACACTCCAAGACGTCTCACCTGCCAGAGGCCTGACATAGAGCCTAGTTCAGAAAGGTTGTGAACATAAGTGTGGCTGGAACGTGAGACTCTGGCAAAAGTCCTGCTTCCAGCCAGGGATGCACTCAGGGCATCTGTTCTCCAATGAGCACTGAAGGATGAGGCAAGGCTTACATCATCCGGATTTCTCGAAACTAAACTCGGGAAGCCATTGAGTCAGAGCACAGCCTCTGGTCACTACTGCAGACCAGCAAGATGTCAGGTCACATGTCGTAAGAGTCAAAACAGCTCGGGTGGGGATGTCATCCCTGAGCATGGGGCACAGGGGCTCTTCCTTAAGGTAAGCAGGCTTTGGCGTATAACTGCCACCTCCATGGACGCAAAGTGTGTTCCTTGCTCCACCTGTAAGGGTAGGTATTGCAAAAGCAGCATTCTTACAGCCCAAACTTCTCGGCTCAATACAGCAGCTGAAGTTATTTAAAACTCTTTAAACTCTTGGGAAACAGGGAAACTAAATGGAGTGTTGTTGTTACTTAAGTTTCCACAATCAATGCCTAATAAGTTTTAATGAATCCCTGGACGTGTCACTATGAAGGTGAGAATGGAGCACAGGCCTCCCCGGAACTATTCCTGGCGGAGTGTGAAAACCGTCTGGCACCTATTGGCATGTACAAGCTAAGTGGGCCACAGGAACCCGAGTGCCAATGTCCACCATCGGGCCACCGGGCGTTAGGTGTCCAACATAAATCCAAAAGCCTCGGTCTGTCACGCTGACTTTACACAGCTGCTATGTGGGACACTTCTATTAGCTTCAATGGCAATATCAACTTCCCGCTTTAATGCAGGAAAAGAGCAGAGCCACGTAGTAACTTCACTTCCCAGTGTAAATATTATACAGCTGGTGACAATAAACTGGAAAAAATCAATAATCTTTTTTATGAAGCAGATCGTATCAAGGTAACGACTGCTTAGACAGTCCTGGAGAGTCCAGGGTCTCTGCTCTTTTCTTTGCCATGGTACCAACAGCAAGTCAGCCATGTTCCTCTCTTAATGGCTTCTCCAGTCTCCTTTGTGCACTTGAATCCAAGAGGTCATTATCTGGCAGAATTAGTTTGTCTTCAACGCCCCACTATGTAACAGAAATTCTCAGGGCAAACTGCTCTAAAGAAAGTAAAGGAAAACTGTTGTCTGCCTAAGGAGTCACCTCAAATTCTCCAGTTGGGAATATGGTATCACCATGTGTCACCTTCTAGGTTGGGGGTCACATCACAAGATTCTTTTAATAATAATAAATAATTATCCATGCATTTTTTTTTGTGTGTGAATAGGTTTACAAATCTGGGTAGTTAGAAGAGAATAATTATATGTGTTCTTCATACCATAGAACCCAACACTGACCCTTGTACCATTCAAAATGGGTACATACTTCATGACCTCACTGAGTGTTAAGTCCGCGTATATTACGTGGCTGAATAAGTGGCAATAATAGAACTTCCTTTCGGGCAGATTCCTTGAGAAAGTCCCTTGTGGAAGGCGTGAAAGGTGGAGTGGGTACTCCCTAGTCCCTCCACTTGTGTGTGCAGAGGGGAATTTGAAAATAGTCAGAGAAGATTCATAGTGTGGAAGAAATGAAATCATTGGGACTTTCCTTAACAGTTCTAGAAATACATTGCTTTAAACGTAAATAGTTTATGTGTTTGGGGTGTTTTGCCTGAATGTGTGTCCACTTGCCACATTCCTGCAGTACCCACAGAAGCCAGCAGAGGGCATCAGATCCCCCCTGAAACTGAAGTTACAGGTGGGTGCTGGGAATGCGTCAGTCCTCCAGAAGAGCAGTAAGGAATCTTAACTACTGAGTCGTTACCCCGGCCCTCGAACACAATCTTATGGGCACTGACATGGGTAACCCTGGAAGGTTCTAGTTGTAGAATGCTCTGGAACAAGTGAGCAGGTTCTGGATTCGGGGTGAATCTGGAAAAGACTGTACCTGCAAAAGGCTATGCAAGCCCCAAGGTCTTGGACAACAGGGTTCCAAGGCTTTGCATGTTAGATCCTGCAGTCCACAAAAAGATTTGCCACTCTGATAAAGAAAGGCTTTGCCTCCCAGCTGTGGGAGGTGGTCAGCTGACAGACCCACTGTGGGCAACTTCAGAGTCAGCCTGGCTGAGGAGAGATATAGTCTCTCTGGAGGTTCCAGTCTCTCAAAGCAGCCCACATCTGCTGACTGAGCCAGGCAGGGAGTACTCACCCCACAGCTCCCCTGAGCAGATTGGACAGTGTGAAGACAGCATCTGTCTCTGTCAAGTTGTCTTGTGTTTATAGGTTTGGATCTCTAGTAACCATTTGAAGTTCTGACGTTACCTCAGCATCTGCTTCTAGAGAAAACAGCTCAGATCAGCCATATTCCATGCAGCCAGTGAGCCAGTAACTCAAAGAACTCCTAAAATGTCACTTCCAGTTATCATTCGGGGATGGGGTGTGTGTGTGTGTGTGTGTGTGTGTGTGTGTGTGAGAGAGAGAGAGAGAGAGAGAGAGAGAGATATTTCCACTACTGAGACAGGAGAGAAGACAGATTTGCATTGTGATATTGGAACCCTTGCAGAGGGATGGTCCCATTTTCACACCAGTTCCGATGTTCTGTGGAAGGACCCTTATGTAATTGGGGGTTGGTGCTAGATCTCACATGCCTGTAGCCCTAGCACTTGAAGACACTGGATCGAGAGGATATCAGTCTGAGGCCAACACAGAGGATCCTAAGAACAAATGAGCAAATAAACAAAAGCCAGCCAGACAGAAAAGAACTCATAGGTGAGAATTTATGTGATTGCACTTCATCTTTGAGAGGTAACTGCACTGCAAATGGAAAGGTGGGAAACAAATAGTTGAAAGGAGCCCAAACTAAGGTCCCTTCCACAGTGTTCCTGTGGGCAAGAGATGCAGCTCACCGTAGTCTGATAGGAAGGACCTAGTGACAGCCTAAGAGAATAAACATTCTAGCAAAGTTGACAAAAAAAGGTGTTTGCAAAGGGTACTGATGGCATAGACTTGAAAGGAGTCACAGAATTTCAAATTTATAAATATAAATACAAACAGAAGACATATAAAATAGTAAGCCGTGTGTGTGTGTGTGTGTGTGTGTGTGTGTGTGTGCGCGCGCGCGCACTAAAATCGGCATTTCTGTTGTTTGAGGTTTTGGCTTTCTTTCCCTACTGACAGGAGTACTCAGTTATTATTTGGGTACCAAATTGTTCTTTAGGCCTGGCTATAGTCAGGAGGCTGAGGTCAAAGGTCCTAATCTGTATCATTTCTGGATCACAGCACTGATTTAACATGTGTTTCCCTTTTTACCTTACCCCGTAGTGAGTTACCTGTGCATGTGTCTTCCCCATGAGTCCTGGGGACAGAGATGCTTTGGTTTATGTTTATATCCACCTCCTCGAGACCTGACACCATGTTTATTACTTTTGCCCATTAGCCATGTGTTCTGGTTAGATTTATGTCAGCTTGACACAAGCTGGAGTCAAAGGGACTCTCAGTTGAGAATGCATATCCATAAGACTGGCTGGAAGACAAGTGTGTAGGGCATTTTCATGATTGGTGGTTGATGGGGGAGGGCCCAGCTCACTGTGGCTGGGGCCATTCTTGGGCTGGTGGTCCTAGATGCTATAAGAAGGAAGACTGTGCAAGCCATGGGGAAGGCACCAGTGAGCAGCACCCCACCACAGCCTTTGCAATAGCTCTTACCTACAGATTCCTGCCTTGACTTCCCTGGATGACAAACTACAAATTGTAAGATGAAATAAACCCTTGCTTCCCAAGTTGATTTTGATAATGGTGTTTAGTACACTAACTGACACCCTACGACCTCTTGTCTAATTGAAGGAAAAGCAAGCAAACAGCAAGGAAAAGTAGAATAACAATAATAGAAACCCGAGTTGCAGGGAAAATATATTACAGATATGTGATGCCAACCCCTGGATCAAGTAGCATCATTCAGTGGAGCTGGATCAAAGCACCCTCATCTTCCTGGTTAGGCAAGTTCTTCATGTGTCAGTGCACAGAGGGTTGAGATGTGTCTATGGGTCTAGAGATGGCCCTGCTGTAAATCCAGTTGAAACCTACATAAAGCTTATCTTTCCAGTTTATCTCTCAAGTTTATGTTGTTGAAATGTCCCAGAGAACACCAGGCACCCTCTGTGGTCCTGGTAGAAGAAGAGCTGGGCTGGAGGGCACATTATGGGCAAATGTGCACATTTTTCCAATTATAAATTCTGGCCCAGGTGACATGCCAGGACATGTATTCCGAGATGAGGGGGATTTCAGCTGTGATGTTTCCATCAAGCATCTTGCCTCATCATTCCTAGCTGCCAGCATCCCCCTGTCCCTCTGTGGCCACCAAGTTTCCGAGTTGTGACTTGGGAACTACACCCCAAAGTCAGTGCCTCTGAAGCAAAGTTTCTGATCTTCTCCATTCTCCTTGATGCTCAGCTCTTATCGTCTCCCTGATAAGCCACGGGAACTAGCTTTTCCCTTCCCTGAGACAGATCACGGAAACCGGAATACCATCTTTCCAAAGTCAACCATGAGGCCCACACACCTCACTACCCATTTCCAGAGGGGACCCACCCATGCCCAGGAAAAGGGGATGCAGTAACGGAGGTGCCAAGAGGCCCTTAGAGGCCCTCCGTGCTGCCTCCCCTCCCACTCCACACTTTTAGACCACTGCCTTTTCGCACAATCGTATTTCTGTGCAGTCACTCACGGTCCATTGAACCTACACGTGAAATAGATGGTTCATCCTGAGTTTTTGGGTCTTGAGTCTGAGGGCTTCTGTGTCATATAAAACTGTGATCAAATAGAAATGGGATGCTTTGTGTTTCACGGCCTGTCTTTTGTTACAGGGTGTCTGAGCACTCATGAAGGACGGAGAAAGGATTATCCTCTCCTGTCCCCACACAAGGCAGAAGGAACTCTCATTACTTTTTGAAAAACAGGTGCATTTAAATTCTAAGACACACTTTCCCTGCTGTATATATTTCATTAGTGATACATATTGTTCTAGAATGAGGGTCATTTTATTCAAATCTGTCCAGACATCTTTTTAGGTGTTCACTAACATTGTTTTATTGTAGAAAAATATACATTTTGCCCATGAAGCATCTAGGCCAACTGCCCATGTCAATAGATAGATGTTGTCATCTTTTTCATATTTGCTGATAGTTCTGTCCGGCACATGTAGCATAATTTGCTTATCGAGTTTTATCCCTGGCGATTAGACCATTTCTGACTTGTCACAATTTTGATTTCCATTGCTGAACATCATTGCTAACAGCCTCGGAGGAGATTTGGGATCTTCATGGCTTATAAACCATTTTCTCAGGCATCTTATCATCAACTCCTTTAAACGACCAGGTGAGATAGATAATTTCAGAAAGAGAAGGCTTGGAAATGTTGAAATTTGACCAAGACGGGTGGAAAATTCTCTTAAAACCAGAACTACTGACCCCCAGGCTAGTTTTTCCAAACTCAACCCCAGATACTGGATAATAGATGAAAAAAAAAATTAATGTGGGGGTCTGGAGAGATGGCTCAGTGGTTAAGAACACTGACAGCTTATCCAGAGGTGCTGAGTTCAACTCCCAGCAACCATATGGTGGCTCACAACCATCGGTAACGAGATCTGATGCCCTCTTCTGGTGTGTCTGAAAATAGTGACAGTGTACTCACATAAAAATAAATAAATCTTTTTTTTAAATGTGAGTGCAAATAATGATATAAAAGTCTTGCACACTACTAATTACACCACATAGTGGAATTGTTTTTCAAACAATATTGCATTTTTAGAGAATTCCTTCAACTTTAGAGTTCTTGGAAGGTAGTTCAACTCTTTTAACCTTTGTATTAATTTGTTCCCAATCAATAATTCCTAGATTGTTTTACTTATAGCCACAAGATGTTTTAACAAATAAAATATCCAACCACAGAGGCTATTTTTGACCCATGTAAACGTCTTGGCCTGTCTGCTAGGGTATGGAGACTCTTTCTCCACTCTGCTCACTCACAGGAATTCTCTAGGAAGTAAGCCATACAGTTGGTCTCAACTTCTGCTCCCCATCATTCAGGTTGGAAGCAAGATCCACAGGGCACGTGACTATACATTAGCAAAGCATCTTGCTCATAAGTGAGTATTGATTAACGAAGGAATGCGTGCCACTGCCAATAAGCATAACATGGCAGTGTGCTGATATTTAAAACTATATTCTTGTATATTACTAGGTATTATGTTATTAGCATGATCTGCCACTGTGTAACAAAACACTGAAATTATTTTTGCTATTTTTACAAAATAACAAAAATATCCATTTCCTTTCCTTTCTTGACTTCAGGTTTAGGCCAAAGCAATGTTGCTTTCATCCTAAACAAGACTTACAATAATACTCTCCTCTCTCTCCCTCTCTATCTCACTGCATGTATGCTGTGCACACATTTCCATGCACACATGTGTGTAGATGTGCAATTTCTGAGAGACTATCCTCATACAACAAAATGAATTTGTAGTGAACAACAGTGGTAGAGGGAGGGTAGAGGAAAAAAAACAAAGAAGATAGCCGGATGGATGAGCCTCCGAATCTCAGGGGTACCGGCTAATGTTAGCATAGCTCGCAGACTATCTCGTCATTTAATGAATCATAGAGACAAGAGAGTTACATTTGCTATTCTAAAAAGCCACAAGTCAGTGAATGCAAATGCGTCCTATTCAGAAAACCAAATTAAAGGAACTGCTGGGAGTTCTCTGCATAGTTAAGCAGAACAATTTCTCTCCTCTTTAAGGCCGTGTTTACCCTTCAGAAATCGCAGGCCCCCGGAAGCCTGGAGCGTGGACCATATCATTTTCAGGAGTGATGTGCCGCATTAGCCAGACTCTGTCCTTCAAAAGAAGCATCAGGAGATCCATTATTGTCCTGGGCAGCTTCTGTCAGAGCTCTGTGGCTCCAGGGAAAGAAAATGGGCGCCAGGGCTCCTGTCTAGCGCTGCAGCAATTGACAGGCGTGTTGGGTGGCCGGCACCTGGGTCTTCCTTTAACTCGTAGCCAAGTTTCAGCATGAAGACAACTTCCAAAGTCTGTGACAGAGAGTGGGGAACTGAAAGGGACGAGGCGAGTAGGCATGTGGCAGACCCCAAGGTTTGACACTGTTCCTATCAACAGCGAGCACTTATGCAGGAGGCACATCCTCTGTTCAGACCACGGGAGGTGGGGGGGGGGCAGCTGCTTCCCATTTCTATCTCCATCTCCAATCAACCCATGTTGCATTCAAACTGTGGGAACGTACTTGGTCTAGCCCAAGCTAAAAGGGATTCTGAAACTCTATAAGGGGAAAAAATAAAACAGAGCAGGTAGGGGTATGTTAGCTCCCTCTGGACCTCTTTCTGGCAGGAAATTCCTCCCCACTGCTCTTGTTGTCTATGATCATCAGAGAACAAGTTATCTCTGGTTCTGAGTTCCAGAGTCAAGACAATAATAACTTGTAAACAAAAATAATACATCAGTGGCACACGTCTTCAATCCCAACACTTGGAATCATAAGCAGACCTCTGTGAATTTGTGAACATCCTAGTCTACACAGTGAGACCCTGTGTTGGGGAAACACACACACATACACACATACTCACTTACTCACTGCCTTTATGCAATGGTAATTGAGTAGAAAGAGAGAAAGAAAGAAAGAAAGAAAGATACTACAAAAAAAGAAGACACTGAAATTAATCACGATAAAAGAGAAGATAGTTCACCAACTTACAGCCTGCTCAATAATGGAGTATGGGGTGGCCTGTACGTTGGAGGTGCTGGGGAGTACGTCGATTATGGAGCAGCATTTAGAATGAACACTGAACAAAGAGTAGGAGCTGGCAATCAGAGGAAGGGACAAGAACATCCTAGACCGGGATCTGCCTGACCTTCTGTGAGGACCATATATACCAGCACGGATGGAATGTGGTGTAGGAACAGAAAGTGGGTCAGAATGAGCTGAAGAAAGACTCCGGGCCAGACTGCATAGGTCTTATACACCAGGATCAGGATTTGTAGTTTTTATTAGGAGCACAACAGAAACCGGGAAGAATTTTTAGCAGAAACATCATCTTGTTAGATTATTTTAAAATGTCCTTCTAGGGCTGTGTGAGTTGATAAAGCCAAGAAGCAACAACAGACGCAGGGAAACCAGTTGGCAGCTCCTTTCAAGGGAAAACTACCCTGGCCTCGTGGTCCGAGGTTATAGGCCACAGCAATAGAGACAGGGGACAGAGAAGGAGTTAGGACACACTTGGCAAACAGGACTGATAGGTGTTGGTGATGGATTTGGTGCAGAGGGTTGAGTGATGAGGTAAAAGAACCAAGAATGGTCTCCTTCTCTGGATGGAGCCACTGGGCAGACACTGGTGTGGTATAAGAGCAACCCTGCCCCAGGGACAGGAGGAGAAACTGTTCTGTGTAGACATATTAAGCTTCAATCTTCTCTGAGACTCCAAAACAGAGTAGACAAAGAGGCAACGCACAGCAATCTAGAACTCGGGGTGAGGATGGGGGAGTGGGGAGAGGAGGAGTGGGGGATGAAGTCATAAACTGGAGACTCACCAAGACAAAGAGAGTTTTTTAAATAATGCAAAAGGATGCTTGGAAGATGACTTAGCTGTTAAGAGGGCTTGCTGCTCTCCCAGATGACAAGCTCAGCTCCCAGGACCCACATGGAGCAGCTCAGAACTGGCTATAACTCCAGTGTGGGTGAACACTGACTTTTGTAGGCATCCACATAAAAAAATAGTACTCGTTCACACACACACACACACACACACACACACACACACACGCACGCATGCACGCACACACGCACGCACACACGCACATGCACACACCTATACAAAAACAAAATACATCTTAGAAAGGATGAGAATGACTAAGGGTCACTTTAGTTACCGTACCAAGAGAAACACCAGCGGGGCCAAGATTGTACCTGAACAATGCCAGTATTTATAGTTCATGGGCAGAAAAATCCGCCAGGAACCCCAAGATGGCTGACGGAATGAGGTATCCAGATTATCATCTGGCAAGAAAAGAGGGACAAGCGGGTGCTGGAACACAAAGTACCATCCCAATATGGAACCAAGACCTACTTATGACTGGCCAGGACCATAATAACTGTTTAGTTCTTGCTCAATAACCCCCACCATCCTGTTCTTCCAACGCCTTTATGTTCTGTGTTTCCAGTAAACTTTTTACTCCAAAATCTGTCAGCACAGCCATCCATTCATTCAACCTGTCCACCCATCTGACTATCCACCCACCCTTATAAGTCCTAGACTTCTTATTGGGGGCACAAAGGGACACAAGAAGGGGCCCTCAGTTCTGTTTCCTTCCCCAACTGGTCTTTGTTTTGCGGTTCTGAGGAGATGGAACAGACTGCTTCTCCACTCTCCCGGAATTCAGTCTTCATAAACCACCTCGGATCCCAGTTTAATTATGCCGAGTTAGTAGCAGTAATAACAGCAATAAGAGCAGCGCCGTGATTAGAACAATCTTCCTCTTAATGAAGAGGGGGGATATTTCCAGCCTGCAAATCACCCACCCTGTGTCTTCACAGCCTGGATGGCTCCTACCTCATGGAAGCCTGCTTCCCCTCAGTTAACTCCCCAGTCTGCCAACATTTGCATTTTCTTTCAGCCTGTCAGCATGACAAACTCTTATGTAGTAATGCCTTAAAGGTCAGCACCGTACCTGGAAAAGACCGATGAGACTATTTTCTTGAAAGACAGGCCTGCTGATTTCTGCCTGTCACCGAGCCTCCTTCTCTTCCTACACCCAACACCCCTTCTGGCTCACCACAATCTCTGCTCAGGACTGCCAACCCTCCCCAACTTCTGCAAAGTCTCTGCTTGTCCAGTAGGGCCCTTTCCTCCTGCTGTCACGAGGACTCATTTTTTGGGGGTGTCATTTACCCAGCTAGCTTTGGAAGTTCAGTTTGCTCAAGTCCCCTATGTAGATTAACCTACTACCTTCTGTAACCCTGCTCCTTCTGGCTCTGAACTCCATCTCCACCTTCTTTTCTCCTTCTGTGGCCTAAAGGCAACCGACCAGAAGTGCTTGTGCTCCACACCAGCCTCTGGCCTGTCTATTCTCTGCCCCTCACCCTGTCCCAGTAATACTTCTTCCAAACCAGTTTTTCACTGCCCCAATCATCTCTGATCTATTTTTAGGGGCAGTGTAGTGTGCGGCAACTACCTTTCTCTTCTCCCTAAACTCTGAATCAACCCTATCAGCAGATTGCCTCACAGCCGTTTTGGAAGCGGGTAAGGGCATAAATCCTTAGTAAATAGATAGAGCCCATCAGCCTGTGTTTGCCATGGCAGGTGATGAATTACAGGAATTCCACTTGCAGCCAGTGAGAGCTGTCAACACAGCAATGACTCCACCAAAAGAGAGAGTGCAGAATGTCCTCCCCCTGGTGGGAGGAGGGGGATCTTTCCAAATGAAATGACGCTGCTGTAGATGATTGAGTAGGACAGACTAGGTGACTCTTCAAAATTATTAGTTGTTTCTGCTATTCATCTTTCCCTGACTCTGCCCTCTGGCTCCAGGAACATGAGTGCAGTTGTGATGGGCCACACCCACCCTCCCCTCCCCACTCTGTGTCTCTGTTGACTGGATTTACTGTTGGGGTGAATCCATCAAAAGTTATCTGAAGTGTTCCTTGGAGTCGGTGTTCAGTCTAGGAACCTGATGTCCTTTTCTGTCTGTCCCTGAGTGATGCTGCTGCATCTCTTGTGTGACTCCGCTTGTGTTTGCAAATGTACTGAATTTGTTGATTCTCTTCATCCCTCCATATCTTGAGCACATGGGAGAACCTCTCCGGGGCACCGAAAGTCTCCTCTGGGAAAAGGTTAATCTGTAGAACTCTTTGCTGGACAGAGTAATGATGAGCCCGAAGGTGTGTTCCTGGGAAGTCTCTGGGAAGTCTTCAGAAAGGAAAAATCAAAGAGGATGACCTCACCCTGATACTCTGCACAGGTGTGGGGTGTGCACTAGTAATGGTGTGCACTAGCAACGGTGTGCACAGGTGATGGTGTGCATTAGCAGTCAGTGCAATAATATCAATGGAAGGCATTAGCGATGGTGTATATTAGCAGTTGATGCATTAGCAACAGATACTCAAGCAATTCAGTTGCTCCACAAGAATTCCCCACCATGTATTAAGCACCACCAGATGGAAACTCCCCAAACCAGATCATGTCATTAGTGGTACAGCAGGAAATAGAGTTGCCTTCCAGTGACAGAGCCCACTGTATAATAGAGATAGGTGGGAGCTCCAGAACCAAGGGTGAGAGGCTGGTCTGTGTACCTAGACAGATCCGAGCTTCTTCCCAATTTCAGCATGGCTCCTCTAATTACCAACCCCTTACTGAGCCCCCAAGTTCTTCTGCGAAGTGAGGTTAAATGTAAGACAGTCACTAGGGCTGAATGAACAAACAGAATGTGTTCAACCAGTGTCCAGTGCACGGTTAAACAGGCACTGAATTTAGCTGGGCTGCTCTGTTTAAGACATGCCTCAGGAAGCTTGGGAACAAATATCTCCTCTGAGAGTGTCATTAGGAGGCAGAGGAGACATTCTAAAGTCTCTCTCTTATTGGGGCTTCTATTTCTGGATTTTGTTACTGTCAACTACAGACCAAAAATACTAAATAGAAAATTACAGAAATAAGCAATTCATGTGATGTAAATAGCATGTTATTCTGAATAAGATGATGAAATCCTGAGCCATCCTGTTCCCTTCCATCCTGGGTGTGAAACATCCTTTTTCCAAGGTATCCATACAAGACACACTACCCGACCTTGGGTCACTCAGATTTCACTAGACGCCATCTCTATTACAATACTGACTGTCGCCTGATCACTCACTGTCCTTGTGTCCTAGTGACCCCCATTTCCACTAAAATGACCACAAGTGCAAGAGCAACGGCACTAGCAAATCAGCCAGGCTTGAAAGAAGCTGTAAAGAGCTTGACTTACATGAAAGTGAAGGTACAGATTCATGTAATGTTCACTGTAAAATACTCTTCTGATTGTCCCATGTTGGGCTGTATTATCTAAGTTAACATCAGAGTAATGGGCTCCATCATGGCATCTTCACACATATGTGTCACCACACTCTTCTTACTCATCCCCACATTCTCCCTCACCGTGCTCCCTCCTCCTTCCAGCTGGCTCCCTTCTTCCTTCAGTCTTCCTCTGCTTTCCTCTTACATGTATCCTGTTTGTCTTGCTTTATTGCAATTTTGTTATCAATCTTTTATGGTGCCAATGTACACGTTAGCTCCATCAATGTGTACAAGTATGAGAAAGCAGAAGTATTCGGGTCTGGTACCATCGGCAGTTTCAGGTTCCCACTGTGAGTCTGGAAACACATCCCCTGTTTTGAGAGGACTGGGGTATACAACTGAGAGGAACAAGGCTATCCATCATTCTTTGTATTCTTCTTTCTCTCCTAAACTCACTCTGTATGATGACCCTAGTTCTGCTCTTCTTAGGTTGTCCCTAACCATGCTTCAGACTCTCTATCTGATCCTCAGCTTCCTGCAACATAGCATATTCTACATTCCTGCAGCCAAGAAGCCTCTACAAGAGCATCCTGGGTTGGTTTCTTGTCATGTCTTGTTTGTTTGTTTTGTTTTAGCGGAAGGGGTGGGGAGTATGAGCATGTGTGCATGCAGGTGTGTGTGTGTGTGTGTGTGTGTGTGTGTGTGTGTGTGTACAGGCATGTGGAAGCTCGAAATCAATCTTGGGTGTCTTCCTTGATTTCTCTCCACTTTATTTTTCAAGACAGGTTGAATTCATCACTGAACGTTGAGTTCACTGATGGACTAGGTGCTGACTTGCCAGTGAAACTCAAGGATCTGCCTGTCCCAACTCCCCCAGCACTGTGACTGCCTTGGGCTTTCTACTGCTCCGATTAAATACCATGACCAAAAAGCAACTTGAAGAGGAAATAGTTTATTTGTCTTACATTTCCACAGTACAGTCCATCAGTGAAGGAAGCCAAGACAGGAACTCAAACAGGACCAGAACCTGGAGGCAGGAGCTGATGCTGAGGTTATAGAATGGTACATGGCTTACTAACTCATGGTTTGCTCAGCCTACTCTCCTATAGAACCCAGGACCACCAGCTCAGAGATGGGACCATCCACAATGAGATGGGCCTTTTCTCATTGATCACTATTTAAGATAATGACAACCAGATCTTGTGGAAGCCTTTTCTCAATTGAAGTTCCCTCCATTAGGATAACTCTGTCCTGTGTCAAGCTGACATAAACCTAGCCACGACAGTGGTTGTCTTAGTTAGGGTTTTATGGCTGGGAACAGACACCATGACCAAAGCAACTCTTATAAGGACAACATTTAGTTGAGACTGGATTACAGGTTCAGAGGTTCAGTCCATTATCATCAAGGTGGGAACATGGCAGCATCCAGGCAGGCATGGTGCAGGAGGAGTTGAGAGTTCTACATCTTCATCTGAAGGCTGCTAACAGAATACTGGCTTCTAGGCAGCTAGGATGAGGGTCTTAAATACTACACTCAGAGTGACACGCCTACTCCAACAAGGCCATACCTACTTCAACAGGGCCACACCTTTGATAGTGCCACTCCCTGGGCCAGCATATACAAACCGTAACAGTGGTTATAGACAAGCATCACGCGTGGTCCTCATACAGGCTCTGGAGATCTGAATTTGGGTCTCATGCTTGCATAGAAAGCACTTTGCTGAACCATTGTCCCTACCCAGCTCTTGTCTCTAAACCATGCAAGTATCTGTCTTCCTTCAAAGGATTGTGAAGCCCCTTAGCTTGATTGAAGGAAAGTGATATTCCCCAACTTGTACTTAAGAGTGATGATGATGATGATGATAAATATTAGATTAAGAGGAATATCTATAGGAGTGTCTGAAAAGATAAAGAAGGAAGCAAGAGAGAGTAGAAGCCAAAGTTTTTCCTTCTGGGTGAAAGTAGACATCTATTCAAGGCACAGAGTGGGTACATTCAGGACACTCACCCTGAAGAAAAGAAGGGACATGAATGGCATGCATGTTCCTTGTTCCAGAGTCTGTTGTTTCGCCTCCATCACGTGTGAGTGTGGACTTCACAGAAAACTCTGAGCATCCTACACATTCTCTGCTTGGGAACATAGGAGGGCCTCATATCTGTGCAGAGACATAGAAGATCTATGTGTAGGAAGGCTCTTGTTCTGGGCTTGACTCCCACCCCAGTCAGAGCCTAGGAGACTTCCTGAAGCCACCCTGCATCTATGAGAAAAGACATAGCATTAGTGAATCTGGATTCAACCTCAAGACCTGAGGTTGGTGTGTTGTGAGCAGCTTCCCAAGTATTACGTGAGGTCATAAACGTCTTACTCACTCGGGCACTGATCTGACATCCAAAAGCGGATACCAGGTAGGTACAACCATCATGGTTTTCTGTTGTGCTAAGGACCTTCCCTGTCAACCTGGACTGTGTGCTCCTCAAATACACTTTACAGTAGACAAAAAGAGACAGAACCAATGAAATGAGGCAACCCCTACGCCAAGATGTCTGTGTGGGTCATTTTACTGACTTCTTGGAGCTGGAGAGAGGAAGACTGAGAAGCTGAAGGCTTAAGTTGCACCAGTTCATGAGCTGTAGAGTCAGAGTTCACTGCCAGATCTATCTCATTCCAACTTACTTTTTTCCTATAATTTCACACAATTCTTCCCTATTTTAGGGTTTTCCATTAAACTCAAATCATAAATTACTCCTGTGGGAAAAGTATACTATTCTAAATTAGTGCTTAACAGAGATCTCTCCTCTCACGAAACATCTTTAGTAGGGCACATGACTTAGTATATGAGATGGTGAGTATATGAGCTTTGTGAATGAGTCCACTATATAAACACACGCTGAATCATTTCATCGTACCCCCATACACACAGCTAGTGTCAATTAAATAATAATAATAAATAATAATAAAGTTAAGGGGGAGGGAGAGATGTCTCAGCAGTCTAGAGCACCTGTTGCTCTTACAGAGGACCTAAGTGCCATCCTAGCACCTACATGGAACTCCAGTTCCTGAGTATCTGATGTCCTCTTTGGATATCAGGCACACATGTGGTAAATATGCATACATACATGCAGGGAAGCATACACATATATATTAAAAATAAATTAGAATCACTTCATAGAGAAATAATCACATATACACCAACTCAATCATTAATCTACTGCCCCCTAAAACTATGTATCCACAGTCCCTTTCTATGTGAAGTCTTATTTCATGGGCATATTCAGAGCAGAACAGACAAATAAGCCCTATGACACATACAAGTCAAATATAATACTTCTGCTAAGAAAGAGAATGTATTCTCCATTTGAGATCATGGTGGGTCAGCTCTCCCCTTGGCATAGGCCCAGAGTAGCTGGAGACTGTCACTGAGGCAGATACTGTGGCCAAAGCACAATGCTGATGGTGGGGTCAGACATGAACTCGGCATGCCAAGTGAAAGAACGAAAGCAAACAAACTTAGCCAAACAGAGAGAGAGAAAGAGTCTCTTACCACCCTTCTGCTCTGTTAATTTTCCCACTGAGGATCTGAGGTAGGCTTCATCACCTTAAAAGCCAAGATAAATCAACTATGTAAAATTCCACACAAAACTTAGAATCTGTGAAATGTGAATTGTGGATGGCTACTGTTTTGATCTGGCCTGGTGCATGAGACCCCAGCAGACCAGATCAAAGCAGAATGGAGTCACTCTGGTCCAGATCCTACCTAAGCTGAATAGGGAGATGGGGGGCCAGATTAAGAACAAAACAAAGAGAGAATGAGGAGATTCACAGCAACCAATCAGAAAGGCTACAGCTTACCTGGAGCAGGTGATGGGAGAGTTTCCTGTTTAAATCCTGGAAGGAAAACATTGAAAAAAGAAAAAACAGTCTACTCTGTGTTGTGTTTCTATGATCCTCAGTCCTGTATACAACACCAAACTCCTCTACTGGGCTCCTTAGAACATTACTGGTCTTTCCCTATCCTAACACCTCAAGTAAAAGCCAATTCTAAATGTTTTTTTTTTCTTTGACAAAGCAGAGCAAAAGAAGCAAATCCCCTCCCTCCCTCCACACTGCTCATGTGTGCTCCTCAATACTGAGTTACTGAACACGTCACACCACAAAGCAAAGAATGAAACAGGATGAAAAACAAAACTTATTGACAAGAAAGAAGAGCCCTTACTCCCCAACTGCTCTATGAAGTCAAAGAGCAAAGGTCTGAGGTGGACTCCCCATGAATGATTTCTCTGTAAATGAAGTAGGCAAGCTTAGGGAATTGCTTAGCAGCCTGGGACTCCACTTGGTTTGGGCTCCACACACAACCCCTTTCTAATTACGCACTGAGACCCTTACTTGCACAGACACCCTTCTTTGAACAATATATATATAGCAACCTATGACACCCCCACCTGCATTGAACTGCATATATACCTGCTTTAAACAATGAAAATAGCCAGGCATGGTGGTGCACGCCTTTAATCCCAGCACTCGGGAGGCAGAGGCAGGCGGATTTCTGAGTTCAAGCCCAGCCTGGTCTACAGAGTGAGTTCCAGGACAGCCAGGGCTACACAGAGAAACCCTGTCTCAAAAAAAACAAAACAAAACAAACAAACAAACAAACAAAAAACCAACCAAACAAACAATGAAATAAGTTACTCCCTGTTTTAGTTAGCTTCTTTGTTGCTGTGATAAAAACCACCACAACCAAAAGCAATCTGGGTAGGAAAGGGTTCATTTGGAATCTCCATCAGAGTTGATCAGGAACTCTATCAAGCAGGAGCAGAGTAAGGAACAAAGGAGGAATACTGCTTACTGATTTGCTTCCCATAGCTTGCTCAGCTAGCTTTTTAAACATAGCCCAGGACCACCAGCCAAGTGGTGACACCACCCCCAGTGAGCCGGGCCCTCCCATAGCAATCAAGAAAGCATCCAACAGACCTGTCCACATACCCGTTTGAAGGAAGAAATTCCTCACGGAGGTTTTCTCTTCCCAAGTGAGACTAGTTTGTGTCAAGTTGACAGAAGGCAACCAGTCTACTGCCCTTTCCACCCTTTGGAAATGTACTGCTTCTATTAAAACTAATCCTGGAACCAACCCCCAGCTCTGAGTTGATCCAGTGTAGGCTGGTTTGGGTTACATGCTCAGTAAGGCAGACTGTGTTCTTTGAGTGAGCCTTTAGGGAGAACCCTCCATTTATCATCTTATACCTAGGTATATGAACATGTGCATGGTTAAAATCAGATGTTTTATGAGAAGGGACATGAGCAGTAAAGAAACTACCATATAACTTAAATCTGTCAATCAAAATCGAGAACCATCCAAACTCTGTCCTTTAACAACCAAATTCCTCTTTATCTTGAACCCAAATAAAAAATAATATTAATCAAAGTATCTCACTTGTGTAGCTTGCTGTCCCTCTTGGTGGTATTTCTGACCATCCTGTTATTTTGATTTGGAGAAAGTTCTCTAGTTACATTTGCAAGTCTGCGTGAATCTTTACTTCAATTGCTTGCATAAGAGACCAAGAACCTGGAAACAAGTGACCCAGATGTCAACCACCAATAACACCAACACTTCCAAATGGGTCCCTTTCTTGCATTTCCAATCGGACTTTCTCAAATGTCATCTGGGCCCATAAGGAGACAGGATTTCAGGGAAAGAAAATACTTGTCATTGAAAATTGGTTGGTTCTCTGACCATTTCTTCTGCCGTTCTTAGTCCTGTGAAGGATTCTGCAGACTGGAGCACTGCTGCAAAACTAACTCCATTTCCTTTGTGTTTGTATATTTGTGCTAATTGTATGTGTACATATGTGTGTGTGTGTGTGTGTGCATACATGTGTGTTTGTGTGTGGTGTGTGCATGTGTTGATGTATGTATGTGTGCAGTGTGTATGCATGTATCTGTGTGTGCATGCATGTGTGTTTGTGTGTGGTGTGTGCATGTGTTGATGTATGTATATGTGTGCAGTGTGTCTGCATGCATGTATGTTCTGTCAGAGGTTTGTGTTGTATTGGTGTCTTCTTCAATTGTTTTCCACCATATTTCTTTGAAACAAGGTCTTCCTGAACCTGAAGCATACAGATTTGGTAGATTGCCTGCAATATGTGCCAGGGACACTTGTCTCTGCCTCTCCGGTGTGAGATTTCCATTGTTACCAACTACTTTTTAATGTAGGTTCTGGTGGAACTTGGTTCCTTCCACTTGCAAGGCAACAATTTCACTGGCTGGCCCATCTCCCCAGTCCAGGTGTTTCATTTCTGGGAGAAGAAAATCCACCCCTTAATCTTTTCTCCATCACCTAACCCTTGAAGTGTCTCTGTAGGCTTTCTTTAGTGGCTGGCCCATCCCAGGCCACCATGTCCTTATAATTACCCTGAAAGTCAAAACTGTGGCTCCTCCTACAAGGATCAAGCACATGGTGACCTCATTTCCAGGAAGGCTGGTGTCTCATGTGCATCAGTTTTGCAAATCTTCGGAAAAAAAAAAGAAATGTTCTTATGGGGCCTCTAGCCAAGGACTATGTCTGCCTCCTCCAGGTCCCCATATTGCTGTCTGGCATACTATTCATTGTGTGTTAATGAGAAAAGCAAAAGAAGATGCCGATGCCAGCCAATCAGGAAACTAGTGGGGGAAGCCTTCCAGTTCTCTTGATACGCTGGCAAGTCACAAGTTGAAGACAATCCTTGAAAACGTGAGTGGGAGAAGTCATTACCAGCCATGTGTATGGCCATTAAGAATCTTAACCAGATGGAAGGTAGAGAAAGCACAGCAGCAAAGCACCTCTTCTCCCCTCTCAACTGCTTTGAGCATCAAAGCGCAAAGCCAAATGAGCTGTATATTTAGCAGACAACCAGGGCCAGGGGCTCTGGGCACCTGTAATTAGTGGCCAATGGGAATTGCCCCAGAGCTATAGAGTCCCTATGATGACATCATTACTTCCTATACTTACAATTCTTACTTTATCCTCAGATCATGATTTTCCAGGGGTCCGTGTAGTGTAGAAGGCAAGGAGCTCGCAGGTATAAAATGTGGACCCTGACAGGAGATTGCCAAAGAACTCCGGGACTCTGAATGCAAAGCTGGCTCCCGCCATGTCTGTTTACTTCGTGTTGTGATTTTTCTGCCTCCGTTTTTAGCTCTAGCAATTAGAGAGAAGAGCATGCACGGACCTCAGGATTGTGGAAAGGGTAAGAAGGTAGAGGTTAAAAACATGCTGCAGGGGCTGGGATGATGGTTCAGTGGTCAAAAAATTCAACCTCTCAAACCCATTCTTAAAAAACTCTGAGCAAGGTGACATGCACTTGTAATCCCAGCAGTGGGAATATGGAGACTTGTAGGACCCTGGTGCCCCAGTCTCAAACAAACACCCAAGGTAAACAAAACATAAGGAATGACAGCTGAGGTTGTCCATTGGTCTCCATGTATGCACATACACCCCCCCACACACACACACACACAGAGAGAGAGAGAGAGAGAGAGAGAGAGAGAGAGAGAGAGAGAGAGAGAAATATCCTGAAGATATAAGCTACTTATGTAATCTGTAAGCCTTCCCTATTTGCAAAACAGTAAATTTACTTTGCCAATATTTGCATAAACTATCAGTGTCCAGGAAGTAGTGAGGATACCGAACAGAAGATATAAATTCTCTATCCTTAAGGAGTTCTCATTCAAATCAGAAGACAAAGAAAGGGATGTAATAATTCAATAATATAGTGATTTTAGGTCCTAGAAACAACTACTTGAAAAAAATAACAAAGTAAGGGGTGGGCTGGGAGGAGAGGAGCAGGCCCTGCGGAGTCCTGAGTGAGCGTGGATTGTTGACATGGGCACTGCCATGTCAAATACTCCAATGCCTCTGTCCCACCAGAGGGACAAAGCCTTACTTGGCTATGCCTCAAGGGAAGTGGCAAAGCTTTCCTTGGAAGTCGGAGAGTGAGTAACCAGCTTGGACAAAAACAGCAACTTCGAGCCGGGCGTGGTGGCGCACGCCTTTAATCCCAGCACTCGGGAGGCAGAGGCAGGCGGATTTCTGAGTTCGAGGCCAGCCTGGTCTACAAAGTGAGTGCCAGGACAGCCAGGGCTACACAGAGAAACCCTGTCTCAAAAACCAAAAAAAAAAAAAAACAGCAACTTCAGCTTCCTCCTGGATATTTACAGCCTGGGATGCTCACTGACAGACACCTATCAGCTGACCTCTCCCTTGGCCTGCACATAAAAAAGAAGGGGGGGGGGGGATGTCCCAGGTTGCCGGAGGTGGCAGGTGGCCCTCATCTGAGGTAGCTGAGCCCCACTGGATCCCAGCTCTCCTGAGTGCTTGTCCTTTCTTCATTCCTCCACTAGTCAGGGTACCAGCACCTCAGCTGGGACACATGGGACAGTGATGGAGTGAGGGGAAGGATAGTTCAGGCAGGGTGACCAGCCACAGTTCCTCCTGACAAGGTGATGTAGAATATACTCAGTGGCAAAGCGATTGCTGACCACACGCAGAGCCCCAGGTTCTACACACAATGCCACCAGAACAAAAACAAGCAACCTGGCATATGTGCAGCATTTGGGGAAAGTGAGCAATGTAGAGATATAGACATCTGGGGAAGGAACATTCTGAGCTCAGGGAAGCACAAAAAGCAAAGGCTCGTCCTTTGGTCCCATTATGGGAAGAAGTCAAAGATTTGCCTCCTTAAGCAGGGGACCAGAGAGATCTGGTTTCATGGTCTCCACTGAACAAGGATGAAGAGGTAAGATATATGGTACCCACCTCTCTCTCTCTCTCTCTCTCTCTCTCTCTCTCTCTCTCTCTCTCTCTCTCTCTCTCTCTCTCTCTTTCTCCCTCTCTCTCTGATTCAGACTGAATGTCCACATCCCCATGCCTCAGATTCATGTCTTGTTATTCCAGTCCTGGAGAGGATGGTATTAACAGGTGAAAGGAAGAGCTGGGGTGGGGTGGCTCAGTGGTTAAGAGCACATACTGCTCTTGCAGAGGATCCAGGTTTTACCCCCAACACCCATGTTGGGTGATTCACAACTGTTGAAACTCCAGCTCCAAGGTATCCAAGACCCTCTTCTGGACTCCCTGGGCACCAGCATTCAACATGTGTATCCCCACACAGAAACAGACATACACATGATTAAAAATAAAAAAAACAAGTATTTTAAAAAGAAGTGAGAGGTGAGGTCTGAGCTCTCAAGAACAAGATAAGTATTTTTGTAAAACCAGCTGGATGGGGCTGGAGAGTTGGCTCAGCCTTGTTCTAGTTTGATTTCTGTTGCCATGATAATATCAAGGCCAAAAGCAACCTGGGGAGGGAAAGGCTGATTTGTCTGACATGTCCACATCACAGTTTATCAGTAAGGAAGTTAGGGCAGGAGCTCAAGCAGAAGCTGAATCAGATGCTACTTGGTGGGATGCTGCTCAGGGACTCCTTTGCTCTCTGGCTTTGCTTGGCGGGATGCTGCTCAGTGTCTACTTTGCTCAATGGCTTTTGCTTGGCTAGCTTTCTTACATAACCCAGGTCCACCGGCCTAGGGATGATATGGTCCACAGCGGGCTTAACCCTCCTGCGGCAAACATCCATCAAGACTATACCCCAGACATCCACCCGGGGCCAATCTAATCTAGGCAATTCCTCAGGTGAGGTTCCATCTTCCTCTAGGCCAGTGATTCTCAGCCTTCCTAACGCATGACCCTTCAATACAGTCCGTGTTGTGGTGACCCCCAACCATAAAATTATTTTTGTTGCTACTTCATAACTATAATCCTGCTGCTGTTATAAATTGCAATGCAAATATTTGTGTTTTCTGGTGGTCTTAGATGGGACCCCAGTGAAAGGGTCACTCAGTGCCCAACAGGGTCACAACCCACAGGTTGAGAGCCTGCTCCATTTCTTCTAGCACTGTGTCAGGTGGCTCAAACTCTAATCTCAGAAAATCTAGTACTGTTTTCTGGACTCCTAAGGCACATGTGTGTGCATGCCTGTACAAGTGTGTGTGAGTGTGTGTGTGTGTGTGAAACTAGTTAATTAATTAAAAAGTAAAATAAAATGTACCTTTTAAGAATGTTTTGAAAAGGTGCCGACCACTAGAAGAGAAACACCTGCTGCAAGCGCCACTTCAATGAACAAACGTGATGGGGAGATGGGAAAGATGGAGCATGTGGTGGGGAGATGGGAAAGATGGAGCATGTGGTGGGGAGATGGGAAAGATGGAGCATGTGGTGGGGAGATGGGAAAGATGGAGCGTGTGGTGGGGAGATGGTAGGGAAAGCGAAGCCAAGGGGTTTGTATGCTGTGGAGAGAAGTGGAACTTCAGACTCTAGGGTGGTGGGGACCAGGTAGATAGGAGGAGCCCACACAACCACCTGAAGCAGTGTCTGGGCCAGGCAGCTGCTGAGGGCCATGTCTGGTTCATGTTCCCGCAGCAGCTGGGGTCTGTGTCAATGTCCGAGTCTGGAGTTACCACCAAAGGTCATACAGATATCCATGGGCTGGGCTGTCACCTGAGACTGTGTGGATATCTGAGAACTATGCTATCTGGGGGAAATCTGCGTGACCCGTGCAGCTACCTGAGGCCATGGTGACATCCGGGCCCAAGCTGTGTCCAGAGACCATGTCTGGGTCCTTGGTGCTATCTCAGCTAGGGTCTGTGTTGCAATCTGAGGCCCATAGTAACAACAAAGGACATGCAGATGTCCCTGGTCTAGGCTGTTGCCTGAGGCCATGTTGATGTTCGAGCGCTGTGCTGAGCTGGTCCTGTCTCACCAGCTCATGGGTGAAGGAGAAATCCTCCTCTCCCCTCCCCCCCACCCCTCATCAGCTGGGGCAGGTGGGAAAGTTGGCCCTGGGTTCATGAGAGCATGAGAGCTGTCCTAGCCCCTCATTGGCTGCAGCACTTGGGAGAATGGGCCCTGTACCATTCCTGGGCAGCACAGTAGAGCTAACTAACCCTGGTGGTGTGGGAGTAGGTGAGTGAGCCGGCTTCAGCATTGGGTGAACTAGCTCTGGCCGTGCTGGAGAGCTCCCCCTGGTGGTGTGGGTTCGGGAGAGCTGGTGGGCTGACTAAGTCAGCTTCCACCCAGGTCCAGATCCAGGGCTTTGAGTTGGCCCACTCCAACATCTATCCCCTCGATGGACTGCTGGAGTGAGTGAAGGGGCTGGTCCTGCAGATCCAAGGCTGCGGGATCTCCATGACACAGGGCAACAACAGGATGTCTGAGAGGAGTCCCATGAGGATTCAGTATTGTTTGTTAGTGGAGCAGAAACCAGAGGCCTCGAACCAGACCAATGACTCATTGCAGTGAACATTTGCAAGTAAAGATGTGTGGACAAAAGGGTGTCCTGTGTGACACACCACAGCTTCCATGATGAGATGTTCTTTTTTTGTTGGGTGTTGGGGGTCTGTTTCTTTTGTTTTGTTTCTATTTTCTTTAGCGGTGTGTTGCTAGGGCAGAGGGCGGATCCGAGGGCATAGGGAGGTAAGATTGGGGTACATGATGTAAAATTCACACCCACAAAAAAATATCAATTAAAAAAGAAGGTTTGTTTTTTAATGTTTAAAATTGGCAGAGCCTAGCGGGAGCACTCTTACATCTTGCTCCATCTAAAAACACCTTTCATGAGAAAGCAGGCCCCAAAACACCTACTCCACTAGCACCTGGCTTGACCCCCAGCCTCTGGAACAGTGAGTCCTGCCTTTGTATTGTTTATAAACCACTCAAGCTAAGGCACATTTCCATAGCAGCCCAAACTGATCATGTCAGCTAGTGGGGGAACCTGACACAGGGTCAAGAGCTCAGCTATAGCATCCTCCCAAGCATTGTTCTGATCTGTAAAAGCCTCCTCCTCCTCCTCCTCCTCCTTCTCCTCCTCCTCCTCTTCCTTCTCCTCCTCCTCCTCCTCTTCCTTCTCCTCCTCCTCCTCCTCTTCCTTCTCCTCCTCCTCCTCCTCCTCCCCCTCTTCCTTCTCCTCCTCCTCCCCTTCCTCCTCTTCCTTCTCCTCCTCCTCCTCCCCCCTCTTCCTTCTCCTCCTCCTCCTCCTCCTCCCCCCTCTTCCTTCTCCTCCTCCTCCTTCTCCTCCCCTTCTCCTCTTCTTCTTCCTCCTCCTCTTCCTTCCTCTCCTCCCCTTCCTTCTCCTCCGCATTCTCCTCTTCTTCCTCTCCCTCCTCCTCCTCCCCTTCTCCTCTTTTCTTCCTCCTCCTTCCCCTCCTCCTTCCCCGTATTAAAGTAGGTTGGACCCTGTGTGCTTCAGAAAACATAAAGCAATGCCATCCTCCATTTGTACCATGCCTGGGAGTGGGCAGCAGACCAAACAAAGCCAGGCCCTGGCTCTTTACATGAAGAGTGCCCATTACCTTCGCACTAAATATTATTTCTTTCAAAGGCTTTCGCTAAATTACAGCCACTTTACAGCCCCAACACGCCCTGTTGTAGTGTGTGTATTATACTTAGCCTTAAAATGTTTTGAGGTTTCTAGGTTTGGGAATAGGTATAAAATCACAGTCTATTATTATCATAAATTTCTTTTCATCACTCTGCGATATTTCTTAGTGTTAGAAATAACTCTTAGTCTGCTGACTGTTTGCAGCCTTCAGACACAAGATGGTCCCCAAGTTCCAGCTCATCATCTTTTGCTGAGCTCTACCTATTCAGCTCTTTTAATCTCTCTCCATAAATCAAGTTGTCTTCCTCCATCACTCTTGCTGCTGTTCCCCAAACACCCAGCCCATTTGTCTGTACCTGGCTGGTAATTAGGAGCTCTGAGCTGAGCGCAGCCTTCCAGGTGGAGTCTCGGCAGAGTCATCTGTTGCTTGAGTGTTGCTGAGAAGACCCATTTCTGTTTCCTCCTGGGTCCCACATTTCACTCCAGACAGAGCCGAACTGCAGACAGCACGGCAGAGAACAACGGAGATTACTGAGGCCAACAAATGGATCTGGGAGGAAGAGACAAAGCCAAGCTGCGTGTTATTTAGATGCCAGAGGAGTTGCAGGGAAACGTGGCATACAGGGGGAAGGGATTAATCCTCTCCTCCATCTTCAGTGACAAGCCGCACACACGACTGTAATTTTATTTATCTCACGTAATGGCATAGATTATGTACCTGGATGATCGAGTATAATCTTTCTAACAAATTGGTCTAAGGGCACACATACCTAATGCACAGAGGAGACACTGTGTGTTCAGTGTTATGTGTTGGGGGCTCGGCTTCATAATGTTTCTCTCCTTATAGAAGTAACTAGAAGTCTCCTTCATGGCAAGGTAATAGAAACAATATAGAGAAATGGCTCAGCAGGTTAAGGTACTTGCAGCTAAGCTTGTTAACCTGGGTTCAATTCCCAGAAGCCACATGATAGAAGGTCTGACTTCTACAGATTGTCCTTTGACCTCAACGTGCAAGCCATGGCACTAGTGTGTGCATGCACACACACACACACACACACACACATGCCCACATGCGCACATACATGTATAATTTAAAAAACAAAACAATGAGATAATAATCAGAGCGGAGCATCTCATTTTACTGAGGTCGCAACCAGCAGCTGTGTTCTCTCTGTGTCTCTATCTCTCTTTGCTCATTTGTTTTTGACACAGTCTTGCTATGTTGCCCATGCTGGTTTCAAGCTCAGCCTTTGAATGCTGGGCTTTCAAAAACTGCTCTTTCTTACCTGCATTTCCTCCAAACCACACATGCTCCTTGTTCCTGTCCCTCTTCCTCTCTCCCTTTCCCTCTCCTTCTCTTCCTCCCCCTCCCCCTCTCCCTCTTTATTTCCACAGAAAGGGGAACTTTCCTAGCTCCACAGAGACATGGAACTAATTCTCTCTCTCTCTCTCTCTCTCTCTCTCTTTATCAGCAGTTTTATGCAGGGAGAACTCTACACCAAGCAGATAGTTTGAATGCTCCAATCAGTCTCGACTCTCTGGCAATTTTTCTAGTTCAGGGTTTACCTGTCTTGGTTATTTTTCTATTGCTGTAATGGGACACCATAACAAAGGCAACATAAAGAAGAAAGCATTTAATGGGAGCTTACCATTTCAATGGACGAGGCCATGACCATCCTGGTGGGGTCCATGGCAGCAGGCAGGCAGATGTGATGCTGGAGCAAGAGGCAGAGAGAGGTGTATTGGTCCTTGGCATGGGCATCTGAAACCTCCAAGGCCACTCCCAATACCACATCTCCTCCAACAAGCCTACACATCCTAGTCCTTCCCAAACAGTTCCACCAAGTGGGAACCAACTACTCAACTATTTAATCTTATGGGAGCCATTCTCAAACTACCACACTGCTCTTATTAAACACCCACTCCAGCCTTTTTGCACATCTTGTTGAAGATGAAATACATTCAGGAGGAAGCCCCCAAACAGTGCTTCCGAACCCAAAAGCCCTGGGCCTGTCACCTGTGACCCATGTGATTTGATGAGTTCCTTAACCACCCTTGCCTCTGTTCCCCTCATCTAAGTCTTGCTGAGGACAGGTGAGAGGGCATAAGCAAACTTCTGACTTACAGCAGGCATTTAGGCATTGCTGGTTTTCTTCCCTGCCAGGAGAATTCACTCTGACAACAGACTCTGGTAGACCTTGCAATCTCCCAGGCTCGCACACTTCCCGTAATCATCCCTACACAGAGAGTTAGCATATGGGGAAAATTCAAAGAATGCTATTAGTCTAATCCATTAGCAAGACAGCATAGAAGTTCATAACCTAGCTTTGATCTGCAATTGGGAGGAAAAAATTTCCAAATACTTATGGGATCATTTCTCCCCCTTGATGTGATATTGGAGTTTAACTCCCATTAACCATAACAGGCATAATGAGTCGGCAGCCAGGGGCAACGTACCCTCTAGTGCCTAATGAACACAAAATAAAACATTTCCTTTTATCTTCAACATCTACCAGAGTGATTTGAATAATGATATTCATATTCGTGATGCATAAGACCCCTCCATCAGCCCCGTCACTCAGGCTCCTATGGAATGCCAATAAGTACGCACAGAGATCTTTCTGTGCTGGTGTGGTCATCGGACGAGACTGCTGTGGACGAAGGTCTAGGAGCCAGGTCAGTGAGACACACAGAAGGTCATTTTACCCCACTCCTTGCTCCTCAGGCCAATGGTACTGGGTGACTTAAAGTAATAAGCTTGAAACAGGGCACAAGTCACCTCTGGCAGAGCAGGGCACTACCCCCTGGCTGGATGACAGTGGGCCTGTGGTAATAATGAAGGGCATTTGCTCAGACGAAGTTTCCGCCATGGGCCCAGCTGGGACTCACAGATATTTTGAGGTGTTAGTGAAGGAGAAGAGGGTGAGTGAGTGAAGTTCAAGCTATTTCATAACCCCAAACCAAGGATGAGAAAAATCTCAATAGGTGCAAGTAGTTTTCTCATTGCTAAGACAGAGTATCAGACAAGCAGCTCTTAAGTGTTGGGGAGATGGCTGTTGTTGTGCAATTGTGAGAACTGCAGCTCATTTCCCCAGCTTCTGTACATTTCCCCATGGCAGCTCACCTGTAATCTCTGTGCTTGAAAGCAGAAACAGGGTCCCTGGAGCAAGCCGGCCAACTAAACTAGCTTACTTGGCAAGCTCTAGGTCCAGCAAGAGAAAATGAAAAGCATTCAGTGAAGAGACAGAACAGACATCGTCCTCTAGCCTACACACACACACACACACACACACAGACACACATGCACTCCTGTAATCCCAACAATTCGTAGTGGAGACAGGGCATCCTCAACTACATTGTAAATTAGAGGCTAGCCCTGGCTACAAGGGATTCGGTCTCAAGCAAAACAAGAAAACTAAAACATCAACAAAGAGCTGAGTTTGGTTCCAAGAGTTCCAAAATCTGGCTTGATGTCTCCCAGTAAAAGTCAGAGCTGAGATTTGAACTAGGCTCTATCTGGCACCATAGCTTCTGACCTGATGCCTGATAACACATTTACTTAACCACACTGGCATTGGGCAGGGCGTTGCTTGGGCAAAGGTGATGTGACTTTTATACATATCTGTGAACAAGCAGCACTGGGGTTAGGGAGTGAGCTTAGGTAAAGAGTACAGGCTCCATTGCCACAGAAGGTTTGCTGGAGATAGGACCTTTCATAGTCCAGCTGTGCATGGCCCAAGGACCTAAGACCCTGGACCCTTGAGGTCATCAATGATTAATATGGGGCAGTGGCTCCAAGTTTCATTGTCTCATTGCAATGAAATTAAAAATGGGGATTCTCGTGGGAATATTCAAAGTGGAAGCAGGTTTTATTAAGAGTTACTATAGAAAAAAATTTTTAAAAATAGAAAAAGGAGAAAGAGTGAACAAAACTCCTGATTTAGAGTGGGACGGGGTTCTTCCAAAAGGACATACTAGTTTCCTGTGACTGTGGATTTGACAGAATTTCGGCAGAAACTGAACAAAAGCTGAGTGATCTCTATGGAGGTCAGTTAATTCTCTGGGCTATCCTGCACTAAGCTAAGGGATGGCCACATGATCTATGCATGACATCCTTGCCCATTCAGAGAAATGATCTTGTACTGTGTGTGAAGACATTGTAGCCTCCGCCTGTCCACCTCTGACTGCAGCCTTGACTGTTGGCTGGATGTTAGTCTCTTGGTGAAGGTTACTGCCTGTCTTAGTCAGGGTTTCTATTCCTGCACAAACATCATGACCAAGAAGCAAGTTGGGGAGGAAAGGGTTTATTCGGCTTACACTTCCATGCTGCTGTTCATCACCAAAGGAAGTCAGGACTGGAACTCAGACAGGTCAGGGAGCAGGAGCTGATACAGAGGCCATGGAGGGATGTTCTTTACTGGCTTGCCTCCCCTGGCTTGCTCAGCCTACTCTCTTATAGAACCCAAGACTACCAGCCCAGGGATGGTCCCACCCACAAGGGGCCTTTCCCCCTTGATCACTAATTGAGAAAATGCCTTACAGTTGGATCTCATGGAGGCATTTCCTCAACTGAAGCTCCTTTCTCGGTGATAACTCCAGCTGTGTCAAGTTGACACACAAAACCAGCCAGTACAATTGACCCCTTGTCAACTTGACACACAAACACATCACTAGTAAGCCTCAACCCTTACATTCTTATTCATCCCCAAGATCTAAATAACTTTAAAAGTCCCACAGTCTTTACATATTCTTAAAATTTCAATCTCTTTAAAATATCCATCTCTTTTAAAATCCAAAGTCTTTTTACAATTAAAAGTCTCTTAACTGTGGGCTCCACTAAAACAGTTTCTTCCTTCAAGAGGGAAAATATCAGGGCACAGTCACAATCAAAGCAAAAATCAATCTCCAACCGTCCAACGTCTGGGATCCAACTCACGATCTTCTGGGCTCCTCCAAGGGCTTGGGTCACTTCTCCAGCCATGCCCTTTGTAGCACACACGTCGTCCTCTGGGCTCCAGATGCCTGTACTCCACTGCTGCTGCTGCTGCTCTTGGTGGTCATCTCGTGGTACTGGCATCTCCAAAACACTGCATGACCCCTTCAGTCCTGGGCCTTCAATTACAACTGGGGCTGCACCTTCGCCAATGGCCTTCCATGGCCTCTCACAGTGCCGAGCCTGAGCTGCTGTGTGACCCCTTCATGCCTTCAAAACCAGTACCACCTGGGTGACCCTTACACATTACCAAGTCCCACTGCAGAAGGAGTACAACCTTGCCTATCTCTGGAACACAGCCTCTTTGTGCTTTCAGAAAACACTTCCCAGAAGATGTCACCTCAACGATGCTGGTCTCTTCTTAATCACTGCTAATTTCTTAGCTCCAGCTAACCAGCATCAATAGTCCCAGTAATGCAAAGTTTTTGCTTTAGTAGTTCTGGTATCTTGTTAATCACAGCTGATTCTTCAGCCCCAGCTAACCAGAACTACAAAATCTTCACAATAAAAACAGCAATGGCCCTGAAGAGAGTCTTTAATTTTCCCCCTGAAATTTCACAAACCAGGCCTCCATCTTCTGCACTGTTCTCAGCATTATCTTCCAAGCTCCTACACAACATCTGACAGAGCTCTTAACAACGAATGGATCTTCAAGCCCAAAGTTCCAAAGTCCTTCCACAGTCCTCCCCAAAACATGGTCAGGTTGTCACAGGAATACCCCACTCTGCTGGTACCAATTTGTCTTAGTCAGGGTTTCTATTCCTGCACAAACATCATGACCAAGAAGCAAGTTGGGGAGGAAAGGGTTTATTCGGCTTACACTTCCATGCTGCTGTTCATCACCAAAGGAAGTCAGGACTGGAACTCAGACAGGTCAGGGAGCAGGAGCTGATACAGAGGCCATGGAGGGATGTTCTTTACTGGCTTGCCTCCCCTGGCTTGCTCAGCCTACTCTCTTATAGAACCCAAGACTACCAGCCCAGGGATGGTCCCACCCACAAGGGGCCTTTCCCCCTTGATCACTAATTGAGAAAATGCCTTACAGTTGGATCTCATGGAGGCATTTCCTCAACTGAAGCTCCTTTCTCGGTGATAACTCCAGCTGTGTCAAGTTGACACACAAAACCAGCCAGTACACTGCCCTCCGGTTTTGCAGGTGTCTGAAAGGCTTGAACCACACCAAGCATTCTCCATTCTTACATTTACATGACCAGCTTGCTGCTTTCCGATGGGAGAGAGTTAAATCTAGAGAGCTCGAGGTTGGGTGTGGTTGTGTTGTATTTGTGTTGGTCTTGCTGCTGCTGCTGCTGCTTTTAGCTTCTTGCCTATGGGAGCATCCGTAATCTCTGCCCTAAAGCAGGTGCAGGCTCTGGAGAAGCCATTCTTAGTTACAGTTTAATTTGTCTCCATTAGCTGTGTTAGCAAGAGTATATGATAACAGTACCTCGAATATGTTCCTTCTAAGCTATCACTGACCCAGAGGCCTGTCCCTCTTCCTCCTACCTAACTTGGTTATCACTCCCACCTCCTGGTTTATCACCCCTGGTGGTCTTCCCCTCCTCCTGTTAACCCACACATTGCCTTTTAGCCCTGACATCTAGTTCCCTGTGCGAACAACTTGTAGCTTTCACCCTGGGCCCCTTTCCTTTCTTACCTACAGGGGTCGGATGACTGTGTTAACAGTGTCATTTCGAAGACCTCTAAGAAAAGGTGTGCAGAGGTAAGGAATCCATTTAAAAAGAATGAAACCTTGGGAGACAGGCAACGGTAGAGAGCAGTTCCCAACTCTGGGCCCAAAGGGACAAAAACAAAGGGAAAGAACAGAATGTTGCCATGATTGGTATTAGTTGAAGAGCGGCCTTCTAACAGGAACTATGCTTGGGGCATAGATGGATGGCAGCGGTTGCCAGAACTGGGGCTCAGTTCAGGGAGCAGGGAATAAAGACTCTAAGCTCTCTCTCTCTCTGCCCTCTAATGTCTAGATTCATCCCTTCTAAATACCAACCTTACCCAGAAGCCAGAAAGCTAGCGAGTCTGGTGATGTGCCAGTGCTCAAAACAGGACAGAGACGATGAGCTGTAGATCTGGGGACAGTGAGTGACCCCTGCAGTTGTCTATTAGCAAGCGAAGCATCTGCAGCCCCAGCAGCTGTGGTTTTTATTACTTGGCTCTGGGGTACTTCTAAACCTTCTACCTGCTTTGGGAGTTGGGACAAAGAACTAGAGAAGAGCCATGTTCCGGACCAACTGCCAGCAGTCCTGCATGGCCACTCTTTTCAGAAATGGTCTCTGTCGAATGTTGTTGGAAAAGTTACCTCAGACTCAGCTGCCTGGTCCCATTGCTGAGTGGGATGAGTGGCTGTGAAAGCCGGGTCACAACTGAACAACAAATACCCACAGAGCAATAACAATGTATCAGACCACAGAGTGATAACACTGTATCAGACCACAGAGTGATAACAATGTATCCTCTCCTAGTAATGGGACAATGGGTGTTTTTCATTTCATCTTGGTACTTCCGATATTATTATTTTTATTCTATGACAAAGAAAAGAAGAAAACATCTAAAAACAACTAAACAAACAAAAATAATCAATTAGAAGAAGAAAAAGGAAAAACATCAGTTCTGATAACACACTTACAGTTCAAGTCACAGCCTGTGGATCACAACCCCTTTGGTTGGTGGCAGGGGGTGTGGGGGGGTGTCATTTCACGTGTGCTGCCTAAGACCATCAGAAATACCAGATGTTTGCAAACCATAATGGTAGCAAAATTACAGTTATGAAGTAGCAGCAAAAATAATTTTGCGGTTGCATGGGATTACAACAGGAGGAACTAACTAACCTTGTGGACAGCAAGCCAGAGCATTAGAAAGAATGAGAACTTCTGGTTTCAAGGTTTGGCACTCAGGCTCTCCCATGCCTATGTTACTACAGGTCTACACAGGGTCATTCATTCATTCATTCATTCAGTTTATATTGAGTCTCTGATAAATCAGTTATTATGCTAGGCCCTGAGGGAGCCGTACAGGACTCTTACCCTGGAGTTGTCCTCAGTTTATCCAAAAGGGTACGAACTATGAGCAAGGCAGCCAGGAGAAGCTCCAAGGACACCCAGAGACACAGCATGGGAGCTTAATGGGGAGGATCCTAGAAGAAAGGAAGCCTGATGGGCACTGGAAGAGAGGTGGGCATGGAAAGAACAGCCCAGGCAGAGGGACCAGCCACCGAGGAGCAGTGTGCATGGAGGTCCAGGAGCAGGCAGTGAGCAGTGGGTCTGGAAACTGGGTAAAGGGCAGGGAAGGACACTTGGGGTTTTCTTTCCTATCAGCGCATAAGAGCTCAACGAAGGCTTTTAAACAGAGAGAAAGGGATTTCTCTGTACCCGACCTTGGCTTAACCATCAGTCTCTCTGAGCTTCTCATTCTGTGACAACTGTGACTTTTGAATAATGACTTCCCTGGTGGGTCTCTGCAAGTGCCTCCAGGTTTCCTGCACTGGCATGACTGCACTGAACTAGTTCATTCCGTTTTGGGTCCTCCTGACTGTTCTGTTAAAACTTGGCTCTTTGGGGGTGTCTCCCTTTCCCCAGGTGACGCATTCACTGACTGCTTTCCAAAAACCAAAGCGGCCCAAGTAACACCTCCCACCCTGCTTCATGAAACTGTGGGTGTTTGGGGCAAGGAAGAAACTAGGAACGAATTTAGAGAAACTGAAGGGTTTGCTAGTGAATAGATGCCAAAACGTTTCTTTGTGTGTGGGGGAAATATGTATATATTTTTTTATTTTTAACTGACAGGTCATCGTGTTTATTTATAGGGTAAAATGTGAGAGCTTCATGCGTACATTACAGAGTCAATCAAGCTAATTAGCATATCCATCAGCTCTTCAACTCACTGGCTTCCCAGGTTTTTATTTATTTTGTATTTAATGAGCTGTAACCATTGCTCATATTTATGGGGACAGTGTGATTCTTTTGTATATGTGTACATACCTAGCACATCAGAGTGGATTGTGTATCTATTATCTAAAGCCTTTATCACCTCTTTAGGATGAGACTATTATAATTTTATTCTTTTGGCAAATTTGAAATACATAATAAATTCAGAATTATTAACAGGCATTACAACAGGCCACTAAAAGTTATTATTTTTTTTAATTCTAGCTGAAACTTTGTACTCTTTGATCAACATCTTCCCTTCTCCTCCCCTTCCCCTTCTCCCCAGCCTCTGGGAGGCTTTCTAGTCTCTGCAAATTTTCATTTTTAATAAAAATCCCAACCACCACATTGATGCCTTGTGGGAGTTGGAGTCGATATTAATTCTGAGTTCTTTTCATTTGCGGTGAACTGCTTCCCTCTACCCTCCCTCAAAGAAGGAGAGAAGGGGAGGGCAAGGTGGGTTTGTGGAGTGCCTGCTGGCTTCCCTGCCTCATGAACAGATTCTACCAAGGCTTGGGGACACTGATACCTGCCCAGAGCACCCTGATGTCACCCACAGCTAGCAAACAGCTCAAGGATGGCAGTTACAAACGCTACATGTGAAAACCAAAAAACCTGATGGCACATCAGCAAAAATCTGTGGGAGGCTTTCCCATGACCGGAAAGTGGGCTTTCGCAGTCGCCGTTTCGCACCCCAAGTTACTTATTCCTGACAAGCCATCTGTCAGAGTAAGAGATCTGAAGGGCCCCGAATAAAACCTTCGGGTTATGTAATCGCCTGGCCTGGCCCTTAGGAGGTCGAGCTGAAAAGCCCCACATCCAGTTTTGTCACTGTCTGTAATAACTTATCAAAATGCCATCAGTGCAAAAAAAGAGGAGACAATATTTGCCACAAAGAACTCAGAAGACTCAGAGAGCTCTGTAGGAAAAATCAAGTCAGGGAGCAAGATGGGCTATGTGGTTCAGACTCTGCTCAGCCTCTCATACTGGGGGCGGGGGAAGAATGTTCCTTAGCTTTGTTTTATACATAAATATGTATATGTATATAATGTATTTGTATATAAAATAAAATATATAATATACATAGTATATGAGGTATATATTGTATATATAATGTAATGTTATATATACGTATATGTATATATATACACACACATATATCCTATATATACCATATATCCAATATATCTCATATGGCCCTGGCAGACTAATAAATGCGACCACAGTGCAAAATATCTGGCATGGTCCAAGCATGGGAGTGCTGTTCAGCACATGTCGGCTTAAAGAATTTTGACATATAATAAAGGAATGTGCTAGCACAGGGAGATACTGGGTGTGGTGTGCCAGGCACAGGTCTGGGCATAAGAAGTGCACCCCAAATCACTGGTATTTAGTACCAAATGGGAGAGACTATCCATAAGAACTAAATATGTTTTTAAAAGAATTAGGTTGGGCCTGGAGAAACAACTTGTTGGTTAACATCATCTGTGGCTCTAGCAGAGGTCCAGGTTCTGTTCCCAGCACCCACACAACAGCTCACAATTGCCTCCCATTTCAATCCCAGGAGATCTGCTGCCCTCTTCTGGCCTATATGAGCACTGCATGGTACACTTACATGCAGAGAAACTCATGTATATTTAAAATAAAAATGAATAAAGTTTTTTTTTTAAGACTATCAATGTCATTTTTAAGAAATCAGAGCAGGCTAACTTCAGGTGCTCAGGAAAGACCTTCCCTGAGGAAGGAACATAGTAATCACAGAATTAAAAGAAAAAAGAAGCCCAGTATTCCCAGCCAAGATGGTGCTGTCACAAAAGGAACCCAGCATAGCTTGAGAGCAATTTGTCCAAGAAAGAGTGGGAGGTGGGGACAGCCCACAAGCTGGAGTGCATTGAGGAGTCTTGCCAGATTCCTGGGTGACAATCTCAGCCCTGATGAGGCCAGGAGCCACTTGGGCCAGCAGTTAGAACTGTCATGAATGTAGCCACTGGAATCAAACAGATCTGGGTTTTCGCAAGTTTCACAACCTGCTGCCAGGTTTGGAAAGCTGCTGATCCCTGTAAGCCTCACCATCCCCATCCATAAACTCGATACTGCATGAACAATCCCTCCCGAGGGAGTGTAAGCTGTGCAGAAGGCCAGAACAAGGGCTTACACCTCTGCCAGCATTACTAAAGGCAATGGTGGCATGCTCTGGGCCATTCTTATGCCTTGCAATAAATGTGCATTAAGCTCTTATACTGTAATGTACATCCCTCTATTTCCTATGCTTGGGCTGGCCACATAGCCAGACTTTTCATGAGATTTGCAGACATCCAAAATAGCAGTAACTTTTTCACCAGACTTACAACTCAATTCAGAAGGCAGGAGCTGAAAGGGAAACAAAATATGCCTTTGAATTTCCAGCCTGCCTGTCAAGAAAGATTATCACTAAAGCTATAGACACACGCCATGGAGACCTCTGCCCCTCACTTATTTTGAAGTTCTGTCTTACGTGCTCAGGCTGCAGAGAGATAGAAAGGATGATGGCCAGAGGCCAAGACGATAAACATAATAAACACGGCAATAGCGTGAGACAAGACAAAAATAAAAGGTACAGAGAGGGTTAGAAGAACTTAATGATGGAACCTAGGAATCTATCCATTCCCTGCGTTTGCTTGGTTAGAGGTGTTTATGTGTGAGCATCTCAGTTAGGCATTATGATGGGAGCTGGGCACACACAGGGGCAGACAGAATGTCATCCTTGCCCTCCTGGAGCGAGCATTAGCTGTGCTGAGAAAACTGGTAAATTCTAGGCTGGGATTGCATACCAGACACTAGAGGGCAATGGTGGAGCATGAATGGGTCACCATCCAGCAGTGCAGGCTTCCGGGAAGAATGGGGGCCTGTGGTCTGGGGTGCTTGGTTGAATAGCTTAGTAAGGACCAGCCCACTAATAACAGATGCCCAAAACTGTCCGAGGTGAGTACGCAACGTACTCAGCTGTGCTCAGTGTACAGAATATTCGCTCAAACAGGTGAGGGTGTGGGTGTTTTCACTCAGGGTGATTTCAGTACAATGAATTTCAGTTCTAAGATAGATTTATGATCAGGAAACTCTTCCTCAGTTAGCATGAGCTCGTTGCTAGTGGCATTCAATCTTTAAAGAATCGTTTTGCTGGTATATAGTCACAGTTTTATGGTATATAATGTGTTATATTTTGTTGTGCATAAGCATTAAACTATTGCTTTGTTGTTGTTTTTTATATTTTCTAAAGATTTATTTTATTATATTGTATATATGGGTGGTTTTCCAGAAATCACAGAGCTGGGCCTTGAACCTGGGTCCTCTGCAAGAACAGTAAGAGCTCTTACTCACTGAGCCAACTCTCCAGCTCCAAGACTAATTTTTTTTTTCCTTTTTGAAATAGGCTTTCTCTACGTGGCTCAGGCTGTCTTCAGACTCAAAGAGATCCTCCTGCCTCTGCCTGCTGAGTGTTGGGGTCAAAGGTAGCTGCCACCACTCCTGTCTCGGGTAAAGTATCTACTCCCTTACACTTGGCCTTGAGAGGCTTTGAAAGTTATTGCTGGCCTGGGAAAATGGCTCTGTGGGCAGAGTGTTTACCATGCCTGTATGACGACCTGAGTTACAATGTCTAGAACCCGTGGGAAAAATCAGACAAGGTAGCACACACTCCCAGCATCCCCCTACTGAGGGATGAGAGACAGAGTGAGACTCCACCAAAGCTCAGGCCAGCTAGCCAGGCCTGCAGAGCTGGAACAAGAGATTGTGTTTCAAGCAAGGTGGAATCCAGGCACCTGGAGCTGGCCACTGACCTCCACAAGTATGCCATGGTACATGTGTGCACTCACACACATCATATACCCACACATGTATACACAAAGACACACACACATGGGGGGGGGAGGGAGAGGAAGAAGGGGAGGGAGAGAGGAGAGAGAATTAATGCTATTAACACTTGTGAGGAACACAAACATAGGTGAGGTGATTAACTTCGCTTAGCTTTATCACTAACAAATGTCTTGCTGTCTCCCTGTTGTAATAAAAAATGGGATCTATCTCTAGGTGGAGGAGTGACCTTTTCTCCAGTTAATCTAACAAGGCAGAAACGCCCCCTAGGTGGGAGGGTTCCTCTTAGGATAACATAGATTTTCTTCCCAGAATTTTTGCCACACTAGGGGCAACCCTATGAGCCCCCGTGAGGTTCCTGTGGGACTGCACCCCACTCCCATCCCCACCTCCCCCACCCCACCCCCTTCTCATCTGTCTTTTTCTTTCGGATGCTGGTCAGAGCCCACTGTGGTCTCCTCGATACTCTGGGCTTCCTTACTCTTTCTCTAAAGCTCCCCTCCGACCATGTGACTGACCTCTGTTCCCCTCTTTTCAAACAATATGGTTGATGTTGTTTTCCTTCTCTTCTCCATACTATGCCTCTGTTCCCCTCCCTCCCCCCACCTCCAGGCCACTGTGAGATTGATAGTTTACCTGCTCTGGGCGTTTCCTTTTAGACTCTAATAAATTGGGCTCAATCTTCCATTAGAGTCTTCTTAAACTCTGTTACTAATGAGTCTAAGAACCTCAAAAAGGGACCCTCGCTTTCCTGGTTTCATTTGGAGGCAAGTTGGGATTCTCCAAATTTTCTGGTGACACACCCATTTAGTTTGTTTAAGAATACAGTGCTATTCAACATATTGGCATTCATTACGGCAAGAGACTGGGGAGCCTAAGCATCCAAGAGAATAGACGTTGGACGTGGCTGAATAGAAGATGCCACGTCCATGAACAGAACACTTTCAGATGTTAAGAAGAGAAACAGGGAACCTGGTGCGGTGGCTCACATCCGTTATCCCAGCACACAGGGGACAGAGGTCAGAGGCTTGCCAGAAGAATTGCTGCAATTCAAGCCTAGTCTGGTTTACACAGCAGGTTCCAGCTAAGACTACATGGTAAGATGATGATGTCTAGAAAGCCAAAGGAGACTGCGGTGGCACCATCACCAGGCTAATATGGAACAGTTTCCAAGACAGATTAAGGAAAATTATTTGTGTTTGAAAATGTATCTCTGCCTATTAGCTAATGAGAGAAATGCACAAAACTCAGTAACAGCAGAAGTATGTAAGGAAGGTAGTGGAGTTGTTGAGTTTCAAGGGAAGGGCTTACAATTTTAACCTTGCCACGGTTTGAATATGCTTGGCCCAGGGAGTGGCACTATTTGGAGATGTGTTGGAGTAGGTGTGTTTCTGGGGCATGGGCTTTAAGATCCCCAATCCTAGCTGCCTGGAAGCCAGTCTTCTCCTAGCAGCCTTCAGATGAAGATGTAGAACTCAGGTCTGCCTACACCATGCTTGCCTGGATGCTGCCATGCTTGCACCATGATGATGATGGCTTGAACCTCTGAACCTGTAAGCCAGCCTCACTTAAATGTTGTCCTCTATAAGACTTGCCTTGGTCATGGTGTCTGCTCCCAGCAGTAAAACCCTAAGACAAACCTATTACATTTTTATGTCTTTTTGATTTGTACTGTTGAATTATGAGCAAATTTATGATTTTTTTTTAGCAAAGAAAAAATAAGAAGATTCATCAACATAAAAGGTTAACACGCTAGGGCAAGGTGTCAAGTGAAGGGTGTTCTGAGACGGCCTCCTGCTCCTTTTAGTTCTGCTGCTTAGAGACTAATCAGAGTTCAGACACCGTCAGCCTAAAGAAGAATTTGTTCTTTACTGTGCTTCTAAATGTAAAGTCAAAGAACAATTTGAACAGATATTTCTGTATGTGACCAATATTTGATTCATAAGTAAATGAACAGATGTTTAATATTCCTAATCATTAAATAAATTTCAACCAAAATCTGAATGCACCTCATATGCTGTTCAACCTTCCTGTAGTTTTTTTTACTGTTATGAATCATAAGTAAGTATCTTATATGCAAAATATAGACTATACAATCCCCAAAGGGGTCATGTTCCACAGGTTGAGAACCTCTGCCTTAGGATAACTACCCAAAGATATGGTCGTGCAGACTGTTTCAAGTCTATTTTACACAAGTTAGAGTCATCTTGGAAGAGGGAAGCTCAACTGAGAAAGTGTTCCCACCAGACTGGCCCGTGGACAAGCCTGTGTTGCTTTCTTTTGGTTGATGACTATAGTGTGGTCTCTGTCAGCTCATATGTGTCCATCCTTGACCCTGTAAGACCTGAAGAGCCTTACATCTGGGATGTCCCACTCACAGAAACACAGAGGTGGAGATCAATGAAACAAGCAAGAGGTTTATTGATCCAGCAAGCTGGGGCTGTCCTGCAATGGGGCAGAGGTGCCCCTGAATCTCCTAAGCACACACTTTTTATACAGTTTAAGGGTAGGCCTTGTTAACAACACAAGTTGGTTTAAGCCCACGGGTGGCAGAGCTGAGCTTTTCATTCCCCCCTTTAGAAATGGTAATTAGCCTCTCCCTTCCTGAGAGGCAAGTGTTTCAAGACCTTCCACAAGCAGCATTGATGACCCTGGATGAGATGATGTCTTAGTCACCAGAAGACGGAACTGAAACATTCTTGTTATTATCTGCACCTGCCTTACAGTCTGGGCTTTCTTGTAAACCTTGTTTTGCTGGGTCATTCTGGGAAGGGAGTGTTAGTCACAACCTTCTAGAGGAAGATCCCCAGCATGCTATTCTAGCAAGGTCTTTCAGTGGCCATCTTATGTTCTCTAAGGTCACACATTCCCACAGCCCCTCATTGGTGAAACCGATTGGGAAGAGTTATAAGGTGTGGCCTTGTTGGAGGAGGTGTTCAAGGCTTCAGAAACCTCCAGACATCCTCAATGCACTTCCTGTCTCTTGCTTGTAGATCAAGATGTGGGCTCTCCGCAGTCTCTGCCAGCTGAGCCTTTGTGCCACCATCATGGATTCTAACCATCTAAAACCATAAGCTCAATTAAACACTGTTTTACAGGTTGCCTTGGTTACGGTGTTTTATCACATCAATAGAAAAGTATCGAATGTAACAGGTACCAGGAAGGGGGCTGTTGCTGCAACAGACCCAACCATGCAGTTCTTTTAGAGGAATGTGGAAGATCTGGAGATTTTTGAACGTCATAGGTGGGGCTTAACAGGCTATCCTAGTAGGAGCTTGAAAGACAGGTCAAAGACAGAGAGAGATCAGTATGGACCATGGAGGCAGAACAATATTAGCAACTAGGATACAGACCATTGTGATAATTGGGTAAAAGATAAAAATAAAAATAAATAAAATCATCTGCTTTCTAGCCTTCTCTTCAGAACTTGCCTGGGGCTAAATTGAAAAAACAGTGGACTAATTTCTTTAGCAGAGATTTCAAGGCAGTCTAGTACTGACTCTGACATGGTTATCTCATCGCCACTTTTGTGCAGTTCTACAGTGAAAAATGGGGAGGGGACAGATGCAAAATAGACAGCTTGAAGAGAAAGTTAATGTGGGAGCCAAGGCCTGTGCTGAAAAGGAGGCTGAGGAGAGGCCCGACTGGATCTGGGAGAAAGGGAAGAGTGTCCTCAGGGCAAGATCCCACCTGGATAAGGTCCCAACTTGTGAAAGGAGAGCTCAAAGGGATTTTCTTTTCTTTCTTTCTTTCTTTCTTTCTTTCTTTCTTTCTTTCTTTCTTTCTTTTTTTTTTTTTTTAGGTTTTTTGAGACAGGGCTTCTCTGTGTAGCCCTGGCTGTCCAGGGCTGTTCCAACTCACTCTGTAGACCAGGCTGGCCTCCAACTCAGAAATCTGCCTGCCTCTGCCTTCCGAGTGCTGGGATTAAAGGTATGCGCCACCATGCCTGGCTCAAAGGAATTTTCAACTCCTATAAATCATTAACAAGGAAAGCTGCTGCAGATGGGACTCAGAGGGGCCAGGCTTTGTCCCAGGCAGGGAGCCACATTTGGCAGGGTCATCCACATGGCTCTAGCTTTAAAGTCATGAAGGTCACGTGAGTTAAAGAGGCTGTGGAATCTTTCTCCATGGTTAAGGATCACCAATGAGGCTAGGAGTCGAGGATGGGGGATGGGGGTGGGAGATGGGAGATGGGGGAGGGCTGTTTCTGCATAAAGGCCCTGAAAGGCCGCACTCGCACTCACAGAGTGCAGCTGTGAAAGAGAAGCCTGGATTGTGTTGGACTCCAAGATGTTAGAGATGCCAGAGCTGTGGGATACTTGCCAAGAGCGCTGCAGACAGGGAGTGGAAGCATCCCAAGAGAGAGGAGGGTGTTGCAATTAGAAAAGCTGGAAAGGCAGGGCCGGCTAAGCCCTTTGACATCAGATATGGAGCTAAAGGACTTGGAGTTTGCCCTGCTGGGTTTTGGTCTTGCTTTGGTCCAGTTATTTCCTCACTATGGCCTGATTCCTTCCCTTTGGAAGGGAATATATATCTTTCTAGTATTGTATGCTTGAAGTATATAATTTGTTTTTGATTTTTACATGGGGTTATAACTAAGAGATTTCCTTGAATCTTAAGAGATTTACAAGTTTAGACTTTTAAATTGTGTTGAAACTGTGAGAGACTATGGGGGGGGGGAGGCTTTTGAAGTGGAACTGAACACATTTTGCATGATAATAAGGCCCCAAGCCTGTGGGGGTCAGAGAGTGGAATGTGGTGGTTTAAATAAGAAGGGTCCCTAGAGGCTCTTATGTTTGAATGGCTTGGTCCCCAGTGGGAAGGATGAGAAGGTCTGGTCTTCTTGGAGGAAGGGTGTCATCAGGAGTGAGCACTGACATTAAATACTCATGCTGTTCTCAGGGCAACGTGCCTGCAACTCTCTGCTGTGTAATCCAGCCATGATCGGCGCTCCACCCTCTAGACCCTTAAGCTAAATAAATTCTTCTTTCTATGGGTTGCCTCGGTCACCACGCCTCAGCCCTGCAATAGCAAAGCAGCTAAGACACTGATTGGTGTAGGAGGGCCCAACCCACTGTGACTGACGCTACTCTTGGGTCTTGAGAGTGCTATGGGCCTGGGGTGCTTCAGAGATTCACCAACCATGAATGCATTTTAGAAAAAAGAAGAGCTTTATTTAGAGACTGTTACCAGGCCTACACCCTAAATTCAGGATTCCCAAGATGTTGCCCCAAATTCTTCACAAGAAGAAGAATATGACCTTGGATAAAAGTATTAATCACCTTCAAGATATAATCAGCTCTGAAGGCCCCATCCTCTCTCCCCATCATTACACCGGGGACCACACTCCCAGCAACTGACCCTTTGGGAATCCATCCAAAACAGCAATGGATGAATGGATAAAATACATGAAGTGGGGGTCGGGGTGGGGCTGCAGAGATGGCTCAATAGTTAAGAGTACTGGGTGCTCTTCCAGAAGTCTTGAGTTCAATTCCCAGCGACCACATGGTGGCTCACAACTATCTGTAGTGGGATCTGAAGACAGCGGCAGTGTGCTCATATAAATAAAAATAAATAAATAAATCTTAAAAAAAAACCACACACACACAGAGAAAGAAAATACATAAAATGGAATATTATTCAGCCTTAAAAGGGATGGGGATTCTGGTTCATCCTACAACATGAACAAACCTCAAGAGGACATCATAATGAGTGAAATAAGCCAGACACAGAAATGTGAACAGGGTGCAATCCATTTGCGCGAGACACTTACAGTAACCAACGTCACAGAGGAGAAAGTAAAACAGAGCTTGCCAGGCTGCAGTAAGGCAAACTCCAGCCTGGGACCTGGTTTCATTTCCTCTTAAGACAAGGTCTCAGTGTGTAGTTCTGGCTGGCCTGGAGCCCACTATGGTGCCCAGACTGGCCTTGAACTCACAAACCCATCTGCCTCTGTCTTCTGAGTTCTGGGAGATAAGGCATACACCGCCACACCTGACAAGAAGCCACCCTTCTTGGCCAAGTCTCTGTTCCTTGTCTGTAGTAATTTGAAAAGAAAACTCCACAGTTGAATAATGCCTTTGAAGAAATGAAAGTGAAGAGTCACCAGGACATCAGGGCATTGCTTGAATATGGCTTATGGAACACGTAACGAGATGATTTCAACTTTATAAAATAAAACCTGAGTGATATTTATAGCGTGCCTCTCCTGTGCACAGCTCAAGGACCCCAAGATTTATGTTAGGTAGAGATGAGAAAAGCATCCTCATGTGATAGATATGGAAAACATGTTCTAAAAAAAAAATTGAAATGACAGATCTCCGTAGGGTTGTCAACTTGAGGCTTATCAAGCCGCATCCCTTAGGACTCATATTACTTAATTCTTTGTCAACAACTTGGTTAAGTGGATTTTATAAATGATTCAAAATATATCTGAGTGGCTGGAACGAGAAGTGAAAACGTTCTTTTTTTTTTTTTTTTTTTTTTAACAGCCTTGACAGTTCTCCCTGGTGACATCACCAAGGCAAAGATGCTGAGCACTCCCACAGTGCTGGGTCTTTTCCTTACAAGGTGGGGACGGGAGGTGGAGCTCAAGCCCATTGAGTCTTCTTGCTTCTCAGAAATCACAATTCATTCAGAGATGTTAGAAAGTTGAACTCAAGAGAAAGAGAAGGAAAAAAAGAAAAGGAAAGAATGAAGCACACACCAGTGTCCATCCATCACTAGGGGAGCAAATAAATACGTTTTGCTATGTTATACAAAAACATGTTATACAGCAATTAGGAATCATACTATGAACTGGGCACTTTAAAACCTATAATATAGCCGGGCGTGGTGGCACATGCCTTTAATCCCAGCACTTGGGAGGCAGAGGCAGGTGGATTTCTGAATTTGAGGCCAGCCTGGTCTACAGAGTGAGTTCCAGGACAGCCAGGGCTATACAGAGAAATCCTGTCTCGAAAAGCCAAAAAAACCAACCAAACAAAACAAAAACAAAAAACCCAAAAACAAACAAACAAACAAAAAACCTATAATATATGTAATTTGGTGTATAAATATACATATATAGTTTAAATTTTAAAAAATCTCCTCTTCTGGGCTAGCAATGCTCCTTCTAAGAGCCATAGACCATCTAACAAAAACCTCAAGAGCTGGCCTGAGACTGCTTTGGAGTTGTTGGTCATGGCTGTCCAAGAGACTCTTAAAACATTATAGGCTGTTGCTATGCTCTTGGTTGCTTCCCAGAGGTGGACAAAGTCTTTATTGCTGAAGACCCCATTCACCTGACACAGGGCCAAGAAGTCCCTGAGCTGAAACTTACCTGAAAGTCTCCTCTATTCAAGCTTCCAAAGGGGGGAAACAACAACAGTCCTACCCAGCTATAACGCCTGTGAACCACAGAAGCAACCGGCATGGCACCATAACCTTAAGGGTTGTAGCAGCTTGCATACCTTAGCCATAACCAACAGATCTCTAAGCGGACCTAATTCCCTCTCAACAAGAAGGAAATCATGTCTGGTACTGGGAACCTAGTACCAAGGATTACCGAAGTCACAGATCTTCAAAATGGACCTACAACAGCCACTTTATTAAGCCAGCATGATCCCTAACTACACTCTACATTTTTGTCCTTATAACCACAGATAAGTGTAGCCTTCATCACTCTTCATCAAGGACACTTCCCTTTGCAATAGACAGTGACCACTACAGAAAACCACAACCAATCAAAGCGCAGAGCTGTGGAGTGCAGTCCCAGTGGATTCCTCTACAAAACACTCCCATACTTTAAGGCTCAGGGAACATTGTGGGAAAGGGAGGGCAGACAGATGGCAGGAACCAGGGGAACAGGAAATTTGCTATGCGATAGTGTCTCCTAGGAATGTCAGAGACCACACCCCCCAAATCTCACCAACATGACTTCCTAAACAAGAGCTGAACAAGGATGACACCATGCGAACCCAAATGGATTGGGGGAAGCTCACAAAGCCTCCGTCCTACCCAGAGAACTACAGGCAGCCAAGGAATGCTGCGAGGGGAAGAACTTGCCTTTCTCAGGAAGAGCACACCAACTGGTTATTCAGTACTACAGTGTGGGCCTGAAAACATATATACAAGTAACTTTACATAGACTTAGCAGGCTATACTCGCATATTTAGGAATATAAACACACACGTGTGTATGTAACAACAATTAACAAACAAACAAAAAAAGGGTCCATGAATTTGAAAGGCAGCAAGGAGGGGCATGTGGGAGGGTTTGAAAGGGAGGAAAGGGAAGGGAGAAGTGATGCAGTCATGTTATAATCACCCCAAATCATTTAACACGATAAGCAACGCACGCACACACACACACACACACACACACACACACACACACAATTTAAAGGGAGGAATTGTTTATTTGGGCTCCCAGTTTCCGGGTTTCCAATCTGTGGTTAGGTGACATTAATTTGGGCCTAAGGTGAGGCTGAATATCACAGCTGCAGAGTATGTGGGGGAGGAGTTTGTTTACCTCAGAACAGATAGGAAGCAGAGAGAGAGAGAGAGAGAGAGAGAGAGAGAGAGAGAGAGAGAGAGAGAGAGAGAGAGAGAGAGAGAGAGAAGAGAGAGAGAAGAGAAGAGAGAGGAGAGAGAGAAGAGAGAGAGGAGAGAGGACAGCTTCTTTCAAGACTGAAGCAAGCTCTTCAAACAGACATTCTCATTCTTTTTCAAGAACTGAGAAATGGGGCCCAGCAAGGGTGGTCAGACGACAGCAAGACCTAAACCGGGCAGGGACACACCAAATGCTGGAGTTCCACGTCTGGCATCTAGAGCTCACGATGGAATCATCTGGGCTTCCCTAGCCTTGGGTAGCCTGCTTCTCCATCTCTGCCACTGGTAGTGTGTATTGCTTCTCTCGTTGGTCAGCTCCATTCCAGGGCTGAAGCTTCTCTTGGTAGATATCCTACTGTCCTAGCACCTTCAACATCCTGAGAGCTCCACTTTGATTTGTTCTTCATCTTGCCAGCATCCTGCAATGATCTTTGGAATTTGGAATTTTCATAAATTGGAGGCTTCAGTGGGTGGGGCCCTACCCTCAAGGCATATTTCTCGTCCCAGTGGAGAATACTAGGCTTCTTGTTTGGTTAATTCCTTTATTAGTCATACCTATGTCTCCCATCTTGTCGCACACATGCGTGCACACATACTCACACACACACACACATGCACACGCACATGCACAAGGTAGGTGACATGTCAGTCTATCCCTTTTTAATTTAGCCACACTCCAAGTACAAGAATAAGGGCAGAATGCCACCAGATTCCTTGACAGAATGGATTTTAGCCCAGTTCCTGATAGTATTTTTGTTCCTTTCTGAATCCCTCTACTCCCTCCTTCTTTCCACCGGAAAGCCCCGCCTGACTACAGGAGATGGCCACTTCTGGCTCATATTCCCCACTGCCAGGAGTCTCAACTAGGGTCACCCCCATAGGCTCTCAGGAGGCTCCCCTGTCCCAGTTTCTTGCTTGTTCCAGAGATGCCCCCACCCCCGACACTGAATTTCATTCTCTCCCAGCTTTGCCTCACACACACACACACACACCTGATCCCCATCTCCATGAATTGTAGTGCACTGTGAGTCTTCAGTAGTCTCTTAGAATGCTTGTTCTAAGGGAAAGCAGCTGTCGCCTGAGAAACTCACTTACTGTGGGGCCATCATGATGTGGGAAAGAATAGATAAGAGACTCTGTGGAGACAGTTGTATCATCTAGCCAAGACAGCACGATTCAGGTCACAGCCAATATCTGGCTGCAGCTGTGTGAGACACCACAAAGAGAGCAGCCCAGCTGGATGCTGAGCAGGCATGCAAGATCAACACAGAGTAGTGCTGAGAGAGAGAAAAATGGATCCTTACTTGATTGGTTGTTGACTTTTGTTTTTACTTCCAAGCATTGGTGTCATTCATAGCTTGTTATTGAGTAACTAGAATAGAAATCCTGGAATAGCAGCCGACATGAAGATTTGGGGATTTGTTTTGGGGTTGCAGTCTGGAGACAGCATGGAGTGGGGCTTAAAGAAGGTAGAGGCTGAAGAAAGGAGCATGTTAGAGAGCTTTACAGGAGAAGTAGATGCCGGTGGGAGGCTAGACTCTAGAGATACTGTGAGGTGGAGCCTATGGGGTTAAACAGACAGAAGGACAGACAGACAGACAGACAGACAGACAGACAAAGGTGTGGTAGTGGGAAGGGAAGGAAGACTGAAAACCTTTCAGGGTTTTCCCAAAAGAGAAGGGGTGATAGGTACTGCCCTTCACAGAAAAGCCAGTGAGGCGGTAGATCATGTATGCACTGAAGTTGAGGGACTCGAGAAAAAAGTTAGGGGAAAGCTCAACTTGGAGTTGAAGCATGAGGGAGATGGTGGTGATAACCCCAGATACCCACCCATAGTCATATATGAAATGACAGAAGGCTTGATCACCAATGGTCCATGTTAAGGACACTAAGAGGAAGTGGCAGGTATGGAATTTTGAAAGAAATACTCAGTAGTCAGAGGAACTTTCTATTTTCACAAAGGAAAATCGAAAGAGCAGAATCTTGTAGAGGAATTTTAATCCAGCAGCACAGCTGCTCTGGCAAAGGGTCACATCCAAAGACGGCCTAGATCTGTGTGATCTGGACGGAAGGCAGATGTGCTCTGGATATCAGTATGATCTGGCTTTGCTATAGGCAAGCCCTTAGTACACACCTTTAATCCCTAACAATGAAGGTAAGGTTAGTTGGTAGAAGGAAGCAGCCATATGTTAAAGTGGCATCGAATTGAGTGGCATAGTGACAAATCAGAAAAAGACTTGACAGAATGAATCAGAGATAGGATACGCCCAACCCTCAGGAGAGCAGACAGGAAGAGGCTACTTTACAGCAGCACTGTGAGAGAAGGTGTGTGTGTGTGTGTGTGTGTGTGTGTGTGTGTCAGTTTTAGAGGGACAGTTTTACAAACACGAGTGGCAGGGGAAACAAGCTAGACACAGAGAATGAGAAGGATCCAGAAGATTAGAACAGATTGCCAGAGTTAGTATGAGGCCAGGAAGAGCAGTTCAGTCAGAAGACAAGAGAAACCAGATTGAACCAGTCACCTTGGAAGATTAGAATGTAGGGAGACTAGAAGTTTCCAGGCATAGGCCCAGGGATAGTCAGAAGAGAGAAAGAAATGTTCCGGGCTCAGCCCAGTCCATGTATCTGCATAGATTAGGTACAGCTCTCCTCTCATCCCTTCATCTGAGGAGCTAAAAGTGAAATTTATAGAAATAAATGGCCTTAGAAACAGGAGCAAGATGAAGTTAGAAGCAACTGAGAGACCAAGTCAGATGAGCTGGTGATGGAAATGCTTGATAAAGTCATTAGGGCTCTCTAGAGACTACTTTCCTTAATCGGGCTTTGATCTGAGGCATTTAAGAAGCTAATTGAAGGGTTTACAAAGCAGACTAAGAGACAGTGGCTAAACACTATAACTGGTCAAACTTCTGAAAGTCTGTGGAGTTCTCAGCCAAGAATGGGACATTTATAGCACACACACCCCCACCTACAAAGCTCAGGGAACATTATGGAAGAAGTGACAGAAAGATTGGGGAGGTCTGAGGAGAAACAGTGTCCTCTATACTTGACAGAATTATTGCTCTCCGGAACTCAAAGCAGCTGTGGTTCCCTGCAAAAACTGCACAGGATGAAGCCAGTCAACAGTCCAGCATTAGTGGACGAGGGGCACAAGAGCCTTCACCTCTAGCTGAGGCGCTACCATCTGTTGATGGCTGCTGGGAGAGGGGAAGTCAGTTTTTCTTGGGTGTGTTGTCCCTGGTATGTTGATCGTGCCTAATGGGTGGCCCCTGACCATTCATATGTAGACTGCATCAATGTGTTTCATATAAGAGTATACAAAGTTGGAAGGGGATCAAGTGTGCTGAGTGACATGCTCTGGACAAGGGACAGAGGTACATAATTTACACAGCAAAGCAGACCTGGCCTCCATGTTTTCCCAGCATCCCCCAGTCCCTACCGAGCACATCCCATCCCCAACCCTGGACTTTCCAGCCCAGGGGCTGGGCTGTCCTTCCCTAGGAGGTTTTTCTATTCATTATCCATTGGTCTCAGCTTTCCCCGCTCCCTTTTTCCTTCTCTCTACCAGCATGCTTTCTCTCTTTCTCTTCCCCTTCCCCTCCCTTCCCATGGCGACTTCCCTAGCCTCCTACTTTGGGGCCCAGTGTACTTGGCCTCCCGAGAGCAGTTTCCCAATAAGCCTGTATTTATATATATTTTAATTGGGCTTGAATTTGCTCATTTCTCTGGCAGAAAAATAATCTTTTAAGGTGCAGGATACATGAAGAGTTAAGGAAGGAGGGAGGGGTAAGTATGATTGAATAATTGTATGCATGTATGAAATTCTAAAAATATATTAAAGGCATTTTAAAGTAGACTAGGAATATTCATTACTACTTGAAGACATTTCAAGTCATTGTCATTAAAATGAGGAAAAAGAAAAATAAACTTTCCTTCCTTCTTTCTTTCTTTTGCTTTGGTGGGGCTTTTTGCTGGTTGGTTGGTTGGTTGGTTGGCTGGTTGGTTAGCTGGTTCGGTCTGGTTGGGTCTTTAGTATGTTTGCAGGCTAAGGAGAAGAAGGAATTCACAGACAGTTTTGTTGGCCTGACTTCTCTGAACCAGTGAGGGCAGGAATAGAGCAGTTTCTAGAGTAAGTTAATGAACAGTCTTCTACTCACTAGAGTGTGGTCCACAGACCAGGGGACCTGGCACTAACTCAAAGCTTGTTAGAAATGTTTAACCTGTGTTTAGTTTGTAGAAGAACCCAGAGTCAGCATTTGAACAAGAGCCCAGGTCATCAATATGTCAATATCTTAAATCAATATAGTAAATATATTCTTACTAAAAACTGTGATAGGTTAAGACAGAAATACGGAGGAAGATCCAGAGCATATGCAGACACTCAGGCTCTCTCTTTGTTCATTTACTTAAGCCTGTTTTGATTTTTATCTGAGACTCAGGAAGAGACGAACGCCCTTCAAGTACTTCCAAGTTTGGTGTGTGCATGGGAGCAGTAGATGAGAAGTGAAGCTTTGTGTGCCGTGAAATAATCTCCAGTCCAATCAGAGCTAAGGCTCGGCTTTTCTCTAGGCAGAAGCATCTACAGATGTCACCACTTAGACATCAAACTTAGGTGTCTTCCTTATTTGGTTGGCAGTGGCTCTGATATTTTTGGACTTAGTTTCGTGGTTCAGCAAATTGTTAAAAGTCTCTCATGTGGCTCTATCATGTAGCCAGGCTTGAGAACTGAGTTAAGTCAAAGTGATGCTTCCCAGCCTTGGAGTTTCAATGACAGATGATCCTGGGTCCCATTCCCTATGGATCAGGCTGAGGTGACACTTTAAAGATGACCTGCTGATGTCACTGACTCCAGCCCTCTAAGTACTTCCCCTCCCTCAACAGCTCTCAGCTTCAGCTGCAGCAATCACCTGGGGAAACTCTGACAATGCCAACGTTCAAGCACTCCATTCAAAACTGGCCATACCTGGGTGGGAGAGATGCTTTTGTGGTTGAGAGCACTGGCTGCTCTGGCAGAGAACCCGGGTTCAACTTGGAGCACTCAGGGAGTGGCTTACAACCTCTGAAACTCCAGCTCTAGATCATACGCCTTTGTCTGGCCTCTGAGTGCACCAGGAAGACACTTGCTGCACACATACACATGCAGGCAAAACAAACCTACTCACGCCAGCATTTAAGTGGTGAAAGGAAGCACTTGCCTTTTACCCTTCAGCTGAAGTCTCGTGGCATCGGTTACTGAGCCTCTTGGTGTTCACTCTGATTCAACAGCAATAGCGAGAAAGACTGCATGGTGACTGCCAACTATGTACATAGGCCAGTGCCTTTGTGTTCTGTGTTTGTACACCTAGCAAGACCAGTTTTTGATAGATGTGATGAATTAACAGCCCTATTTCTTCCTATTATGTAAGACTAGTGCTACTGCTCAGAACTGTGCCCCTTCATATGTGTGATTGCATCAGCAGTGACACCACATGATGGGAAGCAATTTAGGGGATAAACATAAACACTCCGAAGTTTTCCTCAAGATTCACAACAAACTTGCCAGTGATTTCCCCAACTTGTGACCCAGAGATCTCATCAGAATCCTGGCGACTGCATGCTCTAAATGATGCTGAGCACAATTTTTATTTGTGGTCCTGAACTTTGAATTTTCAATAAGCTCTAGTGCATTCTGAAATTGGAAATGTCTGTCTTCCAAAGGAGAATGGAAACAAGAACTATGGCAAAAAGAAGGCCTTTTATCAGTTAAATTCAATATTTAATGAGCACCTTAAGCTGGCTAAATGCCAGCACAAGACAATGCCTCTACAAAAATCACGACATAAAACAATACATTTACTATATTAGTCTATTCTACAACAACTATTAGTAAGACAGGCCTATCTTTCCCTGTGATGAGAGTGGAGTACTAAGCCAATGCTCTAAACAGGAAGTTCAAGCCAAGGCTCAATCTCAAAACTTTTAGGTTCGCTGTTGTCCTAGAAGTCGGTTTAGATGTTACAGGAATTTCTACATTCTCTCAGTTGCAGGTGAGTTGTTACAGATACTAGAATACTCTAATGAGTAGTCAGTTACAGGGAGCACACAAGCTATTTCGTTGAATACCATTCCAACCTTTATGGTACTGAACACAAATAGCATTGGGACTTCATTTCCCAGAAGGCAGTGCGACACTGACTCACGCGAGCCTTCGGGGAAACGTGCCTGTTTTTTCACGCCTGCCGTAAAGGCGCGCGGTCTGCTGGGACATGTAGTTTGGTCAGCCCTAAGACGCCCCCTCAAATGAATGGGACCGGGTATGACTGAGAACTACAGCTCCTGGTCCGGCCGCGTCGGTGGCAGCTGCGGAGGAAGAGTTGATTAAGACGGCCCTCAGGGAGGGAACCGCTGGCGGTGGTGATGTTGCGCGCGGATTTTCTAGGGTAGCGAACTGAAAGGGTGCTTTTTCTGCGCGCTGGCTCCCCGTGCCCCGCACCGGCCATGCGCCCGGTCTTCGCGGTGGGCCTGGTGTTCGCAGGCTGCTGCAGTAATGTGATCTTCCTAGAGCTGCTGGCCCGGTGAGTGACCCTCTCGGGGCCGCGCCCGGGTTCTCGAAGCTGGTCCGGGGTTGCTCGCCCTGGCCGCCTCCCTACTCCGCTGCACCGGATACCCACGCAGTCAGCTACTCTGCAGCCCTGGCACTCCTCCATTCATTAGCATCCAGGTGACAGGAACATCCTGGGTGCTGCTGTCGGCATCTCCAAGCCACACTTTGGGGAGTTTGAAGCCTGGAGACTTTCTCACGTGACCGATCCTAGGTCTCTAAGGAGCACCCTCTCCAGCTACTACTCATCCAACTCTAGCACCTTTCGCTGACCAGTGAATGAATGACACGTGTCTGTCTGGAGCGAAACTTTTCTCACAGAAAGTTTTGTGTGTGTGTGTGTTGACATGTTTTGCAAAGCATTTGTTTTTATTGGTCGTAGAGATAGATGGTTGTGAGCACTTGGCTTAGACTCATATGTGAGTGATGTGGTGCAGATAACGACTGAGCTGTCTGTCACCATGGTCCCTGAGCATTTCGCACATCACAGTCTTTCGTTGAGAAGAGTGCGCTTTGAAGTGTAGATTGGGAACAGGATTGGCTTTGTGGTGTGGTGTCTTGCAAATAATGTTGGGTAACAATGTGCAAAGTTCAGTAGGCAGAAGTTAGAAAAGTGACAGGAGATGAACTGGAAAACGATTAGGACTAAACAGCTCGAGTTAGTTATTTCAGGTTTGGAGCCTCGGTCTCCTTTTTCAGACAGTTCAATACTATCTCAGTTCAGAGTCACTAGCTACAGGTTTCTGAGTCTATCCATATACTGCTTAGGGCAACTCTGTGACCAAGAGTTACATTGTTTTGTTGAAAGTGAAACAGATGCAAAGTTGGGCGTCTTTTCACTATTTGGAAGTGGCAGAGCAAAAATGGGCTGGAAGGTATCTGTCTAAGCTCCTAGCCCAGTAACATTTCCAGATGCCTTTCATTTTATAACTTGAGTTTTGAACATGGTGTGATGTCTGTTGGAAATGTATCCTATTTGATACTGTTGGTTTGAGTCTTTCAGAAGTACGCAGTTGATTTATGGTGAAGTCTGTATGTGTTATAGTTTGCTTTTAGAGAGCTTACCGTTTTGTTATGCAGAGTGTTGATGAAAATCGATTGTCTTGGGAGTGGGCAGGAACATGAAAATGAAAAAGAAAGTTTCTGGATACACTTCAAAGGGGGAAAACTTTGGAATTCGATATATTTAATATATTTTTAAATAAGAAAGTGATATATATTCAGGCTAGCTATAGAAACAAAGTCAGATAATTGCATTGAATACGCCACTAAATTATGTGAAACCTGTGTGTTCTAGCTTGTGAGCTCTTGGCTAAAACACTTTTCTCAACCATCAGAGGGGTGGGTGATAACGGCTTCATCCCCATGGATTTTGAAGGTGAATGAGAAATGCCTGCCTCACGTTGGTGACTTCCCTAGCCTTCTCCCTTACAATTTGTCTCAGTACAGGCATACATTGTTTTTGTGAGGGTCCAGAAAAATCCCGTGTGTATCCAGGAATGGATTCATTTCTCTTTATAAAGTCTTTTCATTCTCTATAGGAACTTTTATTTAGAATTTTATTACGATCAATTTGTAAATGAATCCAAATTCCTTATTTAACTTTACATATATATAAATCTGCATTTTTGCATACAACTGAGGGTTTTCCTTAAGATTAAGGAAGTGGGCTTATTAATGCAATGTATAGTACATTAGACTGATAACAACGTATGCCTGATTTGCTTAAGTAAACTCTTTACACGGTTGAGCCGTGAAATCTGACCCGATTAGTCCAGATAATCTTTAAAGTTCCTTCTAGATATGATCTTGAAATTTGTGGCTTTAATCTTGAGAAATCACCGTAGAAACCTCATAGAAAAGCAGGAGCTGTGCTTTTTAAATGGCTTCCTTGGAACACTCAGGTGTTAACTCTAAATACAAAGGCTGAAAAGACTTGTTGAAAGAAGGGAGTGTTGAGCCATTTTCCCCAGCTGAAAAACAGATTCCGTTTCTTCTTGCTGACCTTTGTAGACCTAGAATTGGTGCCAGTGATAAAGTGCAAACCTTGTGCACTGCACAAGCAGCTACACAGTAGTAAGTGAGGTCTTGATTCCCTTCTTAAGGAGCTTATGTTCAACCTTGAAAGCATGATACATATGTGTATATGCTATACAGACACACACACACACAACACACACAGACACACACACACACATACACATAGAAAGCTAATGAAGCAGGTAAGGTATTGTGTGTCTTAACATCAGGATAACAATCTGAAAGATTTTATTTTTTCCTTTAAGACATGATGGAGAATTCAATAAGAAAGTTTTATGTCCAGGAAAGAAAGGAGGTGAAAACGTCTGCCCAAGTCATTCCTTTCAAAGTTGCTGGGTTGTTTTTGTTTTTGTTTTTTTAAATTGAAATTTGAATTTTTGCCAAAGAAAGTCCTAAGTAAGAGAAGGTGTCTGCAATTAATGGTTATAAGTCTTAAATAAAGCTTAAGAGAAGGAATGATTCTGGGAAAGCATTTCGTTTTTATTTATTAGAACTTTATTTATTCGCTTTAAAGCGATTTATTCCAGCTAACAGAACCCTTTTCCTTGAGCTGTGCCAGCAGTGTGTCCCTAAGATGCTCTCCGAGTTAGCTTAAAGGAGTGTTGAATGTCGGATCGTAGGAAGGCATCACACACCTCCTATGCAAAGACAAAAAGTAGACTAGAGTTATCAGAGGACCCCATGGGAGGGAGAACAGGATTGTGATTCCTGGTGAGACTTCTTCTGGGGCACCCTACAATTAGATGGTGGTAATGGTTGCCCATCTAAGGCCTGGTAACAGTAGCACTGATACACCAACCCTAGTCATTTGCCATGCTGTCTGACCTAACACAGTGCATGTGACCTCCATGTCCTTAGCCATGAAATGTGGATAAGTAAAGGAAAATAGATCATATGAAGCATACAACTGTAAACCGCTTACGCTTTTTAAATCTTTTACACAAATGCTAACATGCCAGAGCACATTTGGTTAAAGTGGTGCTGACTCCCACCCCCTCGCCCCCATTGACTTGCTTGAGTGAAGACCAGACTCTGTCCCAAGTAGCTCCTACACAGTTAGAAGTCTTCAAGATGGTGACAGCTGTCCTTTCTGTGCCCCCCCCTTTCCTGTGTGTGTGTGTGTGCGTGTGCTCACGCACACATACGCACACATAGATGAAATGGACATGGTCCACCTTCTGAACATGCTGTGATGGCACTGTGTTCTTCCTGCTTTCATGCTTGGCTCCCAAGTGCTTGTTTTCTTTTTCTCCAGGGCAGGGGCCCAGGTCGTGCCCGCTGGGAGCTCTTTCTCGCCGTGCAGAGTAGCTTCCCAGTAACTACTCTGTAAGAGCTTTGACCCAAGCTTTTAGTAGAAAATGGAAGGGAAAGCCAGAGAAGTGTTGATACTCCAGTGTGATGCTTGACACTTGATGCATATTTTCTTACTGAGTTCTCATGGCAACATTATATAGTTTTCATTTTATAAAGGGGGGAAGAAAGGTGTTGCGTGTGATTGTTTAAAAGGGTACCTATTGGGCTGAGGCTGAGGCTTACGGTTAAAGTGCTCATTGTACAAGAGTGAGGTCCAGAGTGCCGATCCCCACAACTCACATGCAGTGCCTGTAATTCCAGCCTGGAAAGGCAGAGACAGGCAATCCCAGAGCAGGCTGGCTATCTCTGTGAGTTCTGGCCTTGATTGAGAGGGCCTGCCTCAGCTAATGAGGACCATGAACCAGCAAGGCTGATTCTGGACATCAACATTAGCACCTCAGGCTTACACATGTACATGTTCACAAGTGCACTCCCACACATGCAGACACCCATATGCACACATAGTACACACACACACACACACACACACACACGAGAAAAGGGAGGCAGAGACAAGACAGCCATCACTATTTTGAAGACCTCTTTGTGTGCAGGAGCCTAGGCTGGTCATCTTCCTTGTTCTAGTTGCCTTTCTGGTACGTGGCAGAGACTGTGTTAAGTGCTTTCCTGGGACCTGTTCATCTGTGTAACAGTAAACCAGAGAGAGAAGCACTCATACTGTTCCCATTTTAAAGAAAATGGCATTTAGAAGTTTACTAACGTCCACACCACGCAGTAAGTGACAAAGGTGCTCTTGCATGTCAGCAGGAAACAACGTGGAGCACCATCGTTTTCACCTCTGTGCCGCCAACGAACACACAGAACACACAGAACACACACGCTCTTGCATGCACAAGTACAGGCACACCCTTTTCCCGTGAGGATCCAGTGGGGGAACCCTTGAAAGTCTAGATTCCCAGGTCCCCACCCCAGGACAGTGAAATCAGGTCTGGGAGGGTGAACCTCTCTGGGAACAGGCTTCACATGGCTTCTTCCTCCACACTGAGTAAGTAGTCGGCAGAGCCGCTGAACTGTATCCCTAGCCCCTGTCCTTTTTATCCTTATAATTTTGAGAAGAACACCGCTTCACTCCCCCCGCAATGCTAGGCTTACAGGCTTGCACTGCCCTGCTCAGCCTGACCCGTGGGTTCCCGGAGATCAGCCTGGACCATCTAGAGTTAAATGTCTGCTCTCTTGTTTGTATTAACCAATGGTTTTAATTAGCTTCTTGCTTGAATGAGATGAATGTCTTACACAATCATTTATGGATTCCTACAAAGTTTAGCCGTGTCTCTTGAACCAAGTAATTCTGAAAGGCAAATTGTTGAACTGTGTCTAAAGCAGTTAGGTTTCAAGAGACCTTAATCGGCAGCAGAGCTTTACGTACAGCTACCTGTTTCAGATGGCAAGCCTAGCTCTGGTAGATGATGTATTCCTTGCCTGCTACTGTGCATGAGGGGTGTGGTTAAGGGTTTGCACTGGGGATATAGCTCAGCGGTAGAGTGCTTGTCTAGTGTGCTGACTAGTTTTATGTTAACTTGATACAAGCTAGAGTTATTGGAAAAGAGGGAGCCTCGATTGAGAAAATGCTCTCATAAGATTGGACTGTAGACAAATCTGTAGGGCATTTTCTTAATTCTTAATTAGTGATTAATGGGCCCTGTGCATTGTGGATAGTGCTATTTCTTGGCTGGTGGTCATGGGCTCTATAAGGAAGCAGGCTGAGTTAGTCACGGGGCCAAGCCAGTAAGCAGTATCCATCCATGGCTTCTGCATCAGTTCTTGCCTCCAGGTTCCTGCTCTGTTTGAGTTCCTCCCTGGCTTCCTTTAATAGCAAACAGTACTGTGGATGTGTAAGCCCAACAGACCTTCTCTTTCCAAGTTGCTTTGGTCATGGTGTTTCATTACGACAATAATAGCCCTAACTAGGACACCTTGCATGTTCAAGGCCCCAGTGCTAGTTTTTATATCTTGTCATTAGTATTCAGTATTCATAGCACCAGTAGAGAATGGAGTTGACTTTGATAGCACTGTATTAACGTATAACTGCTTTAATGAGCCTCGTTCAGTGGTGTCAGGTGGGTGTCTTTGGTTAAGATGAAGACAGACTCTAAAGCTGGTTAATACTAGTCTTAGGGGGAATTTGGATACTCACCTGGGACATCTTTAGTGATAGAACAGAACTGGGGGAGGGGCAGTTCAAAAAAAAAAAAAAAAAAAAACGGATCCTGTGACTGATTTTCAGAGCGTCTCGGGAGGGATGTCAGAAATAACTTTCTGACATGTGTTCATACTGTGGAATGTGTTCCTAATAGTCACCATGGAAGACTCCCGGCTCTCCCATAGAGCACTGAAAAGGATCTGTTGAATTCCTGGGTTATCTCTTGACTGTCTAATGTATTGACTCACCACGATAAGGGTTGTAGGGGAGCTACCATGTGCTGCAGCAGTATTTCTCAGCCATTTTTAGTTTATTGTCTCAGCCCCAGGACCCATTTTTTGATAGTTTTTCTTAATCACCCTTACATAGATACACAATTATGTTGATTTATGTATAGACACAGGTATCTGTGTCCTATTTAAATAGCAAGCTTCTTTCCCATCCCGAGAACTATTTTTCATTCATTGGGGATAGTCTAAAGCCACATCCCTATCACCACCTGGCCAGTGTGATCCACGGGATGTGAGAGCCAAGATGAGGAAGTGGGCTGCCAAAACCTATCCACTCTATTATTTTGGTGCTGTAAATATAACAGGTTGTAGTGCCCTTTAACTGAGTCTGGGCCTCATTTTTTTCTCGTTGTTATTCACTATGCAGGGCACATCCAGGATGCGGGAACATCGTCACGTTTGTGCAGTTCTTATTTATTGCTGTGGAAGGCTTCCTTTTTGAAGCTAACTTGGGAAGGAAGCCACCAGCTATCCCAATAAGGTATGGCACATTCAGTCTGGTGGAGTCCTTTTGAAACCTAAAAAGCAGTACCCGCACAAGTATGAGCTGCTTGTTTCTCAAGTTTGGGTAACAATGGAGACACGAGTCTCATGAATTACACTGTTACATTCTAGAACCCTACTTTTAGAATAAAATTCCTGCCCACCACATTTAAATAGCTGTGATGGAGATAAGCTGTGATGGAGATGTGTGTAATACAGGGTCAGAAGGACTAGGGTGACCACAGTAGTTATTGATGTATTCGTCCTTTGTGTTGATAGAATAATTGACTATGCTAAGAATGGTACTGTCATGCACCTTGGGAATAATTGGCTTTTGGAAATAAAGAAGCAATAAGTCTACAGCATGGCAAGTCACTAAATGTCACTGAACTGTTTGCTCACGAATGGGTAATCTTATATTGTGTGAATTTCACTTCAATTAAAAGAAAATGATTGACAAGCTAAGAAAAAAATGTTAATGCCAGACCTCCGTCTGTCAGTCCAGGTGTCTCCACAGGCCAAATGCGATTGTTCTTGTGTTGGACAACTTGATAGAGGTGTGTCTCCTCCTAGTAGCAAGTGTTCAGGAGAGTGGTGTCACTCAGTTTCCTTGGGAGTGACAGTCCCTGGTGAATGTCTCCAAGTACTCAAGCCCATCCTTGTTCTTTTGCTGCCTTCCTTGGTAGCTTGCTGAGTTTTACTAACATTTACCTTAAGTTTCTGTTACTGTAATACAAAGTATCTTACTTTCCTTTGGGTTTAGTGTCCGAATAAACTATCTGTCCCTGCAGGCCAGCATTTACATCACAGTGGGAATCTGATCACATTTTTTTTTTTTTAGCTGCTTTGGGTCTTGTGATTCCCCCCACCTGCTTTCTTGGAGCAGGGTATTTGGTGGTAACATGATGTATATAATAGCACCCCTGCTGGCTAAACTGTCTCCTCCTACCAGTGCTCCCATTTCAGCCTCTACCTCTTCCTCTCACTATGTAACCGTGGCTGACCTCGAGCTCACATCGTAGACCAGGCTAGCCTCAAACTCACAGAGATCCACCTGCTCCTGTCTATTGAATGGTGAGATTAAGGGTGTGCACCAGCATGTCCAGCCGGCCTCTACCATGTCATTATTGCACCCTGTCCCTCTTGCTACCATTAAGTCCCCCATGGTCTCATGTACATTAGCATATCCCCTTCCGTGATTATTTTATTTTGCTTAGGTCTTTCATCTCCACAGTTTGTAAGCTGTGTTATGTAAGTATCCACGTGGAAGAATTTAATTATACTGAAAGACCTTGATAAATGCTGTTTCCCAGTGGCGTCTCCTCATGAGGACATTTGGCAAGAAGCCTTGTAAACTGACTAACAGATGTGACTTAGAGGTTGTGAGGAGGCTGACACTAGTGGTCTCGCATGCCTGTTGCTTTCTTCTCTATGTGAGTTGTCAAGACTGGTAACCCAGCCTGGGCCATGCTTACCCACTGGGCTGCCTGCCCAGCTCCGTATCTAACCAGAAACAAAAGAGAAAGCAAACGTGAGGCTCAGGATTGTTTTATTCTTCAGATGTGCAGATACAAAACTTCAGAAATCTGCCCAAGGGTGAATATTTTATGAACAGTACAGAACCATTGTTTATTTTTACTCTTGATTGTCTAGGCATTTATTTAAAGTTTTAAAAATATTTTTGAATGAATCATAGAATTGCTGATATTTAGTCCCTTGACCTACAAGAACATGACAAGGTGATAAAACCACATGGAAAGATATCTTGACTACATCCTAGGTGGAGATGAAAACACAAATATAAAACGCTTTAATCTGTTTGCTTGCCCTTACTTACCCATAGCATCCATTTACTTATTATATGTGTCCCTTTCCCTTCTGAGTCACCACTGTAGAGTCTCTTTAGCTAGTCTCAGCCTTGAGGTGGAGCTGAGCAGGGCCTTGAACCCCTGACCCTCCCATTTCCCCACTGTATGTGGCACTGGCGACGCAAACCCGGGCCTTATCCATACTAAGCAAGTTATTCTTGCCAAAGGAGCTTCATCTCTAACCCCTAGGATATTTTTTGTTTAATTTTTAATTTTTATCTTAATTTTAAGATAAAATTCTGAAATGACAAAGACTCTGGCCAGGCAGTGTGACACACGCCTTTAATCCCTGCATTTAGGAGGCAGAGGCAGGCAGATCTCTGGTAGTTAAAAGCCACTGTGGGGGCTGGCGAGATGGCTCAGTGGTTAAGAGCGCCAACTACTCTTCTGAAGGTCCCAAGTTCAAATCCCAGCAACCACATGGTGGCTCACAACCATCCGTAACGAAATCTGATGCCCTCTTTTGGAGTATCTGAGGACAGCTACAGTGTACTTACATAAAATAAATAAATAAATCTTAAAAAAAAAAAAGCCACCGTGGTTTATAGAGCCAACCAGAGCTATACAGAGAGACCTTGCCTTTCAAAAATAAAATAAAATAAAATAAAATAAAATAAAATACTCTGATTTTAAGTATACATTCTATTCAAATCAAGGGGTAGCCTCCTGGCTCAGTCTGCAGAATAATTGTCTCGGTAGCTAGGCTGAACATAATCTTGACTTAGCAAATCTTTGGGGCCTTTTTTTTTTTTCAAAATTGAGAAAAAATAATATTATATTCATATCTGTATAGGATAGATTTAAGGTAGTCATTCTCTAGAGGCCTATGAAATATATCTACAAAGAAATTAAATATTAAAAAGGATTACCTGTTCACTTAAACTCTCTAGCTATTAGTTAGGCAACATTGTAAAACCTAGTTCTAAGTTATTTGAAAAATATGCAAGTGTGCCCTTAAGCATAGTCAATAACTCAGACTGTCCCCATGCTAGTCTGACTTTGTCAAGTATTTGTATATGTACTTACATATTTGGCTTTATGTGATAATGCACTCCAAGTGTCTTGTAAAGCGAATACATGTATTTCCTTCTATATCAGAGTTTCTTGTAAAAGTGGATTTGCGCGATGTTCTCTGTCATTGCAGGTACTATGCCATCATGGTAACCATGTTCTTCACTGTCAGCGTGGTGAACAACTATGCCCTGAATCTGAACATTGCCATGCCGCTGCATATGATATTCAGATCAGTAAGTGCTGCCTGCCCACAGTGTGTGAAGGGTGAATGGCTTTCATCTGCAACGTAGGCAGACAGAGACCTGGGGAAGTGGAAAGCGAATGGCTTAATATATCTTTAATAATATTTTTAATAAAATTAAAAATTCTGTGGGAATTTTACTTTCTCTTTCCTTCCCCTGTCTGCTTTTGAGCTCATATTTAACCATCAAGTTTTTGATTTCCCTCACCCTCTGCCTTGCAGTGTTTTGCTTTGTAGTTCAGGCTGGCTTGGAACTCTCCATCTTCCTGCCTCAGTGTCCTCTGTGCTGGGATTACAGACTTGTCCCACCACACCTGGCGGGAAAGTTGTTGATGGAGTGTCTTCTCAGTACTTCATGTATGATGAGCTGTCTCTCTAGCTCGTGTATAAATAAGAGCCGAGTGTTCCCCGAAGAGCAGGGAATACGGCAAGGGACATGTAGGTGGAGTTGCAACAGTCTACAAAATGGGTGCTGACTGGAATATCATTATCTTGTTGCCTGAGAGTTTTATGGGATTAACTATCCTGTTCCTACAGGGACTTGCATTAAATAATTACAGTGACTGAGATGGCCTGAGCTTCAAAAAATTGCCACATGCCATTTGGTTGATTGACACCTTTCTACAGGAGAGGGAGATCCCCACATGCCTTTTTTTTTTATTAAGAATGGAGGTGGGGAAAACTCACTAGAAGTTTTATACAGTAGATACTTGGAAAATATGACAGAAGTAGGTCTCAGATATCACCTAGCCCTATTAGTCATAGCTTGTGTTATGACTTTAGTGCGAACTGACCAATTTTTACACTTATTTATTCATTTTATGTATGAGTGCTCTAGCTGCACGTACACCCGCATGCCAGAAGAGGACATTAGATCCCAGTATAGATGGCTGTGAGCCACCATGTAGTTGCTGGGAATTGAACTCAGGACCTATGGAAGAGCAGCCAGTGCTCCTAACTGCTGAGCCATCTCTCCAGTCCCAAGAATTGGTCATTTTTTTTCATATTGTGTCTTGCAATGATTTTATTATTTCACAGGACAGATTTTCTTGTTTTATTTTTGTCTTAGTGACTGTTCATCCTTCACCCCATGTTTTCCTTTGTCAGTTTTCCTGCCCATCATGAATCATGATGGTTTTTTCCCTAGTGCACTAAAACCTCCATCCTTGTCTTTTACAGGGCTCTCTGATTGCCAACATGATTCTAGGAATTATCATTTTGAAGAAAAGGTAACAGCACACCTTCATGTCCTGCATGTGGGAGTGACATTCCAGGCCACCTCTGTTCATGTCCTGCATGTCGAAGTGACATTCCAGGCCACCTCTGTGCACTGCTCACCTTCCCTCTTCCCACGCTGGTGATAGGACTCTTCTTGGCCATCAGCCTTTTCCTGTTTTCTTTCTCTAAGAATCATGGCTAATCATGACTTTCCAAAGGCAACTGACCAGGTCTGAGACTCTCGCTGTGGCTTCTTGTAGAGCCAAACAGCTCTTATTATCACTGGATCTTCAGTGCTCTGCCAACTAAAATTAGTCAACACAGAACTTCCCCGTGCAGTATGGTCACCGTTAGCCACATGCGACTCCACATGTGAACCTAAAATTAAGCGAAATAAAAGGCAGGATTTCCCTACTTTGGCTTGTTGCACTTTAGACACCGAGCATCCGTGCATGGCAAGTGGTACCCATTTTGGAGAGTGTGGATATGGAGCATCTCCAGGGTGTGCATGGTAGGTCTGAGGGGCAGCTGTTCTAGACAGTGCTTTGCAGTCCATTTTGTTTTTATTCTTGGCATTCCTGGGGCTAGATCCCAGGGCCTCACAGTGCTGTAAACACTCTGACCATTAACCTGCACATTCACCACACATAAGATGCTCATCAGTGTAATGAACTAGCAGATAACTTTATATGCTAAGAGAATTCCCAGTAAAGTCCCAGATAGACATGAAGAAGGAGCGGAAAGTTGGGGTTATTCAACTGTGGCCAGTGGTGTGGTAGGACTCGGGTGGGAAATGGCAGACCAGCCTAGGATGGGTTATCAAAGCACCCACCTCCCCCTCGAGCCTCAGCCCTCTCTGCAGGGACATTAGGGAGAGACAGTAGAGAGTCTACAAGATTTCTCACAGCAAGGTCACCTTCGCTGTTAAAACCACAGTTGTGCAAGTGATAACATGTTTTCAGTTGTCCAGTTCCTAGTGTCTTGGTATTAGGGCTCTCTAGGGTAGGGAAGAATCCGCCCATTCAGAGACAGAACCTAAAGGGGTTTTGTTTTGTTTTTGAGATTGTTTTTGAGACAGTCTCATTATGTAACCCTGACTGACCTGGCACTTAGGTTTGTCAACCAGCTGGCCTTGAACCCACAGAGATCCACCTGCCTCTGCCCCTCAAGTGCTGGAATTAAAGATGTGCATCACCACATCTTTAGTAGGATGCTTGTCTAGAACCTACAGTTTTTATGTTACGAGGGCTATATCAAAACAAGGACAGCTGTTCTATCTTGATAGGCTTCTTCTTGTGTCCTGTATCTCCAGAGGTCTTGGAGTCCCCAGGTACGTTCTCTTGCATGTGAGTTCTTTGCAGTCCTCTTTGCTTTAAGCATACGTAGTAAACAGCCATGGTTTTTTGTTTGTTTGTTTGTTTAAGATGAAGACTGTGTGTGTGTGTGTGTGTGTGTGTGTGTGTGTGTGTGTGTATAAAGCATTATAGTCTCCTGATACAATCTTACACCGTCAGGGTTTCTTCTCAGCATCTGTTTCCCCTAAGAGTTTATTCGGACTCTGTTATCTTGAGTCTGAGCCTTTGACCATTCGCAGAGCAGGAATTTCTCTATCATCTCTCTCTTCTCATTCTCCTCTTCCCTCTCCTCCTCTCCCTCCCTGGTGATTAAACCCAGGGCTTTGTCCACGCCAGGAAAATGTCCTTTCACCAAACTCTGTCCCAGGCTTATTTTCTTACTTTCATATACATAAGATTTTATATTTTTTCATATATATTTCTTATATAAGGTTCTATTAACTTATATTATGTATATGTAATTAACTGTGTACATTATAATTTCATACACACATACACATATGTATGTATACAACTGTATATCTATAGCTATATATATGTTTATATGTAAAGTGTGTTCATCCCCGTGCCCTCTGGTCCATCTCCTGCTCCTGCTCAGCCCTGCCTCTTCCCAGCCAGCCCCCTTCCTCTCCCTTGCCTCACTTCTCTGTGGACTCCCCCATCCCTCCCTCAGCCTCATAGCCAGTTGGCCCATGATGAGGCATTGTAATCCAAAGGTACAATGTACTGGAGTAGAAAAGAAACGGTGATTCATTCTGTGAGTTTAATTTCTTTTTATCCTTCCTGGGGTCTTTCCCTTGATTACCGAGACTCTGAGGGGATCATAATGATGCAGTTTTAGTTAATGCGAAATGTCACCAATTATGTTGCCCTCTACGAATCTGTTATTCCTCCATTTATCCAGCATTGCCTACATTGTACAGAACCATTTAAGCTATTGAGATGGTTTTTAATGAAATACCTTTCCTGGAGAATGGACATTATTCCCCAAGTTTTGACTCTTGTATCTGATAATCTCTTGTTCCTCTTGAATAGTGTGTGTATAAAGACTCAATTCTGGGCTTTTAGGCCTGGAAAGGCACAGACACTGGTGAAGCCTGGGTGGGTTGAATTATTGGTTTTTGCAGAGCAGAATGCAGTGTCATGTGACATCGGGTGTGTGTCTGTTTTCTGGTTTTGTTTTCTTTTTCATTTTCTGATAAAACAGTCTGCTGGTCAACAAACTGTTAAAGACAACTACTGGAGAGTATCCCCCAGTGGTACTAAAGAGCTTTGTACTTGAATCGCATACTTCCCGGTGGTAGATCCCATTAGACGTTGTTTCCTTTCCTAAGGTGTCTTGTCCTTATTTTTTCAGATACAGTATGTTCAAGTACACCTCCATTGCCCTGGTGTCTGCAGGGATATTTATTTGCACTTTCATGTCAGCAAAGCAGGTGGTAAGAATCAGCTTTAAATCATTTCTGTTCACTGCTTGTCATTGGGCCGATTATTAGGCACCTATGAGTAATGAAAGGGATTAGAGAGCGTATGTAACACAAGGACGCAGCTCAGAGAACGGGAGGAGGTGGAGAGCAGAAACACTCGTCGTTGCAGTTCTGGTCCCTGTGCACGGTGTGTTTTCTTATTTCCTAGACTGTGCAGTCCGGCTTGAGTGACAAGGATGGGTTCCAGGCCTTTGCATGGTGGTTACTAGGTAAGTACAGTATTTACGAAAAGCTAATGACCTCTGCGCTTATGTTTGCTGAGTCTTCTCCTGTGGGACATGTTTCTTGGCAAGAAGTTTAGGCTAAACTAATTATGCCAAGGAGGAGAGTGGCACCTGGGACCAATATGTCTCTGAACCTTAGTATTCAAAAAATGAAGAGGCGAGTGTTGACTCTTTAGGCATGGTTGTCACTGGCCCAAGAGAGAAAAGTCTGCCATTCTCCTCCGGACTACTGTGGAGGGAGTCTTCTGATTCTTCAGGGCCGGTCCGTGTCTGGAAGGACCTGTAAAAGAAGGGCGTGTTAGAACTCTTGACTCTAAATTTCCCAAGGATGCATTTCTAACTCTGGGGCTTATTTCTTCCTAAGTTAACTGCTCCATATGGCAGTGTTCCCAAGTCAACTCTCATGAGAAGTTTTAAAAATACAAGTATCTCTGTGTGGAGTTAATTAGACAACCCCTCCAGGGCCTCATCCTCACATGGATTTGGAGGGGACACTCCAGTGTGTGTGGTAGGAGCAGGAGCAGGCTGACACTGATTGGGTGGAAGAAGGTAACAGGAGATCACGCCCTCCTTACCTGGGATTTGGACACTCATTAACCCTTTAGTTGCTGTTCTTCAAAGCAAAGATCTCTGTACTGTTAGGAAAGTACTTACTCAATGGGAAAATTCTCAAAGCATACAAATATGCAATTCCTGGGGAAAATTAATGTCCAGTAATCTTATACTCTCTTCATATAGTGATCGCACACGCATGCGCGCATGCACACACGCACACACACACACACACACACGATGACTGTTAAGTTTTGACTTATGGTTTTGACAAGATGGTAAATGGCACTGTGTGAAACTAGAGTAACACAGCCATTTTCATACAAGCTGCTAGCAGAGTGAATCGATTGCCTTTCTCTAGAAATATTGTGTATTGAGTTTTTTAAAGGTCTTAAAGGTTTGTTTGTTTTTTTTTTAAATGTTTGACTCAGCAGTTCCATTTATGAAAGTTTATCCTAAGGAAGCAAGTAGCATTTCAAGTTTTTATGTATATTGATTTCAATAAATAACCGGAAACCTAACTGGTCTCATATCAAGACATTTAAATGTGGTACAAGCACATGATAGGGTGATATACAGAACCTAAATTACATTGAAAACACAGTTAATCAAGGACATAAAGGGAAGGCCCGGAAAGCAACGTGGAAAGATGTGTGGACAATCTCATCCTGTGTCAGTGTGCAGAAGTGAGTGTGGACAGTCTCAGTGATTCAGTGTACAGAAGTGAGTGTGGACAGTCTCATCCTGTGTCAGTGTGCACAAGTGAGTGTGGACAGTCTCATCATGTGTCAGTGTGCAGAAGTGAGTGTGGACAGTCTCATCCTGTTTCAGTGTGCACAAGTGAGTGTAAGGATGGGGACATGGGAAATCAGAGGAGTCAGTGCAAGCACTGTGGTTTTAAAGTTTGCATATCTTATATATAAGTCTATGATAGTTACAGAACTATTTGTATACAGTGTATATAAATTACACTGTCACCTGGAGAAAACAGGTGGGAAGGCTTGTAGTAACCTGGTCCATGGTTTTTTTAGGTATTGCGGCACTGACCTTCGCTCTGCTGATGTCGGCAAGAATGGGCATCTTCCAAGAGACTCTGTACAGACAGTTTGGGAAGCACTCCAAGGAGGCGTTATTTTATAATGTAAGCAACTCCTTAAACTCTGGGAAGGGGAACTTTCCCATGCGTGGTATGATGTGCTGAATGAAATGCTATGTGATGGACAGACTGTGTTTGTATTCGAAACCGGCCTTTAGACAGAACAGTGAAGTATTTTAGGCAGGCGGCTAGTGTGTATTTTGAGTGGCAGGTATTTATATGAGATGATCATGGTCAACCACATAGAACATTTAAAGGACAAGGAACCAAGGCCCACAAAGTTCCTGTAGGTACAGTTGTTCAACCAATATAGAAAGCTGGAATGGGAGCATAAGACACAAAGCAACAGGTCAGGGCTGTGGGTATCAGTGGGGCAGTTGGGGGGTGAGGGCTCAGGGCCTGAGTTTCCCAAAGGGGCTTTAGTCATGTGATGGTTTAGGCCACCACGTGTACCTGAACTTCTTCATCATAAAGGGTCACCTGGCAGGCGCTCCTGTAGCTATCCTCCTCCCCTTCTTTACTGCTGTTGGAATATGACCAGGGAAGTAACTGCCCTCCAAGGCCTGGGGACAGTTCCTCCCATGCTCAGTTAATCCCAACAGGCAGGTGGACACATTCACTTGGCACTAGAGTTTGTGGCTGTGGATTTTTAAAGGTAAATATTCTGCCTGCTTTGTATCTTTCCTTGAGAGCAATGGCAAGCACAGTGACAGCTCAGCAAGAGTCGCTGTGACTTGATTTGACCTTGTGTGGTGTGAGGAGGATGGAGGTTGGCAGGCACTTACGTCCTCTTCCTCTTCAGCCTCTTCTCACCATTTGTTTGTTTCTTGTCCGTAGATTGTCTTCAAATCTCTTTCATACTAGTTTCTAAATCTTTTAAGATCTGTGTGGGCCTTGTAATTTCCAAATATAGTATGTAGCAAATCCTTTTGGGCACAATGTCTGTGTGCTGAGGTCCCCATTTCCCTTGTAGAGGGCAGGACCCTACCCCTGTGCTTTCTCCATGGTGACCATCAGACTCCATAAGATGTCACTCGATGGCACAGAGGCACTACACACCTCACCTTAGGGGGCGCTCGTGCTCCCTGGCCTGCTTGAGCCATTGTAGAGCTACCCTAACTGTGCAGCAGTGGGTTTGCAGTTACCTCTGTGTGATCCGTTTCTTCCCACAGCACGCCCTTCCACTTCCCGGGTTCATCTTCTTGGCCTCTGATATTTATGACCACTTTGTTCTGTTCAACAAGTCTGGTAAGTCTGGGGTCATGTGGCGGTATTCCCCGGCAGTTTCTGAGGCAAAGGCTCACTTTGACATTTGGCTCAAACACGGCTTATCTCATGTTCATCTGAGCCGTTGCTCCTTCGGGCGTTTAGACAGGGTTTAGTAGTCGCAGCAGCGAGAGGAGAGAGAGCTTCACGCGCTCTCTCCTAACCCCCACGAGGAGGACGGATATCCTTTGGCATTGTGTGTCTTGAGAATGCAAACAAGCAGTCTGGGTACGAAGCTGGGGTGGAGCCCTGGGAGGTGGGGTGGCAGCCTGGCTGTCTCTGTCTCTTCTGTGAAAGGCAGAGCTGCTCACAGGTCCCACTCGCCTTTGGCGCCAAGCACGCCGGAGCAAAATGATGACAGGGCTTGTCTCCTAGCTACAGATTAAATAAACAAGATAAAGTAATTACAAACAACATTTTAAAAAAAGAAATGTGAAACCACTGTGAAGTGTCTGTATGAAGGTAGGCTGTTGCTTTTTAGGGTGACTGTGTAGTAAGTTGATGATGGATGGTCACTCCCCTGGAAAGACCTCACACATACAACCTGATCGTCTAAAAGTACTTCTGTTGATAGGTAGACAATAAGAAAAGCCTTGTTTAAATCAAGGCTGTATGTTGCACACAGCACAGGTAGGAAATGCATTGAATACCACATTGGGCCTGATCTGCCTGTGCTAGTGCTGTGTCTGTCGTCTTTCGACCTAAAAATGTGTTATGAAAGTAGTAGTAAAAGAGACCACGAGGCTCCGAATGACAAGACCTCACTTGTCATTATTAATGTCCTCGTTTGTGGAGATCCTGGGGATCCCCATGGAGCCCCACTCCTGTGAGACCAGGTAGTGAAGAGACGTGCATGCCAGCTGCTTTCAAGGGAAACGATGCTGCAGTTCCTGTTCCTGTTTTTGCCTGTATAACCTTGGTCTGCCCATGCCGCCATGATTATGTGGTCTCTTCGCCTCTGCAGAACTCTATCAAGTTCCAGTCATCGGTGTGACGATGCCCGTCATGTGGTTCTACCTCCTCATGAATGTCGTGACTCAGTATCCTTTAGTCCTCTTTTATGTCTGTCCCCATGTTGCTTTGGCAGAGGATTGTTTATTCTAACAATGTGGGGATATGAATTTGGGTTCTGCCTTGATTTATATGGTAAGCTGGAGACAGATAAACCCATTCGTGAAGCCCCTTTGTAGAGGGAAAGAGAGTAACGGTGCAGAAGGTCAGATAGGTCTCACTGAGGAAATAGGACTCCGTGGATTGTTTACAGCTGGTTATGTTATGAAATAGTCTGAGATTCCTGCTTGAGTTTCTGGTATCCTAGAATATATTATAGGTCGACTATTATATAGCGACTATTATAAGTCGCTGCAAGGTTCTGAAACAAACTTCAAATTGAGACTAATTTAAAAGTAAATTATGTTAGTAGAAGGACCTTACTACTGTAAGAGTCGTGGCATCTTTAAAATATTGAAACAGATGGAGGTTGAGTGCCTCCTTCTGAAACCACGTAGATTTGCCATACAGAGTTGCAGGAGAGATTGGAGGGCCTGAGGACAAGACAGAGTAAGGTGAGTAGGGTCCCCTTCCCGAGAGTGGCACTCCGGCATTCACTTCGATGACCTTCATTATAAACTGTAAGGACAATCCGTAGTAATGGGCTTAGGGATGGCAGGGCCAGAGTCCTTCGGGAAGTCCTGCTAAGGAGAAGTCCACACAGCGTTCTTCCTGTTTTCTCAGCATGTCAAGTTGAAGCCAGGACTCGAACCTACACCCTAGTTTACAGAGAATAGCCTTAACCACTCCTCCAGATATGTGTGCATCAGGGGTGTGTTCATCCTTACAACAGAATGTACCTCCCTCACCGTCACACTGGTTGTGACTCTGCGAAAGTTTGTGAGCCTCATCTTTTCTATCTTGTACTTCCAGAACCAGTTCACTATGTGGCACTGGCTGGGCACCTCGTTTGTCTTCATTGGGACCTTAATGTACACAGAGGTGTGGAAAAACCTCGGGACCACAAAAAGTGAGCTGCAAAAGGATGACAAGAAGGACTGAGGTCTGCCGCCTGGGACAGACAGACAGACGGTATTATGTGAGAGCGGCCTCTGCTGCAGGTCTGGCCACCATTTCACTTTAGCTGATGCCAAATTACCAGAGTATTGAAGCAGAAAGGCTCCAGAGCTTCCTCCAAAAGGATGGGACTCATCTGCTCTCACGAGTCTGCATTTGTAGATTCCACATAGGCATCCCTGAGATAGAATAAACAAAACAAGCAAGGCTACCAGGCAGACTGTCGGGCGGCCTCTGCATTTGCTTTTCTATTTCTTTGCCAGAACATCAGAACCGTATTTGTTGAATTCCAAGTCTCAGAGCTTCTAGTTTTCTACCTGTGTCGCACTTGTTGCTACTGATGCCTCTTTGCTATGTACCTCTTTCCTCCCATCACCCCTCCACACTTAAGCACTTTGCAGCACTGCCAACATTCTGGGCACAATCAGGCACTGAGTGATCCAGTGGACATGCGAAAAATTAGACCCCAGGAGTGATGAGACCGGACTCCCTCCAGCGTGTTGGTGTTGGGAGAGAAGCAGTTGTCCCCATGAGCAGAGCCCTTGAGATCCGTGAGCTGGATGCCGGTGATGCTGGAGTAGACGGCTGGATCCCACCACACACATTTCACGTTATTTGATTAGTCAGTGCAGAGATCACACACTTCTTTCACCTGTTGCTTTCTGTAGTTAGAGCAGTCCTGCAGCGCTCATTGCACATTAGAAAGGAAGAAAACTTGGAAGTGGATCGAGAAGAGGGAGACCTTTCCTTCCATCTCCCACATGAAGTCCCTTCGCCTGTTTACGGAGATGGAGAAGGAAGTGTGGCCCAATACAGCTCACTCTTTCAGCACCCTGAGAGACGGTTGCCCCTGTGAACCCAGCCACACACTTCCGTGAGACTCCTGTGGGTTTCAAATATGTGTCTGTGAGAGGCGTTAAGACCTGGTAGCCAGAAGATACTTCTGAGAATGATCACGTGTCAAGTCATCGATGATGATTGATTGATACACAGGTGTGAGTGTGGTCAAACCCCAGCTGCCGCAGGGTGAAGTCTTCTTGTCCGGTAGATATGGGACTGCTTTTGGTGGCTGTGCATGAGAGGTGGCATGACACAGCATGTTTACATACAGAAACAGACCTGTCTCTTTTCTGCTGATCACTCTGAAGGTCTGATTTTCCTCTCTTGGATCCCCTTGAGGAAGAGTAACCCTGTCACACAGCATGTGGCGCTTGTGTGCCCTCAGCTGGATTGTATGTGATTGAAGAACAAGAACATCCATGTTGCTTTCTTTCCTCGTCCCCACTTAGGGCCAGACCCTCATTACCCTCACCTAGCCATCTGTTCCTCTGCAAACAGCTACACGTACTGTTTCTCTCGCACAGACGACAGCCTTCCATTCTTCTGCTATCTGCTGACTGTGCTCAGACTGAGGTGTGGCTCTCCATCTCCTCGGCTCACTGTAGTTCTTTGTTGCACCCTCCAAAGATGCTCTTTGATGGGTCTGAACAGCAGCAGCAAAGAGAACTGTCCCGATCCTCTGGGTCCCCTGGGAAGGCAGTTAAGACTCCTTTGCCTTTCTGTTACATTAAAAGCAGATACTGTTTCTCCACTTAAGTCCCCAGGTTTGCAGACTGATTGTCATTCTGGCCATTGACAGCTTCCCAGTGCTGGTAATGGTCTGTTCTCAAAGACCTGAATTAGATGTGAACCCATTCACAGTCCCAGAAGCTACTTTGAAATATGTGGGGTTGCCTGGACCAATGTTGCTATAAATACCAACTGTTAAAAGCCTCCTTAAAAAGACAGTAATAAAAAGTACTTTTTTCTTCCAGTTTAACAGAAGAATCTGTCCCTCGGGGTTCTTGAGGCTCCATTCTGATTACTCCTAACAGGCTATAACCTTCAGTTACCTAGAGCTTCCCTTTTTATGTTGGGAGAAGTACCACACAGCTTGTAGTTCCCTGAGACTGGCTGATACAATCTAACTGGACCGGTTAGGGCTTCAGAATGTGTATCCCTTTGTGGGTTTTGTTGAAGGAGATGTAAGAACAGATAAGAGTGTGAGCTCTGCTCGCTCAAGCTAGCAAGTGCCCCAGCTGCTTCCTGCCCTGCAGTAGACAGAAGAAAATGTAACCGACACTAGGTAGAGTTTTGTAAAATTGCCCTTCTAAAGGTTCTGTTTTCCTTCTCATTGTGTATGCTTGTTGCACAGGGCCCTGTGGTTGGACACTTCCCTGCAGTTGAGTACTTCCCCCACGCTCTCCTCTCCCCGAGCTGTCCACCCTTTAGGCCCTGCTGTTCCCCTGAACAGTTTTGCGTTCTACCTTCAGATCACATACACACCGTGGTTTCATGTCTCTCTACAGGAGAGCTACAAATAAGGAGCACACATATGCTGTTTGTCCTCCCTACACCAGCTAACCCCTTACTAGGACCATCTCTGGATATATCCATAAAATCACTCTTTATAAAAGTCATTTCTCTTTGCCTTTTATTTATTTATTTTATTTATTTATTTATTTATTTATTTATTTTTGCATGTGAACTGTAAAGGTTTTAAAAGGGCAAATAAGTCATTTTACCAAGGGCCAGGTTCCCTGGAATGTAGAGAACTGCCTATTAAACACCTTTGTTCATCTTCAGAGACAGAGTATATCGTTTGTCTCAAAATAGAGATTAAGACATGTAAAACTCTAGAGTAAAAGCCAAATAGCAAAGGCCTCTAGCCGGGAAATGTAGTGTGTCTGCAGCCACACGACAGCATGACTCGTGTATGAGGTGACAGGACGCTTGGGTTATACTTACTGTCTCACAATCTGCTGTTGTCCACGCCGTCTTTATCACTTTCATTAGAAATGTGTTTTCAGTTCTTAAACTTTTTTCTCGCAGTGCCAGGGATCAGTGCTAGGGCCCCATAGATAGTGTGGATTCTCTTGTTTTCTTCTCACCCAATACACTAGGTAGACTTACAGTTGATTTTATGAGGCTTGTTCTGCGTTTCCTTTCTCCTTCTTCCTGCCCAGCTGACCAAAGTCCAGCACTCAGTTCTCTGCCAGGGTGGTTGGTGCTGCCTGTGGCTGCCCTCTTCTGTTCTGGGAGGAACACATGTTAGTTCTGAGGGTTCTCAGCCTGTAGTCATTTCCCGTGCCCACTTTCCTCCATGCTGGGGTCCGCTTTTGGGTTTTGTGCCTTTGTTCTTCCTGACCCCTGGGTTCCTGACTGCACCTGTATCCCCTTGGGCAGTTGAGCGGCACCTGCCGTACCTGCTCAGGCCTCTGCTCCCTGGGGCTCCTGGTAATTTTCAGGAGTTTTCTAGGGTATTTATATCCATCTAGAATGCCTTGTCTAGTGTTTCTGTAAGCATCGCTAGTAAGAGTCTAGTGTATGGGAAGCACTTGGCAGAGAGCTTGCATGGAAGCTTTATCTGAACCGACTGCATATTCTTGTCCAGCTCAGCCCAGGAGCAGAGAACCACTGCTACATGGCCCTTCTGGTTGGGCTCTTTTTAGCCTAAAGACGGGGAAGGGGAATGGAGTCAATATCTGAGCAGATAGCATACTTAGAGGAAAAAGCATGTGTTAAAGATCTGAGACCCCGATCTTCTCTTTGGCTAGCGACAGATAGAATTAGGAGGAACTCCTGCTACATAAACAGAGTGCTTTGGGCTCAGTGGCTTTCTGCTGAAAGCTGTTGACTGCATCTTGTCTGTGGCAGTTGAAGCTGACATTGAGAGAGTATAGAGAAAATGTGCTCATTACTACCAGTGAAGTGTTTAGAAATAAGTATTTATAGTATTTAAGCACTGGAATATGTTTGCTATGACCAGAGCTGGGATTGGAGGCTGGCCCTTCTCAATTTTATTGTATATATATTTTTTTTTTCTAGAAGTTTCCTCACTGTAGACATTCCAGGAATGGAAGAGGCCGGGAGCATGCATAATTCATTTCTGAACTGCCAGCTCCTGGCAAAGTGTCTGACGTGTGTTACATGAGAAAGTGAATGCTTGCCAAGGCCTCTTCCTCCCTCTCCATAATGGTTCCTAACAGCCAAGGAAGGGAACAGCCCAGTGGCTCCAAAGAAGAAAAGGAGTGGGGAGCAGTTACTGGGAGAGGTTCAGAGAATGCTACCCAGCTTTTTGCTCTCTTGATGCGTGGTGGTAGGGAAGAAGGCAGACTTGTGTGCATGTTACCATGTACAGTTGATGTTCAGAAGAAACTCACCAGATTGTTAGAGTCCTAAGGGTTTTTGAAGTGGCTGCTTGGTGACCAGCACCCTGCAGTCAGTAGTACTGCTCTCCGGAGAGCTGTGTATCTTGGTCTTCTCTGTACCACCATGAGGCAAGCAGCAAAAGAGCCAGAGGCAGAAAAGGCCTGGTCTGCATCCAGACACCGCCCATATTTGAGGGGGGGACGTGTAATGATGCCTTTGACAGACGAGTTATTTTACATCTTTTCTGGTGGAAGGTAGACTCCTCAGGCAAAGTGGGAGGCAGTGGTTATCCCCCAGCAACACAAGAAAGCCTTTGTGCTTTGCTCGCAACTGCGAGCATCTCCGAGCTGTTTGCTTTCTTTCCAGAGAATGGCCTCAGCTTCCCAAGAAGGATGATTTGAAAAGTAGCAAATTATGGTGGTGAGGATTTTATTCATCCAGACTCTGAACGCTTCATTGAGTAGTACATTTTAAGAACAAAGATCAGAGCTGGAGGGAGCACAGAGCAGCCGTGTGTGTAGAACAGCCCAAAGACATTAGTGAGCATTCAGACTTTGAGCTGTGTAAATATCAGGCCTCATTCCCAGCCGTAGGAGCTATTTGAGCAGTTAAGAAGGGAAGGGAGGCTCTTTGAATAAAACGTTTTGCCAAACTGAATGTGCCCTTTTTACTGTCATTTCTTATAAAGAGCCATTTTTCACCTCTGGAAAAAACTCATAAGACATCTGGGTTTTATCTTTAATTTGCAATAGTTGTTTCTTAATAAAAGTGATAAATCCCTGCAGGTGTGTCTAATCACCATTGCCTTCAGGGCTCGTGTGTGGTTTCAAGAGCTCTCTTGTTTTTACCTTGTACATGGTGGCGGTGGGATGCTTCGCCGCGGACCATTGTCAGCAGCCTGTCTTCCTGATGCTTCGCAGCTGGATCAGTAAGAGGCCCCTCCCCAGGCTACTGCCTGCTTCTGCTTCACAAAAGTAAAGTAGATTGGTCTGCCATTGGAGTTCTAGAAGGTTGGGGCAGTGTCTGCAGCGAATCTCTCCAGTATATTGACTTTTATACTAGTCAGTGTGATCAGCCCCTTTTCTCTACAGACTACACTACTTTTACATAAATCCTAGCACAGAAGTCGCACATGCTCCAAGCAGTGTGCCATTCAGTCTGCAGCCACCCACACATGCAAACATAAAACCTCCCCCTTTTAACAGTTTTATAGACTTTTTTCAGGCTGAGCTGGGTGTTTTAAGTAGACCCACAGTTTTGAGCTGGAATGGCCTCTGAAAGCCCCATATGCTGAAGCCCCAAAGGGGTTAATGCGTGTTGAACTCCAGAATGTTCTGAACTGCCAGCCTGAGAAGAGAGACTTCTTAAGACGGTAAATTATGGTTTAGTTCAACTTGTGAGCAACCTGCATGTTTCCATGAGCAGGGCGCTCTTTTACACAGTGCCCTGTACTTCTGATACCAGCAGCAGAACAGTTGTGCACACCATTCTCTAGATGCCACTCGTCGAGAAGAGCAACCAGCACTTAGGGAGATGTCACGAGGATCCATTTCCTTTGACCCCTTTCTTACATGAAACAGTCAAGCACTATCAAAGACTGGTGCATACCACTTGGTTTTCTGTTGTCAAAAAGTCTGTTTCCCAGGAGAAACAAACACGTGGGCATGTGGGTTTGTCAACAGCCAAAGCTTTTAGGGATGTTCTTTATCTGCAAATTAATATAGTCATCTCATCATTAAAATGAAGTTATTTTAACGCCTGATTGTTTCTTAATCAGCACTTTAAGGATCTAGCATATGGCTCTGTTACTACACATGACTCGGCAGCCCAAATACGTCCTGAATCCAAGTAAATCTTATGATGATAACCACTAGAATTTATGACAATGAGTGAAGTTGATTGCATGAACAACACATCCGTGTGGGTTTCCCCGAGTCTCTTAACATTTGATTCATGTAATTAAATAATACTATTCTCAATGGAAACCAACTGTGAGGGAAATTCGTTTTGTTTTACTAACTAGGAAACTGAGGCGTGGAAGAACTACCTAGCGTAAGTACATAGCTCAGTTGCTCATATGTTGTTGGAGCTGAGTTTTGAGCTGTTAGACCCCGGAGTCTGAGCTCTAAGGATTGTCCTGTGCTATCTCCCAAGGCAAGACTTCGATCCCGATCTACTCACTGGCTTTGGTCTCCATATGCTAAATGCCACCAATGAGCCTCGACTCTGTGTTCTTAGCATGTTAGTTGTTAAGGCCTAGATGGAATGTTAAGGCCTAGGTAACTGTTACCTGGCTAGCCTACCATTTTGTGCTGTTACTAATATTATAAGGAAACGTTCTCACGTTGTTTCTGCTAGTTACTAGGAAATGTCCTCATGCCCATGTTGATTACATATTCTGTTATACTCTGTGTCCTTGGAAACTGATTGTAATAGAAGGCAGTAGACCTGCTTTGAATAGTTACGTACAGTAAGCTTAGATCCCAACGTAAGAGAGACACCTTCACTAAGATAGGAAGCTATTTGGAATAAGACTTCCATTTTGAGTAGAGGGTCCAGTAAAATTTAATTTCCCAAGACCAACCTGGGAACTGATATCCTGGTTGGCAAGTTAAGACATGAATGTTAGACAAGTCCCATCCCGGTTGACAAGACATGAGTGTGTTAGACAAAGCAAGTCCCCTGCCACAGTTGAACACCCCAACCAATGGGAACAGGATAAGTGTACAACAAAGACTTGTTCCTAAGGAAATCCCCTATCCCTACATCCCGATTGGTGGAATAACTTGGCACAGACGTTTGTGTATTTCAGGCTTAAAAGCCCTGTAGGAGCTTGACTCAGTGTCATGGTTCAACTCCCAAGTCCGGAACATGGCCCTGATCAATTGGTCTTGGGGTGTGGCATTCAATAAACCATCCCTATTTGGCTGAGATTGGTATTTATGTGGTCTATACAGTGATTCCCAGACCTCAACATTAGTTTTGTTTCGATTCATATTCTATTCTCTCAGAGCTTGAATTCTGTTCTCCAGAACAAACAAGAAAATAACACCTCAAAAATCTGGTTACAAGACATCCTGGTTCCTCGGTGTTTACACCAGGGTTTACCCATTTTTCCTAGTGCTCAAGTCTGTAACATTAGCCAACGCCGTCAGATGCGGAGCAGAACATAAGCCACAGCTTTTACAATGATTTGCTTAAGTCTCTGTCGTTTACGGAATGTTTAATGCGTGCGTTAACTGTTCTTTTCATTCCTCTAAGTTCTGTTCCAGAAGGCATTTTAATTAGGTTATCTCATCTACCTGGCTGAATGCCATCTCTGAACTATACTTTGATAACAAATCTTCAGCCATTCCACAAGGATCATTGCAAGAGTTTTCAGTTTCCATGATTCAGAATCTTTGCACTGATGAAGTTAAATCCATTACCCACTAGGTTGCTTCATACCCTCCATTTAAACAGGAGTTACTGTTAGATTATTGCTCACTCCTGGCTCTAGAACACATTCGCCTCTGCAGATGCAATTGCAGATGCAATTCTGTCAGGAAATGAAAACTGTCACCCCTTCTATAAAAAAAATGCATCAGGCTTATGTTTTGAGCTGCATGGAACAGGAACCCCAATTTAGTCCCCTAACCTAGTTTATTCTTTACAGGGATAGGGTACTGGCTGCTTTTGTGTGTCAACCTGGCATGTACTAGAATCATAAGAGGTTGGACCCTCAGTTGAGGAAATGCCTCCATGAGATCCAGCTATAAGGCATTTTCTCAGTTAGTGATCAATGGGGGAGGGCCTAGACCACTATGGGTGGTGTATCCCCGGCCAAGTGGTCCTCGGTTCTATAAGAAAGCAGGCTGAACAAGTCAGGAAGCAAGCCAAAAAGCAGCATTCATCTATAGCCTCTGCATCAGCTCCTGCCTCTCGGATCCTGCCCTGTTTGAGTTCCTGTCCTGACTTCCCATGGTGATGAACAATGTGGAAGTGTTAGATGAATAAACCTTTTCCTCCCCAACTTGTTTTTTGGTCATGATGTTTCACCACAGCAATAGAAACCCTCACCGAGACAGATGGGCGGGTTGGGGCTGGTACAATCACTCCAGGAAGTTGTTGAAGAAAATGACAGAACTTGCTATACAAATGGCACATCTGCAGAAGGCGTACTCACTGCAAAAGCCAGAGGGCAGTTGAACAGCTTCTGCTGACAGAGCGCTTACTGCACACTCCTTTGATGTTTTTATTGCCACCCTGCTCCTCGGGTGTCACATGGGTCTTGATCTTGTAGAGTGACCCAACCCTTCAGTCTTGAAGAATCTGGCCTAGCTCCTCTTGTAGCAGAGTCTCCATTAGCTTTTGGTTCTAGGCATGGAAGTATTATGAAGTTTCCTGAAGAATATCTCCAGTTTCAAATATCCCTATCCTCGTGATGCGACAGGGAGCCAGCTTTCCTTTAACTGCTGCCTCGATTTCCGCAGCAACCATCATAATCCTTTCCCCTTCACTGCTTCTGTGACTTAAGAAAGCAGATGCAACTAACAGGAGGCTCAGTTCCCTTCTCAAACGAGCCTTTATTGCATTCTTTGGCTCACCTCAGGACCGTTGTTTGTCTGGGAGTGAAAGCTTTGAGTTGAGCAGCCCTTCCTAGTTGTAGATAAAGGAAACAGTGTTGCCTGTGCGTTCTTGGGAGCGACAGTGAGTTTGCTTTGGCTTCTACCTTGTTTCCACCTGTGGGTGAAACGGTCCAGTCTTACAGGCTGCAGTTCAAACATACACCATACCCTGTAGAACAGACCCTTTTCATTGGTTTCACGACCGACCGGCTTACATTGAAAAGGATCCAGGCGACCAGGACGTATCAGGGTACCTGGATCCTTTCCCCTTAGCCGACATATGGAGTTTCAGTTGTCCATTAGTAGTTTAATATGACTTGAGTGGCATAAGGGGATTTAGCTTACCTCCATCTGCCTGTGATGTCTTCCTTAGACAGTAACACATGCAAATGCCACACGCGTACATTTTTTGTGTTTTTGCTGCAAGTTTTAAAAGCTAATTTTTCTTTCTTTTTTGAAGAGTCCCCAGCCTCCCCGCCTCCGCCCCCCCCCAAATGTGTTAAATCTAGGAAAAGATGTTATCAAAAGGAGAAAAACAGGTGGGAAAGAAAGAGATGAAAACACCCTGACAGTTCACTTGTGTTTTTGCAGCTGTGAGAGCCGTCGTTGGAATTGTTACCTCCCTTACCAAGATAATTAATTCTCTTTTAAAAAATAGAAGGCACATCTCCTTCCTTCAATCAGTGTCAACAGCCAATTACACTCTTTCATCACCCGAAGTGTGAGAACACAAATGTTATCAAGGAAGAAAACAGTTGGACTGACAAGATTAGCGATTCACTTCTTCCTAATCTTGTAATCACACAGTATGCAGCAGTTTATAATATTACATGCCCAAATTTGCTAGTAAATCATTCCATAAAGGCCCTGTGTGAACCCCCCACCGCTTCGCCTGCACTTGGTGCAGGAGAGCCTGTCTCCCCGTAGAAGACACGAGATAAATGAAGACTACCTCCTCCTCGTAGAGTTTTCCCTCATCCATTACCCTCTGCAGAGGGATGTTAATTATGGAAAGAGAGTCATATTCAGTAGAACATATAACTGCAAATGGCTTTTAGGGATAACAGAAAAATTAAACCTTCTGGTGGCAGAAGGTTTGTCACCATCGATAAGATAACACTTTGCTGTCAACTGCTGGAAAACAAAAGGCTCCTCATCTTTATGAGGGTCAGACATTTGTTACAGCATTTGGCATTTGTCACTAAAGTCTTTGGGGAGCCCAACTATGTCACTGGTACTCAAAAATCACACTCGTCACCCTAGGTGTGAGTGTGATGGGCATGAGTGTTAGATTATGACAGAGATGACACTTGTATTTGACAGGGGGAAACTGATTGAGGAAACCAGTCCCCATTCTGCCAGGGTGGTGACACTGTCACACTCCATCTTTGTCAGGGCTCTTCATGTCCTATAGGCAGGAATGGGGGAGGGGTGTTAATAATGTTCTGTTCAATCTGGAGCTGGGCTATCCCAAAAGCTGTTGCCTGTTCATGGGATATGTTGTTCTAGCTGGGCTGCCTTGTCTAGCTTCAGTGGGAGAGGATGCGCCTAGCCTTGCAGACTTGATGTGCCAAGGTGGGGGTGGGGGGATACCCAGGGGGTGGGGGGCATACCCAGGGGAGGCCCTACCTGCTAAGAGGAAAAGGGGAAGGAAATGGGGGGAAGGAGTGTGGGAGGGGGTGACTGGGAAGGGTAGTGAGTGGAATGTAAAGTGAATAAGTATAAATAAATAAATGAAAGAAAAAGAAATTAATGTTATGTTCAGAAGATGAATGAAGAGTTCTGAATTTCTACCCATTCTTAGATATTGGGATACTATGAAGCCTGGTGACCCTGTAGCTCCAGAGGCTACTCTTGGACACATGGCCTTGGCTTTTTCCCTGGGTGTGTTACTCCTAGAATTCCCCAGTGTCCAAACATGTTGACCTTAAGAGCACAAAGGACATGAAATGGGGCAGTTAAAAATCCAAAGACATTGCTTTCAATGAAGAACAGAATGGGACAGATTCATGCTCCATGAAACATTATAGGCTAGACATTGTTGTTCCCCTGCTACGGGGTGGAAGAAGGAATGGGGGCTTGGTTCAGAACTTTCCAGTGATCCACCCAACATTAAAGTCCCACTTTTCAAGGGGCATTGCTGCCTCCATGGAGGAGATGGTGCAGCTGTACCCTCTGTGAGACATGGTCACACCAGACACCCTGGCCTTTGATGCTGCATCCATGCCCATTCCTTGACTTGACATGTGCAGACTTTCTTCTCCCAGGGTGACCACAGAATTGGGTGGTCAGCCAATTTTAGGTCTCTGAGAGCAGAACAATCACACTATGATTTCCAACCCTGCTGCTGAGGTACCCAGAAAGCACTCACAGCTTCCTAAAGCATTATCGTTTCTCCTAGGGGATCTCTAGGAAGCTGTCAAGAGAAAGACATAGACATTGCCTCAAGGACATTTTCCCCTGTGTATGCACATCTCAGGAAGGCTTGATGACTGAGTTCCATAGTGTGGTGGTTGAATAAGTGTGGTCTCCATAGAATCATGAGTTTGAATGTTTGGTCTGTGGGAAGTGGCACTATTAGGAAGTGTGACCTTATTGGAGGAAGTGTGTCACTGTTGAGGTGTTCTGGTCTCCACAGTCTCTGATGGGACACGAACAACACAGACACCAAGTCGGGTTCACGCAGCAACTTTACCTCGGGCTTTTTCTTTTACAGCTCCCTTCCCCAGCAGCTTCTTCTTAGGGCATGGGCTAAGCTACTCATATTCTACTTCTGGCTTCTACCTAGGGCAAGGGCTAAACTCCTCACTACTCTACTTCTGGCTTCTACCTAAGGCCAGGGCTAAAAACTACTCTCCTCGCTACTCGAGACTCCTCTCTCTCTAGCTCCACCTCATCCAATCAGAATTCACACACACACACACACACACACACACACACACACACACACACACACGCTCCAGGCATGAGCTTAGGTCATTCACAGATTGGCTGGCAGATCTGGATCATGAGGAACTGTCCAGCCTGGCAGGCAGCCCACGCGTGCAGCCTCACTGCGCATGCTCAGGCAAGGCAGTAAACAAGTGGGTTTCACAGGGCCTGCAGCCGCACCTGCTTCCCACATTGGGGCAGGCTTTGTAGTCTCCTATGCTCAAGCTATGCCCAGTGTGGCACAGTCTCCTTCTGCTGCCTTCAGATCAAGATGTGGACTCATTTCTTTCTCCAGCACCATGTCTCCTGCCATGATGATAATGGACTAAGCCTCTGAAAACTGTAATTTAATCCAGCCTCGATTAAATGTTTTCCTTCCTAAGAGTTACCATGAGTGTGGTGTCTCTTTACAGCAATAAAGACCTAACTAAAACACACAAGTGACAACTGGAGTCACCAACAGAAAAAGATCATAATATTTCCAAACAAAAATGTCCCCAAGTCCTCAGAGCATTCTTAAGTAGCCTAAATGTAGCCATGGTTGATAAATTATGGAAGACAGCAACAAAGTGCTTGACAATCTCCCACCAAGAGTGGATGAAAATGTGTCTGTTGCAAAGTTGCAAAATAAACAGAACTCCACATACCCCTGTGGATAGTACATGCTGAGGCCAAAAATACACTTGACTGTGACAGGACATGAGCATTCCGAGTGCTGGTAGAAAATATGTGCCTCTGTCACTTCTGGTGCCCAGAATGGCCCCACGGATGATGCCAACCTTCTGTTTTACAAACAGGAAGACATGATGATAAATACAAATTCAGAATACATGATCAAGTTACCCGTTACTAACAAGGAGCTATGAGGACTAAGAACTGTTCCTATGTTTTAAAGCTCTGTAAGACAGCATGCATGTGTAACTCCAGATGGGGGAGTACAGTGGCCGGGGGAGTGGTGGTGTCTAGCTGAAAGGGAATAGTTCACATTCCAAAAGAGCTGTTTATTTATTTTTCCGGCAAGTTATTTAAGGAAAAAAAAAAAAACATTAGGAACAAGGACGATTGGGAGGACGAAGGAACCTCGGAGGATCCCTGTGTGACGAGGTGGGTTTCCTTGCTATTCCGAAGTCCTGTGAGAAGTGCAGCCAGGGAGGGAGGGGGAGGACAGGCACAGAGGGAGGACAACATAAGTCATACACAATCCCCATCGAACCTTAACATCCAGCGTTTACCAGAACTCTTGAGCCAACAAAGAAGTAATGGTTCATTTTAAAGAAGTACAAAAAAAGACATGAACAGTATTTCACAAGAGAGATGCCACAGAATAAAAAACATAGTGGTTAAAAAAAAAAGTGAAAGAAGGACCTTCTGTCTCATTAATAATGGGGTGTATCCAAAATTCCGGGTGATAAGCTATTTTATATGTGTCATATTGGCTGAAAAGCAAGATATACTATGTTGGGGCTATCTTTTTTACATTGTGTGAAGGTATGTCTTTGTATTTTCAATCATTAATTCTTACCAGCAGAGAGCTAAAGGCTGGTGGGATATTAGAATTGTCATTTCTGTGATCCATCGTGGCCTTATATTTGTAAATACTTGTCCTTCCATACCTGCTCAGATACCCGAAGGTCAGACAGCCATCTATATCTAGAAGCAATCTAGAATTGTATCAGAGATTGTCTTGCTGCTGACTGGTTGAAATAAAGAGCTGGTGGCCAATAGCTGAAGCAGGAAATAGAGGGCGGGAACTTCTGGGCAGAGAGAATGAAGCCAGGGAAGAAAGCAGTAGCAGGAGATTCAGAGAGTGGACACAGAGGGAACACTGCCCGCAGTAGAGCAGAGAAAGGTATAGAGCTAGTTACATGGTGGGCCATAGGCTAGTTAGTTGGGTTGAGTTTAGAGTAATTGGGGGATTGCCCAAGCAAAAGGCCTAAGATTAAATTATATAGAAGTCTCATGTCATTTTTTAATAGTGCCGGTTGGTCTGAGAAAGTTCCACTATAATGCTAAATACGGACAAGGATTGTATCCACAAAATCCATTTGTAACTTTCTGAGTTGGAAAATAATCTGGCACTTTAAGACAGAAAACTTTATTTGACCATTATTTTTCACTCCTAACCATAATGATAGAGAACTTGAGCACTGTAAGACTGTTTATAATTGAGCTGCTTATTTTTATTTTACTTAATCTATTTAGTGTGTGTGTGTGTGTGTGTGTGTGTGTGTGTGTGTGTGTGTGTACGTGTGTGTACAGGTGCCTCTGGAGGCCAGAACAGGGTGTCAGATACCCTGGCGCTGGAGTTACAGGTAGCCGTGCGCCATCTCACATAGGTGCTAGGAAGTGAACTCCAGTCCTCTGCTGGAATAGTTCATGCTCCTAACTGCTGAGCCACCTCCCATCTCAAAGCTGCTAGTTTTGAAAAAAACCAAAAACCAAAAAACAAAAACGAAACAAAACTGGAAAGACCACAATTACATTAACAAGAAACATGTAAAACAAAACAAAAAACCCCAGAGAAGTAATAAGCGAACTACAATCTCAGCTGTCAATGAAATGGACACATCCAAAATCTTAACATTGAGTGTGAAAAACGTAATCTTGGAAGAATGGTTGCATTTTCCTAAAGCTTGAAACTTAGCAGTTGGGGCTGCCTCCGAGTTCCCCAGCTTTCATGTTAATGAGGAGTAACACAGTTTGCAAGGCCAATAATGAAGGTAAGTGGAGATGAATGAGACAGGGGACCGTGGAAGGTGGGATGGTGGTGGCATCTCTAGATGAGTTATAGATAAACTGACCAGAGAAGATCTGGGCAGGGCAGTGTGAGCCAAGCCTGAAATGGGAGGGGGCCCTCCGGTCATCTGGGCAAGGTCTGTCCTTAGAGAGTCACTCGAGTGTAGACTTGATGCCATACTCAATTTACCAGCACTTTACAATGAAGCAAGTCACCTTATTCACCCAAGCTTAGCTTTCCCTTCCTGTTATTCTCTTCCCTCATTTCTAAACCACGTTTTGTATTGACAGTCTTCAAGGATCTTTCCCTACACAAAGCAAGTATAGTTATTCTTGAGTGGTTTGTTGGTTTTGCCTGCAAGTATGTACGTGCACCACATGCCTTCATGGTTCCCTGTAGAGATCAGAAAAGTGGATTGGATTCCCTGCAACCAGAGTTAAGGATAGACTTGAACTATCACATGGATGCTGGGAGCTGGACCTGAGTTCTCTGCAAGAGGAAGAGCTCTTACCACCAAGCCATCTATCCAGTCCCGTTTGGTGTTTTGTTTTGTTTTTAAGACGGGGGTTTCATGTATCCTGCTGGTCTCCAGCTTACTATCCACCTGGCTCTGTTCCCCCAGTGCTGAGATTCCAGGTGTGGCCCACCACCCATGGTTTATGTGGTACTGGGGATCGAATCCAGGGCTGTGTGCATGCCACTCTATCAAGTTACATCCCCAGCCTATATTACTCTTCAGGTAATTTAGTGGCCTGAGTAAAGTATTTTGTAAACCTCACAGTTAGAGCAAGAATTTTGGTATGATTTATAAGTACTGCAATTTCAGAGAAAATAGATTAGATAGCTGTACCTAAGTTCAATGACCCAGTAAATATAAAATTTACATATTCTGTGGCAGTTGAGAATATTTTTGGTTTGATAATCCGTAGGAAGTACTGTGCCTTTTAGGAGTTGGGGCATTAGACACATACATTAGGATAATAGAGTTTTCAAGAAAACCTTATAAACCAGGGTGAAAATTAGATTTGGGGCTTTAGTGGCTGGGATTCTAATTTAATATTCACCTCATCAAATGGCTAAACTAATCTCTCATGCCAACAACAGCCTGGGTTAAAAAAATATGAAGCTGTTTGCATGTTAATAAATAAGAAAAAATATAAAACATGCCAACCTCTCCCCTTCCCGAGTGTAAGCTGCATGTGACCCTAATGGAACCTCTTGGATTTGATGGCGGCATTCTAATTAGTGCATCACACCTATCTCAGGTTTCATCGTTGCCATTTAACGAGGCTGCTGCATGCGGGGTGGAAGCAGTGCTCCCCCAGGCGCTGTCTGATGCCACGCTGATTACTCTTACGGAGTAGATGTTCTTCCGGTGACCATCTCATCACCTTCCTATACAGCTCCCTGTGCTAGCCGCATGGCTGGAGATGGGGCCATTTTCATTAATCACAAACTTCCGCAAAGAGTTTTCAGCTATGAGCACTTTAAAAAGAAGGGAGGGGGGCATCAAAAAGGTAAGGCACTTGTGTGCATTCACAGGTATGCAGTGTCCCAGCTGTCCTGTCACAGGGAGTCTGGGCGTGTGGTGTCTCACGGGCCTGGCATGGCTTAGACTTGCTCTCGAAAGTCCCTAGGAGCTCTCACCTCTGGGCTCTGCCTGGGCTCTGTGCTGAGACCATCTGACCACAGTCTTCTCTGAATTGCTGCTGCTCTCTGCCTCAGCTAAGGCCTGGACTTCAAGCCTTCCCATTTTTGGTCTGTTTTGTTAGGGAGATAATGTTATGTACATGGAAACAGATAACATGTTTGTTAGGTACAGATGTGTGGGTTTTCTGAGGTTTTCCTTGCTTTATTTTTTTTAATTTAATTTGGGGGGGGGGGTTCAAGACAGGGTTTCTCTGTGTAACCCTGGCTGTCCTGGAACCTGGAACTCACTTTGTAGACCAGGCTGGCCTCGAACTCAGAAATCTGCCTGCCTCTGCCTCCCGAGTGCTGGGATTAAAGGCGTGCACCATCACACCTGGCTCTTTGCTTTATTTTTATTCTTTCTTTTTCCTGTTCATTCATTCATTTATAACTGTAAACTGCTCAAGGGCTGTTTTTTTTTTCCTTTTAAGATTTATGCTTACATGTCTTAATGCATGCTTTTAAAAAAAACTTATTTTTAATTTAAAAATACTAATGGAAGCCTTGTTAAAAATTTCACTGAGATAACAGGCTCATCTGGGACAGACCCCAAAGAACGGAGGGTGCAGGGTCACTCAACCCACAGCGTGGCTAACTGGGTCTTTCCCATCCTCAGCACTCCAGCCACTCTGAGGATGGTAGTATTTCCACGTCTCCCTAGTAAGTTGATTATTTCAAAGCTTTCAGACATCCCTTCCCAAATACAATTATAATAATAGCCAATGGCAATTTATTGCCTGGCAAGTGCTTATTCTGAACATTTCTAGAAGGAATGTGGTGTAAGTTTCTCTTGAAGACAGACATAGTTTCTTCTAAGACTGAGAGTGGCTAGTCTTCCCTCCTGTGTGTCTGAGTTCTATGCACAAGACCCAGGGGTCTTGGAGCTAGAGACATGGTTCTGTAAATAAGGTGCCATGCATAAGGACCTGGGCTCAGATGCCCCTCCTCTAGAATCCCAGAACCTAGGGAAGTCCAGTGAGCTTCAGGTTCAGTTAGAGACTGTCTGGAAACCAAGGTGGATGATCAAGGGAGACCTCAATGCCTCAATTCACAACATGTTGTGAATGCCAACAAATTCATCTATGCCAATGAATTTAAGGCCATCCTGAATATCATGACATCTCAGTAGGGTACCCTCATAGAAGGGACAACTGGCCATGTTCTCTCAGCAGTCCTACATAACTGGTGGGGAAAAAAAATGTGTATTTATAAGTGACCATGCGCAAGATTTTGGTAGGCGGCCGTGACTTTGACTCTGCTCCTGGTAGAGGAATGGAGTTCCAACTACATGCAATTTCTTCTCTTTTCATCATTATGGGAACCCTAGAAAGAAGGCTAAGGAAAGAGCTAGCCCTAGTAAGGTCTCTTACTTCTGCTGACAACCTTCTCTCCTGAGAGCCAACCCTGGATGTGTATACCATATTCATCTTAGCTCAGCCATCCCTGGAGCTTCATGGGGCAGCTACAGCCCACACAGGTCTCCAGGACAGTGTCGGGATCCACCTGCCCACACAGATCTCGGCTGCCTCTGAGGGACAGCTGGTTCCTTGGGATATTTAGCCACACCATATTTTATCAAACCTAGGATCTTATAATATATACCATCATTTTGTATCCTACCAAGAAAGAAAAACAGTGCCGTCAGTTCCACCATGGAATGCCATCCATTTAAGAACGTGCCCCAATTTTTACAGATATTAAAATGTGACAAATGTGTCTCTTAGAATCAGCAGGGAAATATTTTTGCCTTTCCATTTCATACCACTTGATTATTAGTTCTGTTTCAAGACCCAGCGACAGAGGACATGGAGCTGGAAGCCTGCTTGCTATTCTAACCCGATTCATTATATCCCCCATCCCACCCTCAGACTTTCCCCAACCCCTGGTTCTATCAATGAAATATCCATCAATCCTCATGACTCAGCCTAACAACGGAAGAAGCAAAGAGCCTGTCTAACTAAATCAAACTTGGCTGGGCCAGGATTTGAACTGAGAAATTCCGACACAGTTTTGCACAGCATATCATTGGAATGCACCATTGCATACTCGGACACGGCCTCTTCACTAAGGGCTTTAGTGGAGGTAAAGGAGAATCATGATGTCTGTATTATATAATCTATACTTGAGAGGACATGGTAAGACACGGCATTGTCTGTTCAGAACATATGGAATGCCCAAGCTAAATACGGTGCACACATTCATTTGGTGCCTGCTGTAGGAGAGCATGGGGGCAGGGGAGGGGCAGGGCGGGGGAGGGGAGGGATGCCTCAAGTTATTCTCAAGGACGGCGCTGCTGTTCCTACAAACACTTTCTAACTTTATCTTAGGTCACCTGAAGCTGTCCGTGAGACTGTTCTTCCTTCTTTGCTAATACTTCTTTTGTTTACACTGAAGTGTAACACTGTAAGTGCTATAGACCTTTCTGGGGGATGGCGATAAGGACATATAGGCATCTAAGCTACATGGCAGTGTGGGACTGCCTGCCCATCCTATCCATGAGTTACTGACTTTCCACTGAGCACAGAGGCATAGGAGCAAGTAAGCATATCCCGGGAATAAAAAAAAAAATGTGCTTAAAACTGTCACTTGCCTGTCATGGCGGACAGAGAATTTGAGTGGACTTCTCTAGACATACTCTGAAATGCCTCTTCTCTTGGCTCTAGTTGTAGACAATGGAGGCTGAGGTGATCACTCAAGTGCTTACCAACAGAGGAGGAGGAGCCCCGACAGGATCCCTAGCAGGCTCATGCCTGTGGTCACACCCCTGGGAGATGGATTAGAAGGGTCCCTGGGGCATGCTGACCAGCTAATACAGCTGAATTGGTGAGCTCTAGGTTCAGCGAGACCCTGTCTCAAAAAGTATGGTGGACACCAGGCATGCCTCCCCGTACTAGGGAGGCAGAGGCAGGTGAACTCTGTGCTTGAGGATAGCCTGATCTACAAAGTGAGTTCCAAGACAGCCAGAGCTATGTAGAGAGTCTCAGAAATAAATGAACAAATAAATAAATAATAAATAAGATGATGGAGATCAACCTAAGAGGACACCTGACATCAACTTCTGACTTCCACATACATTCTCGAACACACACACAGACATACACACACACACCACCACCACCACCACCACTAGTACCACCAGGTACACAGATACATAAAAATAAAAACAGTTTTAAAAGAATTCGACAATGATAGAAAAGCAAAACAATTAGTATTGTAATAAACATTGAAACTACTGAAAAATTCAAAAGGAATAAAACAATACAAATCTTTAATATAAAGCAATATTAATATAAAATAGCTCTTAAAGAGTTTACTTGGGAAAAAATAGTGAGTCTATAAGCCTTTTTTTTTCCTGGTACCATGTATCAAACCGTAAGGACTGAGCTGGCCCGAGCCAGGCTGACTCCACGATAGGCTGTAAACTAACAGTTCAGGAGTCCCGGCCTGAGTTTCTACTTCTCAGAATTAGGCAAGTCAGTTTCTGAAACAACTGCAGGCTTAAGCCAAGGGTTCAAGAGGTACCCCTCCCCAGCTTGTGAAAGGACAGTAAACCAAGCTTGTGGCCAAGAGGACAAGAGCTACCCCTACTTGGCATGACCATAGCATCATTCGGACCCCAGCGATAGACCCACCAATAAAGATACAGATCATCCACCCCTCCCTAATGTTCTTCTTTTTGGCTTTAAAACTAAATCTGCAAATTCAGTTGGGGTCCTTTATCCCGATGGAATTGGGTCCCTTTATGAAGAAATAAACACTTTATTTTTACATACTATTTGAATCTGGAGTACCATTTGTCAACAATTCACGTACCCTAACAAAACCCAGGGCCTTTACATGATAAGCAAGGATGCTGCCACTGAACTATGTCCCCAGCTTTTGCTTATTTTGAAACAGGATCTCTTTGTGTGATACTGACTGGTCTTGAAGTTGTTTTGTAGCCTAGGCCAGCCTTGATCCCACAATCATTCTTCATTGGCTTCCCAAGTGATACAGGCATACACCGCCATACCATACAGATCCTACCAGTCTTAATTAAATGCATAATTTTAGAACTGTGAAGAAGAAATAAAGACATCTTAATTTACATGACAAATAACAGGGTTGGGAAAATTTACCTTCTAAATTACTGTAATTGAAAAGAGCAACGTGTACAGGGAAAGGCATAAACTAATCACTGGAGTGGAAAAAAAATTAAACAAACAAACCACCATCAAAACAAAACTTCAGCCTCGGCAATCTCTGACCCATCTGAAAATATACAGCAATATAATAGAAACGGGATGGGATTTGTATTAAAATTTATAAAAAAGAAGCAGCCTTGTTCCATAATTGAAGTAAAAGACAGGCTTGGGTTTGGTTAAAAAAAGGAAAACCAGGCAGACCAAAATTAAATTGCAATCAAAGACTTAGATTAAAAGGAGAGGTGAAAGGGGCAGAGAAGAGAGAGCAGGGGTGGAAGTGTTACCAAGGGAAGTTCAAAGCCAGACCATCCCAGAGAACAAGGAACAAAAGGGCCCTTTGATAGCAAAACCAGATGAAATCTCTGAACTCACAACAATAGCGCTGAGCATTTACGGGCTGATTAACATAACATCAAAATTGATAAAAACAAAACCTATTTTACACATAAGAAAAAAGAGACCGAACCGTAATTTATAATGTAGCACTAAATACTGTGATCATGTATCTGAGAGCAAACTGATAAAAAGTAAAGGATGTATCTGGCCATTGAGATAGTGCAATTAACAAAACTTAGAGAGAAGCAACATTTTACATACTAGATTTTTTTTTCAGTTCCACTGATAGCTTTTCAAATATTTAAGGAAATAGCACACAAAATTGATAAAGATGAGTTTGAGGCCAGCCTGGTCAACAAAGTGAGTTCCAGGACAGCCAGGGCTATACAGAGGAGCCCTGTCTCAAAAAGCAAAACAAAACAAAACAAAACGCTATCTCTAAAATAGCTCATTTATTCATAATAAAAATTTTTTTTTCTGAAAGTAAATGTAGGGACCCAAAGAGTGAAACTCAGATGAACTTTCTAGTGTCCGACTTTTCAGCATGGTAGCCCTCCATCTCATACAGCTACTTGCATTAATGACGTGACGCTCCTCAGCTTGCCACATCTAAGCACTCAATAGCCTTTAAGCCAATGGCCATCACACGAACAACACAGATGCCTCTACACATCTCACCACAGAAAGCTTTCCTGGACACTGAGTATTGCTTTCAGAAATCAGAATGCATGGACACACCAAGGCAAACACCACATAAGAAAACAGACATCAAAGTCCACTTAAAGTAGACACAGCCTGATACAATGGACTGGTATGTTGGACGGTGTAACAAATGAGGACTACATAATTATTATTTGATATATTTGTTCATGAAGAGCATAGGAGGAAACTAGTATTTCAGACTAGAAAAAACAAGAGTGTGATCAGTAGTAAAAAGTAAAAACTAATAAATATATAAAAATAGTAAACCTAGGTGCTGGAGAGATGGCCCCATGGTTAGAGCACTGACTGCTCTCCCAGAGATCCTGGGTTAAATTCTTAACGCCACATGGTGGCCCACAAGCATCTCTAACTCCAGTTCCAGAGGATCTAAACTCTTCTGGTTTCTGCAGGTTGTGCATGCACATGGAGCATAGACACGAATGCAGACACATATTCAAACACATTGGGGAAAAAAGCCTATTCAGTAAGACAAATGTATTTTCAAACACCAAAGTCAGTAATGATAAAATAATTATGCTAATGATATACTTGATGCTAATGAAGGTGTGGTGAGAAGACCACTCATAAACTACTGAAGGCAAAACATATCTTAAAATTCTGACAAAATCGTTCTAGAAAGCTCCTTCTAGATTCCAGTGAACTGACTCCCAAACTTGGCTGCATACTGGACTCGCTCTAGAGACTTAACCAGTGAGATACCCTAGCCTCCATCCCCAGACACCTTTATTTAATTGGCTTGAGATAGCGTCTGGGCATTAGTATTTTTCATGTTAACAGAAAATCTGATACACAGACCAAGCTGAGCACCACAATGGAGGAGGGACAGCTTCAGGAAGAGGGACAGCCCATTGGAGTGCAGGGCATGGAAGGTGAGGGCGTTCATAGTCTGGATTACCAACTACAGCTCTACCAGGCAGCAGAATCACTGGCCACCAATTCATCCAACTTGGCGGGACCTAGTCAAGGAAAGGTGACTACTCGAGTGTCAAAGCAGAGGACAGCTGAGACTGACCCCAGACCTGGGAGCATTTGGCTTATGATGTACTTTTAGGAAGACAACTAAAGTTACCTTAAAAAAAAAGAGAGAGCTGATACAGTTGACCTAGAATGGCTGAAATGATGAGGCTATAGGAACAGACTCTGGCAAACAGGATCTTCTCAAGACTGAGTTCTTGCAGGATCCAGATGACACCTCGTTAGGTTTTGAACAGCTGTGGCTTCCTGGATGCTGGATTTGATTCAAGATGAAAAGCTAGAGAGGGAGAAACCTCAGGTGGACTGCAATTGCTCAAAATGGACCGGGGATAAGGTATAAGGTAAGTTTCCTTCACTTAGGGTTTAAGCTGTGGCATGAGGTCATCCTCCTTACCACATGCTATGATCAGACATGCTGGAAACCTATTCCCCAGTGCAGAAGTGCTAGGAGGTAGAGCCAAATGAGCCGTGATGAGATGGAGAAATCCCACCTTCATGAATAGATTGATGCTGTCAGACAGGAATTACTTGCCCTTTGGCCTGGTTGAAAATGGTTGTAATATCATCTAAAGTCATCAAGTTTTGCAATAGCAAGAAGTCCATGCTAACCAAAACAGTGCTGATCAGGGATGCACCTTGAGAAGCCATAGCAAGCAGCTGGAATTATTGTGCCGTTCTCTCTAGGAACCTGTGAACAGTCTTTCTGCTCAAGGCAGGCAGGGAAGTAAGGGAAGAGTCCAGCAGTTGCCAAGTTGCCAATTAGGAAGTGAAACTGCGCTTTCCCCCAAGCAATATCGTTGATTACGGGAAGATGAACATCAGAAGGAGTGCTTATAATGTGAACTTATGGATCTTATCATTAGCACTGGCAGTGATTTTTTTTTTTAAATGATGACTAACAACTTTCCAGCATCCCAGGAAGAGGAGGTAGGTCCCCTCATGTATCTCAATACCTTGCTGGATGGTATTAGGAAGAGGAGCTCAATACCGCTTCCCATTTGGCAGCTCCTAGCCCTGTGGAGAAAGGGCAATGGTGAAAGGCTGGCTTTCTACAAGACTTCTCAGGGTTCTGATCTCATCCATAGGCTAGTAATTTGATGGGCTATCAAAAAATGATAGACAGTAAGCAGGACCCAGTAAAAAGGATTAGGTCCTCAGAAGAATACTCTTGAAGACTCTTATCTTGTTCCTGGGCCTTTCTTTCTTCTCTTTGCTTGCTGGTGGCCTTGAGGTGAACAGTGCCCCCTGTCCTTTGCCTCAAGCTCCTGCAGCCTTGAGATTCTGTCTTGCCCCAGGCTCCAAATAGTGGAGCCAGATAACCATGGTATGAAATGGAAACCAAAATGAACCCTTCCTCCTCTAGACTGTTTATCTCATATTTTGTCCAAGTGGGAGACAGATGACTAACACAGATTTTAATCTGCTCCAGTTTGGGAGCAAGGCAAGGAAAGGCACAATAGTTAAATAGTTATGGGTCATGTTAAAGCTGAGGCTCTGTTATGGAGAAGGTTATTGGCAGGGCTAATGTGTTAAGATGGGGTTGACATTAGATAATAAAAAATAGTCAACAAGAACAGTAGTATTATGCAGAGGGTCCCACTGGTCATCGATGCAAGGAGAAGAGGCTACTTACCAACCCAGAAGGATGGGTTTCAACCTTTTCGAAGTGAGGATAGCCTTATGGGCACATAGTAAATGGATCTCAGCCTTAAGTACACAGTAGTATTTCCTGTAAACACCATGGGGTAAGATCACAAGGATAATGAAAGCTGTTGCAAAATATTTCTAATAATAGGTATATAATTAGTCTGGAAAGGGCGAAAAGGAAATATATTTTTTTTATTCCTTAACGGTACTAAAGAGCTCCCCCAAATTATATTAATTCTCTTTGAGAGATGCAGTAGATATGATGTTGGTCACAAGTTAAATGGTGCTCTATCATGTTTTCATAATTAGAACAAAAACATTAATATTTTGGGTGAATCATCATAGTCCTGGAACTCTGAGCCATACAATCGTAGTTAGATAAAGCCAAAGGACCCATTGTACATAAAATGAAAAAATGTAGGGAGATTTTTGGTATCTGAGATCTCAGAACAGGAATCTCTGGGAAAATCAGTTGTGGGAAGAGAAAAACTCAAATAACATTTTTCAAAGCTAAGAATAACTAACATGCAAAACAAAAATCAATAAAAGATGCTCTTCAGAGAATCACAGTGTAAATTGATCAAGAGATTTAGAATCTTTCTTTGGTCATGAGTCGTGTGAATGAGAAACAGCTGAGACCCGTGGCCAGGCCAGGCGGAAGGACTGAACTCCTTCTGCGTGTTTAGATGAGATGGCAACAGCGCTGGTCTGTTCGCCAGATCCAAGATCCCAGTGCTGGTCTATCTGCGGCCGTGTGGGATCGGAGGAAGGGTGGGTTTGGTGTTGGAACCCGGGTCCATTATTGTAATCGCAGACAGTCTTTTGTGCTGGGCCACTTTTTCCTGCATAGATGATGCTACACGAAGAGCTATAAAACATCGAGAGAAAAGAAAGACGGTACATGCAGTTAGTCCCTTGGTACACAGGAATATAAGTTTAGAATTCCTGCAGCACAAAGCATCAGCGATCCTCAGATGAGGTGGAGGGCCAGCATCACATGCTCATGGTTGCACGGGATAGGCTTGTGCACACTTCCCCGGCGATCGTAAGTCTTTTGAGCAGGAGAAGGCAATACTGGGGGTGAAGTTAGGGCATCATGTATGTGAGGCAAGGGATCTACCATGGCTGGTTTTTAAAAAATTATTTACAATTTATCTTGAACTATTTCCTACTGACAAAACCAGGGAAAGGGGAGAGCCGTTCTGGACCCTCTGGTATCCCCACCAGACTCCAAGTGATCATTCCTGTGATTACACACATGGCTCTGGTTAAACTAAATGTATCACAAAACAAAACCAAAGTCATGGATTTGGGGAAGGGATAGGTAGGGAGATAGAAGTGAGAGGGAGATGAGAGATCAGTCAGCCTGTCTTTGCTTCCTGTAGGTACCACCACACAGTGCCCTCATGGCCAAGGCAAACTACGACCTCTAGCTTCTTTTGAGATGCTCTGGTCACTCTCACGAGCAGGGGTTCAGTCAGGGCCTTCTCTCTCTGCTCCCAGGCAGAACATTTCCTGGGCCTGCAAATGTTCCCTTTCTTCCCATCTTCCAAGTTCTGGAGAAGTCTGCCAACTTAAGCATCCTAAATCAATGACTCAGAAAGTGCCCCTATTCATCCTGATTTTGGGGCCTTCCCAGTTTTCCCTACAGCCCTTCAGTCTCCCCACAGTGCTCAAGGGTTTCACGCAGTGTTGCTCATGAACTTAGCCACACAGCGCTGGGGGAAAAGTGCACTGGTCATTCTGTCTTTACATGGGCATGCGCATTCACTCGGATGTAAAGGAGCAAAAAAAGAGAGTGAACGGGGAGACATCGCGCCAGCTCCTTCAACACAAAAACCTCATCAGAATTCCACCAACTGCAGGAAGAGACTGGGCAGCGATCTGAATCCCTCTGCTGCCCTTCCCTTTCACTGAGGGAGTCGGCACAGAGTTGTCCAGAGAACATGTGCCCCAGCCCAGACTCAGGTAACCAGAATTGTGGCTTCAATTCTAAGTTGCTAAGTGACCAAGGGTGATCTTCCAACCATTCTACACTTTTGTTTCTCACCTTTAACAGCGGGGCACAAAAGTTCACAGGGATCCTCTGCTTTGAAACAGTCGTTTACTTTCCAATCATTGTGAAGGATCACAACAGTTGGAAGAAAACTATGATAGTATGCAGAGCCCTAACATAGAACAGTACATACCTTTCAATGCCCCGTCGACTTCATCACTCCCTGCTGATCCTGGGCGCGATGAGACCCCACCCTCTGGAAGCTGAAAGGGAAGTTCTTTGGACCATGGACAAGTATGAAAGTATGTAGAATATCTCTTAGAAATATTGGAATCCTTGCTGTGGAAAAAAAATGAAGATGATTTTGAGGTTCAAAACTCCTACTGGCCATAAACTTTACCCCCAATGACTTTACAGGTTACCTTTATAGAGTAAAGTCAGTAGCTTGCTAACAAACCTCCACCTACCTGGCTCTAAACAGTATCTGCAGCACGTGACCCAGCTTAATGTGTGCTAAGGACTGTACATAACAGCAAAAACTTCTTATCTGTTGTACAAACATGACATAAGTGCAGATACATAAAACAAGGTGAGGAAGCACAGATCCTGTGTACAGGAGCTTAGAAATAAGCGTGTGTGTATGTGTGTGTGCATGTATGTGCAAGCACATGTGTGTGTATGCATGTTCATATAGGTATGGGGTTTAAAAATAAATTTTTTTCTTTATATAATATCTGATGTTGTCAGAGCAGCTTCAATAAACATTATCAATTCTGTAAATTATCTCCATTTCACAGTGAGGTAAGTGGCCCCATAGTAAGTACAGCTTTTCGGATTCTGATATAAGTATCTGTGCTGGTTATTTTGTTACAAGCTGGAGTTCCCCTGGGAGAAGGAGCCTCAGCGGCGGAATCGTCTCCATCAGATTGGCCTGGAGCACGTCTATGGGAGCATTTTCTTGATTAATGATTTATGTGGGAAGGCCCTGAGGGCAGCGCCATCCCTGGGCAGGTGGTCCTGGGCAGCCTGAGAAAGCCATGGGGAGCAAGCCATGGCCTCTGCATCAGCTCCTGGGTCCAGGTTCCTGCCCTGACTTCCTTCAGCCATTGACTGTTATCTGGATCTGTAGGCTGCAACAAGCCCTTTCCTTCCCAAGTGGCTTTTTGTCAGTGTGTTACCACAGTGACACAAAGGCAAACCAGGAGGTTCAAGCTGATTTCCAAACGTTGTGCATTTCCCCCCCAATAAAATCTAGGCCCTCTCATAGTCCACCCCTCTCCCTCCCCCCTCTCTCTCTCCTTTAAAATAATTAATATGAGGCTTTGCTAATTCACCAATACCTAAAACTGGTTTCCAATTACAAGCTAGGTCGAACACTGTTTCTCTTATGTATCCAATAGTCCTAAGCCTCTCCCCCCTACCCTTGTAAACAATGTATAACTTTTGCTCATGTATTCATTAAGGGCTTTAGTATTTTTCAAGATACTCTGTGTGAATTCTTTATTAACAGTAAATGTTCAGAAGTAATCAAAACATTTTTGCCTTTTCCTTTATATTTTTCAATGTCTTCAACAACATATTAGGAATATTCAAATTCATTTTTTTTCGTTGTATGTGAGGGAGAGCACGTGAGCAGGCACTCATGAGCCCTGGAGCATGCGTGGAAGCCAGCAGACAACTTGAAGGAGTCGTGCTTCACGTTCCACCTTTCTGTGAGTTCTGGGATCAAACTCAGGTCATCAGCCTAGCACAGCAAGTGGCTTGCCTCCCAGCCAACTTGCCAGCCCTAAGTGACATTTATATTTAAAAAAAAAAACCCTGTGATTATGTTTTTGTGTGTGCACGTGTGTGATATAGTGTACATGCATGTATGTGTATGTGCATGTGGAGGTCAGAGGTTGAGACGAACACTGCATGTCTTCTTCAAATTTAAATTCATTTATTTATTTACTTATCTACTTATTGATTTATTCAATTCTTATTTTTTGAGACAAGGTCTCTCACCAGACTTACTTATCAAGATGGCTTGGCCAGCAAGCCCCAGGGATCCTCTTGCCTGTGTCTTCTCAGTTGTAGGATTAAAGGTGTGTACTGCTGTGCCCAATTTTGGGTGCTGGGGATCCTAATTCCGGTCCCCAGGCTTGTGTGGCAAGCACTTTACCTTCTAAGCCACCTTCCCAGCTCACTCTAAATAAAATTTTAAGCAACCGGTTGTATGCAGCTTTTGTACTGCCTTTTGACATATTAGAACATTGAGACCTTGAAATGGCCTTTTAAATGCCAGCCATCAGTCAATAATCAGAGACGTTAGTTGCAAATTACAGGTACCAATCTGGCTCACGTCGATATTAAGGAAGATGATGTTGAAAAGCTACTGGATGCCTTCAGAATCAGTGGAAACCAAGAGAACTTCGTTAAATACTGGACCAGGAGTGGGGGTCGGGGGAGCTGGGGAGATGGCTCAGTGGTTAAGACCACTGACTGCTTGTCCAGAGGTTCTGAGTTCAATTCCCAGCAACCACAAGGTGGCTCACACCCATCTGAAATGGGATCTGATGCCCTTTTCTGGTGTGTCTGAAGAGATCGACAGTATATTCACATAAAATAAATAAATAAATCTTTAAACAACAACAACAAAAACCACCTGAAGGGGGACAAAGGCCAGGAGTCAAGGTCACAGCTGAGTCACAGCACAGGGAGACTGGAGGCCTATCACCCTCTGCTCTACCAGGAAGGATGCCTGCAGTACTGTCGAGTTCTTGTTTTATCTGCTGCTAGATGGAATACTGCCCCCTGCTCTGCTTTAGTGTGTCTGTCCCTCCCCCAGAATACAGAGAAGGTGTCACATGCTCTCTACAAAGCCTGCTCCTCACAGATCTTAGTGACAGGCGGGCCTCCTGCACAGTTTCAGAATTTCTCCAAAGCTTACAAGTGGAAACCATGATTTTAACAAACCTGTAGAAAATAACTGTTCAATCCAACTAACCTTGTTTCAGGGTATGGTCCAGAGGGGATTTTAAAGTGATCGTCAGAGAGCTCAAACGTTTTCTGTAGTTCATCTATTGTTGCAAAATACTGTTGGCCACTGACAGTAGGTATCGGTACTGGACCCCTGAAAACAGAAAGGATCCTATAGTGCGATCACATATACATACAGGCAAAATCTTAATACTGAGCACCGTTTCTACAGAACTACACAAGCTGAGAGAAATTACTCACTTCAGGACTTGCCTTGCATGGCGGCATTATTGCAACCTAACATTAAGAAGACACACACATGTACTGGAAACAGTCCTCCTCCACCTAGTCACTGATACTGAGAATCATGTATGTACTCCACTATAACCCTCATCCATTTAGATCTAACTATATAGCATTATGCTAATTGCTAGAAAAACTAAAAGGGGTATTTCCCTTTCTTGTTTCCAATCTAATTCTTTGAAATGGTCCATAAGTAAAACAGTTCTAAAAACTCTAATATTATCCTCTGAATTAAATACTAGCTATGGAACACTACTTCTCCTCTATTCAGATGTGTAGGATTTCTATGCCTGCTGCCTCAGATCACAGTGACCTGGGCACTCACTGCAGCCTTGCTAGTGATGCTGTGTGCACAGCAACCAACTCCACAGAAGTGCACAGAGGTCCACAGCATCCATCTGCCCCTGGCAGTCCATTTGGACCTCATACTTTCAACCCTCTGATCATGGGTTTGAAGAGGCAGGATATCTGTTGCTCAGCGCTCATACAGGACTTAGCTTCAGATGTAGTGGTGAACACCATCTTCTAGCTACCACCTGCCCCCCCCCCCCGCAGAACTTTGCATATACCATACAACCTCACATTTTGAATCAGACCACCTAAAGATAATGTCATGTGGAAAAAAGTAATTACACTTTCTTGGATGTGAGAGCAAATAGACAAAAATTTAATATCATTTATACTGACTAAAGATTCCCAACACATATCACAGACAGGAGAGGCAACACTGATGCAAAAAAACCAAAAAACCAAAAAACAAAAAACCTTCAAATGGCTTTTAAGATTCAGCTACCTAGGTATTTGCATTCATAACATTACTAAAAAGAATTTTTGAATGCTGTACTTGAGATTTGGTTATTGATCTTAGCAACTTTCTAAAACCTGGGACTTTCTCCATTACTCAAACATTCCATACTTGATTTCAGCCAAAAGGCCAGGACACGGTCATTACTCAAATATTCTAAAAGGTCACATAGAAAGGATGATTCAGAACACTGAAACCCATGACATTAATGAGAAAATAACAAGAAATATATAACCATCTCATGATCTGGTTATTTTGAGTTAAACTTAAAAAGGCTCAGTTGTGCCTTTTCATACATGGTAATTAATAAAACAGTAATTAATAAGAGCTGTTACAGCCAGTAATACCTATGATGCTCTCACTATGTGGTGGGCACTAAGTAAAACATTTTATACCCAGGACCAAAAGTTCATGGATTGATAGGGATGCCCTGGTCCTCATGCTTCTGGGACTTATAGCCTGGTGTGGAAGGGAAACACTGACCAAATGACTCCACAAATAATTCCCATTGTTTGGGCAGTGGTGACAGACAAGTACAGGGAACTCAACAGGCTGTGATTAACCTTCAGGCCAAGAACAGCCGTGGTCCAGGCCGATACTGATACTCAAACACCTACTAGAAAGGTCGTTTTCATTTCAGTCAGCAAACCCACCAATTTCTAGTAGCTGTAGGCCTGCGGTGCCTCTTGAAACAATATATAAATGAAGAGCTACAACTTCTAGACAGAGTTTGCTACTGGACCACAAGCATCCATTTGGGTGCAGAGATCTCTGCTTATATTGTTGATTATTTGGTCTATGCAGACCCCGGAACATCAATTCAAGATCTCCCAGGCAGGCATCAACCAGTGTAGTAAATCACTACCTTTGAAACAGGAGCGTGTGATCCCGGGGCGTCTTCCCCATGAGTGCCTGCCGGGCTGCCTCATGCTGTCTGTGGAGAGACTCTCTTTCCTAGGCAAGACACATGATCAGAAAATCAATGTGAAAAAGATGTCAGGTGATCAAAATAGCTATAATCATTTTCTCCTTACCTGAGGTTTCCAAGTACATGATGCGGAAAAGGGGGCAGGGCAGACAAACATAGAAAACAATTAGCAATTATTTAGTAGGAAGATTAAAAACAAATTTTACAAATAAGCCAAATACTTTGCAGACACTAAAATTTAATTCGGAATTTTTTACTTGACAAATAATAATGTCAAGATCTTTACTTTGTAATTTTACTTCTTATTTATTTATTCAGAGACAGGATTGATATCACGGATCAGCCTGATCTCAAACAACTCACTACATAGTCAAAGATGACCTTGAACTTCTGATCCTCCTGCCTTCTCTCAGTGCTGGGATTATAGCCATCATGCCCTGGTCCTGCAGTGCTAAGGATCAAAGCCAGGCTCTCTCTGCATGCTAGGCATTCTCTCTGCAACTGAGCCCCACCCAAGCCCAGAATATGATAGTTTTCAATAGTATTTCACGGTCGCATGTTTTATGCTGGTGTGAGACAAGGTCTCGCTATCTGGTCCTGGCTGGCCTGGAGCTCACTCTGTGGACCAGGTTTGCAGTGACCTCTGCTGCCTTTGCCTCCTAAGTACTATGAAAACAGACATATGCTATCATGCCAGGCCTTGGGTTTTATTTTAAATCATTCTTACGAGATTATAGACTTCTGAAGGGCACAGGGTAGAGTTGACTTTCATCTTCTCACATGAAGTAAATGATTGAACAAATATATTTAACCATAATTAAGTATGACCTGGAAACAGTGAAAATGAGAGGTTTTTTTCTTCTGCATTTCATCATCATTATCATTATAAATCCTTAAAAAACACTGGGTGGCAATATAGGAATATAAAAGACATTTTTTTTCCAAATAAAAGGGTTCATGATTTTGGCAAAAAGGGACATGGAAAAACATAGGGCTAAAAGGGAGGGGGTGGAGGAAAAAAGTGTACACACCATTTTACAAGTGCCACGGGTGTTTCTACTCAGACCTTCCAGTGGACTGCCGACCCGTTTAACAACTATACAGACACTGGGTCACCCCACTTTTAAGCTCCAGACATAAAATTCTTACTTACTAAAGAAGATTTAGCAAGTGCGCATTTGTTTTGCATAAAAGACTGTTATTTAAGAAGAGGCATATTCTAGCATGTACTTTAACGGCGAGTGCGTTTGAAGTACCCTAATCACCGTGTGCAGTAACTTCATCGTAAATAAGCCTAGGTGCTTTGATTTTCCGTTTCATGACCAGACTCCACTGTAGGTTATTTTCATGGAAAGCTGAAGAAGGAATGGTGGCAAATGGGCATGCCAGGGTACCGGCCACAGTCAGTTACAGTAAACCTTGGGAACTGGCCTGGTGTCGAGAGTTTTAACGTCAAGCATGCCAGGATACCAGCCAGTTAAAGTTACAGTAAGCCTTGGGAAGTGGCCTGGTGTCGAGTGTTTTAACGTCTTTGGGGAAACTTTTTTTTTAAGATTAAATGTTTTGAGACTGGCACTGATGTGCGTCTCATTGTGTTTATTACAAGCATGTGCCTGCAGGAGTGGCTCTGCTCTGTCCTAGTACTGTCATAACTGGCACACTCAGCATCTCAGACACCAGATATCTCGTGGGTCACTACATCACTACTGCATGCCTTGCACACAGCACAAGGCTGAACTCAATAATTATCTTTACTGTATAGCGGTGTGGATGATGCTTCCCTTTCTAAAATTATCTGGGGTGCAATTAACTGTCAACTGCTCCTATATTGAAAAAAAATTGAGGTTAAGTGTTTGAATTTAAAATTAATTTTAGCGCCCGATTCACGGGAGCTCTCATGAGCTCACTGGCCACAGGCTCTCGATGGACACTCTGTCTATCAAGATCATTTCCTCCTTCCTCTTTCTCTGGCCATGCGCTCTGGTCTCTTAGAGAGGCCAGGGGAGAAGAAGAAGATGTGTGTTGAGATCTGGAAGGAGCCTGTGATAAGATGAGAAAGGAAGACGTGCTATTCAAGCCTCACAGAGGAAAAGCTGTAAGTAACGCCACAGACGCATCTAATGGGTTCGAGTTGAAATAGAATACCAACACACTAGCCAACTCTGGGAATATTTTTTTAAAGAATTATTTATGTACTCTTTCTTTTAAAATTAATACTGTTATATATGTATATGTCAATGGAGGGGGCAGGGTGTGTTTCAGTGCATGTGTGCAGGTTGTAAGGCTTCGTGCATTGTTGCTTTTTCCATATTTTTCATTTAAAAGGGTTTTTTAAAAATATGATATATTTTGATCATATTCTTTTCCTTCCTTCAACTCCAAGTTCCTCCCACCTCCTTACCCACCTGACTTTATGGTTTTTATCTTTTCGTTCTCAAAATATCTCAAAAAATGAAATAAAAACAATAAGACAGAAAAATACAAAAGCTCAAAAGGAAACACATACAAAACATGGCATTCATGTTATGTTGGCCAATTACTCGTGGGCATGGGGCCTGCCCTGGAGTGTGCTTGATAGACCCAGCAATACTCTATTGGAGAAAATGTATTCTCAATCCCCCTTCCCAACAGCTGTCAGTTTCAAACAGCGGCTTGGTTAGAGGCGGGCCTATCTCTGCACTGTCTGTCTGTTTGAACCTGTGTGGGTCTTGTGTGCGCTATCACAGCGTCTGTGGGTTTGTATGTGCACCAGTCCTGTTGTGTCTGGAAGAAGCTGTTTCTTTTGGTCATCAACCACCCCTGGTTCACAATTGTCCAGCCTTTCTTCCGCACAGATCCCTGAGCCTTGAGGAGAAGAGCTGATGAAGACATCCCACTCAGGACCCAGTGCTCCAAAGTCTCTCGCTCTCTGCATGCTGTCAGTTGTGGGTCTCTGTGTTCCCAGATACTGCAAGAAGTTTCGCTGTCGAGAGCTGAGCAATGCACTGATCTGAGTCCCGGCCAAATGTCTGTCCTTCCATATTGCCAAGGGTTCCAGAGACTGAACGTAGGTCACTAGGCTTGTGTAGCAAATGCCTTTACCCACTGACCATCTTGCTGGATCCTTTTTGGTTATTATTCAATGCCATATGAATTCATTATGCTTTTGCCCTGAATCACACCATGCTCAAACATTTACTGCTGCAATTCCTCTTATATTCTTTTTATTATGATGATAACTTGATGCTTGATCTAAACTATGTCATAGCTGGGGAAGATAACTCCTCCTAATGGTGTATCGACAGGGCTGCATTTTTGTTTTCATTTTGAGGTGCTGGGGGTAGAATCTTGGGTGCACATGCTAGGCAGTGCTCAATCTCTGGGCTAACTGCTCCCCACTCCAAGGCTCAAAATAACTTTTGGATCTCCCACGGCCTGCACATAAAAACACATAGCAACCATAACTTCCTCCCTGCATGCATACAGGCAACTCTACACTCAGTGGGCCACACACACGGAGTACACGTGGAAGGAAGGGATGGGCTTGTTAGGAAAATGGAAGGCTTCAGTGGGAAGGGGAAAGGGATGAGAGGGGAGACATGGGGGATGGTGGAAACTGTTAAAATTCATATTCATGCATATATGAAACTGTCAAAGAATAAAAAACTAGGAGCTAAATAGCAAAATCAAAATCTCTACAAGAAAACCAGTAGCCAAAATACCCCCTCAAGCCCACGGCTGAAACCAAGATGGGCATCCTCAACCCTACCAGTGGGTGAGGATGGACCTCGGCCATAGCTGGAGGAACTGAAGGAACTAAACATTTGAAGCTGCCTCACTGGGGCTATTTGCTGAGGCCAGCTCCCACAGTTACTTATTCTTCTGTTGCTGTAATAGAACACCATTGCCAATGGAAGGGTTCATTCGGGCTTGTGGTTCCAGGGGCTCCATGAGGAGAACGGGGTGGGGGGAAGGAGAGAGGGAGGGAGGAAGGGAGGGAGGGAGGGAGGAAGGGAGGGAGGGAAAGGGAGAGAGGGAGAGGGAGAGAGGGGGAGGGGGAGGGGGAGAGGGGGAGGGAGGGAGAGAGAGAGAGAGAGAGAGAGAGAGAGAGAGAGAGAGAGACCCACAGAGGGATCCAATTGAGGCTCAAGCATTCAGATGCCAGCGGATACAGGGGACATCTCATGCCAACCACCACATGCACCAAGAGCAGCTAAGGAGAATGAAAGACAAATGTAATTGGGCAAACCCACAGAATGGTGTAAACTGAGGAGGAGCTCAGGTAGTGGCGACAGAAAGTACCCAGTTAAATTTCATATGCGGGTATCCTGAGAGGAAAAATAAAGGTGAGCCCCAGACCTCCAGACAAAGCTTTCATATAGAACAGATTAAAATCTGTAACCTGCTGTTTCAAAGTAAACACAAAGACGTAAGTAAAAGACACAAGGCATTAAAAAAAACAAATAAAATTATAATCAGATTGCCTACAAATGGAGTGGCAGAACTCAAAAATGAACTAGAGATATAAGGGGAAATATTACTACAGAAACAACTAAATCAGAAGAAATATAAGGATGAGAGAAAGAGAGGGAGAGAGAGAGAGAGAGAGAGAGAGAGAGAGAGAGAGAGAGGATATGAATTAAGATCTGGGAGAAAAGGACAGGTATTTCAGGAGTGGAGACTCCACATACAAATGCTAAGCACCCGTGACAGGGATAAGGAACAGTACACTCTGAAGACAGTGCCTACACGTGGAACAGACAGGCATTAGCTTATAAGAACTCAGAAAATATTTTTCAATAGCTTTTTCTGTACACAGAATACACTCATACAACAACTGGATGCTAAGCCATAGTCTAATGAATCTTAAGTATATATATATATTTTTAGAATTAATATAAAATACAGACCAACTATGTGTAGCTGTCACACAGCCTTAAACAACATGGTGGAACATGAGAATGAACGCCCCACCCCTAGATGAGAGGATACTGGCCACTGACAGCTGCTGGAGAGGAAGAGTCCGGTGGGTGGACCACACATCCACTGAAGACCACACATGCAAGAATTCATGGGCAACACAAACTGTACTTAATGGGGTTTGAAAAAAAATCAGCAGAGGACTCAGAATCAGTTAGGGAGGGAAGGGGGGATGCAGCAGGGAGGAGTCGTGGAGGGTGAATATGAACAAAATGGTTTCTATGACATTCTCAAAAAAAAAAAACAATTTAAAAAATGAGAGAAGAAAAGAAGACATTTAAAAAAAGCAAATTTCAGTTTTCAGAACGGGTTGATTGTATTAGTATTGTTATTCAGAGGCTGTTCTCATGATGTGGGATAGAGCAGAAGAGTAATTTAATGGGCTATCATAATCCTATCATCACCTAGGTCTCTGAGAAGCCTTTGGGAAGGATTCTCAGTGTGCAAGAAAGATAAAGGTGTAATAGAAAAAGCAAAACTCACGAGGCTCTGAATTTTAATTAGAAATATCAGGTTGAACTCATGGAATATTTTATCTAGCCAGGGAAAAGGACCAGAGGGCAGAGACTATAGATCAGTGGTAGAAACTTACCTAGCATGAGCACGGCCCTGGGTGTGGTCCCTAGTGTCTTTTCCTCTAAAGAGTCCCAGAAGTAATGGCCACCCCAATAGCGATGGGTGTCCCCGATGGCCACAATGTGTCATTGAACCTCTCACTTAAGGAAACCAAGCCTGCTTACTGTAAAAACAGCTCTAAGTTGTCTTTGCTACGTTTCTGTTACTGTGACAGAATTCCCAGACAAAAGCAAGTTAGGGAAGGAGAGGGTTTATTTGGGCTTGTGTGTCCAGAAGGACATAGTTCATCATAGCAGGGGAAGATAGGGCTTGAGGCAGAGAAGGCCTGGTGGCAGGAGTAGGGGCTGGCTGGTCACACCACATCCACACTCAGGAAGCAGAGAATGAAAGAAAGGGGGGCCAGGCTACATACCCCAAGGCCCACACCAGCAACCCACTGCCTTCAACAAGGCTTTACCTCCTAAAAGTTCCCCAGCTTTCCCAACAGTGTCAGTAGTTGGGGACCACGTGTTCACATAGCCCATGGGGGTCATTTGACATTCAACAACAGGTCTGTGCCAGGGAACATACAAGAGCACCAACCAGCTTGCTATGCCAAATGGCAAAGGCTCCATTTCAGGGAGGTCAACTAGAAAAGGTCACCACCGACCAAAGGCGAGATTATTTGGATGCTGTTAAAAGTGCAGAAAGTCAGTGCCTTTCAAATATGCTTAAATCAAAGTATGCTCTTTTACATTACTGTACACAGTTCACTATATATTTGACACTTTCCACATCTGGATTACCAGCTTAGGGCAGCTGTGAGTGACACTACTGTAAATACTCCGTACTCCTGGTGTGTACGCCTCTCCTTCCTATCGAGCGTATGTCAGGAATGTCTTAACTGAGGCATAGCGCACATGCATGTTCAATGTCAGTATGTCCACCTGCTGTCTACATACACTGTTTAACCTCCCATCCGTTGTCATATAAGAGTTTTCTCTGTCATGTGTTATAAGTCTGTTTTATAATTTAACACTTTTAGTTTATTCTTATAAGCATCTCAATATGGTTATAACCTGCATTGTCTTGTGGTTATATACACCTGTCATATAACATCACTGGTCACCTAGGTATTGTGTGTGTGTGTGTGTGTGTGTTTCCTATGGATTGTATGCTTTGCCCTTAGTAACCAGTAAGGGTTCTTTATGTATTGTGAATATAAATATTCTGTCACTTGTGCACCGTGAGTATCTTGGTGTGGTTTGTCTTTTTAAAGTTTAATGGCACTTTTATTAACAGAAGTTCTTAATTTAAATTTTATTACACTTGTTTATTTATTTAGTATGTATGCATACATGCCTCAGGGTATGTGCGGCACTCAGAGAAGAACTTTCAGGGGTCAGTTCTCTCCTTCTGCCATAGGGGTTCCAGGAATTGAACTCTGGTCCTCATGGTCAGAGCACAGCCATCTATCTCCCCTGCCCACAAGTTCTTAATTTTAGTGTAATTCGGTGTTTCCATATTTTTTTTGAGTTATCATTGTTTGTGTTTATAGTTAAGAAATTATTCATGGTGTCATGGTCATAAGAATCTCTCTTACATTATCTTTTAGAAGTATTGTTTTGCTTTTCACAGTTATATAGAGTGCGTAGGTTACATAGATTGCAAACCTCTGAGGTTTTGTGTGTGGTGTAGGACTGGTGGAAAATGTAATCCCTCATTTGTAAGCAGCTAATTCTATCAAAGCTCTCATCTTCTTCCTGCCACGCTCGTCACAGGTCAGTCCCATGCATGTACAGGTTTGTCTCTGAGATAGTGCTAGCATTTCCATACAAATATTAAAATCAATTTCACAAAGAGCTCTGGGTATTTTTGACTGGCTTGCATATCTGTAGATTTGAAGAGAGCTGACATGAGCATAGTGGTAATTCTTGTAATTCATAAATGCACTTAGTTTTTTTTTCTAAATAATATTTTTATATTTTCCTATGTAGAGACATTATACATCTTTTTATCAGATGTATTATTAACCTTTTTACTTTAAGACCCTCGTCAAAACATCTTAGGGAGCTATGAAGACGGCCCAGGGTGGGGTGGTTAGGAACAGTTGCTGCTGTCGTAGAAGCCCCAGGTTTGGTTCCCAGCCCCCACATGGCAGATCACTACCATCTGTAACCCAGCCCTCTTTTGGGCTTCACAGGCATTGCATACATGTGATGCACATGCACACATACAGGCATTGCATACATGTGACACACAGGCACACATGCAGGCAAATCACCTAAATACAAACTGGCTTTCTCTGAGTGGCCCTGGCTGTCCTGGAACTCACTCTGTAAACTAGGCTGGCCTCGAACTCAGAGATCCACCTGCCTCTGCCTCCTGAGTGCTGGGATTAAAGGCAGATGGTATTATACCATCTAAGAAATGTCTTTTTAAAGGATACTTAAAACTATTGCTATAATACTGAAGTTCCTTGTACTAAAAACCATACTTATTGAATGTCTGATGGCTTTGATGGCTGAACTCCACACTGTTTATTCTGGGGTTATTTGTTGCACTGGTTAGCAATGCCAATACAATGTTACACTATTTGTTGGTTAGATTATAACCTATGCTTCTCTTAATTCTCTTTTAGTAACTTTCCAGAGGCTGAACTATGTGTGCTTAAGCCACCACAGTCTGATGGGCTGGTGTTAGTCATTACATTCGCATTCTACCAGCCCTAAGACATCTTGTCTCCATTTAGACCCTTCTCCTGAATTATAGGTGGTCATGAGCCAGCATGTGGGCAATGGAATTGCTTGCTCTCTGTCAGAGCAGCAAGTGCTCTTACCCACTGAGCCATCTCTCCAGCCTCTTCCTGTAGAGCCTTCATGTCTTTCTTATTAGAACTGAGGTACAACACATAAAAAGTTTACTTAGATTTTTTATATTAAACATCTTAATTGTATGTGCATTTAAAGAAAGATTATTATTTCATAATATCAACATCTTTGGGTGGTTTTTTTTTGACATTTATTAGTTTGTGTGTATGTGTGGACCATGGCATACATGTAAAACGAAAACTGGCTCAAGTCAGTTCCTTCCAGCCTGTGGGCTCAACTCAGATGGCCAGGAGGTGACAAGTGCCTCTACTCAATGAGCCAATCTTTTTATATTCTTTTCTTTTTTTCTTCTTCTTCTTTCTCTTCTCTTCTCTTCTCTTCTCTTCTCTTCTCTTCTCTTCTCTTCTCTTCTCTTCTCTTCTCTTCTCTTTGAGACATGGTCTCTTTACATAGCCCTGGCTATCCTAAAACTTGATAAATAGACCAGGCTAGCCTCTAACTCACAAAAAATCCATCTGACTCTGTACCCCAAGTGCTAGGCTTAAAAGTATACCACTATGTCTAGCTTATTTTTATATTTTCTTTCTTCTCTTTTGAAACTAAGATAGTTTTGGTTAGAATGCAAAGAAATGGGTTTGGTGAGGACACATTCATATAACTGGCTCTTATTCTTCCCTTATAGCCCTCTCAGCTCTCTTTCCTTCTTTCCCCTTTTCTTTCCAAGACAGAAGGTCCACTACCTCTCCTGATCCTCCTTACTTTACTAGGCCTCCTCCTGCTCTCCTAGTCTCTCTGCTTTCATGCTACACACACACACACACACACACACACACACACACACACACACACACAGAGAGAGAGAGAGAGAGAGAGAGAGAGAGGCAGAGACAGAGAAAGACACCACAACTCAATAGATTCCACATATGAAATATTTAGTATTTGACTAAGTCTTGAGTCTTGATAGTTTTGTTCAACACAGTGATCTCCATTTCCATCTGTTTCCTATGAATGACATTATCTCATTCTTCTCTAGAGATGAATAAAATTTCATTGTGTACATGTACCGCATATTCTTTATCCATTCACTCATCTTTTGATAGACATCTAGCAAGGGTCCATGTTTTGGCTATTTTGAATTATGTGGCAATGAACACAGATGTGTAAAATAGCTCTGTGGTATGCTGCCTCAGAATCCATCAGGCACACAGCCAGGGGTGGAACAGTCGGGTCATATTGTAGTTCTATTTGGAGTTATGTTGCAAACATCCATATTGATTTCAACAGTGGCTCTCTTGGTTTACATTGTCATTAGCATATATCAGACCTGCCTGCCCCCTTCCTTGATAGAATTTATTATCACTTGTGTTCTTGATACTAGCCATTCTGATTTGGACAAGCGAGAATCTCAGAGTAGTTTTGATCTGCACTTCCTTAAACTGAGGATATAGAACACTTATTTTTTCTCTTCTTTTCTTTCTTTCTTTCTTTCTTTCTTTCTTTCTTTCTTTCTTTCCTTTCTTTCTTTCTTTCTTTCTTTCTTTCTTTCTTTCTTTTTTTTTGAGACAGGGTTTCTCTGACTAGCTTTGGCTATCCTGGAACTCACTCTGTAGACCAGGCTGGCCTCAAACTCAGAAATCCACCTTCCTCTGCTTCCTAAGTGCTGGGATTAAAGGCGTGTGCCACCACTGCCCAGCTTATTTTTTTTTTAAAAAAAACAACCCAGTCTCAAAAAACCAAAAAGGAGAGAAAGAAAGAATCAAAAGCCCATCTAGATTGCAAATGCTGTGTGAAGGTAGCATGGGGTTGCTGCCAGCTCTTGAGGGGATGCATGGTCAGTTCTTAGAAGACATCACTTGCTTTCTATGAAAAGTCCTTGTTATTAGGGACCTCCTCCTGGGTATAGGGAGGCAAAGGGGCTTTGCACACCATCGCCATAACTGATTGGTAAATGCCAACTCTAACATATGATACAATGAGCACTCCCCCCCCCATTACACACTGTGCTTAAGGGGGTGCCTTGAGGAGGCACAGGCAACTGGACCACAATACTCTTCTACAGCAGGTGACCATGGCAACTGCCCCTTCCCTCATCTGTCGCCACCAGGATCACCCCTTCTACTTACACATCACCTTTACTGTACCTTCCCTTTCTGGGATGACAATGGTTAATGGGGATGACTCACATTTGAGAGCTCTGAGTGGGGTTTTTATCTGTTTTTGTCACCGGTTCCTGGTACCTTGGTGGCCATGACCCGAGAAAAGCCATCTTAAAAGGCACGAAAGGCTTCTAACAGATGCTGTCTGACCCTACTTAAATAAACCTTGACTATGCAAACCATGAATGCCCACTCAAAGGCCAAGCATGTGCATCAGTGGTGTGTATTCTCAACTGTTTGAGTCAGGCTGTACTGCGGCACAGCCTCATGATGAAGTGGGGCAGAACTGTCTGTCAGGGCACATGTCAGCATGAATGAGTGAGGGTGTCCATGATGCTGGGGTGTGGAGCTTTCAACCCTGGATGCTGATGCTGCAGAGAGAGATTTGAGAGCTTATGTCTGAGCACCTCAGCTCTTAGAAACAACACAGCATACCTTTCAAGAAAGCCAGGGTGTCAAGGGCACACGAAGAAACTATGTACCGACAGGAAGGGCCCTGAATGTCCCAGAACCAGAATGACAGAGAGCAGTGGCTACTCCAGGTTAAGGCAGCCTTACCTGATCATTTCTCCCGGATGTTCCAGGGGATGGAGAGATCACAGGGCTACCTAAGACAGCCAGGAAAAAAAGAAGAGCAACCTGCCAGCCGGAAAGAATGTGGGGAAAGCCAGAACCAGCAGCTTGAAAAGAAATCCAGGAACTTACAAGAACATTTCCAAAGTTACCACGTGATCTGAAGACTGCAGGTCCTCCTGAAATCTCCCAGAATAGCCAGAAGCCTTTGGATTCTTAACTTAATCCAAAGATGGAGAGTGGCCTCCATTGCTAATGACTGATTTTTCATTTCTCGTAAGTCCTGGTGAGCAGGCATAATTCTAGACTTGACTGAGCCTGGCTAAGGTGTCAGTCAGGTTCACTATACTCTTGTCTTCAGCAGTGTGAACTGAAGAACTGGAGGGAAGTTTGTGGGAATGTGGGGGACTGCTTCTACGTGAGTGGGTGAGAGAGGCAGGCCTACCCTCAGAGTCAGTGCAAGAGGCCACACAGAGAAGCGAAGCAGAAACACTTGTTTCATTCACTCAGAACTCCCAGCAGCTGTCATGTCTTACAGGAGAAGGCTCTGGCACGCCCCTTTCCACCAGCACAAGGCCTGATCCACCGATACTTTTGACCACTGGCCTTAGTTCTGACTTTGGAAGGTGGTGTGGTAACTTGCTTTGAAAATAGCTTTACGTTTACAACCATCTTAGATTTTTCTATCACTGTGAAGAGACACTATGACCCCAGCAACTATTTTTATTTATTTATTTATTTATTTATTTATTTGCATGGTTTGTTTGTTTATGTGCACTGTCGTGTTTTGCTTGAATTACAGACAGTTGTGAGCTGCCATGTGCATGCTGGGAATTGAATCCAGGTCCTCTGGAAGAATAGCCAGTGCTCTTTACCACAGAGCCATCTCTCCAGCCCCGACCATAGCAACTCTTATTAAAGGAAAACATTTCATTGGGGCTGGCTTACAGTTTCAAAGGGTTAGCCCATTATAGTCAGGGTGAGAAGCATGACGTGTCCAGGCAGACGTGGTGCTGGAGAAGGAGCTGAGAGTTCTACATCTTGACCCACAGACAGCCAAGTAGTGACTGTGTGCCCCACTAGGCCTAGCTTGAGCATATGAGACCTCAAAGCCTACCTCCTCAGTGACACACTTCCTCCAATGAGGCCACACCTATTTCAACAAGGCCACACCTCCTTATAGTGCCACTCCCTATGGGCCAACCATTCCCACATATGAGTCTATGGGAGGCAGTCCTATTCAAACCACCACAGGTATATTCTGCAACTGTAATTTTTTTTTAAGTCTCTGCATTCCCAGATCATTACATAAAAAATTATTACTCATGAAAATGAGCACAACCTACTCTGAACACGGGCCCTATTGTGAATTAGACACTCCTACATGGGCCAATTTCCAGATGTTCCCAGAGCGCTGAGTTAGGACAACGTTACAGGCCTGCTTTATATAGCGCTGTCATAAAACACACTTCTGGAGTGGACTTGATTTTCCCCCAGATACTCATAGTCACCTCCCGCTCAGAGCCGCTCGCCCCTTGAAATATACATTTTACTGTGTTTGTTTTATTGTGGTGTTTTCTACTGCAAAACAGAAGAGCTGGACGCCAGCGTTTTTACTGGGAGCCTGAGAAAACGTTACTAGAAAACTTACATTGAAAATTCAATTTTAAACACAGGAACTATTCCTAGGGATGCGGTTGCAGCGGGAGAAAGAATCCTGTTTTCAGCTCACATAAGTAAGAGAATAATTTAGGAAAACGCAATAATCTCCGAATCCCCTCACCCCCATTTTTAAGACAGGGTCTCGCTATGTAATCCCGGCTGGTCTCAAACTCACAGCGTCCCACTTGTCTCTGCCTCCCGAGTGCTGGGATTAAAGGCGTGACCCTGAACCCCTTTACGGTTCTATAATCACATTTACCCCACCTGCCCTGCCCTTACCACTGGTGACTTTTTGGATGAAAGTTTGGCCCATAATTTGGTAAAGTAGTTTCTGTCTGTTGAATCCAAGAATTCAACCGTACTGGACTTCCTAGAATAGTCTTCGCATTTCAGGTAAGACGACGTCTTAGTATCTGGTGAGGAAAACATAAATTTGTGAACGAAACATCTGACAGAGTAAATTTCTTGATGTGACATGACAGCGATGTTTTATATTTTATTTCTTCAAACACAAGAAATTGTGTACTTAAAGTTTGTGCATTTCAACTTGGAAATAAATAAGATACATTTTACAGTAACGATAAAATTAATGCTGGCCTATAGCATCCAGAAGGCACAACCACTTGGAAGGTAACCAGTGCTCAGTCAGCACAGGTTTGAACCTTTCCTTTAGAAAACCCAGAGATGGTGGCGCAGTGGTGGCGCACGCCTTTAATCCCAGCACTTGGGAGGCAGAGACAGGACGATTTCTGAGTTCAAGTCCAGCCTGGTCTACAGAGTAAGTTCCAGGACAGTTCTACACAGAGAAACCCTGTCTCAAAAAAACAAAAACAAAAACAAAAACAACCCCCAAAAAACAGAGATATAGAATACACATTTCTAGTCACACTCATAAAGACAGGTGCTGAGTTTCAGTCCTTTGAGATGTATGGAAGCATCAAGCATTTTAGGAGCATTGCTTACAAAATGCTAAAATAAAGAACTCTGACATGTATCATTAGCTAATATGCTTAACTAAGAGATGTGGGAAACTCGCTGTACTAGCTGGTTTTGTGTGTCAACTTGACACAGCTGGAGTTATCACGGAGAAAGGAGCTTCAGTTGAGGAAATGCCTCCATGAGATCCAACTGTAAGGCATTTTCTCAATTAGTAATCAAGGGGGAAAGGCCCGTTGTGGGTGGGACCATCTCTGGGCTGGTAGTCTTGGTTCTATAAGAGAGCAGGCTGAGCAAGCCAGAGGAGGCAAGCCAGTAAAGAACATCCCTCCATGGTCTCTGCATCAGCTCCTGCTTTCTGACCTGCTTGAGTTCCAGTCCTGACTTCCTTTGGTGAGGAACAGCAGTATGGAAGTGTAAGCCGAATAAACCCTTTCCTCCCCAACTTGCTTCCCAACTTGCTTCTTGGTCATGATGTTTGTGCAGGAACAGAAACCCTGACTAAGACACTCGCCCTCACCCAAAGCCCACAGGAAACATCTGTGCTCAGCAGAAGCATGGTCTCTATCAGGGGAGAAACAGTTCTAGGTGAGGGTGAGAAGTCGGGGATGGGCAAATGGGCATAGATGCCAAGAAGTCAGAGGTACCGAGGGCTAAAGCTCACACCCCTGACCTAAGATGGAAGGCAGGTTCTCTGAACTGGGCAGACAAGGCCTGGGCTCTTTGGCATGGCGAGAAGCTGCAAAGAAGGTATCTGGAACTCAGCCCACAGATGGAGGAACTGTACACACAGAGATGCGACAGAGATGCGCCTGGCCAGAGGATAGAAATACCTGTAAAAACATGAGACCTCGAGGTTGGTTTTTAGAGTGATGGCTTACCACACACAGAGCCTTCGGGGTGACCCGCAGCTCTGAGCAGCTGGGCATGGTGGCATCCATCTACTTGTAAGGCCAGCTCTTGAGGCGAAGAGATAGGAGGGTCAAAGTTCAAGGTTATCCTTAGCAAAAAAGAGCACTTGAGGCCAGGCCAAACTATGTGAGATGCAGTCTCAAGGAAATTACTAGAGAAGGGGGGATGGGGCTGAGGTGGGAGAAGGGCAGGGAACTATCCTTTGTATGGCTGTGCTGTGTGCTGGGACTGAACACGAACTTGAACCCAATTGTGATCGCCTGAAACTAATAAAAGAAAGCGAATGCTACTTCTAAGTAATCCCGGCAGGAGTCTAGAATTCCGCATCCCAACACCTGTGAGAGCGGAGAGTGATTCTCTGGTGCAGTAGATGGTCCGGGCACAAAGCCCAGGAAATCTAGGGAAGGAGGAAACTCAAGAGGTACATTAAGGAAACCATACTTATCACAACAAAACGGATCAAAAGGAACGGCATGGGGAACAGTCTTCCCCGGGTCTTCTGGATAACAGTCACTCGATCCGTATCCCTGGGGCACTTACCGCGTGGTGTATGATGGAGACAGGAATAAATAGAAACTCCTTAACCTGTGGGGACTTTACTAAAGCTGCAGGCAGACAAATAACACAGTTTTAAAGGTTAGAGGATAAACACAATGAAGTCAGCTAAAGGGATAGAGACAGCATGGTGGTCAGAAGAAGTCCTCTGAGGAGGGTGGGGTGAGAAGGGAAGACTTATCCATTCTCTGTATGGAAGAGAGACTTCAGAAGTTTAAAGATCTAAAGGAAGAAAACATTCAAACACCTTGAGGGGTGCCTAATGAACACGAGGCAGTTTTATACAAAGAGCCAGAAGTAGGCTTGATAGATGCCCCAGTGTAGGGGAATCGAGGGCGGGGAGGTGGGAGTGGGTGGGTGGAGGAGCACCCTCATAGAAGCAGGGGAAGGGAGGATGTGATAGGGAGGAAAACCGGGAAAGGGGATAACATTTGAAATGTAAATAAAGAAAATATCCAATTAGGAAAAAAAATTAAATTGTAAAAAAAAAAAAAAGTATGGAGGTATCAGTGTTAAGAATTCTCTGCTTGGGTAACTGGATTTCTATGTGTGGAAGTGTGGGTTATTTCTGCAGCTGTATGTTTCTTGTGCTTTCTCTTTGTTTTCTGTTTGTTTTGTCTTATTCTGACTTGTTTTAATTTTATCTTATTTTATTTTTATTATTTTTTAGGTGCCCAATTGTTTTCTAATAAAAGAAAGAAAGGAAAGAAAGAAAGAAAGAAGAGAAAGAGAAAGAAAGAGAAAGCTAGAAGAAGGAAGAAAGAAAGAAAGAAAGGAAAGAAAGAAAGAGAGAAAGAAAGAAGAGAAAGAGAAAGAAAGAGAAAGCTAGAGGAAGAAACAAAGGAAGAAAGGGTACAGATTTGGGATTTGGGTGGGTGGGGAGGTGGGGAGGATCTGCAGAGGAAACATAATCAGACTATATTTTATGGAAAAAATCATTTCCAAGTAAAAATCAACCAGACTTCAGCACTAAGGTTGGAGAGATGCCTTAGTGTCTGCCACAGTGTATAAAACCTGAGCTTGGTTCCTTAGCGTCCACACAAGTCTGCTGTGCAGTGCATGTCTGTTACCTCAATGCTGGGTGTGTGGGCACATAGGCAGGAGGGTCCTTGGTGCTTGCTGGTCATCAGTCAACTCTGGGTTCTGTACTTAGGCGTATACACACACACACACACACACACACTCACATATATACTTCCCAGCTGCACTCTCCTCCTAAAATTCACTGTAGCTAAAAAAGATGGATAATGGAGGAGGTATGCCCATGTTTGTTTGCTTTCTCTCTCCTCTCCTCTTCTCTCTCTCTCTCTCTCTCTCTCTCTCTCTCTCTCCCCCCACTTGTCCTCTTGATTGGAATATGATGGGAAAGACCAGAAGATTCTAGCCAAATTGAGTAAAACTTGTGTAACTGCTCCATATTTTCATTATCTTTTCATTTGCTGACTAATAATAAGCTCATTGCCAGGAAGAGGTTACCTCTCCTGGAGCTGTTACCAGTAGGGTCCCATAGACCACCAAACCTTACAGGCTGCTCTTTCTCTTGGTTACTCCCTACACTTTAGCAGTAAGACCCTACTGTTGACCACCACAAGCTTAAGTCATAGAACATGAAGAAATGGAGCTGGTGGTGCTAACCTAGAAACTTCATTGCTCCTGGCTAGTTTTCACAGTGTTGGAACGTACTCTGCATACTACCAAAGGAGAAGCAGTCACCATTCGTACCCAGCTGTGAACCCTGAGAGGTTCGAGGATGAATGTTCTGGCAAGAGATGCCCCTGACACAATAGCGGCAGAAGCACCATGGAATAACCAACCACTCTCTGGTTGGATTTAAGGCCTGCTCCTTAACTTGGAACTCATACCTGGCACTGTCATCAGGAACTGTGGCTAGTCAGATTACAGGTCAGGGCAGAACCTACTACAGCAGTAAAGCTGAATCCAGGTGCTTTATCGTAGATCAGAACATCCCTCAAATCTCAGCAGAGAAGCTGCTTTTTGCAGTAGAAGGTGATTAACACAGAGACCCACCAACAGTCAAGATGCAGAGAATAAGCGACTGTGGAATCCTTTGTCCTCACTAGGGCATCTATGTCACACTCACTGTCCGCAAGGCTCAGGGATCATTGTGGAAGAGGGAAGTGTAAAGATCATAAGAGCAGTGGATGCCTAACACAAAAACAGTGTTTTCCAGACACACAAGGCAGCTGCACATATGAACTCACAGGATCTATGACGCAGTGCATAGCTCAAGGAATCCAGGAAGGATGGAGGTGGCCATGAGGTCCCACTATTGCCATGGGAGGATGCTGGGGCTGGGGAGGTTTGTTCTCTCCTAGGCGGTGTCCCCCAGGTTGCTTGATCAGCGGATGGCCACATGCATACAGGCAGCACAAATAGGACGTCGTGTGTTTAAAAACTGACCAGGACACAAGAGTTGGGTGGACATGGAAGAGGGTGTGGACTTGGGAGGAGTTAGGGGAAGGAGGGTGAATATCATCAAAGTTCAGTGTATGAGATTTTCAAAGATTTAATAAAAATATTTTTAAAAGATAAAAACTAAAGACCAATTTCATTGAAATAACTGCCATGGAGAAGATCATAAATCACATATATGGTGTACACTCCTCATTTCCTATCTACTGGATCTTTCTCACGGGACTGTATTATATATAAGCTAATTCAAAATTGTGTTTTCATGTGGGCTTCTTTTCCTCACTTTCTAAGACACGAGCCATCTGTCCCATCGTGTGACACAGCCACATTCACTCTGACTGTAGTGCAGCTGTCATTCTAACCACTTAATGTCTTACTAGCTGGCAACACAACATCTGAGGCACAGACAATGTGTTTATATTACTTAAACCACATTATAATGCCACAATTTTAGTGACTTGAACTCCAGTAAAGAAGAGTTTCATATCATTTAAAATATATTTTCTTAATACATCAGAAGACAAAAGATCTCCCTTCTTAGTAAAAAAAAAAAAAAAAAAAAAAAAAAAAAAAAAAAAAAAACGAGAGAATTACCCATGGTACAATGCCCTGCCTCAAACTTCCTGAGTGTCATCTTAAGTCAAAGTATCTAAATTTAGGTGTACCTTGAGGCAATGCTTAAAAAGCATGTAAACTACTTTATAGTCCACAAAAGACACAAGCCCTTCATTTATATAGGCCAGTTAAATTTATTTAATTGCCTACGGTGAAGCGTAAATGCGTTTAATGGAGCGTGGTGGATTTTAAAGTTGCTTTATGGATAGGATCATTACCAGATGCAGGGCAATGCAGAAAGATATGGAAATAACTGGAATGTAGTTCCACATTATCTAAAATGACTTACACCTTGTATTTAGACACATTCCTTTGAAGTTAAATGACTTAAATACTATTTGCACAATGCATCTTAAAGGAATAGGCACAGAATCCAATCTGATCATCACATACAGTAGAGACAAACTATCTAGGAACAAGTCATGTGCGTGCATGCTTACCAGTGCACCACACAGGCTACCTAGGGTAGTTCACACACAGGGCAGGAGAAACCAGCCTATGTTAAGGATGGGGTAGCACAGGCAATCACGCAGGTCAGTAAGGACAATTCAATTGCCTCGTGGCAACCAGACTGTGAATAATATGACCAGTGAACGCTGCAGCTTATTAACCAGTGTTTCTCTGGTAGTCAGACGACTTACACGAGGCTCATCATTCTTCCAAAGGAGACTCTGTGAATAGCTAAACAAAAGTCTGAAAAGGAATTGTACTTTAACTAGTTCTCTCTTCGAAAGGAACAGTTTCTGGAAATGGATGACTTGGGAAATAGGCTCCAGTTTTCAGAAAGAAAAAAAAAAAATTGCAGTACCCAACGACTTCAAAAGTATTCATTTTCTTCCTCCCACGCAAAGAAGGCTCTAAAAACATGCAGTTTTATTTTAACTAAGAGTAATTTACCCCTGCCACGATTAATACATACACACAAGTAAACTCCCACAACCCTTTACAAGAAATATGCATAGAAATATACATCATGAATATACAAGCATGAAAATGACTCACAACAAATTAAAACATAATAATGCGCTATAGAATGTAAAGTATTTATTTCTAATAGAACTGCTACACAATTTGTGTTGGGAAATGAAAAACATTGGGTTCATTAGGGAGTATTTCCACAAAACTGAAGGTACCAAAAGAAGCTATTTTTCCAAGGCAGAATTGCATCTCAAAAAACATCATGTCTATTTGTGTACTAAGAAAGGAATAATAAGAAGTAGAAAAATCATTTCATATAATGCCCATGATAATTTTCCATAGCAAAATAAGATTCTATGTACAAAGAAAGCAATCTCATAAATCCAAGGAAATAGAGTAATAATGTTCATGTTCCAATGGCAAAATGAATACATTTGCTAAAATATGCGAACAGTGAGGTGCTCTATTCTTCGGTGTCCAATCAAAGGGATAGCTAGCTATTTAAACAGAAACAGACTCCACACCAGGAAAAAGACGCATGAGAAAATATATTCATATACAGAGAAAATGAAGTTCAAAACCTTTTCTTTCTTCCAGACTTTATATTTTGTAATGTCTTCAATGGCGCTCAACCAACAAGCCAGCATTCAGATACTGCATTCAGAATGTTCCAATTAAAATGTACGATAATGACAGAACGTTTTACAAAATGAGTAAGTTTATCATAAAGTTGTTAGTGGATGCTTTGAAGGAAATAAACTATGGGGCGGCAGGGCAAATGTCAAGAGGGGAAGGTTGGTTTATACAATCTGTAGTATATGGGAAACTGGAGTCAGGGGGAGCTAGCAGTGACAGGCAGGAGGGGACAGAAATCCACAGGGAGCATTAATGCAGGCCTAAAGTTTCCTTTCCTTTGACCAATATATCTGAGTAAATATTTCTGATGCCCCACACTGCTGCATCTGAAAGTGAGTGCCTTGCTGCTAACCTCCCTTGACTTAAGGGACCCTCTTTCCTCAGCCTCTTAAGTAGCTGGGAGCCAGGGTCATACTGCTGCACCTGGCCCAACTCAGCCTTAGGAACAATTTTCTCTTAGGCACTATTTTATCGCTTGCTTTCCCCAGCAAAGGCTTTTCTGCCTTTCTCCACTTGGATGTTTAGCTTTGTTCTTGGAAACTGAGGGTTCGTAGATCCAGGAGTAAAAGCCACCACAAAGAGAAAACAAAACAGCTATTACCCAGACACGTAATGGTGATGAGGCAAGCATTTGCTCTCTATACAGTAAAATATATTTGATATCATCAACAAGGTAACAATAAAAAGAACAGATAGCATTTATTGAGCGTGTACTATAGGCCAGCTGTTATCCTAAGAGTTTGATGTGTATGCCACAAGGAGATTCACCATTGGCTCCAATTTGATGCCCCCACCCCTGTCTTCTGCAGTGGCAGGTTGCCTGTGAATGCCTACTGAGGAAGCCCTCTATCTTAGGAATATTATACTGAAGTATCATTTTTCTAATATCATTCTAGTTTTGTCTAAGCTCTTTAATTTAGACAAGGCTGAAGTCATGAAGGGATTTTCAGAGAAGATTGTTTCACTTAACAAACACTTCCACTTAAACAGGATACATTGTCCTGTTCTAATTCATGATCGAATGTAATATTCTTTTGCTGTTTATGTGTTAGTGCTAACGAACGCTCATCTCGGTACTAACCATGTAGCAGATGTTGTTCTGGGCACTTTCAGTACACTCCCTCCCTCACTCCTGACTGTATTGTATGTAGTGTGCCTCAAGTTTCCAGGGATGGTTTTGACATTCAGTGTCCTTTGTAATTGAGAGTTTCTAAGGTTACAATCATTAGCATCATTTTGATGCTCATGACCGATATCGCGTGTTGTCACCACAGTAGGCCTTAAGCCTAGCGGTCTGCATTAGCTATCAGCTAACATTAGCTACCAGCACACAGAAAGAGGGGCAGGCATTTGCTCTCTTCTCTGGATACTTAGTCAACACAAAACCATTATTTCAAACCCTACCACACACGTAGATTCATTTATGGATAAATTGTGCTGGATACCGTATCAACAGCTCAGTGACCTGAAGAGGAACTCAGAGGCTCCTTTACTGTAACAGTGTTGTTTATAGGGTTGTCATGGCGCTGAGGGCATGGGGACTGACTATTTAGTGGTAGCATTACCATTGATAACGAATGTTTTGAAGTGTTTTGTAAGCTTTATATAAGAGCTTATAGCTATGTATAGGAAGCTTGGATATATTCAGGCTGATGCCAACAATAACAAAAGGCGTAACTGCCAGAATGCCAGCTCCTGTTCCCCGAGAACTCAGTCTGAGGTGAGGTTAGACTATCCAGCCAACCTGAAGGGAGACAGAGAAAGCAGGAGACCTGGCAAGCAGGCCCTAGGAACTGGACTACAATGTGCAGACTACAATGTGAAATTGATTTAGTAGGCCACAACCTACTGCATTTAAAAATTTAAACTCAACACCATAGAAAATACAAGTCCATCGCCTATGAAGGGTGTCTTAGAATATTTTATTTCCTTTATGTAGTTGTGTTTACTGGGTTGTGATACTGTGAAATATACTTCTATCTATGGAACTTGCTCCAAAAACATTCTTTAGGCCAGGGAGCTAGTGGATACTAACAGCATTTCATTTTCTACTACAAAAACACTCTACTTAATGAAAAAGGCATCCTGATTTTTCATAACCAACAAGTAGACCAGTTGTTCTAAGTGGATCATAGATCATAAAGAAAAACAGGCTCCATCCATACTATAAAATCACCCAAGATAGAAGCTTTTTCGTAAGGTGATACATCTGACGCCCGGAGGAGGCCATTCTGTTTCTCTGCAGATCACCTTGGACTCTTAGAAAGTTCTTTATTATGTCAAATTGAAATAGACTAAATAGACATGGCAGAAAATTTAGAAAGTACCAAAAACATAAATGAGAGAAAAAAAATTGCCACAACTTAGTATTCTGGAACTAACACAAGCGCCAAGTTGACCGTACCTTCTTAACCCTCTTTCTCCCTCATATGTAATGAACACTGTTTTTCAAAAAAAAATATTTTACATGGTTATAATGGCAACATAAGGCAGATGTCTATGTTGTAAATGTATTTCAAAAATTCTATTACATAGAGTATTTCTAACCTTCATTGTAAAATTTGATATGAACATTCTCGTGTACTTTCCTTCATGGTAACCCTTGGATCTAAATGGTCAGACTAAAAGTGTGCAAACTGTAACTCTTTGACAGAGGGTGGAAAACTGTTCTTCAGAAAAGTATGCTCATCAACTTCCTCACCCGGACAGGCCTTAACCTGTTTTATATGTCCCAGCCTGCTATCTATCAAAAAAGTCTGTTCTGTTTTAACTTACAATGAGGCTACATTGTTACTGACATACTTATGGGACAACCTTTACTTCCTTCTTTTGTGAGCTATGATTGTGCCTTCTCTGTCTTGTGGGAGCTCAGCTCTTTCCATGTGTGCAGAAGGCTCTTATACCTGGTGGGAATGCCCTCATCCTTTGAGCACTAAATGCCAGACTTCCCTAAGAAGGTGTCATTATGAGTACAGTGACTTTTAAAGCCAACCCTGGCTTTTCTTTTCCTCTCTAAAGATCATTTTGTGACAAACCCAGGTGGAGGCGATGTGAACTTTGCAGGTTGGTGCAGATGGAGAAACGATCATTTTAAATATTTATTCTCTGCATTGAAAATTACATTTTTTCCTTGTAGCAAGGTAATCAATACTAGCCGCAAAAATCCCCGCAGTCTTTCCCACTCCTCTGAAAATGTCCAACAGCAGTGAGTCTGAGGCATACAACTTCAAACCACAGAAATAAAAGAAGCACAAAGAAAAAAAACAAACCCTTTCTTATTATTATGAATTCCAGGCCTAGAGCCCCCTTACAGCAGAGAGACACTTGCTTAGTGTGTCCACTCCAACATGAATGAAAAAGGCAGCCACAAGGGCCTCCAAACAGCAGCCAAAGAGGACACCTGATGTGATTCTGAAGCCTGCTAACCAGGTGAGGCTCTGGTTCCTTACAGCACCCCGAATGCCATATCCAGAAAATGAGTGGCGACCTGGGCATCGGGGCCCACCCCTTTAATCCCAACACTCAGGAAGCAGACACAGGTGGACCTCTCTGAGTTCAAAGTCCACCTGGTCTATATAGCAAGCTCTAGTCCAGGAAGGGCTACACTGTGACACCCTCTCAAAAACAAAAAAAGAAAGAAGGAAGGAAGGAAGGGAGAAAGAAAAGGAAGGAAGGAAGGAAGGAAGGAAGGAAGGAAGGAAGGAGGGAGGGAGGGAGGGAGGGAGGGAGGGAGGGAGGGAGGGAGGGAGGGAGGAAGAGAAATGGAGGCAACCCTTTGCTTGCTGTCTTTTATAATCCACCCCCTCTACAGCTAAGCTAAATGAGCATTTGGCCTTCCCTGACACCAGTGCCATCTTTCAGGCCCTTGCCTCGCCCTGTCCTGACTCCCACCATGATGTGCCAGTCATTCTGCCGCCAGGATTGTTTTTCTTAACTTTATCTCTGAAGTACAGATTGAAGCACCCAGCCCTCCCTTTGCTGCTACAAGATGTGGCTTCCCAAGCTCCTTCTCACAGCACGGGTTGGATAGGCCTACAGGTCACCTGGCGGCTGGGCCCTTAGGAGACACTAGCTGCCCCTGCCTGTGTATTTAGGCAACAGGAAGCATCCTCTACCCCATCTATGCGCAACCAATTCTACAGCCCTGCAGGTTTGGCTGAGGCATTGGCTTTTCCCTGGAGTGTTTCCTGGGACAGCTCTAGTAGGCTGCACTCCGTGGCCTTCTCAGAGAGCACTCTTACTACAATCTAGAAAAGCAGACCAACAGGTTTTCTTATCTGTGGGGTGCCACATAAATCTCAGCATGCTTTGGGGCTCCCAGGTACCCTAATTACATGAACCTAATTGAATGGACCTTTGTCAGACCCGTCAGCATCGTCTTACTCCACACCTAGCCACCATCACTATGTCTGGCTCAGAGAAAGTGCTCCACAAAGGCTTACTTGAGAATGACTTTACTTAATAAACATAAATTACTCTCAAAAATCATTCTATAGCTTTTTATGTTGGAGAAGGGAGATAAATCAGAAGATAACGTCTAATATTGTAGTTACAAGAACAGCCTTGTTCGCTGAGAGGCTCCGTTACATCCCTGATTTAAAAAATATCAATGTCCTCTATTGCACTTGACATAACATTTGCTAGTCATACAGGCTTGTGGACACATAGCTTTTATATTAAGACAAGACACAGGCTCTAGTCATTCTCTACATGATCAAATACGGGACAGCAAACATAGCTTCAGAACATTCCTGTATACATGGTTATCATTCAATGATTATCTTCTAACATTTTTTTTTAAAGAGTGGAATTGAGGGCTGATGTCTATCGGCAATTATCCTTCCTTCTGGAAATGTAAGTGTCCATCTAGAGCGGTGGACCCAGTGGGCTGTGGGTGGTGGTGGCCATGCCCAGGCCAGAGTTGTTGGTTGGAAATGAATGTTTGATCAAAGAGGCAATCGGTCTTTCCTTGGATTTTCTTTTAAATTTTAGGATTAAGGATGATTTAGATTAACGTCTTTATAACAAAGGTAAGAGATGCCACCGGATGTAATTGGAGAGTTGTTCGTGTTCATGTCCCTGCTATGTAGAGAGAATGGCTTTAAACCATCTGTAGTTTAAAGAACGAAGCCAACATGGAGAACAACAGAAATGAGAATTGATGTGGGTCCTAGGCTCTTGCTTGGTCCAGAAGATAACGAGACCCCTGGTGATGTTCAATAGCTGACCCCTTGTTTCTCTGAGAGCCCTGACCTACCTGTGTCCTTCTGGTAGTTTGGTTATATGAGATGTACACATACTTCCTGCTAATAGCTTTCCACAGGCTAGCCCTGGCTGCACCTTAGTCATTGACAGGAATATAAGAGAATAATATGGAGAGATAAATGAAAACTGATTCCCCTGAATTTTCTCCCCACAAATTTCTTGGGATTCAATCAGATGCTGTGGCATGAGGAAGGCATGAACCATGAGATTCCTATTTGAAGATAGAAGGAAGGTATTCATTTGGAAAAATGTAGAAACAAAAGGAAGTTTCATAACATAGACCAATGCTCAAACCTTCGGCTCGGCCAGTGTCTGGCTTGTAGAGATGCACTCTCACAAGTGAACTGCAGGTTGGCAATCCTTAAAAACAGCAAGGTTTCTTTTTGCAGAGTTCCTTTTGCTGCAGTCCCCCCCCCCCCCAATAATGTAAAAAGCACGAGGAAAATTTCTAATCTAGAAGTGAATTTTCCTAAGGAAGACGGCAATCTGCCCGGGTTCAGCCATGAAATCCCATTGACATTTGTAGTCGAACGCGAGGACCTCTTGATGACACCAGTCATCAAGTGTTCTAGACTAAATTGCTGGCAGCAACCAGCCAGCAGTCTTCCCCCAAGGCTGTCCCATGAGAAGCAGAATTACAACGACTTCTGGGACCCCGCCAAGCAAGGTGCTGACCAGTGGCTGCAGATGGAAGCCGTTGGACTTGCATCCACTGACAACACAGCTTCTCCGGAGCCAAGGCTCACACTTTGATACTCTGACTGCCCCTGGCTCGCAGTCTTCCTGTCCGGCTACCCTGATCCTCCTCTGACACCTGATTCTGGGGAGCAGTAGGACTTCTGTCCTGTGCTACACCTCCATTTTTTCGGGTTCGTTTTTCTTTGGATTGCTGCTTCGATACAAGTATGCTGTGCCTCTGGGCATAGCTCTGTCTGTTCTCCCTGGTGTCCCTATGGGCTTGTGTCTCTTTGACCCGCAGCTGGCTAGGGACCGCAATCTCCTCGCCTACGGGCTTCCCCGCAACCTCTCTCTTCTGAGACTTTTCCCCTTTTTGAGCCTGTTCCCTTTCCCCGGGATGCAGCACGGGAGCAGAACCCTCCTGCGCAGACTTGGCAGGGTCCTGCGGCGGCTGACCCTCTCCTGTTGGCTGATCCTCACCGAGGGCAGTTTCATTTCCTTCAGACATTTCTCCGCTAGGGGATGTGCGTGTGGACTGAGCCACGTCCTTAGGGGTGGGATTGGTCTGGGCCTTCTTTCTTGGCTTGCGTGCTTTGTGGTTTTTCTCCTGGTTCTGGGGGTCTGCTGGCACTGGTTCAGTGTGGCTCGGAGAAGACCTGAAGTCAAGAGGGTCTGATTCATTTCTTGGAGTTGGCTTGCCGTGGGATTCTAGCTGCGGGGCTGTCTGAGAGTTCCCATCTGGCATCTTTCTCTGCTGTGGCGACTCTTTAGCTGTCTCTCTTTGCATGAGGCTTTTTTTCCTCGTTCCTTTCTGCTTAGTGAGCCCCTGGCTGTGAGGTGTGGCCTGCAGATCTAGAACCTTCTTACTGGAGGCACGGCCTACTTTCGGAGTTTTCTTTTCCCTTGCGGGCTTCGAAGCAGGCCTTGGCTCGGTGTTCTGAGGAAGCTGGGGTTCCGTGGAGGGAGCAGGAATAGTTGGGAGCCGGACTGTGGGTGCCTCCTCTTCCTGGGATGGGTTGGGGGTGTGCTGCTGGGCTTGTTCCTGGACTGGGGGGCTAATAAGTGGGAGCTTCGCCTCACTGGCTTTTCCTACCTGGGCTTGCTGTGGGCTGTGGACTGTATGGGGGCTCGAGTTTCGGGGTGGTTTGGATTGGGGCGGGCTGATGGGAGGAAGCTTACTGGGGTCTCCATCCTGAGCTGGAAGAGATCTGGGAGAGGGATTCGGGGTCTGATCTGAGCTTGTCCCCAAAGCCTCTTCCCTGCTGGGAGAGAGAAGCTTGGGTGTGGGTCTCCGGCTCTGGAGAGGAGCCAAGGTCTGGGGCTGTGGCAATCTGGTAGGAGCCAGCCTGCTTTTCGGAAGCAAGGCTACTGGCTGTTCCCTGACTTTTGTGGTTGAGTCTTGGGGAGGTGGAATTTCTGGGTAAGGAGTACCGGCCCGCATAACTTCTGCTTTGGGGGTTCCCTCCTTCAGAGGTTGTTGAGATCCCCCAGTAGGCTTCTCTACTTCAGCATGGGAAGGATCTTCTGGAACACTGTGCGTGGAGCTCCTGGGTGCAGGGTTGGCTGACTCGGTTTCTTCATCCTGCACTCTCTGAGGACTGAGGGAAGCTGGGTCAGCTCGCTGTGCAGGTTCAGATAGGGCTGGGTTGCTAGGGGCTACTTTGGTCTCTCCGGATTCCTTATCCTGGTCTGGCTGAGGGCTGAGTGTGGGAGCAGGAGCAGGCTGCTGAGGCGGCTCTTGAGACACAACAGCGGAAGACTGGTCTGCTTTTAGCACGGGTGGCCCAGGCTCATCTTCGGGGCCATCCATCTCGGTGGTTATTTTTGGAGGAAGGTTGGCTGGCTGGCCATCCTCTCCCTTCACCTTTGGTGGTAAGTCCTGGGCCTGCTGAGGAATACCAAGTGTTGAAGAACTGACCTGCTGAGGTAGATTGGTCTCCTCCTCAGGGGGTTCGCCCTCCTCAGTTAACTCCTGGCTCTGTGGGAGAGTGGGGTCCTGATTTTCAGGGACCACTGCGTGAGTCTGCACTTCCAGGAAAGCCTCTGTTTTCTGGCCATCGGCTTGTAGTCTTGCCAAGCGCCTGGGGGAGGGGACCAGGTGTGCGGGGACCCCAGAGGCGGTCTTCTTGCTAGAGGGAGCTCCTGCTTTAATATAAAGAGAAGTTAGCTACAAAGGCTCTTTCCTGCTAGAAACTAACATCAAAAACCCTGTTTTCCTGTGGTGATGCACAGGGACCCTTAAAACAAGAAAACCACTCGTAGACCTTCCCCTTCTCCTTGGGGGAGACTAAGTAGCTACAACTTTCTAGGTCGATAGAAGTTAGGACAAATCTAGTGAATTGAGAAGAAATTTAAATGAATAAGCATCCAGATATTTGCTCAAAACCAATTGGATCTGTGGATGATAAAGAAAGTTTCTAAACAAATGAGATTGGTTTTGCTGTTCAATGGTTAAGACATAGTCCGAATGCTGCAAGGAGCCTTGCCTGTTTACTAATAATACCCTTGAGGCTCAGAGTTCAGCAGGAACTCAGTGAGGAAGGAGAGGAAGAAGGAAGACATGGGTTCGAGGGCATCCTAAGACACCAGGGTCTGCTCCTGGAGATGAAGGCTCCAACCCCACCCCCAGCCACAGATTTCCCTGGCTACAGAAACAGCTCCCAGAGGCCCTGGCAATGCTGATGCTGCAGAGAGGGACTGCTTCCTCCAATTCCACCTTCTCAGAGTGGCTCTGGTCTCCTGGATACAGTCATCTCATCATACATGACAGAAGCCTTGACGTATTCCTGGTGACCTAAATACCATCTAAACCCAGCCCAGACAGCATAGCTCTGAAGTGTGCATTAGTCAGAGCTAACACATCAGCCTGGAATAACCTTGAAGAATCACCTGGGCTCCATTTGGGAGAGACCTTGGTGACCCCAGAGTGGTCCGTCTCCAGCAGCCAATGTATCCCTGACCGTTGTCTCTCCTCCACTGAGGAAGGATGGGTTTGTGCCACTTTGGGTTCACAATGAGCCTTCCAGTCTGGTCCTCTTTTGTAACAAGTCAAGCTAGAAGCCCCCTCCCCCCAAGAATGGAAAGGGCAAGCGGGCAGACCGAAAAGCCTCCCTCCTGGTAGGACTCCTGATGATGCCCTCGGCTCATCATTTTCACCACTGAATTTATCACAGATATAAACTAAAACACAACTTTAGTGAAGAAACAAGGTTAGATTAAAAGATGAGGCTAACTCCAGTAGGTAAACTGGCAGAGAACAGGAAGTGGATCAGAGGTTACCGGGGCAAGGGGATTACTGCTGAATGAATATAGGGATGATGTTTCAGACAATGAAAAACTCTGAAAACAGGTGGCAGTGATGGCTACACAGCACTGGGGATGCAGTCGCTGGCACCGAATTCCACACCTAACATGATTGAAATGGAAAACGAGGGTTCGCACGATTGCTCGATCAGTGGTTAGAGCTCTTGCTGCTGAGTGAGTCCGAGCTCTGGAACCCACATGGGGGAAGGGACAATCAGTTCCCACAAGTTGTTGACTGATCGTCACAAGTGCATGTGTGTAAGTAAATGTAAAATTTGCTAAAAAAAAAAATGGCGAGTTATAGATGCTTACAGGATGCATGCAACACATGTATACAACTTTAAAAGAAAAGCATAAGAAGAATGGGACTCAGGGCTGAGGGAGCTCTCCTTTTAATCTTACAGTCGGGCAGACAGGGTTTTCTTTATCTACTTTGATGATTTAACAACTCATGAAATTTGGCTAAATGACCCCATGCCCTTTACTAGAAGATAACAGCACCACTTTATGGGCTGGCAAATTGGTCCATTTTCCCTTTATCATTAATCAGAATTAGGAAAACTATAATTTCATTCCATAACCTTGATGGCAAGACCACAGGCTGCTCATTAGTTCCACTTCCTCAAGGTCTCCCCGGAAGCAGTGACAAACTAAGACCCAGGCGCTGTACCAGTGGTTCTCAGCCTGTGGGTCACGACCCCTGTCAAATGACCCTTGTGCTGGAGACAACTAAGACCATCAGAAAGGACAGATATTTATGAATCATAACAGTAGCAAAATTACAGTTATGGGGAATCAATGAAACTAATTTTATGGTTGGGGTGACAACACGAGGATCTGTATTAAAGGGTCGCAGCATTAAAAGGGAGAGACAAGTTGCCAATCAATTGAGTTTATTCTTGTTTCATAGAAGCTATATTGTTAACTGCACGCTTTAAAAACAAGCATTTCCTACATTTCTATGGGAAAAGTAGGACCGTGTCATACTTAATTGGTATGCACTTAAAATTAACGGCACATCTAAGGAGCTTATCATCACGGTATAGCTACAGCTCTTTATGCATGCATAATTCACCTAGCCCATCTTGGCGAGGGTTCAGGTGTCCAGGGCTGGGTTGGTGGATGCTGACCTCAGGACACAGCTCCTAGCCTTCCCTTTCTCATTCTGTTTCAACCTTACTGTTACGTGGACATTATCATCGTGTTCCCAGTGACAAGCAGGCAACTTCTGATTACTAGGGATGAAGCTGTGTATCATTACTTCACATATTTGAGAACTGTCTTTAGGCTGCACTGACACAGGATTATCCTTTTTGGAAAGATGATGTTACTGAACATAAGATTTCTGTTTGTACTGGGGCTCAGCACATGGATTGTCTTAATCTAGCTGTGAAAAGACTTAGCTTTCCAAGCCAGACTTCAATAATGTGCCACAATGTTACATACGGTTTTCTTTTCCTTTCTTCCTTTTTTAAGAAAAAGATGATTTTACAAATTTATCTCTATTTGAAATAATGATTACTAGTTAAATTTAAGACAGAAAAGTGAGGCCTCAGATACCCAATCCAGATATATAATCCTTCAGACTAACCTCTCACAAAATTGTAAATACGTATTTTACTTTCTTTCCCTTAAAATCTTAATTATTTTTTAAATTTTCCTATACTAAGATGTTTAATTTCTAGATTATATATTATATATAAAGTATATTTACATCACAATATATATGCATATATCATATTCTATGATATATCATATATCTTCATATATATATATATATATATATATACAAATACATACATACACACACACACATATATATACACACACATATATATGTATATGTATATGTATATGTATATGTATATGTATATGTATATGTATGTATTAGAAATTAGGAACAAAATAACTCAGTTCTGAGCAGAGGGAAAGAGGCAAGGCTCCAGCTAGGCCCAGGATGCTACACCTGCTTGGGGCTGGCTCCTTCTCATGGGATCTACAGTTTCATGGGAAGGCAAATATGTCTGTGGCCTATGATGTTTACTTTGGCCAATTAGACCCAAAACCTAGACTTTCCTGGGAAGAGAGTTGTGATGGTTTGTATATGCTTGGCCTACGGAGTGGCACTATTAGAGGGTGTGGCCCTGTTGGAGTAGGTGTGTCACTGTGGGTGTGAGCTTGAAGACCCTCATCCTAGCTGCCTGGAAGTCAGTATTCTGCTAGCAGCCTTCAGATGAAGATGTAGAACTCTCAGCTCCTCCTGCACCATGCCTGCCTGGATGCTGCCATGCTAATGATAATGGGCTGAACCTCTGAACCTGTAAGCCAGCCCCAAGTAAATGTCCTTGTAAGAGTTGCCTTGGTCATGGTATCTGTTTATAGCAGTAGAACCTTAACTAAGATAAGGGTCTCAGTGAAAAATTGTATACATTGGTTTGACCTGAAGGCATGTCAGAGGGGAACTTTATGTTAATTATGTGAAAAACTCAGCTCAATGTGCGTGCATGGCCCGCCCCATTCCATAGGCAGGGGGTTCTGAGCTACACGAGAACAGAGAATTCAAGCTAAGCACTCACAAGCAAGCAAGCGTACATGCACTCATTTTTCTTGATTCCGAATGTGATGTGACCTGACTTTCGCACAGTGATGAGCTGTCACCTGAAAGCCTTTTTCTCCAAATTGCTTTTTGTCAGGGAATTTGACTACAGAAGCAGCAATGAAACAGACCAGGCCCCATTCACTTGCACTAACCCTACGACCAAGTGACCCTCACTCTTGGCAAGGATTTTACAGTCCTGCAATTCACAGATGCCACTGGCTTGACTCCTGGGGCCACCAGAGATGCCCTAAAAGCTTATTAATAAGGACTATATTCATTAGAATTTCAAATATACTCACTTGAATGTTGTCTGATCTCTACAATGCCACTCAAGTGGAAGTTTATCTTTAATTATCAACTGAAAAAAAAAAAAACTCCCTGTGCAAATTAACTGTAAACATGAGATAAGGTTTTGCCTTAAGAAAACACAGTCTTTTTCAGAATATTAAACCTTTTAGAAAAGTAAGGTTCTGTTGATGATATAGATCTGATGACTGACTGTATTCCATCCTGTCTATTTTCAAGCTAAAATTTCATTAGTCAATAACAAGATGCCACGGTTTCGATTAGTAAATGTTTCTGAGAAGTTATAACACTTTTATAAATTCTATAACTTATACCTTCATTAAATCAGATAGGCGTAACCTAATTATTCCAAATAAGTAAGATTTTGCTATACACTTTAAAGTGGCAGTCTACTTTCCTGTGCACACATTATTTTGCCTGTTAATTTGCTAGGTAGTCACTGCACGCTATAGTCGGGGTCCTGATCTCTGTAGGAATAGGAAGAGGAACAGAATACAGTGACGGAGCCTGCAGGCCACTGTGCCAAGTCTTGCTCATTGCTCCTCAGTTCAGCAGCACCACACAGAAACACACATCTCTCTGCTACCCAGGGGACTAATCACTGTTTATCCAAATCCACAAGAGACTGATGTAAAAGCCAGCACACCAATTTATTAATTTACAATGGGAGATGGGGCAGGTTCAGGGAGCAGGGCAGCGTGTTCTCACGTAAGATATAGCCCGCACAGGGGCCAGTTCCACCCAGGGGACCAAATTAAAGATTACAAGGTTGCTTGGATAGCAAGGAATTAAAGCACAGGGAGCCATATTTCCTCAAGAGAGAGCTCCATGGAGGTCACTAGCCTATTTGGACAGACCAAGCTTTCATCAAGTATCTTCTAGTTGGCATGTCCTAACCTCCATTCCTTTAACATATGAGATACATTTCTGCGTGGCAGAAATGGCATTCCTATCTGTGAGTAACTGGTACTGCACGGACCTCTGTCCAAAATATAAGGAGTACTTGACTTAGGAAGAGAGTACACAACTGCAAAGGGCCCAGTGGGCTTTAGTGCTTGAATTCTGTCAAGGTCATCGCCTGGCCTCCCTTTTCAGCCTGTACGAAAGCCATCAGGCAAGCAGAATCCTATTTGGACCACCAAGCTACAAGGCTTCTACAAAGCAGCAACCATCTTAGGTTAACATTTTGCAAATAATGTTAACAGTAGCGCTCCATTCCCCACAGCCTCTTGTCATTAGGCGTCTGTTTCCTGTCTGTTCCCTTGACTGCTCTAAATACCTCAAAGAGATGCATTTGTACAGGATCTAGTCTGCTCTGACCAGCTGGCTTTACTCACCACACTGTCTTCAAGGTTCATGTCCCACTGTGTGCCAAGACTTCCTTCCCTCTTAAGATGAGATAACATAAAAGAGTATACGTCCATCACTGGACCGCCATGGTGGCTTCAACTTTTGGCTAATGTGAATGGAACTGCTATGAACAGGGTGTCTTATTTCCTCGGGATCTCACTTTCAGTGGCTTAGGGTATTTATCCAGAAGTGAAACAGCTGGATCACACAAAAGTTGTCTTTTTTTTTTGAGGACTTTACATACCATTAATTTTTTGTAGCAGCCACATACCTTTTACATACCATTAAGCACAAGGTTCTAATTTCTCCAGATACTTTTTTAGTAAGTCGCCATCCAAGTAGGTGTGAGGCAAACTTGAGGGACAAGCAGCTCAAACACATCTCAAAATAGTCATGTCTTGAAATTTCTAGGCTTTGAATTCCTAGACTTCAAGTCAATGCCCTTGCACGTCCCTCAACATTTGCTGCTCAGGACTCATGAGGCAGGAGGGAAGTGTGGTATCTATTCTTCAGGACAAGAAACCGGAGCCCAAAACAGCCAAGCAGCTCGGCCAGTGAGTGGCAGGGCTAGCCCCTCCCCTGCCCCACCCCGATCAAGCATCATTAACAGACCCACAGGGGCTGATTCATATATCCCAAGAAAAAAAAAATGTAGGAATTAAACATTGTGAGCCAGCATTAGCCCAGCTAATGAGTAACCAAGAGGAACAAGGCTGCCTTATTTTCCATGGAAAATCAACTTGGTACAAAGGAGAGAGGTCAATACCTGCAGTTGGAGCCAAGGTCTTAGCAGCTGTCTCAGTCAACCCCAGGTATTCTCTAATGAGCTCGCTGAGCTTTTGGTAGGCAATGTCCAGGTCATCTACAGCAAACAACACAACATTTTAATGTGCTACAATCATGTCCAAACACTCAGTGTTCAATGGTGAGGGAACTGACTGGATCACTACATTTCATCCTATTGCTGTTGTGTTAGATAAAATTCTAAGATGACTCTCACATTTCCCTCTCCTATAACACCCCTCACCCCCTCAAGTGTGGGCAGAACCTATGGAGGTGAAGAGAAGTCATGCCCACGAATATTTTACATTATACACAGAAGGGATGAACGGTACAGTTAAGGTCACCAACAGCACAAGTGACTGTAAAGGGAGATTTCCCAGGTGGTTCACTCAGATCATAGCCAGGGAAGGATAGATTTGTCTAGTTGGTGACAGAATAAAAGTCAGACATTCAACCTGCTCTCTGCTGTCTAGAAGATGGCCAGCACCATATAGACAAGACTAAAGAATAACCTCAAGGAGTTATGCACAGCCTTCTAGAGGCAGCCAGCCAAGAAGTAGGAGCTCAGGCCCATACCTCAAGGAACTGCAGTCTGCCAACGAGAAGGTAATTGGGAGCTAAGTTTTTCCCCAGAGCCTTCAGATGAGATCTCAGCTCATCCAACACCTTAATCTTAGCACTTAACTGAGTCCTGTTATGCTGACCTAACAGGCTAAGCAGGCTCTGGGTTAGGCATTAACTGTGAGCATTTGTATGCAGCAGTATAAAACCAATATAGATAAGCAATACGTTAACACAATTTAGAGGCTTGAGAAAACGATTAAATGAACCATGTAAAATTGTCATTTGCATAATAGTGGGATACTAGCAATATCATATGGCTCAACGTAATGTCTCCCTTTCTACCCAGCATCTCACCAAAAGGCTATTAAGAGTTTATTTAATTTACTCATTTAAAATTCACTTATTTATTTTGAAAAAGAGTGTCACTGTGTAACTCTGGCTAGCCTTGAACTCTCTATATGTAGACCAGGTTTGGCCCAAAACTCAGAGATCTGCTTGTGGATGCCTCTAGGTAGAGGCAGCTGGATCTCTGAGTTTGAGGCCAGCCTGGTCTACAGAATGGGTTCCAGGATAGCCAGGGCTACCCAGAGAAACCGTATCTCAAAAAGCAGAAAAACAAAACAAAACAAAACAAAAGCCAGTCAGTTCTCTTCTTCCACCGTGCAACATGAGTCCGAGAGATTGAATCCAGGTCATCAGGCTTGGAAGTAAAGGCATCTTTACCCGCTGAGCCATCTTACCGCTCCAAGGTATCATCTCCTTATTATACAGAGTGCTTCCCGCTCTTTCATGGATATATGAAGTACTATAATTAAAAGCATACAGAAAGTTCCATTTTTTCAACAATTTCCCTATCTTTCTCTCTGGCTTCTGCTTCAAATTAGTAGCCATTTTTATCTTTAATTTTTTATTTGATATAATTTTAATTGACATAATTATTCCATATTTATTGAACACATTATGGTTTCAACACATAAATACAATGTATTTATGATCAAATTTGGATAACTACCACATCCTTCACGTCAAACATCTATTATTTCTTTGTGGTGATAAAATTTGAAAATATCTGGGTTAAAAAAAAAAAGACGTGCTTTATTCTAAGTTAGTTTTTAAAGGTGTTTTACCCAGATATTTTAAATTTTTCAATATTTTCAGTAGTCATGATTCTTTGTAAAGATAGGTTATGATAAAAATACCCGAGCTTCATGTGCCTTTAAAAGCTTAAATATGTTTTTCAAATGAGATATCTTTGTTATCACAATGTCCCCAGGGGAAGAAATCTGTGTCCCCATTTTATACAACTGAATTAGTCTCAACCTTATGGACTGATGAAGCTTAACTTCTGATGGGAAGAGTGGGAGCCTGGCTCTCACAGGTGCTTACCCACTTCTGCAGCTTTTTGCAGCTTGTAATTACAACAGGCTGTCAACCTGAGTACGTGTGGAATGGACTACAGACTAGAAATGGAGGGCACATCTGTGATCCAGACCTTGAAGCATAGTGGCCATGAAAAGCTTAGACCCAGACAAGGTAGTACACACCTTTAATCCCAAGAGACTGAGGTAAACAGATATCTGAGTTCAAGGCCAGCCTGGGACAAAGCAATTTCCAAATCCAGGGGTGGAGGTGCACACCTTTAATCTGGGCTACACCTTCTACTGGAGGCCTACATAAGGACCATGGAAGAAGGAAGGCTCTCTCTTCTGCACCTGCTTGCACTTACTTGCCAGCACATCTGTTGGAACCTACCTCCTGTGGATTCCAGCTTATACAGAAGAGCAGGGGAAACACCCAGCCTCGTGGGACTGAGCAACTACTAGATTCTTGGACTTCCCATTCACAGCTGCCCATTGTTGGGCTAATTGGAGTGCAGACTGTAAGTCATCACAATAAATTCCCTTAATATATAGAGACATTCCATAAGTTCTGTGACTCTAGAGAACCCTGACTAATATAGCACTGATTGTATACTTAAATAAATAAATAAATAAATAAATAAATAAAAACCAATAAAACTCCGGGCATTACTGACCTGCATTGATTACTGCATCAAAATATCCTGGATATTTCTGGTTAACTTTAACATAAAGGTCCACCCTGGAGACGGCAATTTCGATTTCTGCGCGACTGAACAATCCCTTTCTCCGCAAGTATCCCTCATATTTTTCCTTGTCCATAGGCACCACCAAGATATATCGAGGCTCAAAATAGGAATATTTCAAACTTCTTACACCCTGGGTGGTTAAAGGAGGTAAGTCAGAAACAGCTTACACTGTGGACATCACTGTGGGAACATGTGACAACTCAGGGCCACCACACAGCATCACACTCAAGAGCACATTTCTTCTGTACAATCAGGTGCTAGTTCCCTATAAATAGTCCAAGGCTGGCCTACTTTTCCCTCTTCGTTGAATATTAAATTGTCGTAGGAACTATTACAATTAATTCCACCTGGTTGTCCTCAAATGAATCCTTCTAATGAATATGGCTGTTAAAAAAAAAAAAAAGAAAGGAAAAAGAAAATTGCTGGGCATAAAATAGGGCAGCATTGCCATTTTATTATTGAGCAGTAATTTGATTCCATATTTCAACGGGCATCCTTGAAGCACTAGAAGACAGAGCTCTTCCCAGGGAAAAAGGGTTCCCATGGTGCTTTTCTTCCATTCATCACCTTGGTACCACAGGATAGATAGGTAGAGGTAGAGATATATAAAACTTAGCACCATGGTCAGAGTACTACAGTCACAGAGACAGTCCTTGAACTTAGCGGGGTTGGGGAAGGGGCTGCCAAATATGAGTGAGTGTTGTCTAAAACATGTCTTCTTTATGGAGGCTAGACCCTGCTACCACTGTGATTGGCTAAGTTCACGCATCTATGCCACCTGTCACTTCTCTGAGGAAATAAGAGGCAATACATCTTGAATGGGGCTGTGATCTAAATCTTGTCACTTACTTTTACGGGTCTTACCCCACAGTGACAATCAGCTTACCACTTGACATTTCTACAGCATTTCTCTTGTGCCCAGCAGTATGTTAGCCCGATATTGTAGCCCCAACTTCAGACATTCAACATACACACATACACACCACACATACTCACAGTTGAATGAAAAATACTTACTTCCAATTCCATATGTATGCAGCTTGCTAATCCATCTCTTGCAATACCTTCTATCGTGTCCCTATTTAATCCATAATTGTGATTGCCATAATTAAATGTTAAAATAAATTTCCCCTGGAATTAGAAAAAATACAAAAGTTTGCACATAACAGTTGCTGTAATGTAATGACTAAATGACTTAATGTCTTACTCTCATGTAAGTCTATAGAACTGAAAAGTTGTTAGGAAGTGCAGAAGAGCAACAGGGACATGGGGCAGTGGAACAGCTAAGCTCTGGCGGGTTCTTCAGGAGTCTACCTATGACAAGGTTTACTGAGACAGGCTACTGACAGGATGTGTGAGAGGGTTATGGGTGGAAGCTTCTGATAGATCAGACCATGGTGCTTGCTTACCTATTTCCTGACAAATTCCTACCACAAACCTTCTTCATGGAGGGAGTAAAACTAATGGCTCGCCCTCTCCCTTGTAGCTATGCCAGCATCCCAGGCCTCCAGACAAGGACCCCAATCCTCAATTCCTTGCATTTAAAGATAAGCCATGAGCAATGGGTAACCCTGAAGGCTGTTTAGATATCCTAAAAAGCTTGGCAAGAAGAAAAATAAGCCCAGCCTGGTTTTCCTTGTAAAGATGGCTTTTTATTGAAAGTACCCTAAATGTTAGTCAACAAAATTGTTGCCTGCACTATAGTCATTTAAATAGAAATACCACCCTCTCTGTATATCCTGGAGGCCCATTTCCTGTGTCAGCTGTATTCCTTACAAAAAGAAAAGAAAATGTAGGTTAAAAAACCACACCCTTCAAATGGTAACTTTTTCTTTGATGATATATTTATTAATCCATTAGGCCTACCCTAAACTTCGAAGCTGATAACAGTAGAAGTAATAAAAAACCTCGTTGACCTTGGTAAAATGCCTTCTGAAATGCATGACTTTAAAATAAATAATGTTCAGGGGTGCACCCAACCCCATCAAATGGTGGAAGCATCATTAAAAATAGCGAGCAGTTGGGGAGTCTAATGCTGCCATCATTAACAGCAGCAGCAGCCCCAGAGTCTCTTGCTACCCTCCTGGCTCCAGATGTTCTGCAGATATGTATAGATGACAGACTGGCTATCTGCCAGAGGAGAGAGTTTTGGCAGGAGACACAGAGTGCCTTTTGAGGTTGGGTGGGTTTCAGGGGACGATGTGTACTGGGGTTGGTGAGGAAAATCATTACAATCAAAGTTAAAAACCCACCAACGCATGTCCTTCATTTTTTATTCTTTCAACCTCATGATTTCCTTGTTCTTTGAAAAAAAAAAGTTGTGATTCTTTTCCATATGTATGTATGTATGCATTTAAATATGTACATCTATGAATGTAGCTATGGCTCACCTTTCATGCTTCGGTGTGTTTACCATGTGTGATGGTTAATTAAGTTCATGGGTCAACTTGGAGAGTGACTGGGGGTGAGGTTAACATTGAAACTGGTGAACTTGGAACAAGCAGACTGGTCTGGAGTGTGGGTGGGCTGCATCCAATCCCTTTAAGACTTGTATGGAACAGAAAGGTGAGCCTTGGACCTCACCTGTACTGCGGCATCTCCTAAGTCTCCAGCTTGCCCACCCACACAGAAGGTTCCGGCTTGCCAATCTCCACACGTGTGTGATACTCTAATAAGCCAATCTCTCTCTACATATATGTATATGTATAAATATGTGTCTTTGTGTGTGTGTGCACGCACATGTGTGACTAGATATGCATATAAATGTGTGTGTGTGTGTGTATAAAAGAGAGATTATACAAATACACACACACACACCCTATTTACTGCGTCTGTTTCTCTGGAAAGCTAATACTCTATCATGTGCTCTGTCTCCAAAATGTACACATATCTGAATTATTTTTCAGATAGATATTTGTTTACTTCTCCTGTGTATCTCATAAACATTTTCTGGAAACAGGCATGGTTGGAAGAGACCTTGCATCGTACATATAACATAAAAGAGACCCCACTCAACTGACTTGTTAAGCCTTGAGATGATGCAACTCCCCAGCTCTGGCCAGGCACACAGTGCATGTGGATTTCCTAGTAAGTAGCAATGGTCACACAATAGAAGCCTCCAGTGGTTGCATTTCCACCAGAGAAGGGGCGCCTTGACTAAGTGCAGCGCGTGTAGAAAGGGCTGATGTACTTCTGTGGACTGTGGACTGTGAACTGTGGACTGTGGGCTGTGGGCTGTGAACTGTGGGCTAAGGAATGAGGAATGATTTGCTGGTTATAGGAAAGTGTTGGTTGAAAAGACACATGACCATGGGAGAGCGTGGGGGTCCATATGCTTTCTCTGTCACAGTGGCTAGGTAGGCTTGCTCACAGTAGGCATCTGGGGGTGGACAGGCCACAGTGTCTGTTGAGAGAGTCAGGCTGTGTGGGCAGGTGGTGCGTGGAGGGGTGTTCTACGTGCACAAGGCTGACAGTGTGGGCATGGTTGGGGGGCTGACAGCGTATCATGGATTTATGACTCTCTTGGTTTAGCTCTCTCTACGAAACAGTGTCACACGCTAAAGAAAAGGAGATCAGGGTGAAACTCTGATGAGAATTACATTGGAGTAACATGTGTTGGCAGAGACAGGAAAAATGAGTGCTTCTCAAATACATGGGGATTTCTGTGGGGCATTAAACCGTAAAGCTAAATATAGCCTAGCAGTGCATCGATGTCCTAGACTGGGGACTGAAACAGACTAACTTGATTATAGACCTGATAAGCTATGGACATCGGGGAGCAGGTGGTGCGGGTGGAGAACAGAATAAACCAAACTCCCAGAGAGGGTGTCCCACTCTCACAGCAGAATTTAACTCCCATGGTGGGATCGAAGGAGATTTCATCCTAGGATTCTGAGGAAAAAAAAATGCTTCTTAGTACAGTGAAGACACGCCTCAAATCTCCTTTAAAGGCTGGTAGAAATACGAACTTCTAGAAGACTCTTAATAACTCAAGCAGACCTGTCAAACTACAGCCCCAAGAGAAGAGGCTTATGATGTCCAAGACATTCTTTTGACAAGGTTATGGGGAAAGCTGATGGGTGAATGGGACTTGCTCACGTGCTTTCTCTGTGAGTACACAATGAGCCCTAAGAACACATACCACAGTAGTCAGCTGGGCAAAACCAAGCTAATGTAATTGCATGGCCCAAGCTTAGTTAGCCATGACTGTGCACAATGGAGGTTTATGGCAGGCCCATTGTTTGGGGGTGAAGACAGAGAAAGAAGGGAAGGAGAAAAGAGAAAGAAGAGATACAGTACTCCTGGCTGAATGCTGACTGCTCACGGCACAAAGGAAGGACTGGTCCTTCACTGGTCCTCGGTGCTGCATTCGATGACAGGAAGGATTGTGGTGTAGGCAAAACTACGAGGTGTGGTGTAAGAGAAGCGCGAGAGATATGGTGATTGGAGATGCTCTTTCTGGGTAACAAAGTTGGGAGTGAGTATGCACTGCGTTAGCGTGTACTCACAACTGGGAAAACACATCCAAGTTGTGAGGAGTCCCTTCCAGGTGAAGGCAGAGAAGAAACAAGTGTTTAAGAAAATGTATTTGAAGCCAAAGGACTGTGTACCGCCTTCAGCAATGAGCACATCTCACACAGAACCAGATTTAGCAAGTGCAAAACATTTCATCTTTATCTTTACCATTTCAGAAACCACTGTTTCCTTAGACTCCTGGTAAAGAGCATCTATTTCTTACCTGATAAAAACGAACCAAAACCAAGACAAACAACAAAACAAAAACAGAAAAGCAGGGACCTGCCTTACCATGCTCAGCATTTCGTCAAAAACTTCTTGGGAAATGAAATGATAATCAACTCGATCCCCTTCACCAAAGTAAGGCGGTCTTGTGGTGTGACAGGCCCTGAAGTCATAGAAACAGAGAGCTCATGTGACAGGCCCCAAAGTCAGAAACAGAGAGCTCAGTCTATTTTCATGAACTTGAAAGTCACAATGGAAATGCTTTCATTGTGAAGAATGTTTTACAAATGAAATCGACCCCACCAATCATAAATCATAAAGTAATGCAATTGTGAAAACAGTGTGCCTTAGAAGTGTTAGACTATAGTTAATCACTATAATCTATGAGGATTATACAAATTTGGGTTCATCGATATCCAATTTTTACTTACATTATTTATTGCTTTCTGAATCGCCCCCCTTGCCACCACATAATGACAGTTGAAGAAGTATAGCATCGATTGCTTTCACATTCTCTCTGATCTATGAGCATTTTCTGTAGGCTCCTCTCCCCTCTCTCCACACACATGGCTGCTTCTTTGTCAGGACTGTGCTTAAGCGTCACCTTCCGAATGCTTCTCCTAACCTCCTCTGGTACAGTATACAGGTCTTTATGCTCCCACAATCGCAGCCTGCACCATCTGCATTCCCAACTGCTTGTGCAGGGCCCATCTCTTCCTCCACTTGAGGGCAGAGACACCTCATTCTTCCTGGATTGTGATTTTAGACTAGAATTATGCACAAGCCTCTGTGGGAACACACAGTTCTAGTGTTGAATGAATTCTTAACTACAGAAACCTTAGCTATCTACTGTCTTGAGACAGCATTGGCAACCACACATGTGCACGTGCGCAGGCACACACACACACAGACACACAGACAGATGCACACATACACACAGAGACAGACACACACACACACACAGAGACAGACACACAAAGAGACAGACACACATAGAGACAGACACACAGAGACAGACAGACAGACAGACAGACAGACAGACAGACAGACAGATACACACACACACACCCTTACTCTGAAATCTCCTTTGATAACTTTCCTGTCGTCCCAGCACACTATCTAGCTGGAAGACCTTTGCCCTCTAGTTTGTCCTTGCATTCCCAACACCTGGCACATTGTAGGCATTCACTATAATTACTGTAACATCAAGAGAAAATGAAAGGTGTGAGGTGCACAGCTGCGAAGCTCACCATTATAAAGGTGACTACAAAGGTGACCTGTCCAAGGTCACCCTGCAGGCTGGTGATGGCCCCAGAACCAGAACACAGAGTTCGCAACTCCCCAAGACTCTAGATCTCCTAGCCTTCTGCCTTCGAAGTAGTAAGTTCTGGGAATAAGACTGAAGTTTAGAGTATCTAACAGCTCTGAAATAGGAGAGGAGAATCAGTAGATGCTTGACATGCTGATTCATTTACAAAAGAGAAAGAAGAGACCACAGAGCAGGTATGGTTTCTTATTTTGCACAGCATTTAAAAGCAGAGTTAAACAGTCATACCAGGATGGCTCCAGTCAACTTCTGTGACAACACATTAATTAGGAAATACAAAACTGAGCCTCAAAAGCCTCCATGTTACAAGTCAGAACCAGAGATGGTTAAAATTCATATGGCTGCTCTCTTTCTATTATGATCAAGAATTAAACATACCAGGAAAATTTCAGGTCTCAATGTTACATTTACATGGTAGATGCCAAAAGAGAACATGTTAAAAACACAGTGACATTTGTTTTGTTGTTGGAATGCACTGGCATTTCTCTCTGTGCCTGGGCAGAGACCTGGGCCTCTCTCTCTATTGCTGTCCCTGACAGTCGGGAAGGATAAGTCTGTGGCCTGGCATCCCAGGCTGTGCACCCTCAGCAAAGTCTTTACAAGCTATGTTGAATTTACATTTCCCAACAAAGGGACTGAGTGGCAGGGAGCTGTGAAGGGTTTCTAAACAGAGACTACACAAAGAAGCAATTTCAAGCAAGTGGGCAGGTAAACAAAGGAATGGCTTCAGTGATGTGGAGACCAGGATGACAGAGGCTGAGGGACCTTCTATTAAGAAAGACCTGCGATGACCTGTGGGCTTTTCCATCTGTCATCCCGATTTTTACATACAGACACCTGCACTGTGTGTGTGTGTGTGTGTGCTGCCTGAATATGAACACCCTGAAAAGGAAAGACATCCCGATGTTTCACCAAGCTCACTTAGGAGCAGCAGCACCAACTTTAACCTAAGTGGATTTCTTTGGGCCACCCCGTCAGCATCTGTCCCCTCCTCCAAACATGTATTTCTATGACTTTATTATTTGCTAATTAGTTTACTAGTAATATCCTGGTTAAGTCATGGCTTCAGATGGGAGCCACACTCCCTGGTGGTTGCACTTTGCCACCAAAGGACTAGGCTGGAGACTAAGCACGGGCTGCATCTCCAGTTATAAAGGACGGAGGGGAACTTTGGCATTTTAGAGAGGGCTGTCATTGAAACAGCTAACAAGCCATGCCCATAGAAAGGACACTGTGGGAAGGAAGGACATCTGGATGGCTGTCCCTAATAACATTCTAAAGTAGCTAGGATAAGGCTAGGTAGGAAGAAAAGCTATCTAAGAAGAAAGAGTGAGCCACTGGTTGGGGAAGTAGACCGTCTCAGTGAGACTCGAAGCACAGATTTAAAACCTTGGTTCTGGAGACTTGAGTGCCTCAGGAAACAGTGACAGGACAGCAAGCCCCGTGCTAATTCAGGGAGCTTGGCTGTGAACGCATGACTCAGTACATGGTGATATGCTAGATTGTGATTTCTCTCAACATGTAGACACGAAAGCCCAGGCATTCCCACGCCTCTGAGTAGGCTAACGATGTGGTCTGCACACCCAGGGCAAATACACATCAGGAGATCAGCGGACACAGCGAAGGGATCATGAGCACAAGGGATTCCATGAAGCCACTACTGTGCTCACCTTCTGGTGAGTATACCCTACCTGGCTCGGGCCAGCATCACCTGCCTACTTTATCGAAACTGGTCTTCTTGTCTCCAATTTTCTTTTTCTTTTTTCTTTTTTTATTAAATATTTTCTTCATTTACATTTCAAATGCTATCCTGAAAGTCCCCTATACCCTCCCCCAACCCTGTTCCCCAACCCACCCACTCCTGCTTCTTGGCCCTGGCATTCCCCTGTACTGGGACATATAATCTTCACAAGACCAAGGACCTCTCCTCCCATTGATGGCCGATTAGGCCATCCTCTGCTATATATGCAACTAGAGACATGAGCTCTGGGGGTACTGGTTAGTTCATATTGTTGTTCCACCTATAGGGTTGCAGACCCCTTCAGCTCCTTGGCTACTTTCTCTAGCTCCTCCAATGGGGGCCCTGTGTTCCATCCAATACATGACTGTCAGCATTCACCTCTTTGTTTGCCAGGCCCCAGCATAGCCTCATGAGAGACAGCTATATCAGGGTCCTTTCAGCAAAATCTTGCTGGCATATGCAACATCCTGCTCCTGCTGAGACACTTGTAGTCATCTGCCTAGCCTTGCCTTTTGTCTGCATGCCTTCCCACTTTCAAGCTTAGCCTTCAGACTTGTTCTATGGTGTGTCCTCTCTCTTAGCAAAGTGTGTCTGTGCCTAAATAGGAGAGTGTTTCCATCAGGCCCTACAGCCCACTATGCTGTCGTGGGCTCTTACAGAACTCAGCCAAGTCTCTTGTTAGACAATATTTCCTACGTAAATCCCATCCAACACTTACTGTTTTATGAAGCCAGAAGGATGGGGCCCATATTTCCTCGTTTCAGTTTTATCATCGGTGCATGGACCGTTACGTATTACTGAATAAGTCAAGCAGACATGCTACAAGGCTATTACATTTGTAGAAAGGGACACATCAGAGAAAAATGACCTTAAGCTATCTCATGCAGCTAAACAGCATGTGGTCTTTTTACTTTAATGCTAAAAATAAAAGCACATTTAATAGTCAATATCACAGAAAACTAAGGAAGATAGAGATAATTATAAAACAGAGATGCAGGGAAGAACAGTTTTTCTTTCAGGATGCTTCAGATCACATGACTGGCCTTAAGACTGGACGATGGTCTTGGTGGGGCCTTCTTCATCCAACACATTTCTAGGTCATGGCTTGTATGGTAATAGCAGTACCTTTATATCTCTAGGCCACCAGTAACTAATACTGGTAAAGAAATGGCATCTGGCCTAGTTCTAAACCAAGAACAAACAGTAAAACCAAAGCCTAATACCACGGAAGAAAACCCCTGCCCTCCACTGTTGGTTATACAACAGAATCATGCTCTTTCTTCATGTATCTGTACATGCAAGTTGGCATGTGAGAATTTCCCTGATTGTCTTGATCATGGTGCATGTAATTTTAAGAAGAAAACCACCAAAGTAAAGAAAATAAATAAGAGAGAAGAAGAGACGAGTAAATAGCCGGGGAAATGTTGCAATAAGATTGTATTTGTGCCTGCTTTCATTTAATTAAAAATCTACAATCTACGTTGGATAAGAAACATTAAAAAGAAACTGTAAGTGAAAGTAATGGCTTGTCTCTGAAGATGTGCTTTGGTTCAGCTTCAGTTTTAATCACAAAGTAGCTTTGTAGAATGGCAGGCCTATCTTGGCTTTCTCAAGGGATGAAATCATTAGCTACCTAGTGCCCTTCTTTGTGACCCAAGGACATGGACTTTGACCCAGACCTTGGTGGTATTCTTAGAATGATCTGCCATGGGACGAGCCTGGCTCTCTACCTCCATGAAGATGCTGAGACCAGTAGGTGGACCAATTTCTGACTCTCCGAGGTGGGGGATGGGGGGGTGTTGGAGCAGTTGGTAGTACTGTGAGCAAAGTCAGCGGCAGCTCCAGCAGAACAGCCATGAAGCTCTTTCTGAGGGCTTTGCCACCTCACACCTGCACAAATGCTGCACAGTCCATGAGTTAAGGCGGCAGCTCGTTACCAGGTTATACACTGCACAAAGGAAATGACCTCAGGCGTCTGTTTCTCACTGTATCATCAGGGACCAGATCATGGGAGCAACTCAGTAAAGATTCACTGCATGAATGTATGTATGTATATATGTATGTATGTATGTATGTATGGATGGATGGATGAATCTATCCATCTGTCCATTTCTCCACAGAGCCATCGGGAAAGCCATCAATACTTCCAGTTGCTGTCATTTCAGCTAAATTTGCATACATAGCCATTAACCTAGCTGTCCATTTATTCAATTAGTTATTCACTTAATAAATATTTATTATATGTATATTAAGTACCTGGTCATATGTTAGACAGTTAGAACTCACTGGTAAACAAGGTTGAGGTGGCCACTCATCTACCTGGGCTTAGACACTAAGGAAAAAGACACTAAGTAAACCAATAGAGTCAGGATGGGTAAGCATTTGAATAAGGGACACATGGGATTGGGTGGAAATGAGTAATTGAGCCAGATAAGAACATCAGAGCAGACTGCATTAGAAATCTTGAGGGTAAATCAATAAACATTTCCAAAAACATATCAGACCAAACATGCTCTGGCAAGAGCAGTAATAAATAAAAAGGACCAGGCCACCAACTATTGCCAGATGCTGCCACAGACGTGACAGGGACAAGAGAAAGCCCTGGTTCCCTAGGTGGCTTTGGTTTGCTAAAAGGTTCCAAATGTATACCCTGGCACAATGGTCAGTGTGTACCCTTGACCTCTAGTTTGACCTTTCATTCACTGTGCTCAGCTTATCTTTGGAAGCAGGCTGGGTGTCCCCACTGAACATAATGGCCGCTAGCTAAGCTTTTAAGGCAAGTGCTAACTTTTAGCTTATTTTTGTAACGTTGTGGTATTTCTATTCTATAGCATTTATGTCTAGAAATGTCCAAATGTGTGCTGTAATTTTAAGTATCTCAGTAAATGGGCCTTTTAAGGATGGTATTTGCACTGCTTGAGCATGTACAGCTTCAGGAAGGGGCTGTTTCTGTAACGGCATTAGAGACTCACGTTTCTTACTAGCCTACATAGCTTTATAGTAACATCTTCAACTCACTGGCATTCACCATTAATTACAAGGTAAATCCTTTGCCACATATAAAGGCTAAAGAGGAAACAGGTCAGAAGATCACAGTTCAATTCTAAATATGATTTCCAGAAACTTCTAAAACTCTTGTAAGTCTAGTAGGCTGGTTTTTTTTCAGATGTCTCCTTTGGTTTTGTTTTGTTTTGTACCCCCACCACGTCCCCCACCGACCCCCACTCCCACCGACCCCCACCCCATCTTCTCCATTTGCTACAGGAAACCCTGAGCTTGTTGAGCCACCTGAGGGAAGGGACAGGAAGAGACAGGAAACACTTAGGTTGTCCCCTCTCTGCTGCTATGCACCTCTGGGGAGGAGGCAAGGAACTCCAGAGTGGCCAGCCTGTGTTCCAGGCCCAGCTGGGGGAAGGCTGTCCCTGGAAGACAGACCACCACGGAAGTGTGACCCACACTGTGACCTTGCAAGTACTGTATGTCAATTCCCTCCTAACTGAAACACTCCATTCCCAAGGGAAGCTCATTAAGACTCAGGGAGTCCTGACGGGGAGGTGCCTTCCGACTCAGGAAAAAAGTTCCAGAAAGTTCCAGACACAAGATTCATGAGCAGAGCTCCCATCAGCACGCCACCACCCCACCCACCCCTGCTCCCTGAGGCCTCTATTTCCCTGAGATTATATATGTAGTAAGAAATGCTGAGGGCCTGCAAGCGGAACTGTGGAACCGTGGAACCGTGGAACCGTGGAACCAGGATCGGGGAAGGTCCCAGCTTTTGTGAGTCATCTCCTTGCTGAGATGGGTTTTGGTGAGGCAACTGCCTTTGAGTTGTATAAGTAACCCCAATAAACTTACTGGTTCAATAAGTTGGTCTCTGGTGGAATTACCATTTTGGTCTGTCATAGATTCTCTACCTGGAAGGAGTGGACATTGGTCACCTCTCCCCAGAGAACAGTGGCGCACAACAGCAGGTCCATAGGATACCGCCTTCAAACCCCATTATGCTCAATCAGGAAGACCAGTACTTTCAGATCTTGGAGAATGATTTGAGTTGGCACTGCATTAGCTTAAGCATCTGAAGAACTCAAATAAAGCCCAGGGTAGATTACAGTAGAGTAAGTGGCAAAGAAGCTAACAGACCTTGTGTGGGAAAGGTATGCAAAGCAATGGGTGTGCCCTGCTTGCTTACTTGTTTGGCTGGTGGCTGGTCACCAACATATTTACTACTTATCTCATCGAAGACAAATCTTTTGTCTCGTTTGGCTAATTGCTAAGTTCTTCTGTAAATGGAATAAACTTCAATAAACATCTTTACTACATCAGTGAGGACAGCAGGAGAAGAAAGATTCCATAAGACCACGAAATCATCCCAATCCAACTGTAGAGATAAATGACCTTCAAGGGTACACGGTAGTTGGGACTTGTGAGAACTTGTCATCTACCTAACTTTCACTTTCTTTACTACTCCTAGTTTTTAAATATAACTTACAGAAATTGCTGCATCTATGTAAGAATTTGCTCAAAACAGAGAGATTTTGCAACATCTGAGAACTTGGTGGAAGGAAACGTTGATGTTCCCAACAAGGTGGACTATTCTCCCAGACTTACATGCCAACAGGCAAACTTACCCATATCTGAAGTAAGTACTAAACTGTCTGCAGAGGCGGTGGGCGAGCTCTCGTTTCCCGCAAGCTGCAGGCCCAGTTAGTATGAGCATGGGATAAGGGGCATCCAGACTCGGCAGGGTGCTGCAATGAGATCCAGCAGAGATGCCCTGTGTTAGCCATCTGCACGAGCTAAAGTTTCTGCATCACAGTCATAACTAATGAGCACTTGCTGAATGCTCATAATATACCCAAAATAATCTACCCGCAATAACATTTAGGGCTGGAGAGACAGACCAGTGGGTCATGTCATTTGCCGCTCTCTCGAGAAGACCCAGGCTTGGTTTCTAACAGCCATATCCAGCAGCTCACAGCCAACTATAACTCCAGTTCCACAAGAATCTGATGTCCTCTTCTGGCCTCCACAGGCACCTACGCACACTTGGTGCACACATATGTGCACTTGGGCACACACAGAGATATACAACATGAAATATAACCTTTGGGGGAAAAATAACACTCAAGGGATAGATACTAATGTAAAAATACAAATTTACCTCAATTTACCTTACCAAGCTTTTCTAGAGGAAAAACATGGAAGGACACATTAGGTCCTGATTGCTAATCGGTTCCTCCTGGAACTCATCAAGGAGCAAAGTGGGTGAATTCTGGGGGCAGTGTTTAGACTCCATGTCTGCTGCCCCGGAACACAGGCATGCCAAGCAGGCTTCAGAGTGAAGGATGTCACATGTGAGCAGTCACTGCACGCCAGGCCCTCCTCTCTGTGCTCTACACAGCCCTCATGGAATGACCACAAGAGCTAAGGAGGCTGTTTCTATCATTCCTCGTTTAACACCAGCTGGGGTAAAGAAAGGCAGGCTGACTTGCTCAAAGGAAAGGAAGGGCTGGAACATGACTCTAGACTGGAAAACTGAAGAAAGAATACAATTCTTCCAGGCCTAGTGGCACACTCCTTTAATCCAGCACAGATTCTGAGACAGAGAAAGGAAGATCTCTGTGCACTGAAGGCTAACTTGGTCTACATAGCAAAGTCCAGGCCAGTCAGAGTTGCATAAAGAGACCCCATGTTTAAAAAGAAAAATGATTTTTTTTTTTTTGAGATAGGGTTTCTCTGTATAGCCCTGGCTGTGCTGGAACTCACTCTGTAGACCAGGCTGGCCTCGAACTCAGAAATCCACCTGCCTCTGCCTCCCGAGTGCTGGGATTAAAGGTGTGCACCACCATGCCCGGCTATGAGCAGGGTTTCTAATCTCTATGGATATGGATAAAAATGGGGAAATCTTGGAGACAAATGCCCGTGGAAAACACACCTAACAGAAGTGTCTCTGGTACTGGAGCCTGTGCAGGACAAGGAAGCAGCCGGTGCCATCTAATGGATCTGAGGTCAGGAAAACCTCCAAACAGCCCTAAGTACTCACTGGAAACAACAGGCTCAAACTGACATGTGCAAACACCTGCTCATGGATATTCACAGTGTCATTATCCCAAACTGGAGTCAGCCCAAATAACCTTTCACATGTGAGTGGTTAAATTAATGCCCACAAACCTATGCCCTGGAATGCTACTTAGCAATGAAAAACGAATTCAACCACATGGACGAAATTCCAGGAAGGAATCCTGCATAGGGCGAGAGGGTGCCAGTTTGGGAAGGTTACTCTGTATGATCCACACACATCTTCTTGAAGTGACAATAAATACAATACAGTGAGAGTCGATCCCTAGATGGCAGAGATGAGAGATGAGGACAGGAGGGGAGGAAGTTCCAGCTATCTAAAGGCACCCAGGGGACACTTGTGACACTGCTAAGTCTTGAGAGTGGTGCTCAGGTGACTGACCTAATGAACCTGCATAGAACCAAGATGGAGCTGAACACACAGGAGCGCCTGAGGGGCTGCAGAAGCCTGAGGTCTCAGAGGCCCCCCTGTCAGTCTCCTAGTTTGGGCACCTGGCTAACACCTGTACAGGGAACCACCATTGCGGAATATGGGGGAAAGGCACAGAGTTCCCACAATTGCATGGGTATTACTGACTCCCTCAAAGTACATTTTCAAGAAAAAAAAAAAAAAGACAGTGACAAATATAGAAAATAGGCAAATGAACAAAACAACAACAAATCAACCACACAAAAACAATGTTAGACAAGTCAAAAAATAAATACAAATGAAAGCATACACTATATCCAAAGTAGCCCCCAAACAAAGCCAAAGCCTCTTTAAAAAAGGCCTAGTGCCAGAACATGCCAGGGACAAAGCATGCACAAGATGATTCTGGGAAGTTGGCCATACTACGGAGCAAGGAGCTGCCAGTGACTACCAGGCTGTTCACAGTTTGTCTTTATCTTAATCAGGCATCCTCACCCCAGTGACATCAGGTGAGGGGACACTGATTCTCTAACAATGCAGCATACAATTGACAGGGCCAGGTGCCAGCAGCGGCTGGTACCCTACTCCAGCTGCAGGGCCTGCTCTGTCCTGGCACAGTAGGAAAGGCAATGGTTGGGCTACACGGCAGCCATTGATGCAGAACTGTGAACGGTGCCCTATACTTCGCCATCCTGACCTGCATGGCCTCTGCCCTTGTTTGTCTGGCAGTCAGACATGACCATGAAATATAAGCTTCCCAAACACTGCTGTCTTATGTTCTTACATAAATACAACCTTAAACATCAAATAGCCACGTTACAAATCAGAGAGGAGACCTTCTTCCAAGTCCAATGCACTTTCCTGATGTACACAAAGGAAGAATAAGTCATCTCACCCAGAGGGCTCTCATAAACATGCAAACCTGTCAGTGTCGACATGATTACATTATATGTAATATCCATGTCCTGGATTGTGAAATAAAACATTCTACTCTCTGTGGGAAGCCGACCGTGAGGCACAGAAGCGAACACCACATGAAGAAGAAAAGTGCTTATATCCAAGAGTTTTACAAGTATTTTTAAAATGCCTCTGGGTATTGATAGAACGTCTATGTTATACTTATGGCATAAATGGCCATCTGCTCTGGCAGACTGTTCAAAAAGAAATGGAGAAACCGTGGTAAATCTGTCTTTGGATCTGGAGGTGAGAGACGGGAATCATGTGCACAGCCAGGCAAGGTGGCTCCTCCCTGCTGGGCTGACGGTGGCTCTGGAAGGGACCAGTCTGAGGTGAGCTGGGCTTCCTTCTAGGGACTCCCTAGAAGTCTGAATTCACAGGATGCTCTCTGGCAGGGGTATATAACATCTGCTCACCGTTAAGGAAGGGTTTACAATTGATGGTGTGATGGTTAGCTATGATGCTCAGCCTGTTTGGATTGAGAAAGCAAGCCTAGAATATCAGTGAAGCACACCTTTGGGTGCATCTTTGAGGATTTGTCCAGAGAAGATTAACTGAGGGAAATATGACCCATGCGCAACGTGAACGTGTATGGTACTGTATTAGTGACTTCTGAGGCTGTGATAAAATATCATGGCCAAAAGCAGCTAATAGAAGAATTTACAAGTTTGGAGCTGTGACGAAAGGATGGAGCATCTAAAGACTGCCATATCCAGGGATCCATCCCATAATCAGCTTCCAAATGCTGACACCATTGCATACACTAGCAAGATTTTGCTGAAAGGACCCAGATATAGCTGTCTCTTGTGAGACTATGCCGGGGCCTAGCAAACACAGAAGTGGATGCTCACAGTCAGCTATTGGATGGATCACAGGGCCCCCAATGGGGGAGCTAGAGAAAGTACCCAAGGAGCTAAAGGGATCTGCAACCCTATAGGTGGAACAATATTATGAACTAACCAGTACCCCGGAGCTCTTGACTCTAGCTGCATATGTATCAAAAGATGGCCTAGTCGGCCATCGCTGGAAAGAGAGGCCCATTGGACTTGCAAACTTTATATGCCCCAGTACAGGGGAACCCCAGGGCCAAAAAAGTGGGAGTGGGTGGGTAGGGGAGTGGGGGGGGTGTATTGGGGACTGTTTGGATAGCATTGGAAATGTAAATGAGGAAAATTCGTAATAAAAAAATTAAAAAAAGAAGAATTTACTTTAGTTTCAAGTTCTTCATCAAATACAAGAAAGGTAACAAATGTGTTTATAAATGATGAGAGGCTCTGCCAGTGCCTGACAATACAGAAGTGGATGCTCATAGCCATCCATTGGACTGAGCACAGGGTCCCCAATGGAGGAGCTATAAAGGACCTAAGGAGCTGAAGGGGTCTGCAGCCCCATAGGAGGAACAACAATATGAACTAACCAGTACCTCCAGAGCTTCCAGGGACTAAACCACCAACCAAAAAGTGCACAAGGAGGGACTCAAGGCTCCAACCACGTATGTAGCAGAGGATGGCTTTGTGGGACATCAATGAGAAGAGAAGCCCTTGGTCTTGTGAAGGCTCAATGCCCCCGTGTAGGGGAATGCCAGGACAGGGGAGCAGGAGTGGGTGGGTTAGTGAGCAGGGGGAGCGGGGATGGGATGGGGGGGGGTTCAGAGGGGAAATGAGGAAAGGGGATAACATTTGAAATATAAATAAAGAAAATATATAATAATAATAATTAATTCTGTTAATGAGATAAAGGCCTATGTTTCTATTCTATGGCAGAAAAATTAACACTTTTATTTTAGAATTCAAATTCACTGACATTTGGCTCAGGCTAGCTAGACACAAGGTGCCCATGATAGAGAAAAGAATCAGATCACCATTAGGTCACCAAAGGGAGAATGAACAGCACATTCAAGTACACGATAACAGGCCATGATTGATCACTTGGTCCCTTACCTCTGAGAGGACAATAAAGGGCTTTGGAAAAAAAATTGTGCTGGAGAGATGGCTCAGCGGTTAAGAGCACTGGCTGCTCTACCAGAGGTCCTGAGTTGATTCCCAGCAACCACAAGGTGGCTCACAACCATCTGTAATGGAATCCAATGTCCATTCTGGTGTGTCTAAAGACAGCTACAGTGTACTCATATAAATAAAAATAAATAAATCTTTAAAAATGGGCTGGAGAGATGGCTCAGCAGTTAAAAGCACTGACTACTCTTCCAGAGGTACTGAGTTCAAGTCCCAGCAACCACATAGTGGCTCACAACCATCTGTAATGGGATCTGATGCCCTCTTCTGGTATGCATGAAGACAGCTACAGTGTACTCATAAAATAAATAAACAATTTTTTTTAAAAGAATTGTATTATTTAATGTGCTCTGCCTGCATGTCATCTGGGTACTATGTGTGCACCTGGTGTTCATGGAGAACAGAAGAGAGAATGTCAGATTGCCTGGGACTGGAGTTGCAGTTATGAACTGACATGTAGGTGCTGGGATTGAACCCAGGTCCCATGGAAGAACACCCAGTGCTCTAAAATGCTGAGCTATCTCTCCAGCCCTGAGAAAGCAGCTGCCATGGGGACCAAGTGAGTCACAGAAGAGAGGATTAGAGAAAATGACAATACTGTCTTTTACTTACCTGCTCTCCCCCCCACCACCTCCCAACCCCCCAGTTCTATCTGTGCGGCCCTAATAAATACCTGTCCCAGATCCTCTGTGGCTGCGACATGCTGTTGACAACATGGGTCATGTGATCTTGGACAGCAACCACCTCAGGGGGAGGGTCATACTTATTCACTGCAAAAACCTTTTCCAGAATTAGAAAAGTAAAGAGAGACATGTTTGTTTCTCAAAAGAACAAGGATTGACTGCCCTTAGTGTAATTCCTAGATACACAATCAAACTGACAAGGTAAGTCACGTGGTCCCCAGCCTTGCACGCAGTCTCTTTGGTCAACTCTAACTTTCCTAAAATCCCAATAACGAAAGTTACTGTAAAAAGTTAAGGAGTCCCTTTTATCCTTTTTCTTTATATTCTTTGGTTTGGGATGAGCTAAAGAAAAAAGTCAAAACAAAATTTCTGAAGTGCTGGATTAATTTTAATATAATAAACAATCCAACTTGTAGTTCAAGAAGAAGGAAAACCAAGTTGCTGTGTAAGATTCTGGGTAGTTGACACCAGAGAGCCATTTCCTGATGTCCCCTTGTCCAGAACTGTTCCCACCCCTTCACATTCTCCCAGACTTGCACCCCCTTACCTTGGCTTTCTCTAGCCATGGATACAGGCCCTTTCCTTGGTGTAGAGGCCTCTCTGTCTTTACTACCCTCCTAAATACATTATCCCTTTACTTAATAGTGACCTTCATTCTGATTCTATTTACAAAATGTTAAAAGAGGCATGTACCCATGGCCCAGGGCGTGGAGACAAGGATGAGGAAGCATTGGGGACTATTTCTAGACTGGGCTGCAGAAACATTTATGGGATGGAATATGTGCCCACTGATATACATTCCTTTATTCCCGTCTCAAATTGGATCTGGTTTAGGAAACCCCTCCTAGGTATTGATTCCTGCCACAGCTGTGGGAGGGAGGGAAGGAGGGACTCAGGTGCTGGCCAGCATGCCATGGCTCATTCCTCTGGAGCTATGTGGATCTGATGGGTCCTCAGAAAGAGCAGCATTAAGGAAATCGCAATATTAGAAAAGTGATTTAAGCACCGTAGTGTGGCGCAATGTATTTCACTGTTAATTTCCAATCTGACATAGGTAGAATCTCAGACTCTGTGGTTATGTAGGGAAGCTATACATATTGCAAACCAGCCATGAGCAGCAGGAGGGGTACCTGGACTCCTCGATGCCAGACTTCCCGTTGTACCCATGGAACACCTGTAATTGCTCAGCTTAACAGAGGGTTCAGCTGGCAAATCCTAGGACAAGGAAGTTGATTCTAAATGAAGAATTAATTTGCATACTGCTCTGCTTCTCACTGATTGGTTACATGTCCTGCTGTAAGCACGTGACACTTTTGAATGTATCAACCAGAAAACACGTGAGGCAACATGGTTACCTACCTTTTCTTCTACCTTAATCTTCTGCTGGTCTAACTCTGTCAGTCGCAGCAGCATATATATCACGAAGGACCAGTACTCGGGCTTGATCTGTTTAAAACAAGAGGACTATTGAAGGGCCTTCCTCTTTCCCAGGTCAGCAAGTGCCAATCTTCTATTCTCGGGGGCCTCTCTCAACACTTGCTACCATGACCCTGCCTTCCAGACCCCAACACAGGGCTCAGCATTCTCACGTCCGTCAGGCCCCCTTCAATTAACAACCAAGCTACAGAATGTGTCCTGTAATTTATAAAGCTCTTCAAATGTGCGGATCTCACTAATCTCTGTGAGATACGCGGGGAAGGCAGGATTATCCTCTGGTGTCGAGGCTGAGCCCACAGACACAGGCAGCTCATCTAAGACGCCAAACCCTTCTCTACTAAAGCCAAGGAGTTTCATTACTGAAAATAATGACATTTGACGATTTCTTATGATTTCATTATGGGTTGATTATTTATTGTGTTCTTTTGTATTAGTTGGGATCACTCTGAACTTGTCTTACAGTAATAAAATGTCAATTGCTTAGGAACAGGTTCCTCCTTATTCCCTGACTGCTCTTAGGATGGCCTGACTTTAAAGCGGTAACTGAGGGGTTTATTTTGAATAAGATGCTTCTCTCCCTGAATAGCAAGCCTTGGGTGTAAGATGCCTTTCACAGACGGGAATGCATGAGAAGTAAATGTGTAACAGCATCTTCGATTAGGGTCCCAACACAGAGACACAGGACTAGATCACTCCGTGTTGTATGTGTGAGTGGACCGCCACACTGCACCCCAGAAACCTGTATGATTATTAAACACCAGTTGGAGCATTTTAAAGCTTCTCTTGCATACATCAAAGCGTGTTGTGAGAGTGTTTGTTTATAAATGAATTCATCTGCTTTCCCTGTTATAAAATAGGAACCACATTCTGTCTGGACCTCTGGGCTCTTTATTCTCCGATATAAAAGAATGCTGCTTTACAATTTTAATTACAATTCTCTGTTGTAATGTTTAGCTCCACCCACCATCTGTCTTAAAGGACCATGAACTAAGTGACTTTCAAATGTGGGCTTTAGGGGAACTGGGGCAGTTGACAGTTTATTGGCCATGAGAGACAATCTCACTTTTCCAAAACAAGTTGTTTGAAGTGGTAGCTGTCGTAATTGTTTTCGGAGGGGTGGGAAGTTGGGGGCTGTATTCACCTTCCTGATGCTCCCAATCAATGCTGAATCAAAATTCCAAGACTTGGCCCCTGTTCCTCTCCCCTCCCCTACCCCTGAGGGAAACAAACTCTCACCTGAATTGGATTCCTTAGCAGATTGAGAACTCGAAGGATAGGAAGATTTTCAATGTATTCTATTTCACTCAGCTCCTTAATCTATTTGATCAAAATAAATAAATAAATAAATAAATCCACTGTCAACAGCCAGTGAGCAGAAGACAATAGGCAACACAATATAAAAAGAGCCAATAAAATCAGCTCCTTTAAATGTAATTTATTTTAAACATGTCCTGTTGAATATCCAGCTTTTCAATGAGAATACCACAAGGCCATTGCAGAACACAGGAAAGCGCACATTAACTTCGGTAAGATAGTGTGTAAAGGAAGAGAAACAGCCAGACCCCCCTGTCCTAGCCCTCCAGGCTCTGGCTTCACTCCTCAGGGCCTCTCCTCCCCTGCTGTGTCTGTGGCTGGTTAGGCCTTCTGACAGCTAGGAGACATGCAACTCTATGCTCTCCCCATAAGAACTACTTTACAGTGGAAACTGTATGATTTGTTTGTTTGTTTGTTTGTTTGTTTGGAGGTCCCTATGCAACCCTAGCTGGCCTAGCTGGCCTTGAATTCACAAAGATACTCCTGGCTCTGCATCCCAAGTGCTGTAACTAAAGGTGTGTCCCATTGCCCGGGTTGTATGTTAAGAACTTCCAGGTTGAAAAAAAATGGAAATGATTCTACAGATGGACGTGTGCCTTGGTTTTGCCAGGGGGACAGCCTGGGTTACAGTGGTCCTGCACCCTCAACCATACTAAAGACACAAATAGGCTTACTTAAATTTTCTACAATAAACAATTACAATCTAATTTCAGATACAGAGAGTGAGTTTTGTGATAAATTAGTGTTTCTCACAGCATTCTGCATGCCTCATAAAAGTATTTTACCAATGGGTTCACAGATAATTTCTGAGTTGTCCAAATTCAAGTGACATCAAAATGCAAATTATCCCAAAACTAAGTCAGGGGTGGACACACACATGCCACTTTCAAAGGATGACATTTCCAATAACGTAATCAGAAAGGCAAACTCCAAAATTCCAGTGTCCCCCATCCCTAAATCAATCTAGCTAGAGTAGTGGCAAGCTGTCACACACATTTTGATGTATTAGGATGTAAAGGACTATCCTTTAGACCACCATTTCAGTTATAATACAAACTAAATTATAGATTAAGGATTCAAGATAGCTGTGTGCGGTGTCACATGACCTGCATCCCAGCCCTCAGAAGGCAGAGGTGGACAGATCTCTGTGGTTTCATGGCCAGCTTGGACTACACAGTGAGTGTCAGGCCAGAGTGCTGTAACTAACAAACAAAAGAACAGAAACAACCATGGAGGGAGGGGTCAGAGAGATGGGAGGGGGGATTAAGAACACTGGCTGCTCCTCCAGAAAACCAGGACTCTGTTCCCAGCACCCACATGACAGTCCCAGGAGACCTGGGACTCTTCTGGTCTCAGTGACACTGCCTGCATATAGTGCACATCCATTCATGTTTATCCACATGCTAAACAAATAAGTAAATACAAAAAAGAGGAGAGTGAGATATGAAAGTCTCCTACTCTTTTTGTTTGTTTGTTTGTTTTCGAGACAGGGTTTCTCTGTATGGCCCTGGCTGTCCTGGAACTCACTCTGTAGACCAGGCTGGCCTCGAACTCAGAAATCCGCCTGCCTCTGCCTCCCAAGTGCTGGGATTAAAGGCGTGCGCCACCATGCCTGGCTGATAATTTTTAAAAAGAAATAAAATTTTAAAAAATGTTTAACCTCATTGATAATCAAAGACATGTATATAAAACAGTATATAAGGCACCAGGTTTCACCACCAGATAGACAATTTTTAAATGATCCTGTTGACAAACGAACAGCCAGATATGCCTACAGTAAGTTATCCTAACTTCATAACTGCAGTGGGAAGAGAAAGCATGAACGTTCAAAACAGAAATCAACAAGCTTTATGACAGCCATTCCCAGAAATGGCATTTCCAGAAATCCATCATAAGGAAATAATAAAAAATGCATGTAACGATGGATTTATGTGTGAGCATATATACTTCAACATTATTTTAACAGCAAGTTGTAAACACAACAAATTTCAATAAGTAAATAATTCAATAAATCCTGACAGATCCATTAATAGATTATCTTATGCTATTAAATCAGCTTTTTGAAATGTTGGGACAATTTGTTTTCTATATGGGAATTCAATGTCTATTGCACACTGCACACACACACACACACACACACACATACACACACACACACCCTACTTACAAACTACATAATGAAAAAGAAAAATTCCAAAACTTGAAATTACAAGAAAACCCAAAAATGTAAGAATATTTTTAAAATTAAAATAAGGAAGATTTATTAAAACACAAAATTCAGAAAAGATAATAGATCACAGTTAAATATAACTCCCAAACTCCCCTCCATTCCCCAGACATAGCACCACACATACATGAGCCTTGGAAGGTCCATAACAACCCCAAAACTTATAGGCCAAGATAACAGGAGCCAATCCTTCTGGCTCTGAAGATGAGCCTACAATCTGGGGCTGGCTGGAGAGCCTGAGGTTCCTTCGAGGGCTCTAGAGGAGAACCCTTCCTTGTCTTTCCCAGCTTCTGGTAATGTCAGACAGCACTGACTTAGAGCAACAAAAGCCAGCCCGTGTCTGCTTTCTCCCCTCTGTCTCTTGTAAGAACACCCAGGCCTGAGAGATGGGTCATCAGTTAGGAGGAGCTAAGTTCCATTCCCAGCTTCCTACGTGGAAACTTGAAACCATCACAACTCCTACATGTACACAGACATACATGTACCCACAGACATAAAATAAACTGATAACTGAAAAACAAACAAACAAAAAACCACTGTCTTTCAGGCCTCCCTAACTCCTGATTCCAGGGTGACAATCTCATCTTGAAATCACTAACCACATCTGTAGAAACTCCTTTTCTAATCAAGGCCGAGGGGCTTGGCACATCCTTGGTGGGGGATGTCACAGTTTAACCCATTCTACCTTGAAGCATTAGCTTCCAGGGGAAGTTGTTCCACAACCACGTTTACCTGAGAGAGAGGGTGTCGTGCAGCTCCCTACACAGCAGCTACCCTGGAGTGGGATCCTGCATCTAAAACATTTAGGGACATCCTGCCCCACCTCCATGCTGATTATCACCCAGTCACCTGTCACCTGACAAAGACTTCAATCATTTGCAACATCTTGTCCTCATCCACTACCTCTATTCTGCCTCACTATTTCCTTCTCAGATGGCTCTCTGGAATCTTCCTTCTTCTTCACTGCCTCTGCCGTACAGAAGACCCTCACGGTCTCCATTAAAACAAGTATACTGATCTCCATGCCCCTTTTCCCTTTCTTCGCCCAGTAGGGAAACTTCTAAGCCTCCTTCTTATACATGGTCTTCCTAGAATTTTACCACACCTTAAACATCACCCATACCCTTCAGAGGTGAGGGGCTGAGGGCTCCTGAGAGTCATATTTTCATCCAACAACCTTCTTAAGTACCAACTACAAACCAGATATTGCAAAATTTGAACAAAATAAACTCCCCAAGGTCAACTATCACGCTAGCGCAGTGGTTCTCATGCTCCTGAACACTGCTACCCTTTACTGCAGTTCCTCATGTTGGGTGGACCCCAACCATAACATTACTTTCGTTGCTACTCTAGAATGGTAACTTTGCTACTGTTATAAATAGTAATGTAAATATATGTTTTCTGATGGCCCGAGGCCACCCCTGTGAGGGTCATTTGACCCCCAAAGAGGTTGCGATCCACAAGTTGAGAAACACTATTCTAGAGGGAAGGAAAATAACTCGTCACGATATAAAGTATAAAACATGACATGATGTAATCTTCAGCAATAATAACAATGAAAAGCCCTGTGGAGGTCCGGGAACACAGGAGGAGGTGCTGGAGAGGCTAGACATGGAGCCCATGAGGCAGACAGGAGGAAAATGACGGCACTTCTGCCCTCTAATCCCTAACCAGAAAGCATGTGGCCCATGCTTAGCCCGAAGTGAACTGGTCCCATCCCTAAGTAGTGTAGACCTGATGACCCTAACACATCTTCTGTCCTACACCGATGGGCTAATGATCTTAGTCAAGTCCTTGACTTCTCTAGCGGGCTCACTCCAACCCCATGAACTGGTTTAAGTGCAGGCAGGCCAAGTTTGCTGCTATGGAGTCCACATTAAGTAAGACTCATGACTAAAGGAAAAGTCACATTGGTCTTGACCTGAAATCTCAGAAAGTGCTGACGAGCCAACGAAGCAGCTTAGGAACAGGGCTGCAAGTGAACATCCATCGGCACTCAGCAGAGAACCCGGGATACTGCCACTATTTCTAGGACTGGATAGCAGCTCAGGCTACCTAGCCTGGGCTAACCTCCCCCTCGCTCATCCCCAATGGCAGGAGTAGAAGAGAGACTGACTGTAACAGTGATGTGACCATGACAGCATCTCTAATAGCCCAACCTTGGGCTGCCTCTGCTTCAGGGTTAGCCTCTGCATAACCCAGGACCCCACCCCCACCCCCAAGATCATGTACCCAGCCATTCCTCAAGCCTAATAAATGTAAATTCAGAGAGAGGGAGGTCAAGTTCACTCAGCACTCAGCTCCCCACGAATTCTTTTTGCTTATACACATGAACAAAAGTATGAAGCCAGGCTCCAGGGGAAGATCCTTTCACTGCTTGCCTGAGCCATTGAAAAGAGCATATCGCTCAACAGTGGCAAGCATGAAATCCTTCGTATCCGACCACACCCCATCTAAAGCGCTACAGAAGCAACACTTAGCTGTTGCCACCTCCGTCCGTATCACGGGAGAGTGTCCAGGGCTTACTTAGGACTGAAATTCTTTCTTTGCACCTGTCGTTTTACAAGCATTATATTGCTACTCCTTACAATCACTGGCAAGAAGTACTGATAATACATTCTGAGGTATGAGCCAGACAGAGTGGTGCACGCCTTTAATCCCAGAGGCAGGCAGATCTATGAATCTGAGGCCAGCTTGGTCTACAAAGTAAATTCCAGAATAGTCAGGGCTACACAGACAAACCCTGTCTCCAAAAAAACAACAGCACCTACCCCTAGCCCCACCACCAAGCACCAAGATTCAGAGTCACCTCTGACAAGAATAGCGCTTCTGGGAGGAAGTAGGGAGGTTGGAGAACTGAGAGTCTGGGTCAGTTTTTAAGTGCTAGCCACGGTTTGGGATGTCACAGGGACCACAGAGAGGAAGCTGGCAGAGGCCTCTCTAATCAGCAGACAGTAGACGCTGGTAAGGGCAGTCAGGCACATGCATACGCACAGGTGTACCACGGATGAAACTGCTACCAAGAACACAGTATTTCTAACATCAAATTTAATCATGGAGGAAGCAGCATACCTATGTTGTGTTCCCTGTACAAATACATTTTCCATCCCTCAATCAAAGAATTATCAGCTATCCCGGAGAAACCCCTTAGGGCTCTTCAGATGGTCCAAATGACATTTCAAAGGACTGTAGTACTCCCTAGCATGCTGGTGGGGGACCAGGGAATTATGTTACCATCAATGACTGATTTGCCAGAGGAGTCCTCTGTAAGGCATGTGGCCACTTTTTACAAAATAGAGTCGCTAACATTTGTGAACTCCTTCATTTGAACATATCTCCCCCTCCCCAACTTTTCCCTGTGTTCTGGCTAAATGAAGGGAGATGCACTCCCAACTATAACATGTTTGACTCATGTCAAAAGGCCAGTACAAAACAATGGGAGACAAGATAACTCTAATAATTTCATTTATAGCTTGTGTGCTAAAGTTAAATTTCAGATATTGTGATGGTTTGTATATGCTTGGCCCAGGGAGTGGCACTGTTGGGAGGTGTGACCTTGTTGTGAGTAAGTGTGCCACTCTGGGTGTGGGCTTTAATACCCTTATTTTAGCTGCCTGGAAATCAGTATTCTGCTAGCAGCCTTCAGATGAAGATGTAGAACTCTCAGCTCCTCCTGCACCATGTCTGCCTGGATGCAGCCATGCTCCTACCTTGATGATAATGGGCTGAACCTCTGAACCTGCAATCCAGCCCCAATTAAATATTGTCCTTTATAAGACTTGCCTTGGTCATGGTGTCTGCTCACAGCAGTACAACCTTAAGATAGTTATACCTAGTTTAATAATGTGTACTACTAAAGTTAGCATTTCCTGTTTCTTTTTTCTATTATTAACTCGAGACACTTTACTTTACGCCCATGGCTCACATCCAGGCCTCATGTTCTCAAGTATTACCCCACACCCATTTCGGAGGGAAGGGCCCTTGATTCTCATCTACTGTAACTGTTTTATACACCTTGCTGTTTCTTCTCTTGAATTCTGAGATGTACTGAGTTAGTATTTAATGAGCATATTCTACCTTCTCAGCATCCCCCATATAAATATGAAAACCATTTTAAGCACAAAATGTTTCCCTAGTCAATCTTCAAAGGCAACTTCAGAAAAAGAACAATAAAGGCCATTTGGAACAGAAATTATACTGACTTCCTACCACACAGATGCAAGGACCAAGGTCATTAATAGAATTAATTACCTTGTAAGAAGTCACTAGATCTACTCAGTAAACAGAGCAAGTGAGATGAAGATCAATATTAAAACTGTTTATTCTCGGACCTTAATAACTGACTTGTGTTGGGTTGTTTACAGCCTAAGGAATGATGTGAGCTTGCTGGGGGAAAGGTTAAGTTGCTGGGAACACAACTCAGTCATGGGCTCGTGGGCACCTGTGCGAGGCCCAGCACTGTGCAAGGAAAGAAGAATGGAAAGAAAGAGGGAAGAAAGAAGAACAGGAGGGAGGAAGGGAGGGAGGAAGAATTAGGTAAATTAATCTGAGATACAGCTCAGTGGTAGAGAAATCAAAGAGTTCTGGGTTCAGTCCCCAGTACCACCAAAACAGAGAGAGGGGATGAAGAAGGGAGGGGGGAAGGGAGGGGGAAGGGAGGGGGAAGGGAGGGGGGAAGGGAAGAATATGAATATATTTTGAATAGAAAAGGGTACATTAAGCCAGATATGCAAACAAGTTTATTCGCCAACCCATCAAAGAGACACTATTGCTACCAGCAGTTTATAAGGAATCACTTCTATGTCTCTTCTTTTTCTGGCTTAATTTTTATGGTTAAGCCTTTCCTGTGGTGTTTACATTTATTAAATTACAGATACGACTGTATATATTTAACAGATACAGCATGATACTTTCAAATATATGCACATTTTGTAAGGGCTAAAAATGTACTATTTTCTAAAGTGTATCATCTTTGTGGTAAGAACATTAAAAACCCATTCCCAGCACTTCTCAAGACCACTACTGCGAACTAGTGCTAGTGGCTCTTGTCTATAAATTCTAGCACCTTGGAGGTGGAGGCAGAAGGATCAATGGTTCAAAGCTGACTTTGGCTATATAGCAAGTTTGAGGCTGGCTTAAACTACCTCAGACCTTGTCTCAACATCCACAACTCTACAACCACCACCACCATCACCAAAAGAAAACCCAGTTAACCCCATTTAGTGGTATTAATAGATCTTTGACTGCATCCCTTTGCCTTGCCGCTAACTGAAGCTTTGTATTCTTTTTAGTGGTACCCCTCCCCCCACAAGCCTTCTCCACCAACAGTCATTTTCCTCTGAGTGTAGACAAGAGGAGACATTAGCCTGTGGATATTCTCTTTGCCTCTTCTTGCTTGGACATTTCAAATGTTCCTGATGCTCTTTTTCTACAGAGAATGTTGCACGATCATAACAACTTCAGAAAACTACACGTGCCCGATGACAGTTTGAACCTTTAAAACAATGTAAGTAAGAATCGTCAAGGGTTTAAAAATGGCTGAGTTTTTCAAAAAGTCATACTCTAAGAACTGTCCTCTGGAAACTTGCTAGAGCAGCATTCCTAAGAGGCCATTTCATGTAATGTCCTTGAAAAGCCAATGTGAATGGCTGGAGAGATGGCTCAGTGGTTAAGAGCACTGACTGCTCTTCCAGAGATCTTGAGTTCAATTCTCAGCAACCACATGGTGGCTGACAACCATTTGTAATGGGATCCGATGCCCTCTTCTGGTGTGGCTGACAACTACAGTGTACTCATATCTAAAATAGATAAATCTTAAAAAAAAAAAAAGCCAATGTGAAGACATTGGGCCAACTCTTTAATGTGCCAACTTCCTGAAGCCTCTGAAGCCACGCCCTGCCCTGCAGCCTTTAGCCGGCTTCCTGAAGCCACACCCTACATTACCAACCTTGTTATCCTCCAGGTTAATCACTTCCAGGAGGTCATGGTTCTCCAAGCCCTGGAGGCTGCTGATCTGATTGTGGGACAGGTCCAGGTTCTGCAAGGCTTTCAGCTCCTCCAAACCTGTGATGGTCTCAATCATGTTGTTACTCTAGAATGGATAAAATACAGTTTTTCATTGAAAGCAATGGCTAAGAAAACTTGTAGTGGCAAATGTTCACATTTGGACATGGTCCCCAATTCACTAAAAGTAAAGCCAAACCAACAAGCTGTTCTTGCCTCACCCCCATTTCCATCATTCACCTATCTAAATGTCTACATAGCTACCCAAGAAGAAAATCCTAGATTTTCTATCTAAAAGGCCAAGAGGTAGTCTTTTCATTTAGTATTTTAATATTTTCATCATCAGCATAAACTTTCAAGTCAGTAGGAAAGCCAGGCAATTAAGTGATACAAGCTTTAAAAATGCATGATATAACGACATTAGTGCTTTGACTTTTCAAATTACTTCATTTATTTTTAAGATTATCATTTATATCATTTCCCTTTCCTTTCTTTCCCCCAAACCTTCCCATATGCTCCTCTTTGCTCCTTTTTCAAGTCCATAGACTCCTTTTTTCCATTAATATTTACTACAAACATATTGCTTGGGAAGGGGATCTCAAGAAAAGATTGGTGAGATGGGTTGCCTGTGGGCATGGCTGAGATGGATTATATAGATTATGTTGATTGAAGTGGAAGCCGCATCCACTGTGGGCACCAGCATTCCCTAGGCAGAGGATCTTAGAGAGGGAGCTAAGTACTCACATACAGGCACCAATTCATTGCTCTCTGCTTCTGTGAATTCTGTGAATCCCACTAGACATGCTTCCTCAATCCCTGCTATGGTGGACTGTGACCCAGAACTGTGAGCTGAGGAAGCACTCTTAAGTTGCTTTGTCGAAGCTGTTTATCAGTGTTTATCACTAGGAAAGAGACTCAGACACACACCTGAAACCCGAACATCAGTTCAGCTTGACTGTGGTCTCTAAAGACAGGACACGGATCTGCTCACTCTTTTAGCACCATCACAGTAAGCCAATACTGTAACTCCACAGACACCTTGTCCACTGACACAGTCTAAAGTGACATCATCTCAAAGTCGGTGGTGATGGCTGTCTCGGTAGAGTCTGGCTATTTCTGCTCTTGCACAGTACCTCCTCTTTAACCTGCACTAGCCTACTATGGCCTCCCTTAACCAAAGGTGTAGGACAGAACTGTGTAGTCCTAATTCTAAGATATAACCAAGTCACTTCTGCTTTCAGGTCTGAGCAGCTTAGACACCATGTAAGAATGCCAGGATGGGAAAATACAGAGACTAAATTGTGAGAATCTAGTCATCATAGCAGATTCAATAATTCACATAAGAGCATTTCTCCGACAATGAGAATAGGAGGGTGTTTCCCATACTCAAATGGCTGTCCACTTCCTCAGTCTCCACACACCCAGAGCAATAGCAGTAATAAGAATAGTTTCCATTTTTGAATATTTTCAACATACTCATTATTTGGCTCCTTTGTTTTAAGGAACAGGAAAATGTCATAGTAAAATTTAACCTCTGGTTTGAGTCCAAAGTTGTCATAAAGAATAATTTCAAATTTTTGGTTAGTATTATGTTTTACCCACCCTTAAGACATTCAAAACCTTCAGGCCTGGTGTGGTGATGCAGAGGCAGGTGGATCTCTTAAGTTCATAAGGTCAATTTTTCAGCTAACATTATGTCTTACCTAGCCTTAAAACATTCTAAACTTTCTAGCTGAGTGAGGTGACACAGAGGCATGGGGATCTCTTTAAGTTCAAGGCCAGCCTGGTCTCCATAGCGAGTTCCAGAATATCCAGGACTACATAGAGAGACCGTGCCTCAAAAAACAAAAACAAAAACAGAATGAAACAAACAAAAACCATTCAATACTTTCAAGATTGACCTAAGAACTGAAAAATTAAATTAATGTATTCCCTTTAATCTGAATATTTTCACTGGTAAATGTTCCATGGCACATTGAATAGCAAGAGCTCATTTTCAGCCCATTCTTCATAAAATTTCATTTTAATAATGAGCCAGATTTGTGCTCACTGGTAACTTTATAGCCCTTAAAATATCATAATAGAATGTTAATAATCTTTAAAGGTAGGTTATAGCCTATGAGGGTTTATAATACTATTCTTTTTACCTCTATATGCTTGAAAAATGTAATAAAAAGAAAAAAAAAACCCATAACCTTATTTGCCAAAGTGAAATCAAATTTTCCTGTTTAAAGTTCAAAAAAGTTATAAAAAGTGAAAAGAGGAGAGAGACCACGCTGAGCTCACCATCATCGATTTAATGTATTGAAATGAGGGTTCAGCCTCCCATTCAAATACTGCCTGCATATCCAATCTATATACAATACACTTTCCCCCAAAGGACTCTGAAGCATTTTCTATGTGCAAGACAGATGTAATATTCTTCAGTGTCTCTGATGGCTTTCAAAGTGGTAGATGGTCTGAGCAGAGCGAGGCACAGAAAAGTTTAATTAGATAGCCTGTGGTCATAAAAGGGAAGAGACTGAGACAAGTTGAGAAGCACAGAATTGCTGGTTGAAAACCAGCTAGGAAGTGCCTTTGTCTAGCACTGAGAACCCAAAGGCTCACTCCTGGGTGTGGACATGAAGTTTCTGCGCAGTTCTTCCAGCCTCATAAGTGAATAGCAGAAAAAAAGAAAAGAAAAAAGAAAGAAAGAAAGAAACCCACCATTGTTAGAGAGAAGCTGTTTTGTTTGAAGTAAATTAAATTAGAAAATATTCCTCACTTACCAGTGTGTCAGGAAGACCCAACTGGCTTTTACTTTGACAAAGCGAAGTTTGCAGTACAGTGTCACTGTGTTCTGTGTTCTAATAAGGATGTAGTGGCCACTGGCACACTGTGCGGTTCCCCTGCCAGCTTTTACGGGTCCCAGAGAGGTAGAAGGGCAAATGTTTGTAGGTGAACTGCTCTTCTTGCTATGCTGCAAACTAAATTCCTGCCAATTGCTAAAGCACATTATGTTGTGATTCCATGAGTTAAAAATAAAGTCAAGAAAATCTCCTGAAGCAAATGTATATCATTTTAGGTTATACATTTTATTCAAATTTGGGAAAAAACAATTTTTCAATTCTCAGAATCTCAGTGAAAATAAGTAAGAGCATTTTCAGTGTTTTCTAGTCTATCCTGGGTGCTGGGTGCTGGGTGCAGGGACTAGAACAATCTATCTCACTTGTTGGCAGAAAACAAAAATGGTAAAAAGTGATAGTGTCAGTGAGAGGCCTGTGGTTATTGAAGAGCAGGAAAAAAAGGAATGCACTGTTTTAATAATAACTGTCCCCCACCCCCGTAAGCACTCATGTCTTTCCACTCTACTGCAGGTCGATGGGACTGTCAGTACAGACAAGACATGGAAAAGTCTGCAGTGGAGGCTCACAGCTGCAATCAAGTGCAATCAGGTGGCAGAGGCAAAAAGATCATCACAAGTTCAAGGCCAGCCTGGTCCTCATAGCAAGTTCCAACCAAAATGGTAAAATATAACACATATGTGCACACAAACACACACACACACACACACAGAGAGAGAGAGAGAGAGAGAGAGAGAGAGAGAGAGAGAGAGAGAGAGAGATGAGGAGGAGGAAGAGAAGATAAATTTCTGAGAAATTTCAAAATGGTGAGCAAAATAGCAATATACTAACAACTGCTCTTTGGATAGTTGAAATTTTCCAATGTGATTGACTTTATTTTATAACTGGAAGTTTTATATCTAATTTATTAGATTCTCCTTCACTGACATTTTGCTAGCATGCCTTAGCAGGCAGAAAACATAAAATCTCAGGTGAGCTATGAAACCTCTGTATACATGGTAGGAGAATGCCTGCCCTCTGCCCTCACTAAATTGTATGGCGGGCTAGAGGAGTCTTTACATAGCATTTTGAGCTTTAAGAGGAGCCAAGCATCAGTGATCTATGGTTAAGTAAAGAATTTCTATGTGTATGTAACCAATGTGCGCAAGAGGCTGGAGAGATGGCTCAGCAGTTAAGAGCACTAGCCACTTTTCCAGGTTCAATTCCCACTACCTGGTAGCTACACGGTAGCTCACAATTGTCTGTAACTCCAGTTTCAGGGGATTCTACATACTCTTCTTGCTTCCATGGGCACTAGGCATGAAAGCGGTACACAGATATTCACGCAGGCAAAACACTCATACACACAAAATAAAAAATAATTTTAAATTTAAAAAAATGTCCACATAACCCAATACATGAGTTCATGTTAAACACCCTCCTGTGAGAGAGACATGACATTACTAAGATGCAAGCCGTGATGAAAGGCTCCCTGCCTACCCTCTGGTGGGTATAATAAAGGCCAAGAGAACCTAAGGCTAAGAGGGAGGAGAAAAGAAAGAAAGAAGAATCCTGTATATAAACAACATCAGTCCCCTCTCTCAGATACTAGTAACCCATATCGTTAATTTATAACTATCATATGTATCTTTGAATCTTATTGGTGAACAGTCTCCATTTGCATTTGAGTTTTGGTCTCGGGGCGTGCCATAGGGCTGAAAAAGACACTTTCTTTGGGAAACGGTAATCAGATGGAATCTTTCTGACAGGAACTACGTTTTTATTCTCAGCACGACTTACAACTCCTAGAGCAGGGGACTAGCACGCATTTCTGTATGATGGGCTGCCTGAGTTCAAGTGTCTAGGAAGCATTTTGTGGTCCATTTGCATCCAGTAAAGGGTGAGCAATGAAACATATATTAAAAACTACTTGTAAAAATATACCTTCTTTCACAGCATAGAAAATCAACTATTTTTTTTTTTACCCTGGATACCAAATATGGAACTGGCTTTACTTGAACATGGACTATTGATGACATACATATACAGAAACACACAGACAAACGAAGCAAGAGAAGGAGAAGGGGAGGGGGTAGGAGGAGGGAGGGAGAAAAAAAGGGAGAGGGGCAGACATGCATGCACACCAGACACCATAAGGAGTAAAGAAAAGTTCCAAGCAGTCACAATTCAAACACTTCTTAAACAATATCCACCACTTCTACAAAGAATGATATCATGTTGGACTCACCAAAGAAAGCACTTTGATGGGTAATGTCCCTAAGCCTTTGATGGTAGTGATCTTGTTGCCAGCCAGACTAAGGTGGGTCAGGCTGATGCAGTTCTCTAGCCCAGTGATTTCTTCTATCTCGTTGTCTGTACGTGATGACTACGTTTAAGGAAAATGTTATTCAAAGTTTTTGGAAAGATCACACACACACACAAACACACACACACACACACACACAGAGTTTGGGCCAGGAAGTTGGCTGAGCAGGTAAAAATATGAGTATCCGGAGTTCAATCCCTAGGTCCAATATGGTAAAAGGAGAGAACCAATTCCTAAAAATGGTCCTTTGACATTTACACAAGCACCTTGGAAAACACACACACACACACACACACACACACACACACACACACATACACACACTAAATCAGGGTTAAATAATCACTAGAAAAATCAGACAAGAGTTTAAATAAGGGAATGTTATGTACCCCACATAGGATAAGCCCCAAATCTTGATGTATTTTTCATATAGACAAAATACCAATTCTATAAAATGATAAAGGAATAGTGGTGTGTCTCTATGTAACTCATTTAAACTACGGGAGGAAACAGCAGCTCAGAGCTGCCACCTGGGCTATGCATGCTGCCATGGGGCTCCTCTCAGGCAGGGATTTGGAAGACACGCTCATCTTACTGAGGCAATGGGAATGGGGCTTTATCACCTTGTAGGTGTCCTCTGGAGCAAATAGGAAGGCCAGTCACCACCCTCTCACAGAAGGGAGCAGTCCTTCCAATTCGTATTGGCTTCTCTTCTCTCATTCAAATACAGAAAGCTGGAAGTCTAACATCATTTGTGGTTTCTGTTCTCGCCGATCACATTTTAAGTTTATCTTGTGTCCAAAGCTGAGTTATGTACTCACTGATGAGCCACCGGGCTCCAATGGATAGTTTTAAACCCATGACCACACAGACAGCCCTTGTTAAATTCAGTGAGTCACAAAACAGAATGAAAATACATGAGTGAAGGAAAGGAGCCTGGTAAGACAGGGGTGGGGTGGAGATGAGAGTGGGTGGGGATAGAAACAGCCAGGACCCACTGTATACATGCAGGCTGTCAAAGAACAATTTTAATTGTTTTTAAAAGGGTGTGAATGAGGTATTCTTCCATTTAGAAGGCACTCATATCATCACTAAATTACAATCACATGGGGCCGTCCTCTAACTCTTAGCATGGAAATGGATAACTCAAGGCTAGGATCTAATCCAAAAAAGACCTGTACTAGGGAAAGAAATAAACAAGAAAACTGGACAAAGACATGTTACCAAATGTAGCAGAAATTTTTAGGTCTCCCTTATTGGTTCCAGATCTCACCCATGGGCAGAAACAGTTTTTGCAGTGTCCAATATGCCATCTCAAATCTCCTATGAGCAAGGTCTCTGCCAAAACCACCATGCAAACAGACACTCACAAACACTGTCTTTCAGATCCCATTTTCTTTGGGCTGGCTAAACAATGATTTTTGGAAATAGAATAAAGGCCAGTTCTTTGTGAATATGGACTCTCATGAAAGATGGACATGAAATATAGGAAATAAGAGATTAAATTATCTCCCACAGCTGTTTATGAAATATCTTTGCAGCGAGCAATTGTTGGCAACAAAAATTAAGCCACGGAAACTTCAAATAGCCATCTGCTCAGCATCAGGGAGAATGGAGTGTCTAAGCCTGATTCAGAACACTCGTGTCCTGGAAGCTTTGTTCCCACTGAGAGGAGGATGCTCCAAAACCCAGCAGAGTAACTGGATGCAGTGGGCAGGCAAGGGCAGGGAGCTCAAAGACAGGAATCCTAGCAGTGACAGTGATGCCAGGGATTCGAAGCTTGTTTCTGAGACCCCAGATGCAGCCTCAGCTCCCCTGGGACCTCCAGAAAGGAGGTGAAATGAGGGTACCTTACTGCAACCACAGCCCAGGCTCCAGCAGATTCCACTCAATGCTCAAGGTGTTTTGCAGAGCAAGGGATCTAACAAGCACTCCTGTTGAGATCAGTGCTCATGTCCTACCATTGCCTCCCACCTCCCATGCTTCACTTCCCCTTGACACAGAAGGGTGTCCAGGCACCCTAGGTTAGGCTCGCAAGTAAAGGGTATGCTGGCCCTGCATCTGCATGGATGCCACAGCCTTTCATTCAATCTACCACATAATGGAAAACTTGATGTGAAAACCATACAACTGCATCAAAGCATGCAGACTCTCCCCTTGTCATCATTCCCTAGCAATACGGCATAATGACGTTTGAGACAGCGTCTAACTCATTATACACAAGGATTTGAGCATCTGTGCCTTGGGCATCTGAGGAGTCCTGGAACACGCTCCCCAGGAATGGCCACACAGTCACCTGCTTCTTCCCCCTACTTATTCCAACAGTCACATTAAGTGTCACTGCGTGTGGTGATTCCAATCAGAACACGTGACTGGGTTGTGATGAGCTCTGAGTTCCCCGCTAGCCACTCCTTCACATCGCCCATCTTCCTTTCTTGCCCTTCCTCCTAGCATTATCTTTCCTGTTCTTTCTGGGGTCTTGGGAGTTGCTGATAAGAAGAAGTACAATCTGATAAGTCACTAAACTATTCTGATGAATTAGCTTACTGGATCAATCCTCTTAGGTGCATTATAATATTAAAAGAGGGCTATCAGGAGAAACACTCCAAGAACTCAAACTCATCACAGTTGCTTTCCAGTTCTGAAGTTTTGCCATTCTTGTGAATAAATCATTTACAGTGGAATTTTAGATTGTTCTGGAAACCAAGTGAAGGAGCCCTGTGGCGCTTAAGCATAGCCACGGCTGAGGTCTAGGGAACCCAACAATATATTTTTACATTTCGGCAATGCTGCCAGTAGTTCATAAATGCTTGACATGAATTATTCACTAGCTCAGCATTTGCTCTTATTCATTTGTCTACAATCATAAAATATGGTTTGGGTGCACAGAAAACCGTTACTGAGAAAAAAATGCCGAAATCCATCACCATTCTCTTAGTGGAGAGACCCGTGGTGAAGGCTTTAATCACAACCAATCCTGAGAGATCTCTGTCACCTTACCAGTGAAAAATGATTCTTGCCACCAGAGTGAATCTCGAGGAGGAAGGACATGTGCACATCACTTAGATGGTAGCATTAGAAAAGTCGTAAGTGCTCAGCGCACTGCAAAGTGAGCAAACCAAGAGGCTTCCCTCAGACGCGTAAACTCTCTCATCAGCTGCTTACCAGGTAGCTCCAGAAAGGTGCTGCCCACCCTGGGTCTCTGGCTCCTTTTCCATAAAATACATAAAATAATGATTAGTCTGGGTGACCTCGAAAATCCTGTCTAGATTTTAAATTCTACAACTCCTGTTTTTAACTTTCAACAACCAGTCAAGGCTTGTAAGGTAAAGAATAAACTACATCTTTACTTGATAGTAAGTACATTTACCTTGACTTGGTTTCTTGTAATTTAGGATGCTTGTCAATTAATTATCAATTATCTATACGGGGAAGGACAAAGTAATCTAATAATGATAAGCTGAGAATTTGACACCTTGTAGTTAACAATGTAGTTCAAGATATTAACACAAACTACCATAATCACTTTACATTACAAGCATAATTGGTTTAAATTATTTTCAAATGACTCAATTAAGACTTTCCAGGGTTTGGGGCTGGAGAGGTGGCTCATGGTTATGGATATGTACTGTTCTTGCACAGGACCTGAGTTTGGTTCCCAGCACCCACATTAGGCAGCTTATAACTCCAGTTCCAGGGTATCCTCTTCTGACCTCTGTGGACACTGAACACATGTGATGCACAAACAGAAAAGCAGGCGTTCACACACATCCATGCTCACGCACACACAAATAAAAAGAAATCCAGATTTTAATTCTTAGATAAAATGGACTGTTAAGCTTATTTTTACTTTTAAAAATATAAGGGGGCTGGGATTTTGGCTCTGTTGTAGAACAGTAGCCTAGCATATACAAGATCCTGAACCTGTCCTAAAGCGTGCATGTGCACACATACACACACACACACACACACACACACACACACACACACACACACCACCCATACCACACATCTTTCCTGTTTGATCTATGTATATTCCTCTCAAAAATGCTTACTATAGGGGCTGGAGAGATGGCTCAGCAGTTAAGAGCATTGACTGCTCTTCCAGAGGTCCTGAGTTCAATTACCAACAACCACATGGTGGCTCACAACCATCTGTAATGGGATCTGACACCCTCTTCTGGAGTGCCTGAAGACAGCAACAGTGTACTCACATGAAATAAATAAATCTTAAAAAAAAAACCAAAAACCAAAAAAAAACCCCAAAAAACAAAACAACCACTTACTATACTGAGTTGTCTTTTTCCACTTTGTACCTAGATTGTATTTACTTTTATTAAAATTCATCTCTAGGATAGAGAACTTGTTGCTCTTGCAGAGGACCCAGGCACCACAAGAAGGCCAACAAACATCTGTTACTTTAGTTCCAGGGGACATGCCACCCTCTTCTGACCTCCATAGGCACCATACAGGCACACACGGTGCACCTACATACAGGCAGGCAGAATATTCACAAACATAAAAGTAAAGTAAGGTCAAAAAGAGCTTTTAAATAGCCCTCTCTGCTGCAGCCCGCTGGTGCCCCTGCTCCGTCGCCGCCACCGCTGTAACATTCGCTATTACCTGACAGTAGCATGATTGATGGACAGTGTCTCTTCCTGATGGGCACTCGGTGTGTCTGCATTCTTGCTATTACAGCCAACACCACAGCAAGCAAGCGCTCTTCCGCAAGCCTCCACCAGGCACACTCATGATCAACTTCACACTGTCAGCAGCGCCAGGTTCTAGTGACTGCAGACTCACCTTCATAAGAAAACTCACAGCTGTTTTCTCCAAGAGGATGAGCTAGTTTCAAGAAGCACAGACAAGTTACAAAGGGGTTCTCTTGATCTCTGTGCTTCCCAGCAGCTGCCATTTTTAGATGAGTGTGCTTCGACTACCTTTGCAGAGAGCGCACACACACAGAGCATGCACACAGAGAGAACCCCATATTTCTAGTTTCCTGGGTTGGACTGGGAAAAGGCACTAGATTTGGGAGCTGCAAAGATGCCTAAAGGCACCTGTCACCATGTTTGATGACTTGAGTTGAGTTCCTGAGACCCACATGGTGGAGAGAGAGAACTCCCAAAAGTTGTCCTCCGACCTCCAGACAGACATTGTGCTGTGTGCACTCACAAACATGCGTGTACACAAAATAAGTTACAGAATGTAATAAAAAAATTAAAAGAGTGATAGATTTCATTAAAATTTACTTGAGTTTCTTCACAGGAAAAGCAAAACAATATATTTATGGAATTTATAGAATTTTTAATATTAAATATTTGTGTAATGGCTCAAGAAGAATGGGTTTTTTTTGTTGTTGTTTTGGTTTGGGTTGGGTTTTTTTGGCTATTTGTCTCTAGTTTTTCATACATGGTTTGCAAACATGTTACACTCTATCTGCCTATGTTCTGATTTCCATTCGTCTTGACTTAACAATTACTTCTCTTTGTTTGTCAATGGTGAGAGCAGACTGCTATGCCGAATGTCAACACTTAAAAGGGAAAGCTGGCTTCTTTCTTTACGATGTCACTATATTACTTGACATGTACAAAGTGCTAATGTTTTACTTTTGCACATGGAAAGCTAAATTTATTTTAAAAATTAAAACCCTCGTGGTAGGAATGTTTTGTGTCTACAGTGTGAGGGTTATTTTCTTTGGCAGTTCTGGGCTGCACACTGAAGCTATGGTTCCAGAGCGACCATTGTCCATGCCTGACTCTACGCTGCTCTCTGGGTACCCTGAGGCCTGGACAGGGCCTCCGAGTGCTGAGCCTCTTCTGACAGGCAAGGCCCGAGGGTACAGTCAGCTTCTTAGCTTTCATGTGTACTCACACTGTCTAGACACTTGGTTCAGAGAGGCCTTGGGCAGGGCCCAAGGATCTGGATTTCTAGACAGTTCCAGGCTATGCTATGCTGGTCCCTGTGGGCAGCACTCTTCTGTGGGGCCAGAGTGAGTGGATTTCTGGGCCAGGTGGCTTCTGAGTTCCCCTTCTCTGAACACTCAGTACACATGATGGTCAAGCATGAAGTCAGGGTTCCACAGGAAGGTGTGTGTGTGTGTGTGTGTGTGTGTGTCTGATTTGCCATGGAAACATTTTGTTTAAATTCTTATCTGGGTGTCTCCATTGGGCTGATCATGAGCACCACCTAACTGCTCACTCCCTGATTATTGACATCTGTCTTACAGTTCAAAAGGGAGTGTGGCTGTGTTCTAGCTCTCCCCCTGGAAGAAAGCCTTTCTCTACAAAATACATCTCCAAACGCTCCACTTCTGAAGTCTCAGACTTAACACAAACAGGCTGCTGCCTCATCCCTGGAATGAGACACTCAGGGGTAATCAACTCAGCCTCCATTCTGCCCCACCCCCACCCCGACCGCCCACAATTCTCAAGTGGAGAGGACGATACTTGCTGAGCAACAGAAGGCATTGCTCTCTTATTACCCAGAGAGCATCAGTCCCTGGTGTAAAGGAGACTCAAGCTCATTAGAGTCACAGATCTTCAGTTAACTCTTTAGGCGACACAAGCTGAAGTTGGCATTCTGTCTGCATGGGAGCCTGACTCGTGCAATGCATGCATGCATGATCCTGAAGGAACCTGCACATCAAAAACTCGACTTTTGTTTTGAGTTAAACATGTTTTAAATATACTCAAAGGGATGGAGGTATAGGTCTGTAGTAGAGCACTTAACCAAGCATGTCCCCAGTAGGAAGGTAGACAGACAGACAGGTAAAATACTAAGACACCTTGCTTTATTTAAAAGCAGAAGTATGAATTCCTCTGTAGAATGACTACTCATTTTCCTGATGATAAATCTAAGTTTTCAGACTCTGAATTTGTATAAAATAAGACAAAGGCTTAAGTAAGGCTGAAGAAACACGTTCCTTAGACAGAACTTTGTTTTAGTTGAAGAATCAAGAGCAATCTTTGTTCTATGACTGCCTATTCTTAGTTACGTGAGCCGCACTCTTCCGGGAATCACTTCTCTGGTGCCTTTCCACGTCGTTTGTGGCAGCCTCTTCAGTGGGGCCACTCACCATCGTCTCCCCTTCCCACAGTCAAAGGATACTGTCCAAAATTAGTTGAGTGAGAGTATGGTACGCTGACAGGTCATACATCTCGGAAATCAGGTTGGAGGAAAAATCCACCTTCTAGTGACAAAAAAAAAAAAGAGAAAGGAAGAAGGTTACATGTTGTCTCCCTTCAGGCTCACTACGGTGTTTAACAGCAGAAGAGAAGACATGCTTCTGGGCACAGACTTAGAATCGACTCCTGCAGGTGCACTAGAGTCAAACCCAGCAACCCCCTCTCTGTCTTGTGTTGTTGGTTTGCTTGTTTTTTCCCTCTGTCTTTTCTAACCTGGACCCTAACTGTCACCATCTTGAGAAGGAACTGAGGAGGAAAGTCTTCTTCGTGGCCCGGAGGATTGATCCACAATCTGATCCTCCCTCTCCCTCCCTCCTGTGGCCTCCAGGGTCTCACCCACCAATAGACCAGGCTGGCCTTGAACTCAGAGATCTGCCTGCCTCTGCCTCCAGTGCTGGGATCAAAGGCGTGAGCCGCCGTGCCCCACTCACTCTTTCCTTCTCAGCTGTACTTCAAGCTTCCTTGGTCTTCCTCCAGGATTTAGTTCAGCTTCACCCATAGCACCATGTCCCCAGTTTTCTCTAATACCCAGCAGACCACATTCACTTCCCGTCTGTGCATGCACATCTTCTTCTTCTGTCTGCCAGACACTGTCCCATGCCACCCCTGACTGTCGGGGCAGCAGTCCTTACAAGCTCTCGGGCTTCTGCTTAATATCCTTTTTCAAAATGAGTCGTTTAGACAGGCATTTGTCAGCAACATCCCTTGACCCTAGTCTAGAGTGAGATTAAAAACAAACTAACCAATTAAATAAATAGCCTTGCCTAATTTCATTTACTAGAAAAAAAAAACTTTAAAAAATAGCAAGAAAACTCAAGAATTTTGAAACAGTATATTGAACACTCCACGAGGATGTTACAGTCTCCTTCTGGAAGGTCATCAGGCGGATACTGAATAAACACGGCCCCTCTTGTGCGCTTTAAGTCAGTGAGTGCACTTCCCCCAGACTAAGACTATGGTTTCGTGGACTAAATCCTAGAAAGCCCTGTGAGGCAAGAACAGACCACTGGCCGGGACAGTTACAGCTCGAACGGGAAGGGAGGACTATACCGTCAGTGAGCCAGTGCTGCACAGCACCGGGAGGAGGAGAGTGTGACATCAACAGTTTTGGCGCCATGAATCCAAATGGAAACTTTGGCCTGCACACATGAGGGGTATGGGAAAGGCATTACGGTATGACATCAGCCAAGGTGGCATGGCAGAAACAGAGTTCAACATTCACCCTTTTTGCTTTTACGTAATAGTGATAGACTGGAAGTAAGGCCTTATATACAACAGGGGTCTCCATTCTTATGCCATAACACAGCATGCACACATGCCTGAGCCAAGGCTGTACGTCAACACGATGTCTTCTATGTATCTGTGATGTTAGGTTTTTGAGCAATTTCAAAAGGTTATTTTTTTCCTATGATTCCCATTGAAACCTACAGTTCATACAAGACACCCACCAAATCAAATGAACAGTTTCACCTGCTAAGATCAAGTATATGAAAAGTTATTTATTTTAACCACTGTGCCAGCTCTTCGGCCCTGAGATCAAAATGTTTCAAGTAACACAAACATGTAAGTACAAAGTTCTGCCCCTTACAAAGGAAATGCATGCTTTCTCTTGTTGGTGGCACAAGCTTCACCAGTATGACAGAGGAAAGAAGCCTATCTTCTCAAGTGTGTGAGGGAGTTGTTCTATTTCAGCTTGTTTTATAGAAAACGGTGGACCCTGGACTCTTAGTGGTTCTTCCGTCTCCCTCCACAGCTTAAGTAAGACTCTTAACCATTTTGTGCTTTGGTGTTTTCATCCACAGATAGGCCAGTATCAGCTGGCTCACAGCTTTGTTGGATTAAATAAGACAATGTATTGATGTCAGCAGAAAGCCTTAGCATGGGACTGCGCAGGCGCCCTAGCATTGGACAGACCTCATTGGAGGCAGTCTGGTACACAGCACGCACTTCTCTGGGAGACTGGATATAAATTCTCCAAGAAGTTAGACCCCTGAAGGTGGAACATGTGGTTTGTTTGGTTGACTTGCAAGGTCTTCTGGAGAGGGGGTGGGGGTGAGAAGAAACTCCTAGAATAACATCTGAGGGGAGGGTCAGGCTTCTCCTGTGACCTACTTCCCTGGGATGCAAAGCAAAAAGGGCAGCCGAGGAGACTGAGCTGTTTAACTCTGCAAATGCAGCTCTTGATATGCTCAGAGCCCCTGCTGAGTACAGACAGGCTTCTGAGGCGGCCTCTCTGGACAAAGGAATATTGCCCAGGAGAGGTGGGTGGCGGGAAGAGAGGGAGACAGAGAGTCTGTGTGTCTCTGTGTGTGTCTGTGTGTATTTGTGTCTATGTGTGTGTCTGTCTCTGTATGTGTTTGTGTGTCTGTTTGTGTCTGCCTCTGTGTGTGTGTGTTTGTGTGTCTATCTGTCTCTGTGAGTGTGTCTGTCTGTCTGTCTGTTTGTCTGTGTGTACATGTGTGTGAGAGTGTGCATGTGTGTTGATCAAAGCAGAATGACAGAATGACTGGAAACTACAGAAAAGACCACAGTGTTTTGACGTCAGTATGAAGAATGCCAAATTCTTGATTCCATATAGACTTTCATTTTGGTCCAGGCCTAAGTTAGAAGACTTTGGATCTAAGTTAACTAGGTTTATAAACAAAATAAATCTAAAATAAAAGGTAAGAGTTGTCCGTTCATTCCTTAAAATAATGTTTTTGTTAAATATTTGAGACTAACAAAAGGAAGCTTAGCCCATGTTCTTGGACAATGGTTCTCCAATTGGTTAGAATATTGGGCTCATCTGGGGGCCATTTATCAAGTCCAAAACCCCAGGCCTTTCCTTGAGCCTCCTAAATCAGATATTCTGGCAATGGGATCTAAGTTCCCCCAAGTGATCCCGGTGGTGAAAGGCCTAGAAACCAGCACCCTGTGACCCATGCACACAGCACGGCCCATGCACGCTGCAGCCACCCTGACAGCCAACTGGACCAGAAAGCTTAATCTCAGACACAGCTCCCACCAAACTGCCCAGTTAGAACCACAGGTGACCTGGGCAAACGGCTCTCCACACATAGCTAACTCTTTCCCAAACCACTATCCATACATGATTCACTCCTGCCTTCAAAGACCAAGCTCAAAAACAAGTACAGGAGACAAACATGGAGGTGGTGAGGAGGAGGCCCCCACCTCTCTCTGGGGCACTGCTCAGGTGGTCAGCTCTGTTAAGCTCTATTTAAAATCACAGGTGTGTAGATCGTAAGTTCATAAAATTCTTCTTGTAAGCATTCCTTCTGGTGGATGTTTTTCTGTAAGCAAGGTAAGAGGTAGGGGATAGGACAATCTGGCCCCCTAACTGACAGCTGTCAGACTCTCTTGTGATGCCCGGCCACCTTGACAAAAGAAACGTTAGGCAGCCAGCCAGCCAGCCTATCCTTATGCCAGCACCAGTCATTTTGAGCAACCCTTAGAAGCCTTACAAAAGGCACAGCTTCAGCCAGGGCTGCTTCGCTTTTACACCAGACTTGTTTGTTTGTTTGTTTGTTTGTTTGTTTGTTTGTTTTTGTCATCACAACTCAGGATGGCCTTGCCATCATCTCCACCTAGGTTCGAGGAGGCTCACTTCCCTGACAGCCTAGCTGGGAGACTGTTCTAACTGGTGGGGAAGTAGGGAGGCTGTTCACTGGTGCAAACACAACCCTTCATTTGCATGCAAGGTGAGCTGTGATTGGTCCAACACTCCTTCTCTGGCTCTAAGAGCCGGCTGTTCAGGTTCCAGGAGCAAGCTGGCTGAGAGACCCACTCCTGTGCTGGCTCCACTGGTTACATACAGCGGCAGGCCCAACCAAGGCTTCGATGAGGGGTGAGCCAGGGACGTGAAGAAGGAGGCAACAGAGACAGGGAGCAGCAATATTAGAAGAAGCATCAAAGCAATGGCAGCAACCGCTGTACAGCTAATGAGCCAAGTGACAAAAGGCAGGGCATCAGGCTGCTTGATCGCTGAAGAAGAGGCAGCATGGCCGGCTGAGAGAATGGTCAGAGCAGGAATAGGGTGACCAAAGAAACTAGGGGAGACAGGGAGCAGAGGCTGAAGCCGACAGAGACTGGAAGGCTAGAAGAGCCAGAGAATGGAAACAGCTGGCCACTGTCACTGAAGAGTTCCAGAGCCCTGTCAAGTCTTTAGGGTCCAGAGTCAGCTACCACATGCCCTGGAATTCTATCTAGCACTAGTCACTGTCAAAGGCTGAGAGAAACCCTGCTAACCAGGCCTTACTAGAAGCTGCGGTGTCAACTGCTGCCAAAGGCTCTCTATGGAGGTCTGACCTCCCAGGCTACACGGGAGCCTACACAAGGCTTGCAGGGGCTCTAACAGCACAGGGTGCTGCATGCTGCTGCTCCCACGTATGCTGTGCTGCAGGCTGCTGTCAAACACTAGGGAACAAAAGCAGCCAGACGCCAGCACTGAGAGAGCCTGCATTGCTGAACGTGATGGCTATCTGGGCTGAGCCAGCCGACTCGTAATAAAAGCATCTTTTCACTAAAAAGCCAAAGTTGGATAGGCAAGAGGACAGAGTGTGCACCCAGGAAAACATTATCACTTTTTCAGATAGACTCATGCTGCTGTAAGAAAAGAAACACAACAGCCATGGCTACTTAGAGCAAAGGTGCTGTGTGTGGTGGCTCATGCCTGAGCTCCCAGCTTCCGGGAGCCTGCGGCAGGAAGGGAAGAAGTTCGAGGCCAACTGGAACTGCACAACAAGACCTACGTCTCCAAACCAAAGAAATAATAATCAATTAAAATCCTATTTTTAACCTAAGAAAATAAAATGGGTGGGCAGTGGTGGTGAACACCTTTAGTCTCAGGCACTTGGAGGGCAGAGGCAGGCAGAGTTCTACAAGTTTGAGGCCAGCCTGGTCAACAGAGTGAGTTCCAGGGCAACCAGAGCTACACAGAGAACCCCTGTCTCGAAAATCCAAAAAGAAGAGAAGAGAAAAGACAAGACAAGACATATGTCCAAGAAAACAGAAGGAAGCTGCTCTTTGAACATAAGTTCTCAAGGATAAGTTGTTGGAGCATCTTTTGGCAAGGCCAGCTGTACAGACACTTGTCTGTGTTCCAATGCAGACACCCATACTCCTAGTCTGCATCTGCCCAGCTCTCTGTTAGCTCTCTCCACATTGTTCAAGTGCGGTGGCAACCACTTACCGGATGTGATTAGTGTACTGATAAGTGTACCTTGAGATTTTGGGGTGGTTTGAAATTGAAGAAGGCAGTCAGCTTGTTCTGAGAAGCATTTAGTTCTAGAAGATACGGCATGCAGCTCACACAAGACAAATCTGGGGGGCAAAAACGGCAAACCAATAAGATACTGGGAAAAGCCATTAAGCACGTTATATCAGAACACATATATTTTTCCCCAGACAGGATCTCACTCTGTAGCCCTGGCTGTCCTGGAACTCCCTGGAGACCAGGCTAACCTAGAACTTAGAGGAATCTGCCTGCCTCTGACTTCCAAGTGCTGGGATCAAAGGACTGCACTACCACACCTGGCCCATGTCGGAATAATTTTTAATTATGATGGGTACAAGCACATCTCTAATATTTCAGCTTAGTCAAATTAGTAAAATCAGGAATATGTGAAGTACTTTTTTTCCAAAGATATATTTATTTATTTTATGTATCTGAGAACACTGTAGCTGTCTTCAGACACACCAGAAGAGGGCATGAGAGCCCATTACAGATGGTTGTGAGCCACCATGTGGTTGCTGGGAATTGAACTCAGGACCTCTGGCAGAGCAGTCAGTGCTCTTAAGCGCTGAGTCATCTCTCCATCCTGTGAAGTACTTTTTAAAGTGTAGGGCAGACAAAAGCAGGCATGTCTGGGGTCTAGGGGAAGGCAGAGGGTAAATAAGAGGGAGAGGAACCACAGGACACACTTTGTTATGATGTCCTAACAGTATCCAACACAGTCTGAGCTGACTTAGAGAATCAGTGATTTCTCTTTCTCCTCTAGGCCCTACCCACTCCCTCCATCTCCTGTATCTCTAGGATACCTGAGTAGCCAGTGGCTGCGGCCCCTTGCATGACCCCGCTTATTTTTCCCACAATCTGCTAACCCCTGAGGGCTTCAAATATTACCAACCTTACAGGAAGGGATGAGAGACTGTAAAGCCTTAGATAATCCTCTTGATAATTAGCTCCTAAATGACTGAATTAGGTCTTTTCAGAAGATTGGAAATACCACAATTAGGGAAGTCTCAGTTGCAAATTCAATTTTGTTGTAGTTGGACTTAATCCTAAATCTCATTAATTATTCGAGGTGATTTAGATCATTGCTTGTTATTGTGCCTTGGCTCTGGATTGGTTCAAACTCGCATCTGAGCTCGGCATTTTATCCCAAGCAGATAGCCCCAAAACGTGATGCTAAGGAGAACTCTGCCCTAACGGAGTTCACATGTAATGGAATTACAGGCGAGCTGGGGCTGGGAGCCAGCATTTGCCACTCTTTGTTGCAGCCCAGTCATCCTGGGCACCAGAATGAAAGAATCCACACAGTAGACGTTCTAGCCTTGTCTGTACAAGAGACTCATTCTCCACCAGAAAGAGGTGTGGTGATAGCACCCTCTTTCTCTCTCAGTCTCTAGGAAACGACAAACCAAGGACAGTTGTGCCAACTGCAGGCAAAGCCAGGCCAAGTGGCACAGACACACGCAGAGAGGCGGGCATACCAGCTGTCTTGGGCAGGGTTGGCAGGCAGTGAGAGATGGCTCTGCCATCCTACATTTTGTGATGGTTTGAGTGGGAAATATTCCCCCCCACCCAGTCTTGGGTGTCTGAATGCTTGTTCTCCAGCTGGCGGCTGTCTGGGTAGGTTTGGGAGGTGGGGCTGGCTGTAGGAAGTGTGTCACTGGGGGCAGGCTTGGAGGTTTTAAAAGCCACGCACCATCCCCAGTCAACTCTGCTTCCTGCCTGAGGTTCCAGATGTGAGCTCTCCACTCTCAGCTCCCACTGCGGTTGCCATGCCTGCTGTATGATGTCTCTGTCACTATGGGCTCTAAACCTCTGGAACCTTAACATAAACTCTTTCTTCTGTAAGTTGCTTTGGTCATAGAATTTATCACCAAAACAGAAAGCCAGTTAATATGCCTGATCAAGAGTCTGGGAAGCCAGAAAATCTTACCAACTTCTACTTCACTTCTCTGGATCAAACAATACTGCAGGTGTGAGCACCTCTCAAAGAGGTAGGTAATTCGCTGGGTATTAACACTTTGTTAGGAGTCAACAGGCCAATCAAAGAAGGTTGCCTGTGAGACAAACCCTATGGGGAAGTCAGACGCTTAACAGTTTATACCGATCAGCCCATAAACCTATCAGCCCATAACCTGCCCATTTTGCAGCCAACTGCATGTCTGTTAAGAGTTGTCTCAATTCTATTAGTTTCCACCGAGCCTGAACTCCTGCTGGGGTTCATCCTTAATGCCAGTCTGTTTTAGAGTAGAAGCATCAGCTAATATTTGGACAGATACAACGAGATGGTAAATATATCTCATACTCTGTATGAGACACTCACACAGTCCCTCACTGTCACACATACAGACACTCATACACTGTGACAGAAACAGTCCCTGGCTTGCTAACTTCTATGTCGTCCCTCCTTGGTGCAGTAACCTCTTTGTCCACCAGATGGCAGAAGCACCTTGAGTCTACACCAAGGGTTCTAAACCAGCAGTATTGGCCTCACCCTCCCTTACTGCAAATGCAAATTCTCAACCCTTCCCCCCAATTCCACTGAGTCAGAAACTCCGCAGGTGGGGCTCAGCAACCTGTGTGCTAACAGCTCCCACTCTAGCACAAGTGAGTCTATTGAAAGTCGAAATGTGGTCTACCTCAGGATACTTGTAAGACTGACGTCAGTACCCCCCCCACACACACACACACATACACACACTCACACACACATACACACACACACACACACAAAACCATTCTGCAATCCCGACCCGTGACAGACTCTCAGACTCCCGATGAATTAATACAGTGGGTCATGGAGAACCAGAGGAGTGATCTTCACAGAGAGACATGTGCCATGAGCGTCAGGGCATGGAGCTAAGTCTCTGGCATTGAGCACGGTCGGAGCCTCCCCCAAGGCTGCAATTTCTTCAGTAAAGGTGGAAAAGCAACCTTGGACATGTGGGGTAGCAGAGCATCATCAACCTGGGAGGTGTCGGGTGGGCAGGGCACTGCTGCCAGTAACAGTTAAAATGCCTTCCTAATGGGTGGATCGTCTCATAGTCTGGTGGGATCTGCTTTGAAGTAACACGGAGGAAGAGGGACAGGGAGGGTCGAGCTTGTTACTCTGGAGCCTCAGTACTCATCCCAGACATTTCTTGGCTCATGAATTTGTTTGCAGTTTCCTAAAGTGAGTTTATTAAAACTTGAAAAACAACAAACCAGGCTTTTGAGCAGGGCTACCTGAAAGGGCGCAGTGCTTCCCAGCTCTCAGTGCCTGCACTTTGGTTATCAGAGTCAGCTGAGGGGGGCTGGGAAGTGCAATGGAGAGACCATCGTCAGTGCGTTATGGGTTTCTGCTAAGGCAGGTAAAAGACAAGACGCAAGCAGAAAGATGCTCAGTGGAGAAAGCGGGTCAGAAGTAAGTATTCCCTTGTATCTCTAGGAATCTAACGGGAAAAAAATGGGCACGGTTCCATCAAAGATCAGAAAATCAGAAACAAGAACCGGCTATGAAGAAAATCTGATAGTTACTGGACTACATTCCTTAAGTGTGAAGAAGGAAAGTCTACCGATAAATACATGGACCTGCAGACAGTGTGGTCAGGAAAGCTGGTGGAGCACATGGGGACCGGGAAGAATGACTCTGGGAAGCCCTGGTGTTTAGATATTAAAAATAGGAGGAGCTAGCTAGGATGGAACCGCAAAAGCAAGCCAAAGGCGGGTGGGGAAGGCTGATCCATCTGAGCTGATACAGCTGAAGGGTGTTGTCCATACCAGGAGGGCCTGGGAGAGAGGGGAGGGGAGGAGACTGTGGAAAAGGAAGGTATGGTCCCGATATGATCTATGAGAGATGAACAAAAACAAATAAATAAAGGCAGCATCAAACAGTCTGCAAGGCTGTCAATGACGCTGTGAGGCTCCGTGGATGGCTGCCACTGTTCAAAACACTCTTCTCTCCATTGGGGGCGGGGGGCATTGCCCTCACTCATTCCCTTCCTCCCTGCCTCCCTCCCTGGACAACAATGAATCGATATGTAAATTGATCTACAAATCACTTACATCAAATTCAGTATTATTAAACTACATTAAGTTCCATACGCAGCCTGTAGATTTCTGTACTAGCTCAGCAATCAGTCTCCTCAAGCGACAGTCACGTACCTTCGATTCTATTTCCCGAAAGATTCAACTTCTGCAGGTGGACATAGCCGCACAGAATGCTGATGTCGACCAACTCACAGTGCTGAGGGGAAGAAGAGGGAGAGGGGCTTAAATATGGCCACTTCTGTTTGTGTGAGCCTTCCTGCAACATCTAGAAACAACACTGGTGAAAAGAAAATCAGAATTTCTTTCAAAACTATAGAAGAGCCGGGTGATGGTGGCGCACGCCTTTAATCCCAGCACTCGGGAGGCAGAGGCAGGCGGATTTCTGAGTTCGAGGCCAGCCTGGTCTACAAAGTGAGTACACAGAGAAACCCTGTCTCGAAAAAAAAAACCAAAACAACACAAAAAAAAGTATAGAAGAGAGAAATGAAACCTAAGACCCACTATTAATGGGACTCCACAGCAGACTACAGATCCCGCCAAAAGAAAGTGTTCTTTCAGAAGAAACACTAGTCTGTCGGTGTAGCGGTACAGGCTTTTAATCAAGGCAGAGGCAGGTGAATCTCTGTGAGTCTGAAGCCAGCCAAGACTACCCAATAAGACCCTGACTCAAAAAGAAGAAGAAAAAATAATTTATCAGCATAAGAAATTAGTGTTATCAGCAAGAGCAAATCTGGTGAAAAGATAAACAGTTTGTGAGAACTGTTAGGCGGGGTTTGAAAGAAAAGTTATAGCAATAAAGACCACATTTTCATCCAGCCAGAGAAAAGCAAACGCTGGGAGTTTAAATGAAGTCTTAAGGGACATCACACGATGCAGAGAGAAGCACAGAGAGGCATGTGGCTAAGCCTAGAGTGACACAGCACCCTGGGGAGCCGCAGCATCTGACTCTGCGGAGTCTCTGTCCAAAATTCATACCAGAAAACGGTACTCAAAGAAAGTTCAGGTGGACTTAGGAGGGGAATCTGATCCCTTGGCATAGAGACTTAGACTAGTGGTACATGTCACTCTGTCTCAAGCTGTAAAAAACAAAAAAACAAAACAAAAAACAAAACAAATAAAAAACAAAAAAAAAATGACTCTAATAGAGAGTCATTTGAAAGCAGGTTCTCATGTGAGGAGTGATGGCTGCTTCAAGTGGCAAACCAGCATTGAGTACCCACTGTGTACATCACCATGGTAATGAGAAAACAGGGAAGGGTGGAGCTTTGCCATGCCTTTAAGAATGTAGGACTGTGGCAGGAGAGAAGATATGTATGCAAGTAATTAGAGGAGTCAAATAAATAACAATGCATTGTTGTTGTTGTTGTTGTTGTATTACCATGTATAGCATGAGTAAGATACTGAGCCAGAAAATGTACTCATTGAGACAGGGTTTTGAGGCCAAGTAACTCAACATGTAGTCTCTCAACAGTAAGGAGGGCAGGGGCAAAGTGAGTTAAGCTCCCTCCCTCTGGCTGAAATAAGATTCAAAGGGTTGCTTTTGTTAGCAGACCAACCTAAGGCATAGCTCTACATACATAAGTAGACTGACTATTGGTGGAAATGGCCCTTCACGGGGCTGTACTGGCTGCCAGAACGACAGCATCTCAATGGCTCACACAGTGCTGTGTGTACAGGGCACTCCCCAGACGTCACACCTGAGTGCCTGGGACACCCACAGAAGGTTAGACATTGCTAGGGATGGAGACCATGGCTGTCATTAGCTGACGGACATACTATGAAGCCAGCACCAGGGACCACACTTCATTAGTCCTTGGGTGTTTTATTAGTTCAAATCCAAGGCAGGACACGCTTTCCGTTGGGAACGAAGCGAACCAGAAAGCTATAGTAAAAGTTCGATGTGCTTTTCTTTAAGTACACGTAGAGTGCACAGTTGTGCAGGTATGGGTGCACTTGTGTATAAGAGGGGTGTGTGTGTGAGCAGGTAGCGGCCCATGCTCGATATCAGCTGTCTTCCTCCCTGGCATTTACTTTGTATGCTGACGCTGCCTCTCTGGCTAAATCTGGAGCTCAGGATTTTACCTTGACCAGGCTGACACACCAGCATGACCAAGATCCCAACTCCAGCCTTCACACTTGCAGCTCAAGCACTTTACCCATGAGCCATTGCACCAACCCCTTGACTTTTTTTTTTTTTTTTTTTCTAATGGAAGCAAAAAGAACTAAACTATTTTTCCAGGACTACGGGCAACAGCAGAGAAGCTGCAGTGTTGGCGGTCAGCTCTTGCAGCCCCTCACAGTCAAAGTGGAGCCAAGACCCTGCGCTACTCGCTGACTAGGGTTGAAATCTTGAAAATTGATGGGTAACAATAGATTTTTTTTTTTGCTTTGATGATAGGCATCTTTATGAAAATAAAAGACAGCTCAGAGCTACTTACTTCTTGACATACTTCAGGGAGAAATCAATAGTACTCGGTTCCCTGGGATTCAGACAGAGTTTAGCTCAGCTTTGGCCGATCAGAGCAAAAATTCTTACAGAGTTTTTGATTGGTTTTACACATCCAGATTCAAGTTCCCGAAGAAAGCATTGATTGCTATAATATAGGCTACTTAGGATGAAAGAGGGTGCCGAGGAGGATAAAAACAGAAGAATTAGAGGAGCTGACAGTTGGACAGCAAGGCTCCCTGAAGTCTGCCATTCATGGGCCCATCTCTCATTTCTGGCAGACATGAGGCCCTGAGATCTGCCACCACCACATGAATGCCAAAGAAGATGAATGTCATCTGCCCATGTCGCCAGCCTAAAGTGATCCTGTCACACTCACCGATAGATTCAGGTTGAGGTAAACCTGCTCCGTGCCACGGCCTGACCACCCCAATCCAGTGAGTGCCTCAGCCACGGCCTCCTCTCTCAGGATCCCGTCATACTCGTCCTGCGGAAAGAGAATGGTGGGCAAAGAACTTGCATTAGAAAGGCAACTGTCAGCCGGGCGTGGTGGCACACGCCTTTAATCCCAGCACTCGGGAGGCAGAGGCAGGCAGATTTCTGAGTTCGAGGCCAGCCTGGTCTACAAAGTGAGCTCCAGGACAGCCAGGGCTATACAGAGAAACCCTGTCTCGAAAAACAAAAAAACAAAAAAAACAAAAAAAAAAGAAAGGCAACTGTCTACCTCGTTCTACCCAGCTTCTGTGGGGGCGCACTTCCGAAGTCAACTTTGGCTGATAGCTTGCTTGTGATTAATCATGAATGAGCATGCTGGCATCTGTCTTTGTTTTTAATTAAGATGCACGTTATACCTTGACAAGTTCCTCCCCTTACACATACATCCTCGAGAGACTGTCCCTTCCTGAAGGGAAAGGCCTTAGTCAAACATAGATACCGGGAACCATAAAGTCACTGCATAAGCATTTGTGGTCACTGTTTATCTTCCTGGAATTGGCCATGCTTTCTGTTGCTCACCTTTAAGAGACACTGAGAGAATACACTCATTGCTGGCATGGTATTGGCCAGCAGCTCTCCCATCTCTATCTCCTGCTTCTTCTTTCTGCCTTTCCTATGATCATCCTCACTCCCCCAGTCATGGTTCCCACTGACTGACTGCCAGGCTCCAACAAGCTTCCAGAGAAAAGGCCGTGTGTGTGTGTGTGTGTGTGTGTGTGTGTGTGTGTGTGTGTGTGGTACACGCGCGAGTGCCCAACATGTACATACTGTATACAATTAAGTAAACGCTCATCAAAGCCATGCCTTGCCACCACCCGCCACCGGTTTGTCAGGTGCCACTTCCCTGTGGTGTCCAAGGCTGGGAGAGCACAGGGGCCACAGGGACATGAATGTTGGTGGCCCTGTGCAAGAGCTCTGCTCTCAACCTGCTAATCCTGCTGACAGCCCTGGGGCAGCACTCTTATCTCCAATTTAAGTAACTAAGGCTTAGAGGTTACCCCTGCTCAAAATGACATGGCAGTAGGTAACAGAGCTGGAATGAAATGTCAGTCTGTCAGTCTGTCTGTGATTCTGCACTAGGCTGCTTACCTACCCCTCAAAAGACAGTTGTATCAAACAAAGGCAATCATGTCTTGAAATCTGGTATTCTTGCTGAACAAACCAAGTCCTCACTTCCTGGTTGCTGATTCTGTAAGATTCACCTAATTTACAAGATGATTTAGTGGGTCACTTCCATGAGGAAGCTTGCCCTTGGTCTACAGTCAGTGGATGGGCAAGGCAGTTCTCCAGTGATGGCAGACAGGAGAGACAACACGCCGATCTATGTCTCCTACCCTGAACTCTACAATGGCCAGCACGGACACTGACATCAGCAAGATGACAGAAAACGGTCACCATGGCAGCCACGCTGACATAAAGTACTTAACCATGAAGAGCAAGCATATGAACTGTGATGGAAAACATCTGCTTGTTAGTTCTTTATTAACCCGGGAGCCAAGAATGCTGTTTGCTGTTGGTCCTGAGGACCTAAGTATACAGAGTCATGTTGGTATAAAAAGAGGATGTCCCCAGGGAATATTGCCTGCATGGAGATAGTGCATGTTTTTTGGAGTCAGGTGGGCTCAGTTTGAACCCCACAACCTGTCATGTGACTTGGGGAAGGGCAAAGCTTTCTCTGAACCTCATTTCTCCACCTATAAATAGAAAGTGTGTTTTTCTTTAAAGTCGTTCTAGACACACCATCCCTCCAAAGTAGGCTGCGTTTGGTGTATTGATTGTTTGATGCTGAAGGCACTTGAAAAACCAGCGAACGCCCGCCAAGGAGAGACTTTCTCTGAACTGCTTTTATCTACAGAAAGGCAGATCCTTCAAAAGGAACTCGATTGTTATAAATCCCCTCCCCGGGAGTTTCATCAGCTGGAGGAGACTGACCCTTATCACAGGAGCAAAGAGAGGCTGACGACACCACAGTGAGGCAGGCTGTGTCACCAGCTCTCAAATCTCCCAACTGTCCTAAGAGAGCCCGTGTGTCTTTCTATAAAAGCATTTGCCCCCTCCCCATCTCTTTAAGCGGCCCACATCCCCTCTCCCCTTCCCTTGTTAGCATGGTGTGCAGACCCTCAAATCTCACATCAAAATTGTTTCCAGATCGGCAGGATGACTGACTCAGTAGGTGGAAGCCCTTGCCTCTAAGCTTGAGGACCGGAACCCCATGGCAGCAAGAGAGAACAAATGCCTACGAGTTGCTGTCTGACCTCCACATGTGTGTCGCACACCTGAATAAATAATTATAATAGATTTCTTTGACACTTGTTGATTTTATATGTAGGAGTGTTTTGCCTGCAGGCTCCATAGGCATTTAGTGCCTGAGGAGGACAGAGAGGGTGTTAGAGCCCCTGGAATTGGAGTTATGGATGGTGGTGAGTCACCAGTTGCATTCTGGGAACCAGAGCAGGATCCTCTGCAAGAGCAACACGTGCTCTGAACTGCTGAGACACCTCTCCAGACTCTTCCATACTTCGTTTGTAGGATTTGTTTGCTTGTTTAATTTTATCTGTATGGGGGTTCTTGTTTGCATTTAAGTCTGTGTACCACATAACTTATCTGGTGCCTTTGGAAGTCAGAAAAGGGCTTTGGAGCCCCCTGGAAATGGATTAAGAAGATAAGATTAGAAGCCACAGTGTAAGTGTTAGAAATCAAACCTGGGTCCTCTGGAAGAACAGCCAGTGCTCTTAACCACTGAGCCATCTCTCCAGCCTTTCCCCTGGACTGGTTCTGGACATCTAGCTAACTATTCAGTGCTTGTTAAACTATTCGTTGTTAAACGGTGGTTATTAGAGGAGAATCTACAACGGCTCATTTACTAACCCAGCATAATCCTTGACAACGATCTATAAACATCTGTCCTTGAACCCACAGAGAAATGGAGTCTTCAGCCCTCAGCAAGGAAAACTTTGGTTTGCAACTGATGAGGGCCATTACAAAAACAAACAAACAAACAAACAACTGTAAGAGGAGGTTTTAAAAAAGTCTTTTCCTATGCTACCCCGATGCATGTAATATTAAAAACCACCATGCTCACACCCTTAGTCTGCGTTAACCTGCTCGTCCTCACTTTACCTCATAGTGACCTCATGGGTCCGGCTAGGAGAGCTAGGAGATTAGGAAGACCATCACTTCTCTTCTATTCCTTATTTTTAATATTTTAAGGAGAATTAAAGAGACAATGTATAGAAAGCCCTTGGCATGGTGTCTGGGACACATCGAATGTGTCAATAAAAGTTCTGTGTGCAAAAGTCCCATGCCTGCCATGCTGCTCACAGGTAGGAAAGACATTCATGCCTGTGTATGGAGTGTCTTGTAAAACCTAGGAGGGAGTGAGGTGGAGGGATCCTGCCTTCCTCCCAAACTTCCCACCTAGTGCTCCAGAGGTCACCTCACCTCACAGGACACCATTTCCTTACTGATTCAGGAAGGCCTGTTGGTCACCACAGCTGTGGACATCGAGTGGGTAAAACTACCAGGGTTCGTTCTCTCAGATTCCGAAGCCAAGGCTCCACACTCGAGGTTCCTGGAAGACGTAGCAGACCTTTTTGCCAATGGGCAAACAGTCTCTTCCCGTCTGACCTATTGGCAGAATAACCCACTTCCTTGTTCTGGAGATGTCCTTGCCCTGGCTGAGCGTGATCATACAGCTAGCATGTAGCTCTTCTTCTCCTACACCTCTGGATTGGTCCCTTCTCACACTCGTCTTCACCTGCACATCAGCGAAGAATCTGTTTTCCTATACTGCTGTCTCCTTCCCACCTCCCCTCCTCTCCCTGGCTTTTCCTTTCTTCCTTCCTGGCCTATTTCACAGACCTAGAGCTATGAAATCCACAGCTTCTGCCTCTGTGACCCCTCTTCCCTGATTTTCAGTCATATGATTCTTAAACCCAATTCCTTAATATATAGTAATGTCTGTCTCTGATTCCCTTTGCCATGACCCAGTATCCCCCACTGTCCTATCTCACAGTGACATCCCAGGTCTCTGACACTCAATTAGTGATTGTTTCATCTTAAGTGTTTTATCTTTATCCTACTTTATGTTCCAAGCACTCCCTTGGCCCAGAATCTCCCCGCTCCCCTAGAGATACTGCTAGAATACATAACACCCTATCACCTAAATTTACCTGGTCATCAGAGAACTGCTTACAGTATCGAGTGTCTGTGCACAGCCCAGAGCCTAGCCCTACCCCAGCTTCAGCTGCTTGTTCCGCTCTTATGTGTAACTCCTGAGTGCGGCTGATCCTGTCTCTGTATATGAAACTCCAGGTGCTGCTTGCTGTGACATACTCCTATGTCACTCTGAGAACATGGACCATGTGTGTCTTCAGTCACATCTCAGTCACAGTGTCGTCTTCTATTTTAACTGCTATCACTTACTTATTCCATCTGTAACTTCTGAGAGCCTACTCTATCCAGCAGATATTATACTGAAAACTTTACAGCAGTCTCTTACTAAATCTAGAGTCTGTAGCTATCCCAGTGAATAGGCACTGTGGCTCATGCTGAGTGACTGGTACTGGCAATGGGAAGTTTTCATGCACCAAATGTTGGGTCAAGACACGGTCAAAGAGTGTTTCCTACTAAGCAATCATTCGGTAAATGTTCGTTCAATAAGGCTAAAACCACTTATTTTTAAAAGCTACAGGTAGCAATTAGAAATGTCTGAGTTACTGTTTTTAGTATCAGGACTCTATTATGCTAAGTGTTTGGGATTTTTACTACACTTTCTATTTGTATGTGTATTGTGTACATGTACACACACCACAGCACACATGTGGACGTCATAGGACCACGTTGGAGAGTCAAGTCTCTTCTTCCACTATGTGGGTCAAGGGGATTGAACTCAGGTTATCAAGCTTGGCAGCGAGTGTCTTTACATGAAAAGCCATCTCACTGGCCTGATGCTAAGCATTTTACATATAGGATAGCATTTAGTTATCCTACGAGACAGAGGGGACTCTCAAGCCCATTATAAGCTAAATAACTTATTCAGAATCTTGGTACTAACCAAAGGCTAGCCCACGTCCCAGCCACAAGCCTTTCATCCCAAAGGCTGTGCTCCAAACAGCTAGTCTCAGCTGCTTCCCTTAAAGTCATCAGGGCTTCTGGAGTCTGAAGCAGGCTGCACTGATGAATATGGCACCACGTGATTACTTGGAATCAGGGTGAGAAACGGGAAATCAACCACACAACATGAACGTATAGTTCTTTACAACTTTTCAGTTCATTCCACATTTTAAAATGTCATACCGTGAAAAGTCAGTATCAGTATTTAGAATCTAACCGGAGGAAATAATAAACTTTTTCTCAACATAGTCTCCAAACCCGAAAGGATGGATGGACCCCTTCTAACGGCATCCTGAAGACAGATTAATGATGACGCTAATGAACTCATATCCAAGGAGCCTGTGCTAATTAGAATCATAAGTAATGCTGGTGGTTCATTTGTGAATTCCTCTGGGGTGGAAGATGGTAGAAACCACACAAACATTTTGAAAGAGCACAAACACAGCTACGGTTTGTCGTAGTCTCAGCTGAAGGTGGAAAATTAACCAACAAAGGGAGAATAAAATAAATGATGGCCTTTTTGGTTGTTTGTTATCATTATCTTCATCATCATCACCAGTATTACCATCATCATCATCATCATCATTGTTGTTGTCGTGTTTTAAGGCAAGGTCTCACTGTGTGGTTCTATCAGTGTTTCTAGCTGATCAGGAACTGGGTGTGTAGACCAGGCTAACCTCTAACTCACGACAATCACCCTATTTCTGCCTCTCAGTGCAGGGAGAGAATGGCAAGAACGCCATTGCCAGCACACTGCTATAGCCAACTTCAAGCAACGTTAGCATGCAACTAGCCCAGGAAGAAAGATGTGGACTAGGAAAAACAAAAAGAGGGATGAGGGGGAAAATAGGCCAAATATTCCAAGTTCAGGAAAGGGCATTAGAGACAAGAGCCCAGGGAAAGGAGGGCAGAAGTGGAGTAACGGGAGGTCAGAGGCAGGAAGGACAAGAAAGAAGGCAGACCAGGAGCCATGTTTGACAAGGGGGAGAAGGGTGGCTTGTGAAGAAGCTGAGCGAAAAGAAGGGGGAGCAGCGAAAAAAGGCAAGACGTGAAATCAAGAAAGATGTTGGTTCTGAGTAGCTATGACAGAGAGAAAAGCCTAACTGGGTATGAGAGGGAAACAGATCAACCTACGAGTTTGAAAAAGCACAATAAATAGAAGCCAATACTAGGCATAAGGGAATGCAAGGTGGAAGGAAGCGAAGGGAGATGAGGAAGGACAGTCGGTGTGTGGGAATACAGTCAAGTGTGGAAGGGAAGTGGAATCAGAAGATTAGGAAAATAGTTAAGAGCGTTGGGAACACTCCCCATAAGCCAAACTCTAAAGACTGGGGGTGAGCTAGCTCTCTCTGATCATGCTGTGGCTCCCTTCTTAACCAGAAAGAGTGGAAGTGCTTAAATAGGCACATAAATACCCCTAGCAGAAGTAACATATAAAACTTATATGTTATTTCATCTTCAGCAAAGCATTGGGATTTTTTTTTTTTTTTTACCACCCTGGAGGAAGGAAGAAGATGGATGGTCCGCATAAGTTTGTCAATAAGTAATTTTAAAAGCATTAAACCCATACTGGTACACTGATTTTTTTCCTCCCCATTATATCAGTGTGTAATCTGACAGATAAGAAACTAGGAAAAGAAACTAAATATTTGGAGGGTTTCACCCCCTTGCTCCAAGACAGGAGGTGAAGCACATGAGAAATGGGGGAATAGAAATAAGCAGCAAAGAAAAGCCCTTGCCCTCTGGCCAGAGGGGAGTGGGCTGAGCCCAGGACGGGAGGAAGGCAGAAGCAAGCTGCCGCTGAGGCAGCCAGGCTGAGCGGCTGGAGGATGCCTGAGACTGGGGTGCGGGTTGGGGAGGGGGGAGGCACACCTCCAAATTCTGCATTTCGGACTCCTCTGACTCTTCAGATTCTCCTTCCTCCTGTTGCTGCTCTTCTTGCTCCGCTTCTGTCTCATGAGAGCGGTGGATGAGCTGGTGGAGGAGGTAAGAGGAGGCGCTTCTGAAAGTCCCTTTTGACTTCAGACCCATGGGGAAAGAAGGCCAACGTCTCTGACGTTGTTTTTCTGTGAGCGACAGTATCGCCTGGGCCGCAATGCGAGAGGCGCCCAAACCCTGCCGGAAACGGGTGCCTTTCCATCTCGAGGGGTTTCGCTCGAAGGACGCCATCTTGTTTATACGCGTTGCCTAGGTGACTGACGTCATGGCCCGCGGCGCTGCAAGGAACTCTGGGGGCTGTAGTCCAAGCTTCCGTACTTGCACAGTCTGTCAAGGTCTCCATTGGCGTTCACTTTTGCAGCGCTCTGCTGCTTCTTTTATTTTCCTCTTTACCTTCAGTCGCTAGTTTTGTTCCTTTTTACATGTACTTTTAATCCCTTTTCTCCACCCACTTTCTTTGTCTTCTTGCTGCCGGTCCTTCTTTGAGCTTGTTCATCTCACATTTGATAACATTCACACAAGCATCTCCAGTCTGGCTTCATTCACACCATCGAACTTTGGAAGCATTTGACATTCCTAATTCTGTCGGTCGGAAAGCTAGTAAAGATGAAATTTAACACTATGCACAGCGCCGTGGGAGGAGATGAGGCCGTGACATAGATGATTGAGAAGACCTGACTCCTCTCCTTTTCCTTTCATTGTAGATAATGAAGAGAAACTACCAAAGGATTTTAAGAGCTCATTTGCAGTTAATTTACATACCTGTCCAACTCTGGGTCTGGTCCTTGGGAAGGAAAAATCTAGCAGTAGGATAGGAGGGGCAGATTGGGAAAGGAAAGGAAGGGAAAGGGAGGAGAGAGAAGGAAAATGAATCAAACAAACTGTAGTGTATCTGAACCCCTCTGAAGAGCTGTTAGTATTCCATCAATAATTATTGCATCTGTAATTATTTTCATCGTGCTGAATAGTTTTATCAAATGTTCTTCTTGAAGGATTAGAAAAAGCATGGCTCTCTGCTAGTGTGATTTTATGAAACCCAAATCCTATAGCCTTAAGCTCCACAAAATAGACACGCCATAGAAAAACAGAACGAGAACTGTAGCAACTATTATTGCCATAGCAATGACAACGGAGATCCTGACAGGAAAGTTGTCTTCATCCTCTGGCCTTACTGGGCCATTTCTCCATGCTTCAGTGACAGCCATTACAAATACAAAATGATCCTATCAATGGCTGTCAGGGGAAAAGGAGAAAAAATTCTTATGGACACCACCCATTGACTATTATCTTTCTCAGTGCTTGAGGGACCATTAAAACTGACATAAAGCTTTCAGAATTACCTTCCTTCATTATCTTGCAGCTCGTAACAGGAAAGGGCGCAATGAAAGTATCTCCCTGCTAGGTTTGCCTTGCCTCTTATTTCTTTTCCTAGTGGGTACCGATTCTGACAAGGGATTTCTCTCCAACCTCATTGCCTTAGGGTCTGGCTCCACCTAACTAAGAAGACTAGAGTGTTCACTCTGCTCTTGCAGAAATTATAAAAATGCAAACCCTATGTGTGTCTTCAATAACTTAATCAGCATTTGTAGCAGAGGGAACTTTGCTAACGGCAATCTACTGAGAAAAATGTTTGATGGTAGAGTTAGGATCTGTCAAAGAATAATTTCAAAACGTGAAAAACATGTTTGCCCTACAAAGACTAGAATGAAACAGGCTGGGAAGAGATTATTTGTTGGAGTTGGTCTCGTGAACTGTGCATTCAGAGGCTTGTTCTGTGTCCCAAGGTCACATTTCAGTCTAGACATGGGCATTGTATTCACCAATGTGCTATAAAGAATTCTCCCCAATCTCTGCTTGGACAATAAAAGGCTAGAGCCCAAGACTGGGAAGGAGGTAGAGGAAGGCAGAACTTGAGATGGAGTAGGGGGTCTTACTTAGGGACTACGAGGAGAAAGGAAAAGGTAAAGGAAGAAGGAGGACTCTATGAGGCAGGATGGCCCATGATCACGTGGCCAAGAGAAGCTCACCCTGAGGCCACACATGAAACAGAACAAGACTCAGTTGGCAAGCAGTGGGTATATTCATCTGGTTATTAATAGCCTCATTGGGTTGTCATAGTGTCGGAACCTGCCCAGTTTAGGTTTGTAGCTTGTTAATGAATTCTGATGTTTTTGTGTTGTTTACTCAGGAGCTAAATGGGAAGGAGTGTAGCAGAAACAATAAATGACATCAATAATTATTCAAGTCAATCAGAGTTAAAGATGGCAACCATATTCAGAATCCACAAGATAAGGAATTGTGACATGGGCTTGCTAAGTTAGAGACTGTCAGAACTAGCTTTGAGGTCCCAAAGACAGAGCCCACCCCTCCAAGCGTCTCAACAAGGCAAAATGTCACTCTTTTTCAGGAGGATGATTTAGAGAGAATGAAGGCACAGAGACAGGAACTCCACTTGATGATGGCAACTGTATTTTTCCACTGGCTGGAGTCTGATTTCAGGCTCTCAAGATTGGATAGTTTTTTAAAATCAAAGCTAGAGATATGAAGGTGAAAGGAAGTCAATGACTTTACTCTGAGAATGTAGCAGGGGCTTCGTATGAACAAAGGAGTTACTGGGTTGGTGCTATTAAAACATTTACGTAAAAGTCTTACTGGGTGGGAGAGATAAAAGATCTGAATTCCTTGTCCTAAACACAGGTTTTATAGTTGTATGGGAGCTGATAGAGAAGACTGGTATTTAATATTCCTTTCAGAGACAAAACTGGCTAATTGACTACAACATATTAAGACCTAACGATGGGCATATGATACTGATGTGTATTTGGTCTTTTCATCTCCATACCTACCTTTACTTTCACTTGATGGATGGGTCCACTGAAGGTCCAGGGAGGTCAACAATTGGCCTAAGGCAGGATGGGGGTCGGGAGCAGTGTGAGACACCTAATGTAGACTGAGCAGCACTGCCAAAGTTACAACTTTTTCAGCAAGTAAGAAAGAGAGAGAGAGAGAGAGAGAGAGAGAGGACTGAAGAAAGAGAGAGAGAGAAAGAAAGAAAATAGGAAGGAAAGGAAGAAAGAGAGGGAAAGAAAGAGAGAAAGAAAAGAAAGAAAGAAAGAAAGAAAGAAAGAAAGAAAGAAAGAAAGGAAGGAAGGAAGGAAGGAAGGAAGGAAGGAAGGAAGGAAGGGGAGAGAAAGAGAGGAGAGAGAGAGAGAGAGAGAGAGAGAGAGAGAGAGAGAGAACAAGATAAAACTTCACCAAAAGACTCATCATAAAAATATACTAGTTGGAGCCGGAGAGATGTCTCAGCGGGTAAGAGCACTGACTGTTCTTCCAGAAGTCCCAAGTTTAATTCCCAGCAACCACATGGTGGTTCACAACCATTTAATGGGATCTGATGCAGTCTTCTGGTGTGTCAGAAGACAGCTACAGTATACTCACATACATAAAATAAATAAAGCTTTACACAAACAAACATGCCAGTCAAGGTTCTTCAGTATGAACAATGAATCCACTCAAGACACTAGACTCAAAAAGTCTATCTGAGAACCAACGTTTTACACAGCGAATCAATGACCCTCCAGGCACAGTGACGTTCCTCAGACTGCCTGAGTTTGGAGTACTCAGTACTCAGCTTTGGTCTTGTTTTATCACTACTGTGCCTGCCAAGTTGGAAATATACTATGGTACCTTATTTTAGAATTCTGCACATCAAAATAGAAGGTTTTGTCTTTATAAAGGAAGTTGTTTTACCTGGGCTAGTTTTTGTCAACTTGGCACAAGCCTAGCCATTTCTGGGAAGAGAGAATCTTAACTGAGAAAACACTTCTGTAAAATTGGGCCCCAGGAAATCTCTGGGGTATTGTCTTGATTAATAGTTGATGTGGGAAGGTCCATCCATGGGGGATGGTGCCACCCCTGGGCAAGTGGTCCTGAGCTGCTTATGCAAGCTGAGCTAGCCAGTAAGCTCTATGGCTTCTGCTGCAGGTCCTGTCTCTTGGTTCCTTGCCTTGGGTACCTGCCCTGACTTCCCTCATAGATAGAGTGTGGCCTGAAAGTTGTAAGCTGAAAGAAACCCTTTTCTTCCCAACTTGCTTTTGGTTATGTTTCACCACACCAATAGCAGCCCTAAGGTACCAGGTAAAGAGAACGCTAAACAGAGGGTAGAATTTGAGGAAAGGGTATGCTTTGTTTCCAGTTAGTATAAAACACCAACAATTGCATCCATCTATCCATAGCTTCCTGTAGACCAGGACGGTAAAAGACTAGCATGCATGCGTATGTGCATGCGTGCATTCGTAGATGCCCAGGCCAGGGAAGTGGAGTGGCCTAGGCTAAGGCAGTCGGTTATGGCCTGCTATTTGCTAGAAAACAGAACAGTGGCACCGTAAGTCTTGTAACTTCCTCAAGGAGGCACTAGGGAAGGAAGCTATCGGCAGAGGATACGGTTTCCCTATGTTGGAGAGAGTTTACTGATAGTGGCCTTGGCTGCTTGTGGCTTTTCCTCAGTGCTTTTAAGTCTTCCCTCACTTCCTAAGTGCAGCTGCTATCTTCCTCTGTCCGGAGCCAGCTCTCTCCTTAAGACCTTACTTTGTTGAGAGTGGAGAGAAGGCAAGGTGAGTCCTCTGCTGCCTAGATTTAACAAGAGAACAGCCCAGGACTGTGGGCCTTGAGCAAGGAAGAGATATGTATCAACACGCTCTGCTCCCCCGCCTCCAGTTTGTATTGGAAAAAAATAGTTCTTCTTGAGTATGTTGAGATTGGAACACTTAACATATTTGAAGATGGTGTTATTGTGGTTTTAAAATTTTTTAAACATTTTTGAAATTTTATTTTGAAATTTTATACTCAAGTACTATATTTACATTATTTCTACCCCCCTCCAGTTCCTCCCATGGCCTTCCCACTTCTTTTCAAATTCATGACCTCCTCTTCTCTAATTATTTTATTGTTTTACATATGTACCTCTCTCTAGAAATGTGACAAGCAATGTGGATGGGGAAATCTCACAAGACCCACTCCTAGAAGAAGAGCTATAGGAGGGACAATGGCTGGTAAAAGATGGAGAATCAGGGACGAGGTCCCGTGATGGTTTGAATGAGAATGGTCCCCATAGGCTCCGACATTTGAATACTTGGTCCCCAGTTGGTGGTCCTGTTTTGGTAGGTTTAGGACGTATGACCTTGCTGGGGGAATTGAATCATTCAACATGGACTTTGAGGTTTCCACTGTTGCCTTTCTCAGTTTGCTTTCTCTGATTCTTGACAGTGGTTCAAGATGTGAGCTCTCCACTGTTCAATCACTAAGCCTGGTGCTGGCTGCTGTGTTTCCTGCAGTGATGGTGTTGGACGCTGAGCTTGGTCCTGTCATCTACATTGGACAACAGAACAGTAGTGAATGTAGCACCAGCAGAGATTTGAACATTCTTGCCCATAAGGCTTTTTCATTGCTATTGGAGATTCTGTGACTATCATGTGAAAAAAACTTGGGATAGTTCCTGTATAGCAAGAAACACTGGGCCCAATAGCCCCTGTGGTCACAGCTACTGGCCTTCCATCAGTGGATACACCAATTTGGGCAGAGTAGACCATCTGGTACCAAAAGACTTGTCAGCTGATTCAGATTTATGGATCAAAATGACCCAAAAGAACTTTCCAGACAATTCAGAGAATTGTGGTGAAGTACAAGTGGTTGTAAGCCACTGCCCTCTGGGGTTTTGAAAGGTAGCAGATAGGAGAAAGTACCCTATACAAACAGGGCTTCTCTGTCCCTTCCAACAGATTGAGCTTAAAATCCCGAGTCTCACCAGTGACTAACGCCATAGTAGCCTTTGATATTGCTAGCAATCAGGCATTTCCACTGGCCTGCCCTCAGGGACCTAGCAGCAGCAGCTTAGGTCATCAACTGCCCCCAGGGGCACCAGGTGTGCCAAGTGCGGAGCATGCAAGGCCCCAGCCACTTTCTCTCTCTTTTCCTGTCTTTCTCATTTTCTCTGTCCCTCTCTCTTCTTCCCCTCTCCCCCCACTCCAAGATGACCTTTTGTTCTACCCCCACCTCCAATAAACCTCTTGCACTAGATCTGTTGCATGGTGTGATTTCTTGGTGGCACACCTTGACACTGGCCACCAAAGGTATCCCCACTCCACTGCTTTAGCTTAGCAGGTAGTCTCACCTATTAAAATTACCAGAGCATCTCGAAATCTTGCCAGTATTTCAGGACCAAGTCATTCAAAGCATGAGCCTTGAGGAGGGCATTTAATATTCCCACCATAAGAAAGATGCAGATAGAACTAACAGCATTTTAGTTAATTATAACTAACTATAGGCACTATCTTCCTTACTTAATCAATCTTTGCTGATAGAGATTCCAAAACTGAAGCTATAGATCTCCCCAAGTGAATGAATTGGTGGATGAGGTTCTTCAGAAAAACAGAATGGGTAATAAGTTTGTCTCACTCACACACATACACACAAGACATAAATGTGTAAGTACGTTAATAGGCAAAATAAGAACATAGCTCATGCAGCTATGAAGCCTGCTTTGTTCACAACATAAAGGCAACACGCCAAAGGCCCGGGGGGCAGGTGGAATACTTGGGAGTACCTGAAAACCTGGGGACCAGGATTGCTGTTCTGTAAATTCAAGGACAGGGACAAATCAAGGTCCCAGCTCCAAGGTCCCAGCTCCAGTAGGCAGTAGGAGAAAGTCCTTCCTACCCAGGCCTTCTGACCCATTCAGGGTTGAGTGAGCCCTCGGGTTGAAGGAGGCTGTTTGAATCGCACAGCCCACCAATCTGTAAGTTCATCTCAGCCTGCAACACCCTCACAGGTAAACACAGAAAGTATTTAACCAGATAGCTGTGCACCCCATGGTCAAAAAACAACTATTCTAACAAGTAAGACTTGGGGTGATTCTAAGTAAATGACTGAATCTATAAAGGGAAGGACCCTGACGTCATTACTGCTGCTCTAGAGGCCCCCTTGCCTAGCAGCTATGCTCACGGGAGGGATGTGGGGAGTATGCTAACATTTCATGCACCGTGGTCTACACAACACTCCTGCCTTTTTTTAGGTCTATGAAGATGCAAACTGTTACAAATATCAAAAAAGCCAAGGACTGTCTCAGTGACTGTTGTCATCATTATGACCAAAGTATGTGAGAGAAACAACTTAGAGGAAGAATACTTTGGTGTGGGACTGTGTAAGTGGCCTTGTTCCCAGTTGAGCTAAGGCTCAAAATCCTAGTGATCCTGAAAGGACAGTAAGCATTTTGCCTGATTCTGAGCATCAGGCCCCTGTCACTAGTCACAGCCCTCCATAGATTTGTGGCCATTAGTCACGTAAAGGGCAATGCCCCAAGCCCCTCCACAGTTAGAGGACATGACCTGTGGTAACATAGGCTCAAAACAGATCTCCATTTTAATAAGGTACCTAAAGGCCTGAAGGGCTTAGACAATAAGTTTTCCTTCCCAGACAGTCCTCCCTGCAAAAGGTATTTAATCTCAGGCCCACCCTGAGAAGTAGGGTATGTTTTTACTCATCCACATTCCACTATGACAATAAATGCCTTAAAACCATGGACTGCCTCTTTTCACTGTTGGGAGCCATGGAGAAGGCCTTCACCTATAGAGCTGCCCATCTAATCTACTGTAGAAGGCCTCTCTGCACTCCCAGCCCTAGCCATCACCAAGCCAAAGACTCTCCCCAGTGGGACCAGCCAGAGCTCTCCCCTTTCCTCTGCTGTCCCAGACTAGATCCAGCCCCTGGGCCCTCACTCCATTCTCAGCTCTTCCAGTGCTCCCAGCAGTGCCTGGGTGCCCAAGAGCCTGAGAACCAGATGGCCCTGGCCTCATTGCAGGCCCAGGGACCCCCAAGCCAGCTCTGGCTGTCCTGCACCTCAGACTGTGCTTCCCCACCCCCACCCCACACCCATCCCCCAGGTGTCCCAGGGCTGCCCTACTGCCCAACACCCACCCAGTGTGGGTTAAGCACAGTCAGACTTGCTGTGTCCTGCCTCCCTGAGCAGCCAAGCCCTGTGGCAGAGCAGCCTTGGGCCCCATAACCCTACACTTTGGTTCATGCTTACAAGGGATTGAGTCCCTGGTTGGTTGGCCCATGCACATGGCAGCAGGAATGTTATAGTGGCAAGAGTATGTGGTAAGAGAGCTTGTAAGTTCATGGCCGAAGGAGGATAAAGGGGACAGGGACAACAGACCCCCCCAAAAACAAACAAACAAACAAACCCGTATCCCTAGTGATTTACTTTGTTCTGCTAAGACTCACCTATTGAAATTACTAAAGCATCCTAACTTGCCAGCATTTCAGGACCAAGCATTTAAAACATATGCCTTGGGGAGAATATAAGAATACATACACATAGGACTAATAATGATTTAAAAACTTTCTTTGTTAGGGTTTTACTGCTGTGAACAGACACCATTACCAAGACAACTTTTATAAGGACAACATTTAATTTGGGGCTGGCTTATAGGTTCAGTGGTTCAGTCCATTATCATCAATTAGGGAACATGGCAGCACCAAGAGAAGCATGGTGCAGGAGGAGCTGAGAGTTCTATATCTTCTTCATCTGAAGGTGGCTAGGAGAAGACTGGCTTCCAGGCAGGTAGGATGAGGGTCTTAAGCCCACACCCACAGTGACATACCTACACCAACAAGGCCATACCCTCTAATTGTGCCACTCCCTGGGCCAAGCATATACAAACCATCACAAAAACCAAGCTTAGACTGGAGTGCCGTTTAAGAGCGCTTACGGCTCTACCTGAGGATGTAGGCTTGTTTCTTGGAACCCATGCTGGAGAACTCACAATGCCTTTTAACTCCAGATCCAGGGAATTCAATGTCCTCTTCTGGCTTCCATAAGCACCTTCATGGAAAACTCTCAAACAGACAGGGCACATAAATAAAAATAAATCTTAAAAGACCCATGCTTGTGTGAAACAGTACAACAGACTCCAGTCAGCCTGGAGTCAGCCCTCTTCAAATTATAACACATCAGAATTTCGAAGAGAAAATAGGTGATGTGTGGAGAAACTTGACTGTGAGCTGAGCCATAGGGTCTTTGAGTCATAAGACATTCCGTTGCCAGCATACATTTCTAGGGAACAAAACCCACAACCATCAGAACGGGAAAGAGGCCCTGGCCTTGGCCCGTCACTGCCCTTAGATACCCAAGTGGGAAAAATTGTGTTTGAATTATTTATCTGATTTATAAAGAGATTTGCAGACACAAAAAGCTCTGCGTATGCATAATATTTTCGTTATAAATAACTAGAGGCTTAGGGTATTTTTCAAAGTTCATTAATTATTGACACTGCCTCCAGCAGCTCTCCTTGGCATGGTTTGATTTTTTTTGTTCCTGACCAAATAAAGGTACTCAAGAGTCCACCGTGACTGAACTTATCCAGGAAGTAATTTATGGCCTCTTCAAAATTCTGAATAAGAATTTTTGGAGAGAAATTGGATTTTGCCACCTTCTATACTGAGTAGCTCTTCACAGCATGCTTTTTTAAAACTGTGGGGTCTATCATTTGGGCATCTGTAAGTGTGCACTTCAGAGGCATCCACGCATTTGCTCTGATGTGCAACCATCAGGAGCCCCCCATCTCTTGAATTCTCTCACCTTCCCAAGTCTCAGCTCTGGACCAATTAAGTGGCATATTGCCTTCATCCTGCTTTCTGTCTCCAGGAATGTAGGTAATTTGATGGTTAATGTGATCAACTTGACAGGATCTAGACTCACTAATAAGGCAGTCCTCTGGGTGTGTGTGTCTCTGAGTGCTTATCCACCTGAGGACAGCGGAGGGGGGAAGACCCACATGTGACCCTTCTGTGGCTTGGGGGCCTGGACTGATAAGAAGGAGAAAGAGAACTAAGCTCAACCTTCCATCTCTGTTTCCTGGCTGTGTGTGGATGCGATGCAGTGTGAGCGGCTGAGAGCAGGGAGCAGAGAGCTCCCACTCTCACCTATAAGCACACGGCAGAGTGTGAGCTGGAAGTGGTGGGAGGCTTTTAATCTCAGAGCCCACCCCTGGTGCTATACTTCCTCCAGGAAGGCAGGAGTACTCAGCCTTCCCCAAAGAGAATCACCAAGTGGGGACTGAGTGTCCCATCCATGAGCCTTAAGGAAACATTGCTCATTCAAACTACCAGAAACTACTTCTGCATGCTGGAAAAACAGTAGAATACTAGAAACGTAGTACTTTGAATGTGGGTTTTGCCAAGATCTCTTCAAGATCCTACTTCCAATGCTTTGAAGCATAAACTCAGAAGTGTAATTGCTAATTACATGTGTGTATATGTATGTATATACATGTTACTTGTATACATAACTGGTTGAGAGATGACCACAATATAAAATTTCCGTAGTAGCTGTACTATTCTGCATCCCCAATCAAACAGCACAAGATTTCCAATTTTTAAAACTTATTTATTTTATGCATAAGAATGCTTTGCTCACATGTGTGTCTGCACACCACACGTGTGCCTAGAGTTCAGAAGAGGGCACCAGATTTCCTGGAACTTGAGTTGTGGATGGTTGTGAGCCATGGTGTGGATGCTGGGAATTGAACTTGGGTTTTCTGCAAGATCAGCAAGTGCTCTTAGTCACTGATCCATCTCTCCAGCACCCAGTTTTTCATTTTTTAAAACATCATCTCCAATATTTATTATTTTCTATTTTCCTGTAGCAATCCTAATGAGCTTGAGGTTGTATCATACTGTGACTTTGATCTAATATCCTTAATGACCACTGATACACAATAATTTTATGTGTTTATGGGCCACTTATATCTTTTTTTTGGCAAAGTGTCCACTCAAATCCTTTCCAGTTTTAAATCTGGCTTTTCTTGCAGTTGTCGGAGCTCTTTATCTACGTTGTGTTCTCACCCTGACCAGGTCTATGATTAGCAAGCACTTTCTTCTAGTCCATGGGCTTTGCTTTTAACACATTAGTAACATCCTTTGAGGTGGTCTGGTGTTTGTGGGGATGGTGGTATTTCCCTAGTCTACTTTATCTACTTTTACTTTGTTATCTGTGCTTTTAATGTCATATTTAAAAAGTACTTGCCAAGGTCCATGACATAAAGCTTTGCTGTCTTTATTTAAAATGTGTAGTTTCATACTTACATAACTGACAATTATGTCTAGCTTAGCTACAGAATTTGATAGTCCGTGTGAATATGCTATGAAATGCTCACCACGGTCAAGCTTATCAGCAATCCACAACCCCAACACGTTCCTTTTCTTTTTCTTCTTCCCTTCATCCCTCCCCTCCTGTCTCTGTCCTTGTCATTCCGTGTGTGTGAGTGTGTGTGTGTGTCTGTGACAACTAAGCTCTACCCTCTTAAATTACACATTTAAATCTGCAATACAGTTTTGTTAGCTATGGTTGCCACAATGCGTGTCAGCATGCTACAACTCATTCATCTGGCCTGAAACTGTACGCTATGACCTACATCTCTCTCTCTTGGCCTCTCCCAAAAGCCCCTGAAAGATACCATTTGCTCTGTTAGTTGAATTTGATTTCTTGAAAGTTGACCTAGGAGATCGTGCATTGTCGGCTTTCACTAGTTGGCCCAGTTTCTCCTGTGGTGTTGCAAATGGCAGGTTTCTCTGAGCGTTGGAATGTGTGTCCACATCACATTGTCTTTATCACTCTGCTGCATATGTTATCTTTACCACTAGTTCTCACAAGAGGCCATTCTGCTTGGCACCAGGCTGTACCAGTCTGCATTTTTACTCAAGAGTGAGCAAGAGTTCCCCGTGCTCCATAAGTCTGCCAGTGCTTGTTTCCTTGTGGCAGGTAATGGTGGGCACCTTTCTCTATGTCTGTTGGTCCACAGTTGGTGGAACTGTTGGGAAATGTAGGGACGATTTAAGAGTATGGTGTTGCTGCAGGGAATGTGTCATGGGAGAATGGGGGGAGAGGTTATACTCTTCTTTTGTCCCACTTTCAGCTCTCTCCCTATTTTCCTGGTGTGCGGAGGAAATGTGATCACCCATCTTCCTGCTTTGGCCAACTGCTACCATTCCTTGTCTACCATTTTAGCCTCACCTTTGAAACCTGAAGTCCAAATAAACTCTTCTTCCTATGAGGTGACTTTGGTCGTGGTGTCTTATCACAGCAGCAGGAACATAGCTAACAGCTCCCGTTAGGAGACACGTGGCTTGTGCATAGTCTCTCCCACTCACTCTCTCATCTCCTCTGATGTGTGAAAGCCTTTAGTTTTATGGCGTGTAACTTGTCTCTCTTTGCTTTTGCTGTCTGTTTTTTTTGTGTGTGTGTGTCAATTTGAAAAATCGTTGTCAAGAGCAGCTTCAGGCATACTGTCGCCTGTGTTTTCTTCTAATAGTTTTGTTTGTTTGTTTGTTTGTTTGTTTCAGGTCATATGTTTAAGTCTTCATCCACTATGAACTGATTTTTATATTGGGTGTAAGGTAGGGGTCCACTTTCATTCTCATGTGTGTGGTCATTCCAAAGCTGCCAGCATCACTTATTAAAACGATACAGAAACTTTTAAAACAATGTTTGTCAGCAACCTTGACCATGGCCTTTCCTCCTTAGGAGTCAAATTCTCTACAGAATTCTGAGTGAGCCTAATGTTTCCTGCTGGGTCCAGGTAGGAATGGTATTTGAAAGGAGCCAGTGGAAATAATTGGTCCAAAGAGATAGTCACCTTGGTACTTGGCATCCTGTTTTGAAGTTGCAGGTTTAGTGACTGTGTCTGAGGCCAGCAGTCACTTCTCTTTTTCCTTTTTCCCCCTATTCCTCCTTTTCCTCTTATTCTTCTACATCTGTTTATTTATTTACCACTTATCTATGCAAGCATGTGTGTGTGTGCACACATGTGTGTATGTGCCTGTGTGTTCATACAAGTGTCTGTGCATGTGCATGGACATCTGTGTGTGTGCCTGTGCATGTGCATCTGTGTGTGTGTGTGTGTGTGTGTGTGTGTGTGTGTGTGTGTGTGTGTGTGACAGTGTGGAGGTCAGAGGACAATCTGTGTGAGTCTGCTCTCTTGTTCTACACATGGGTCCTGAGGATCAAACGCAGAGCCCCGGGTGTGGTTGGTGCCTTCACCTGCTGAGCCATCCCAGCATCCCATTTTTCTTTCTTTACCCTTTCTTTACTTGTTCTCTCTCTCTCTCTCTCTCTCTCTCTCTCTCTCTCTCTCTCTCACACACACACACACACACACACACACACACACACACACACACACACTTTCATTTCTCTGCATGGGGGAGGAAGTACCAATGGAGAAGTGAAGGAACGGGAAACGCCAGTGCTTTCTTTTTCTTATTGTACTTTGCTCCTTGAGGCCATTTCCATGCAAGTGAGTATCTAATGTTTTTCCTCGTAAAGGCTAAGATTTCAGAGGGAAAACATAAAATGAAAGAGCAAGAGCCCTGGTGAGCTCTGGTTAAGGGACTTATTAAAAGCTGACTAGTAAGAATGTATACTATCAGAGACCTAATACAGCTGAAAACGGCACACCAGCTCCCCGGGAGGGACGCATCAGGCTAGAGTGTAGCTGCCAAGTACAGCACTTACCCAGCATGCCCTCAGTCTGGTTCAGGTTTTAGTCAGTGTTTATATACCACGTAGGCACAGAAAGATGTCTACAACTGGGGCATAAGAGGCAAACCTATAGCTGGATTACATTTTATGTCATATCAAAATGTGGGTGTTTCTGTGACTGCCATGAAGAGTAATGATCTGAGAGAGGCAAGAAGGTAATTCAGTTCCACACAGCTAAGTAGCCAGTGTTGGTTCAAACTTTGGGGGGGTCTGACCCCAAGTAGCTTGTCTTAGGCATATTTTAAGCACAGCACAATTTGGTGAAAATTTTCTTGGTGATAATTAACTCAATTCGGTGTGTACGACAAAACTTGAGATGTGACTACGTCAAAACTCTTTCTAAAGTACATGTGACATCTTCCATAAAGATGGGTTCTGTAGATTGACAAGCTCACAACAAAGGTCTAGGGAAGCGTAGGGGAGTGTGTGGATAACAGGTTATCCATCTCTCTGCTTGAGTTTAGTGTTTAATGTTCCTGATTCTCCCAGGCTTATCTGTGAGTACAAGAACCCCTGTACCTCCCCCATGGGAAATCACAGGGAAAGATGGCCTCCGTCTGGGACTGCCTGACTGTTTCCTTTAGTCTTACTCCTTTAGTCTTCTTCTCAAAGGGATGGGTCATCTCCTGGTTCATGTCTCTCCTATGCATGTGATCTGACTAACTGGGCAAACCCCACTCACACCTGAGCCTGCCTCAGTTATTGATCGGTGTGACAAAGTTAGTCTAACAAAACTTGAATTACATTATTGTATAGGTCACATTCAGAACCTTGTATCATAGGGGTGACTTCTGGTAACACAATTGTAGATGGAGTTGTGGCACCTGACACGCCTCACAGCTCCCCTCTTTGCTGATGCAGGCATCTGATGTATGTGGCTTCACCCTCATAGATAACCTCGCCATGGCCCAGCAGCAGCTATCAAAATGTGCACGGCTGAGTTCAGACCTCTGACTGTGTGTCAGTTCCATTTCCTGCTGGAGTCATCAGATGCCTGACAACAGCAGCTTCAGAGGGGAGGGGTGTTTCTCAGCTCATTGTCTGAGGGTTTCAGGCCATCATGGTAGGAAAGAACGGCAGTAGAAGATTCCATAGTGTGGGGACATGCAAGTCAGGCCTTACCCCTTCAGTAAGTCTTCTCTGGAAACTCCCTCACAGACATACACAAAGCTGTAGCTCCCTTTCAAACAAACACACATACAAATTGACCTTTATACCTTTAAAATGGTTTTTTTTTATGCAGGTGTTCTGCCTGCGTGTGTGTGTGTGACTGTGCCCCACATGGGTGCAGTTCCTGTAGAGGCCAGAAGAGGGATCAGATCTCCTGGAACTAGAGTTACAGATGTTTGTGAGCTACCATGTGGGTGCTTGGAACTGAACCCAGATCCCTCGGAAGAGCGACCCATGCTCTTAACCACTCAGCCATCTCTCCAGCCCTAAGATGTCACTCCTCAATGCACTAGGCATTTCTAATCCAATCAAGCTGACAGCCAGCATTCCATAGGTGGAAATAATCCACTGTGTGTGGAATTATTTTATAAGCCTAACTCTTCCAAAGTTACATGAGTGATCCCTAATCCTCTGACCTTTCAAAAACTATTCACTCTTAAAAAAAATCTAATGCATATGATCACAGTTTAGAATATAGAGATTATGGGAAGGGGGTACTGGGGAAGAGGCCCCATCCAATCAGAGGAGGAGAAGTGGAAGGGGGATGGGAGGAAGGATTGTGGGAGGGGGTGACTGGGAGAGGACAGTGATGAGGAGGATGTAAAGTGAATAAGGAAAACAAAATAAAATATAGAGATCATATTCCTGACCAATTGGCTCCTCCTTATTCAAATAATGATTTAAAGGAAAAGAGACGACATCTGAATTTGATTCACAGCTACCCACCCAACCATCCCTCAAAGAAGCCGCCACACCGCCTCAGATAAATCCTAAACGATATTTTATATTTTCATTATGCTTGTTTTTAAAAATGAAAGTAAAAAAGCCCAAGTATTTTTCACCGTGGCAATAAAGCACACGGGCAGAGAATTAGATGTCAAAGGCTGCAGGAGCAGCCACGTTATTTAGCTGATGAATTAATGGAGCCTCCTGGAGAAGAGGTAGGGTTTTAAGTTAAAGCTGCATAACAATTAGGTTTTAGTGTCATTAAAATTCCACTTTCAGCTGCTACTAATTTTCTTTTGACCACAAAAGACATTCGTTTCTCTGAGTACAGAGGGAAAGAGACCTATATTGTTTCACAACTGTACCCGCCCCAAAGACTGCTGTTACAGTGAAGAGGTTGTCATCTGCCTAGACAGGAAAAGACGTGTAGAAAGAGAAGACGGGGAAAGACAAGAATGTACTGTGACATTTGGAGTTGTCATCTGGGCAGCGTGAGCTAACCCAGCAATGCTGTTTCCAGGGCTAAGACAACAGCTATGAGGCAGCCAGAAGGATGCAGATGGGGAGAGGGGGGAGGAGGAAGGAGGGTGAATGCCAAGAGAGCCAGGCAGAGGGAGGTGTGTAGAGGCAAGAGGACAGCAAGGCAAAGGCCAGTCTGGGCTGCCTAGGATGCTCTGCCCCCAAAAGCAAACACACAACAAAATCAAACCAAAAGCACCACCAAAGGCCAGAGTTTGGACCTATTTCTCTGCCACTACAGACAGAGTGCTCTGGCCCCAGTATGAGCAGGGAATAAGTCAGATGTCATCAAGAGAAGGAACCCAAACTTTGAAAAGGAAGATTATCGATGTCACGTGACGCTGAAGTCATGTCCACGTGGCTCTGTGTGCGTGTTGCCTTTAAGGCATTGCTGACACATCACTTTGCATTGGGAACTTACTTGGGGATGATAGGTGTTCTAGTTAGCTATTCTATTGCTGCAATAAGCACCATGACCAAAAGCAATTTGGAGAGGAAAGAGTTTGTCTTAGCTTTATAGGTTACAGCCCATTATTGGGAGAAACCATAATAAGAGCTTGACACAAAAACCAAAGGAATGCTACTTCCTGGCTTCCTTTTAAGTTTACATTCGGCTCCCTTTCTTCTATACCTCAAGTCCACCTGCCTAGGAATGGTACCACCCACAGTGGGCTGGGCCTCCTACATCAGTCAAGAAATTGCCCACAGGGCAGAATGATGGAGATGTTTCTCCAACTGGGGGTACTTTTTCTCGGTTATGTCAAGTTGACAACCATAGTAAGTTTCAGAAATTAATACTTCTAAATAGTCAGTGTGCCTTGTTATAGTGTATACTTTAAGCTGAAGACTTTTGAGCAAACCACAGAGCCAGATGGTTGTTATAACTGCTGGTCCTTACCCACAGGCTTATCCCCTGAAGCAGCTCTTAGGACTTCGGATACGCCTCTTTTGATCTTCTCCGAAGCAGGTCATGAGACCCTAATCAGAGAGGTTCAGTATATCTCTTCATACTAGGAGGAAGGAGCATCAAACAAGATGCCAAGAAGGACCTGAATAGAGCTTGCCACCTCTCCCTTAGTTTGTTAGCACTGGGCATTACTCTTCCCCACAGCTTCACAGTCTTTATCAGACACAGAATATACTGTACTTGGCGTATGAGTTTGCTCTCAGTGTAACAAAATACTGGAGGAAAAACATACTTGTCTCAGTTTCACAAGGTCTTTATAGTTCATGGTTAACTAGATCCACTTCATAAAACCCGAGGTAAGACAGAAACATGTGCAGACCAGTTGCTACTGGGTATCTTCTACTGTTGTTCCCAACTTGTCTTGTGAGACAGACAAGTCTCTTTCACTGGACCCTTATTCTCCAGCTGAATAGACTGGCTGGCCAATGAGACCTATCTTTGAGCCCCAACAGTAGGCTTAGAGATACTTCTGAATTAGTCAAGGTTCTCTAGAGTCACAGAAATTATACAATGTCTCTATATACTAAGGGAATTTATTGTAAAGACTTAACAGTCTGTAGTCCAACTAACCTAACAACGGGCAGCTGTGGATGGGAAATCCAAGAATCTAGTAGTTGCTCAGTCCCACGAGACTGTTTCAGCTGCTCTTCTGTATAAGCTGGAATCCCGAGGAGGTAGTTTCCAACAGATGTGCTGGCAAGAAAGCACAAACAGGTGAAGGAGAGAGCCTTCCTTCTTCTATGGTCCTTATGTAGGCCTCCAGTAGAAGGTGTGGCCCAGATTAAAGGTGTATGCCACCATACCTGGATTTGGAACTTGCTTTGTCCCAGGCTGACCTTGAACTCAGAAATCTGTTTGCCTCAGTCTCCTGGGATTAAAGGCGTGTACTACTTTGCCTGAGTCTGAGCTTTTCATGGCCACTATGTATCAAGATCTGGATCAAAAAGTGTGTGTCATCTCATGTCAAGATCTGGGTCAGGAGCCTGTGTCTTCCAGCCTCAAGGTCTGTATTATAGTATATAGTCAAGATGGCAACCAGAAATAACCATCATAACCCACTCCTTGTCAACTTGACATAAATCATATCTCAGATCCAAATAAAACAATAACCAGGTCACAGATACTCCTAAAATGATAAAACTATCTCTTGTACAATCACAAATACATTGTCGATTTGAAAGAGGTCAATGTCAACTAAACATTCTTTTAGTATCTCAGTTTAAATACCAGTTGATATTCTCTTAATTGATGTTAAAGAAATTGGGGGGAAAAAAAGCACAAATATCTATACAAATGTGTTCTTAACAAAAATAAAACAGAAGCATTCATATCACTTATAATCCTCATCTCTGCATCTGGTCATGTGGCCCGAGATGACATTTATAACTACATTCCTCTACCACCAATTCTGTATTCCTTTGTCCTCTGCAATCTGCAAGCATCTTGGCTCTTTTCCTGGAGGGTTGTCCCATACCTTTACTCTGATTGGTCTGTGCCCTTTGTCATTCTGCTTGGATTAGGCTGTTGTAGTTCCCCATTGGCTTTAATTACCAGGACATGGTAGTACCAAGGGACACCCTAAGAATCTCCTACACTCCAGACATAATTCTTCTTACTTCCATTGTGGAGAGGCAATCCAATTTCTCCATGGTAATCTGGATCTATCACCCCTCCTAACACTGTTACTCCTTTTTTAGCCTGTTGGTTTAAGGGCATTAGAAGCCCAAAATGACCAGGGGGATGTCTGAGCTTTCAGTTCAATGGAATGTTGGTTGTCACTCCTGGTACGAGCACTCCTCCCTCTGGAACCAAAACTTCTAGGCCAGCAGAACTTAGGGTTGTGGGGACAGGAAGCAAAAACTTTCCTGGTGGGTCTCTAGGAGTGAAAACAAGTGGAACTATTCCCTTTTCCACCCATTGATTCCTGGACCCATGGATCCTTGGCTATAGGAGAAACTGTACCATATATTGGCCACTTATTCAAAACATATACTGCCTTCTGAAGAACTCTGCCCCACCCCTCCATGATGCTGCCATCTAATTGGCACTGTAACTATGTCATCAAAAGGCCATTCCTTCTTTCTATCAGGCCAGCTGCTTCAGGGTGATGGGGAACCTGATAAGACCAATGGATTCCATGATCGTGGGCCCACTGTGGCATTTCTCTGGGTATGAAATGACTTCCTTGGTCAGAAGCAATACTGTGCTGAATACCATGGTGGTATTGGTATGATGGTGGATAAGGCATTCTATAAGTCCACAGATGGTGGTTTTAGCAGAAGCATTACATGCAGGAAGGACAGATTTATAACCAGAAGAAGTATCTACTCCAGTAAGAACAAAACACTGTCCTTTCCACATAGGAAGTGGTCCAGTGTAGTCAACCTGCCACCAGGTTGCTGGCTGGTCACCTGGAGGAATGGTGCCATATCTGGTCTCTGCTGTAGCTGTAGCCAGGTCAGCCTTGGTGAGTGGAAGTCCATGGTGCGGAACCCAAGCATAACCCCCATCTCGGCCACCATGGCCACTTTGTTCATGTGCCCAGTGGGCAATGACAGGAATGGCTGTGGAAAGAGGCTGACTGTCCACAAGACGGATCATCTTATCTACTTTATTATTGAACTACACCTCGGCTGAAGTTACCTTTTGATGAACATTTACATGGGTCACAAATATCTTCACATCCTTTGGAAAGATCAATCCACATACTTCATCTCCAGATGTCTTTCTCACCAATTTTCCAATCATGATCTTTCCAAGTCCCTGACCATCCAGCCAAAACTCCATTAACCACCTAGCCTCCAAAACCCCTATTTTAACTGGAAGGCCACACAGTTTCTTAGGATCTCCTGGAATCAGCGTCAATTCAGAATGAGCACCCAATAGACCCCGGAAAGTTCCTTTCCTCTAGTGTACAGTTACCCTTGTAAAACCTCACCTTCAGGCTTTTGTTTTGGGAATGGTTGAGCTCAGAACCGTAGTTAAGACAATCACAGTTCTGATTCTATTGTCTGTCACTCAATTAAGATGCTCATCAGCCTTGCCCTCATGAGTACAGCTTCCTCGAGTGTACAGTTACCCACAGGTCCCTCTGGGGAAGAACTGGAGAAAGGCTAACAGCAAAACTTTTAGGTATCTTATCAAGGTTCTTCCTCACGGGAACCTGGCCATCCCTCACTTGAGGGATTCTGGGTCTGCAAACTGTGTCAGGTCTGGAAATTGACCCACTAGCTGAGATTGCCTTTTGCCACAATCCAATGTAGCCTCTTTGATTTGTTTGAGAATTTCTCTTCTTATACAGATCAAACAGATATGCAGTAGTCTTCCTATCTATTTCATGCCTAGAAACACCATGATTAATTAGCCAGTACCAAAGGTCCATACACGTCATGTCATCATAAAATTCACCTCTCCTGTGCTGACTATTACATTATGAATGTTGTTTTGTCTACACTGCCCATTATAATAACTATGATCACCTTGCCTCTGGGGATTCAATGTTTATCTTTTATATGGGTCCAAGGGATTCTAACTCAGGTCTTTGCTTGCATAGAACTTGCTATGTGAGCCAGGCTAGCCTCAAACTCATGTAGATCCACCAGCCTTTGCCTTCCGGGTACTGGGGTTAAAGGCTTAGATCAACATGCCCAGTTCTAAAAAATGCCTTATCGTGTTACCGTGTTGGTGTGGAGGTCAGAGGACAACTTGCAGGAATAAGTTCTATCCTCTCAACTTGTGGGTTCCTGGGGTAGAACACACTCAAGTTGTCAGGCTTAGCAGCAGGTCGTCTTACCTGCTTAGTGATCTCACTGCCCAGGTCTCCACTCTTGATGAAGGCTCCCACATCACATAGAATTTGCTTTGATCTTGCCAGTCTGTTTGGACACCAGCCAATGAGCAAAGAGATGAGTGTAGGAAAAGACATGTCTCTTACAGGGCGCGGGGACTTGGGTGTGCAGTACAACCATGATGTGACATCTTACCCTCTCCCCTCCCCCAACCCCTTCTCCCAAACAAGTGCTGAAATACGATCAGTGTCACCAGGACTATCCACCCACTTACTGCCTAATTACAGATAATAAAGACAGGGGCTGAATACAGTGTGTTATTAAGCAGGCCCATTGATTTATTAATGGAGGGCAGAGCTCATGAGCATTTTAATTGAGTGACAGACAATAGAATCAGAACTGTGATTGTCTCAGCTATAGTTCCAAAACCCAACCATCTCAAAAACAAAAGCCCTGAAGGTGAGGAGATTTTTGTAACACAAGGGGTGTGTGGAAATAGGAAATCCAGGGCAGGGCCGCCACTGCTAAAACTCAACAGTTGTTAGGGAACCAGGCGAAGCTTATCTAAGGAAGATAGAGAATGGAAGCAAGCTGAGTCTACACATTTTTGAACTGCTGCCCTAGAATAGAAGACCAGAAGCCTCACCTCACAGGAGTTAAAGAGAGGACTGTCAGCAGAGGCAGGGGTGGGGGTGACTCAGTCAGAACACTGCAGCCCCTTAAAAATGAAATATGGGTCACAGCCCAGCCCTCTCTAGCCTTCCTCATGGCTTCTTGGGGCAGCTCTGCTAACTTTGCAGCCAACCCTAAAAGTAGGGAGAAAAATGGATACCTGGTGAGTCCATCACAGCACTGAAAAGGGTCACATTTAGTTGGGAAATGTGTACCACCTCGCTCTGTAACTTTTATACTGAAAGGAAGCTTCCAGATTTGTGAAATTTCCCCTGGGAAGACAAAATCAATAAGGAGAGGTGCTTTAGGATAACCTATGGTCTTGCAAGAGGGACTAGACTGAATCTAGATGCTCTGTAGAGGTCACAGGTGAGGCCAGGCAATGTGCTGGATGCTGGGGGAGGAGCTACAGAATGCAGAGGGGGCCATGTCTAGCTAGATGGTAGTTTTTTAACTCAACAGTTCTCATATCTTAGCCCAGTGGGAATTTAGGGAAGCCCTGGGGTGAGAAAGAATATACCAGTGTTTCCTTTTTGGAGACTCTCATTTGCTCATCTGATTCCTCAAGCCTCTCTCCTGCAGTAGTTGTGGAAAAATGGTTTTTAATATGAACACGTCCTCTAGAAGGTTCATCCATTGAAGGCTTGGTCAACAGATAGTGGTGCTGTTCTGGGAAGTTGAAGAATCTTTAGAAGCCTAGCTAGAGAAACTTTGTCACTGGGAACATATGCTTGCTTGGTGGCTGTATCTTGTCTATTACATTTTTTTGTCCATCATCTATCTATCTATCTATCTATCTATCTATCTATCTATCTATCTGAATATCTAGGGGCTGGAAAGATGGCTCAGTGGTTAAGAGTGCCAACTGCTCTTCCAGAAGATCTGGCTTTAATTCCTAGCACCCCATGGTGGCTTACAGTCATATGTAACTCCAGTCTCAGTGGAGTCAATATTATTTCCTGGCTTCTACAGGCACCATATGTACATGAGGTGCACAGTCATACATGTAAGCAAAAAGCCCATGCATATAAATAAATCTATAGATAAATAAGTAAATCTTGATTGTTGTAGTAACACATGCCTCTAGTCCAAGCACTCAGAAGACAGAGGCAGGTGGATCTCTATAACTTCAAGGCTAGTCTGTTCTACAGAGTGTTTTCCAGGTAACTCAAAGGTATATAGTGAGTGAGACTCTATCTCAACAACAACAACAACAACAACAAGAACAAAACAAACAAATATAAATAAAAACAAAATACAACAAAGGAACTATCTCTATTTTCTACTTACTAAATAATAATTAATAATAATCAATCTAAAAATAAAATACAATAATTAATCTAAGTCCCTCCCCGTCCACCGTAGGATAATTACCTCCTGCCACCATGACCTTCTGCTTCTCCATGGGTCTAGGAACCATGAACTGAATTCTCAAAATGCGAGCCCAGATAACAACCTTCCTCCTGTGAGTTATGTCAGGTGTTTGTCACTGCCATGAAAAGTTTGCCCCTTTATAGAACTGTAAGTTAATTAGTTAAGTTGAACACAAATACCAGTTTGCAGTGAAACACACTCCCTAAAACAATACATCCCAAAGGGTTAAAATTTCACCAGGAACCCCACACTAGGGGAGGCAAAGGCCTTGAGGCCAGATGCTGAAAGAGCCTCAAAGGCCAAGAGTTACCTCACTCACATTATCATGAGAGACATCGTTCATTTCACCTTCTTATGAAAGTGTAACATTAGGAAAGGCGGAGAGAAATTAGGAGTCTTTCTCTTGCTGGTTTGGCCAAACTATAAACAAAAGCATTTTCCTTTATCAGTTTCTGTTCCTTAATTTCCTTTTTTTTTTTTTTTTTTGGTTTTTCGAGACAGGGTTTCTCTGTGTAGCCCTGGCTGTCCTGGCACTCACTTTGTAGACCAGGCTGGCCTCGAACTCAGAAATCCGCCTGCCTCTGCCTCCTGAGTGCTGGGATTAAAGGCGTGCGCCACCACGCCCGGCTTCCTTAATTTCCTTTGAAGGCAGTAGGTTCATGCTAACTACAGGGTACAGCCCTGGCTTCAAACGGATGGACTAAGGAACCTCTCAGGAAAGGACATCTGAGTTCTTTACACACTCTGTCTCCCGATAGCCATTGGCAGGAATTACTGTCCTCTTTTCACAGGTGACACGGAGTCGAGGAAGGTTTGGTGACTTCTTCCCAGCACATATACTACTTGGTGGTACAGCAAAAATTATAAACCTAAGTCTTCCAGGATCAAGGCCCATTGTCTTTCTGTCTGTTCAGAGCCTGCAAAAGCAGCTGACATTTCTTTGAGTTAAAAAAAAAGGCAGAGAAATGGTTAGCTTAACAAACAGAATTACATACTAGCCATAAGAAACCCATGTGAATGGTATGCACTCACTGATAAGTGGATATAGCCCAAAAGCTCAGAATACCCAAGATGCAACTCACAGACCACATGAAGCTCAAGAAGAAGGAAGACGTGTGGATGCTTCATTCTTTCTTAGAAGAGGGAACAAAATACTCAAAGGAGAAAATATGGAGACAAAGTGTGGAGCAGAGACTGAAGGAAAGGCCATCCAGAGACTGCCCCACCTGGGGATCCATCCAATATATAGACACCAAACACTATTGCAGATGCCAAGAAGTGCTTGCTGACAGGAACCTGATATAGCTGTCTCCTGAGAGGCTCTGTCAGTGCCTGACAAATACAGAGGTGGATGCTTGTAGCCAACCATTGGACTGAGCGCAGGGTTCCAGATGGAGGAGTTGGAAAAGGGACTGAAGGAGCTGAGGGGGTTTGCAGCCCCGTGGGGAGAGCAACAGTGTCAACCATCCAGACGCCCCCTCCCTGGAGTTCCCAGGGACTGGACCACCAACTAAAGAGTACACATGGAGGGACCCATGGTTCCGGCCGCATATGTAGCAGAGGATGGTCTTGTTGGTCATCAGTGGGAGCAGCGGCCCTTGGTCCTGTAGGGGTTTGATGCCCCAGTATAAGGGAATGCCAGGGTGGGAAGGTGGGAGTGGGTGGGTGGGTGGGTAGAGGAGCACCATCATAGAGGCAGGGAGAGGGGAGATGAAATAGGGGGTTTCCAAAGGGAAGATATGGGAAGGGGAAAACATTTGAAATGTAAAAAAAAAAAAAAATATCCAATGAAAGAAAAAAAACCGAAAAGAAACCCACGTGGAAGCACACCCCCACATTTGGTGACCTCATTTCTGTGCCCCTTCCCTTTCCCTATTTCTTTCTTCCCTCAAAAGCTCAGCTCCCTTTAGTATCCGTATTTTCAGTGGCCCCAGTCAGCTTTTGTCCTTTGACTGCTGTCAGTCAATCCAAGGGTCCGATAACTTACCAAGAGTCCAATTCCTGCTGGTGATTGGGTTAAGATGCTCCTGGGGCAGCAGCAGGGTCATCACTTAGATGCTGTCAAGGATCTAGGAACCACTGCTCTATTCTTTTTAAAGAAAGGTTCACAGGGAGAGATGGCTGGTGGCTCTTGCACGACACCTCTGCCTAGGCCTCTTGAGAGGCTTGCTAGCCTTTTGAGGTCTGAGACAGGTTGACACACATGGATGGTGCAGTGAACAACCTATCTGGACCAAGGATATGCTGTTGAGCTCTGTCATTTACAACCCTGGGGCTAGGTATCACTACCCTTCCCGCTATGCACACATCCATCCCCAGCCCTCTCTATGGTGTGTGCTTGTCTGGGTTCATGAGCCTATGTCTACATGCAGAGGTCAGAGGAGGCCATCAGGTATCTTGCTATGACTCTCTACCTTCTACCTTTGAGACAGGATCTCTCGCTGAGCCTGGATCTAGGTTGGGGACCAGTAGAGCCACTTGATTGACCTCTCTCCAACTCCACAGCACTGGGGTTACAGGGGCTCCTGCTATCACGCTCCCTCTTGGTGTAGGTGTTGGGATTTGAACTCAGGTCCCTGTGCTTGTGCATCAAGAATCTTTACCCTGTGGGGTTTGGTGGCTCATGCCTTTAATCCCAGCACTTGGGAGGCAGAGGCAGGCGGATTTCTGAGTTCGAGGTCAGCTTGGTCTACAGAGTGAGTTCCAGGACAGCCAAAGCTACACAGAGAAACCCTGTCTCGGAAAAAAAAAATCTTTACCCATGGAGCAATCTCTCTCACCCTAATTTGTTCTTAAAGCCCTTGGACCCTAAACTCTCCCCCTTCATCTCCTGTGGCTCTTCATTTTGTTTTCTCTGAGGCAGGGGGATAATAACTTGACCTCCCTCCTCCTGTGTTTTGTGGTTTAGAGAGTTTTGAGTTTTGTCAAGGAAACTCAGTAGAAACTATACTACAATTTCAGGACTGAGAGTTTTCACTGGTGTGTGTGTGCGTGTGTGTGTGTGTGTGTGTGTGTGTATACCTCAAAGGCACATTTTCTCCCTCTGGCTTAGGAATATAGCTTCTAAACTCCTCAAAATCACAAGCCTTCTCAGCCATAGGATGGATTTAGGGTCCATGGGAGGCAGCGTGGGATTCTGAAAACCTTTGTTCAGGCCAAGGGCAGCTTGGGCCTTTCATCATTTCCCTCGGTGGTAACTGCCTCTGGATGTTTTTAGTAGTTAAATGGTTACTTAAGCTATTTTGCCTCTCTTTTTTCCTACTCTGAGACAGTTAATCACTTCCTATTCATCTCGTTTGTAATCTAGAGAGCTTTCTCTGTGAAATGCAGAGTGATTTCTGAGAGCCACAGGAAACATTTCTCTCCCTCTTTCTTTGTGAGATCAAATAGGTATCTGCCAACAAAGGGCAGATTCTCAACAAAGTCCTGTGCTCAAGACTCTCCAGTGCAGAAAATGAGATAATGCTGGTCTTAAACATCTAGGGGTGTCTTCATGGGTCTGTGAACTGCACCCCACCCACCCATCTCCTCCCAGTTCGACCCCTTTTGGTGTCCTCTCCAACTTCTCTCAAGTACCAACATATTTCTCCATGGTCTGTTTTCTTTGTGGCGTTTGATCAGTTTACAAGGTACCCCAGATTCTTGTCAGTCAACTCACCAAAAGTTGTCAGTGCCTGCAATACTCAAGGGTGTGCGGTGTGATAAGGACCACACAAAATAGGAATGTTAGCATAAGTCATGCATTGTAAGGTAGGCTAGAGTGTGAACTGCATCATCAACCAGCCAAGGTAAGACAGCTTGGAACAGAAGAATGCAGAGTAGCAGCTGTCTCTGCTTCCCAGCCTACAGATGATGGCCAGCTTTCACATCGGCTCTCACATCGCCAGTACCTCTCCCCTCCTAGCCTTTCCTCCAGTTTCATGCTTTACCATGCCACAGGTCAAACTGAAAACCCCACACTCTACATGTTCATGCTTTACAGAACAACATTATTTAGCAACCCAACTGTCTTAATTACTTTTATACTGCTATGATTAAAACCACGTTGGCCTAGGTACCTATAGGAAAGAGGGTTTATTTGGGATTACAGTTTCAGAGTTCATCGCCATCATGGTGTGGAGCACAGCGGCAGGAAGGCACAGAGGCAGGTACAGTGCTGGAGGAGTGGCTGAGAGCTCATCTCTTAATCCACAAGCAGGAGGCAGAGAGAGCATGCTCAGAATGCCATGAATCTTTTGAAACCTCAAAGCCATCCCCAGTGACACACCCCCTCCAATAAGGCCACACCTCCTAATTCTTCCTAAATATTTCCACCAATTGGGCACCAAGCATCAAAGATATGACCCTATGGGGCCACTCTTATTCAGAGCAACATAGTACTGAGCAACATAGTACTGAGCAGCATAGTACTGAGCAACATAGTACTGAGCAGCATAGTACTGAGCAGCATAGTACTGAGCAACATAGTACTGAGCAGCATAGTACTGAGCAACATAGTACTGAGCAGCATAGTACTGAGCAGCATAGTACTGAGCAACATAGTACTGAGCAGCATAGTACTGAGCAACATAGTACTGAGCAGCATAGTACTGACTCTGCTTTGACTCTCTTGTCCTCTATTTTTGCCCCCCCCCTTAAAATCTGAATCATTCTGTTTTGTTTTGTTTTGTTTTGTTTTGTTTTGTTTGCAGTGACCTTGGAGCCCACAAATGGCAGGATAGATCAATGAACACCTCTATGACAAGAACCATGAAGAAGTCATGTAACAGTGCCCCTCACCGAACAGATCATGATGAGATTCACCATCCCCCCCAAATGAGTCACTCATGATGACTGCACCCTGGAGGAGCACCCATCTCGTGGGTACCAGAGTGCCCCTTCAGTGATGGCAATGAAAACAACTCCCTTGAAAGCAAACAAAAGTCCAAGGGCAAAATGCCCCACTTTCTTATAACCAGACCCGAGTGCTTAGAACCTGACCCAGTGACTTGTGGTAAACAATTAGACAATTAGAGTCTAATTCGTAATGACCCCTGGGGCCTCACCCCAAATGACCAGTTTCAGAAGACAAATGATATCATAAAGTTTACTACCCAACAAGATACCGTGCACCTCTTATCTAGTCAAGTATGACCCCTCACAATTGGCCTAGATGTAAATTAGCTGACATAAAAAGAACCAGGCCCCACTCTGGGGTGTGATTCTCTCTGTGAATTTGCTTACTATGCTCCTGCCCAGTGTCTATTCTTTATTAAACATTCCCTATCAATTCTGGCCTGGTAAACACGTTTACCCCTGTGCCCCGGGGCTCATCACTCCCTGTGTGATGATGCTCACAGGAATCCCTTACAGAAGCAGGATCGAGATACCTGCTGCATCAGCCTGACCCTCACCACTGCTCTGTCAGCTCTGCGGACCCCAGCTTCTTCCTTTCTTTCCCTTTTACACAACAGCTCAAAGTCCCCACCATCTCCTGACCCTTTGTCTGCCCCTCCAGACCAGTCATGTTCCAGAAGCCTTTCTCTAACTCAGGGCTTGTTCTTTGTTCTGTTTAGTTTATTTTGTTGGGAGCTTTTATTAGAAGTACAGTATCACCCATTTGGAAGGTGGGGCTGAATCCCTTAACTAGAGAGCCGATAAATACTCGGTGTACTGGAAGTTTGGGGCATGCTGTCTGTGTAACTATGAAGGGAGAATCAAGGTCCCATCTTTAGGTTCTTAGTTTCCTTAATAAAATAATTTAATTTAAAAATAAATAAATAAATAAGCCGGGTGTGGTGGTGCACGCCTTTAATCCCAGCACTTGGGAGGCAGAGGCAGGCGAATTTCTGAGTTCAAGGCCAACCTGGTCTACAGAGTGAGTTCCAGGACAACCAGGACTACAGAGAAACCCTGTCTTGAAAAAAAAACCAAAAAATAAAACAAAACAAAAAAAAAAAATTAAGGATGACTCAAAAGGAAGCTCCAGGAAACACACTTTTTGTAGCATTAAAAACAAACAAACAAACAAACAAACAAAAAGAGCCAGGGCAAGCTGTGATCTCAGCAGCTTCGTGACAGCATGGCGGTCATTCACACCATGGGCCAGCAGGTGCACGGCAGGAGGGAGCTTGAGAGAAAGAGGAAGGAAGCCCAAAGTACCAGAAAAATCAGACTTAGGCTCTGGCCAGCATCCGAAAGAAAGAAAAAGACAAAAAAGAAAAAAAAAAAGAAAGAAAAAGTTAAGCAAACCCAACAAAACCTCAAGGCAGCTCCCAGGTACCAGCCTGGGAGCAGGGAATTCTGGGAAGGAAAAGCACTCACCCTCATTAGCATGGCGTAAGTTTGTCTGCCCTCCAGGAGGAGAGGTGGAGGCCATTATTTTACCTAGGAGACCCCGCTTTCCCTCGGGGCCTTCCATGCTACTTAGCACAGGGCTAAAGGGCCACGAGGTGTAGTAGCTGGCTACTGGCCACTCACAACCCAAAATATGGTTAATAGGACTGACATACATTTTGGGGGTAAAATGCACTCTGGGTTTTGAAGACAATAGAATGAATGAATGAATGAATGGCTTCAGTAATTTAAAGCTTTTTGTTGAGACAATAAGACTTTGTATATATTAAGCTAAATAAGATTATAGTTCAACATAATTTCCATTTCTTTTTACCTTTTGAATGGGGCTATTAGAATACTTCAAGTTAGGCCTGGCTCCCATTTCTTTCCATCAGGTTGGTTGCCCTGATGCCCTGAGTGAGTGAGAGGTTTTGATGGCAGGGTGATCTTGTGGTATTTATTCACAGTTGTTTGGATTAACAGGCTTGAGTGACAAGGGGTCACATGGGATTCATGCGTACCTGGCTTTAGGAACACTTAAGCAGGGAGCCAGCTGTGGTGGCGTCTGAGTTAGTGGCAGGCGAAGGGTCCCTTCTTGGCTTCACTTAGCCAAGGCTTTTCCTATACTGCTTTAAAGAAGGGACTTGTGGAGCTAAAAGCACTCGATGTCTGCAGGAGACCGCAGCAGCTTCGTCCTTCTCCGGATGCATCAATTAAGACAGCTTTGATGATCCAGTCTCCTCTCTGGCCCAGAGTGCCCACTCACCAGCTAATTAACTCTCCAAAGAAAGCCATGAGCTGCAACCCAAAGCTTTCCAGTTTTGCTTCCACTAGGGGGATGGTGGCTTGGTGGGTCACCTGCTGAAGATTCCGCTTTTATTTTTTTGGTTCAGACTTTGCAAGACAAACAGCACCTTTTTTTTTTTCTTCTTTTCATGATTTCTCCCTTTCAAAGAGTGGGACAGCTCGTTAGAAGCCAGAGTTCCCTTTTGCCAGTGACTAGGCCTTTTCTTTGCTAACACTGAAGAGAGGAAAACAGGGTATCTTTAAGAGAAATGGGGGATTTTCCCCCTCCTTCCAGTTCCTGCCGACCCCTTTATCACCACCACCCTCAAACCCTGCCTCCCCTCAGAGAAGATCAGGCCTCCCAGAGACATCAACCACACAGGGCATAATCGTTATGCAATATAATGCAGGTGGGGAGTACCTGGTGGGCCCAGGCTAAGGTGCCCCCCTGAAAAACCAACATGCAGCAGATCTGCTATCAAGAGGGTTTATTTGGAAGAAGAGAGGGAGCCAAGGCCCGAAGAAGGGGTAGAGGCAGATAGAACAGTGTCATGAGGGCAGAGAGGGAGGAGACAGAGAACAGAAAAGGAGAGAAAGAGAAAGGGGGAGGGGGAGCTGGGATCACCTGGGGCTAGAGGGAGCACGGGGTCCGGAGAAGTCCTTTTATATGCTATGTGTGGCAGGTAATGGCAGCAGATGATGATGGAAGCCATTCCTAGATCCCTGGGAGGAGCCTAGTGGAATCGCCTGTAAGCCAACAAAAACAAGCTACAATAAGACCGGGCACATAGTGTCACACCAAGGTTGGAGAAGACAGCCCAGCAGGAGGAAACGACCCCCCTCAAGCTCCTCTCCTCCACTTTTAGGATTTCCATAAGAACACCAAGCTACTCACCCATAACATACGCAGAGGACCTAGGTCAGACCCAGGCAGGCTCCCTGGTCTCTGCAAGTTCCCATGAGTCCCGGTCCATTGACTCAGTGTACCCTGCTCTCCTGGTACATCTCTGACCCCTCTGGTTCCTCCAATCCTTTCTCCAGCTCCTCCACACGACTTTCTTGAGCTCCACCTAATGTTTGCCTATGGACTCTGTGTCCGCTCCCATCCATTGCTGGATGAAACCTCTCTGGTATCTTTCCATGCCGATTCTGATTCTGCTAGGCTGTGGTCCCAGCACTCTCTGCAGAGCAGGGCAATCTGGAGGTCTGATGGTTTTGTGGCTGGGTTGGTGTTCCAATCCCTCCACTTGAGACCATTGCCTGGTTACAGGAGATGGCTGGTTCCGGCACCGAGTGGCCTCTGGGTTCCTGTCCTAGGACTCTGAAGAATGAAATTCGTAGACACTGAAAAGTGGGTTCAGAGAGAAGTCTTGATAGAGATCAGTAACAGAAGATTAAGAAGAGCAAGAAAGCATCGAGCTCCCGTGTAGTCCAAATGGGGCCCTAGAATGGGATGCCGCTGAACTGCTAGGCTTTCCGTAGGGTCTGCACAAACCAGAGCGGCTTAAGTATAGGGGAATGAGCTCATCGGCCCAGTTGACCCAGGAGGTGTAGGTGCCTCCTCCCAGTTTTGGTCACAACTTCACATACAGCTTCCAGGCAGCGGGAAGGAGCAGTAAAGCAGCAAGACCTGGAATCAGAGGGCCTCCGGTGTAGCTGGCTTCCTGCCACGGCAGAGCCAGAGACATTTGGGTTTAAACCTTTCTGGCATCTCTTGCCTTCAACAAAAGGGGGCGGGGGGGAACCCTGTTTGCTTTTAGGGTCCCCTATCCTAAATCTATCTGGCCAGTTTCTGTCTCCGGTTCTCCTCCGCCACAGTATTTGAACTAATTGACAGAGCACGCAACCGAGTATCCCCTGTCATGCAGGGCAGCAGCGCATCTCCTCCCCCTTTCACCTTATGTCCCCAAGAGTGGGAACTGCTGTTTTCCATCCAGTTGCAAAATTTGCTTCTCTCTGAGGCCAATGATGCTATATTCTTGTCCAAGTTCAGCTGCTCGCTGGACTCCTCTGCTGGAGGCCTAACAGACACCCCAAAGTCAGAATAAGCAGAAGACATCCCCAAACTCCCCCATGTGCCCTCCTTCTCATTAAAGCTGACCAGGCACACGTGCTCCCAGTCTCCAAAGCTCCGAACACTGCATTAGACTTGGCTTCCCCTCTCCCTTGCATCCGGCTTGCAAACTTTGGCTGAGTCACACCAAGAGAAAATCTTGGTTATCCCAGATTCCATAGTCCAACATGAAAGCAGTTTCATAGTTTTATAGAATAAAGAAAGTCATAAACCACGGGAAGTTTAAGTTATGTTGGTGAGTACATTGGAGAGGCAGATACAGGAAGATGGGCGAGGCTTTGCTATAAGCCTGAGATGCTATCTGATGGTGGTCTTAGCTTTTGGGGTGGAAGCTAGTGGTCTGCTAAATCAATAGATTTCAAAATGTTTTTATGTATTAGACACAGAGATGGGGAAGGGGTGTGTCTTAGTTAGGGTTTTACTGCTATAAACAGACACCATGACCAAGGCAACTCTTATAAAGACAACATTTAATTGGGGCTGGCTTACAGGTTCAGAGGTTCAGTCCATTATCATCAAGGCAGGAGCATGGCAGGCATGGTACAGGAGCCCCTGAGAGTTCTACATTTTCATCTGCAGGCTGCTAGCAGAATAGTAGCTTTCAGGTAACTAGGAAGTTACCTGAAGTCCACACCTACAGTGACAACCTACTCCAACAAGGCCACACCTCCAAATAGTGCCACTCCTTGGGCCAAGTATATACAAACCATCACAGGTGCCACCACGTGGTTAGGGTTTGGACAGAAAGCAAAAGCATAAGAAAACAGTGTATTGAGGCGTGCTTTGCTCCCTCCCATTGTCTCAGCTCCAAGTCTCTCCTGGAAGGTCACCTAGCAAGCTGAAGGCTTTTTTCCTAGGTGATCAGTTCTTCCTGCTGCTTGCAGGGATTCAGTCATATCCTTTCTCAGCAGGATTTTCTGGGAGGTGGGGTTCTATATTTCTTGGGGGTCCATTTTTTTCAAATATCTGATAGCCAAAGAACATAAGTGTTTTATTAGGATATATTCACCTCTTCCAGACAGGTCTGTGACAGATGAACACTGCAGCCTCTCTGCCTTCCTTGTCTATAAGGAGGGGACATGAGAGAGCATCTTCCTGTGGGCATTCTAGTCAATGCCCTGTGTCCCCTGTGACACAGCTCTTGCCTTAAAAGGAATAGGAACTAAATATGAGTGGCTGCGGCCCAGGAAGAGTTAGGTCTCCCTCTAATGTCATGGATCAACATGGCAACAGTTCCATGCAGTTTTCATAAGATAAAGGGAGGCCATAAATCCAGGCATTTTCCAGAGACATTGCTCCAACTATTAGGTAGGTGGGGTATAGCAAAGCAGGAAGTTGGCTGCTAGGTTACCTACCTCAAATGCTGTCTGGAGACAGTCTTAGCCTTTGGGTTGGTGGAAGCTGGGAAGGATAAAGAAATGGAGAATTATGGGACATGGGAAAAGAAAAGGCTCCTCTTGCTAGGTGAGAAGTGAGAATTTCAGTATAATTAATATTTCTTGTGAGGATCAATAGTATACAGATAATTTCTTTGCTATATAGATATTCAGTGTTAAAATAGCAGTGACTTGGGCATAGGACCCGTGGGCAAGGCCTCGTGCTTTGCACAGACATTTTCTGAGAATCTTAAGACTATAAAGTTTGCATACATGGCCTCCCCTCCAGCATCTTGTGATCGAGAGCTCTGCATTGTCAATTGTAACCCTGTCAGGTGTCCTCAGAATCTAGCCTGTGATGTCATTTAGGCATCCTGACTTATAGCCTCCTTTTCTCTTATGAAAAAACCTCCTGGGAACTGTAGCCATGCTGGTATGTGGTATTAGAGGGGGGCCTAACTCTTCCTGGGCTGCTCCATCCCAGCTGCGGCTGACAGAGCTAGTGGTCTGCTGGCTTCAACCTTGGTCTAGGGGTACCCAGGCCACACTGTCCTGCAGCAGCCTCTTATCTTCAAATCTGCTGTACAAGAAATGACAGGCTCTTACCGCCTGTGGCTCTACAATACCTCCTTTCCCAAAGGAAATTTACCACGCATCCTAAAGTATCAGGGACTACAAGGGCACATTTGCATAACATACACATATTAAGTAAAGATCAAAGGCCTTGCCCCTCCCCCTCACTGCCTAGGAATAACAGACAACCTGACCACCATGGCATACTATGGGCTACTCACCAGCCTGTGGCGTAGGATCTCCGTTCTTTCTCTGACACCTACAATAGGGACCTCTGCCCACTTAGTCTCATGGGCCTGAACTCTCCTCAGAGTCTCTGTCATGCTGTCTTTTCATGTGTCCCTTCTGAGTCCGTAGATTTCTTAAACCCTTCCCTAAGAGTCAGACAGTGGCTTACAACAGTCATGTGTCACCTTGCAAGTCTGCATCAGGATGTCACAGGGCCAGGCTCTCTCTGAGTGGGCTAGCCAGGGATGTGTTTCAGTATTCTCTCCTAGCCTCTGCTAGCTCAGTGGTCTGGAGCAACATATTTCTAACCTTCATGTAGCATCTGTGTATGTGTGTGTGTGCATCTGTCTGTCTGTCTTCACATTTTCTCTTGTTGAAGAGGAAACAGGACATCTTTACCTCACACATTGCTAGTTCATGGCTAAGATTCCCAGAGGAAAACCAGGTTAAAAGGAAAAAACATACAAATGTACCCAACATTCAAACTATATAACGATAGGACCCATGGCTGAGAGCTCCTAGGCCCTCAGGAGAACCTACCACCACAATTTTGTCAAATGAATGTAGTATTTAGCTGCCTCCAAAGACGTATCTTTACCCGTAGATTAATTAGCACAGTCTGAGCCCTCACCAGAGAAGGATTTTTGGACATGGTTGGTGGTTAATGAAGAAACTCATGACTGGCATGAGTGCAAAGAATAAGTCTCTGTGGGTGACAGCTATACTCAATTCATCTACATCATGGATCCTTCCTTGGAGAGAGAGAGAGAGCGAGAGAGCGAGAGAGCGAGAGAGCGAGAGAGCGAGAGAGAGAGAGAGAGAGAGAGAGAGAGATTTGAAGTTGAGAGGGCAGCATTGGCAAGCCCGGAGGTAAGATTAGGAGGAATGAGGAGTAATATGATCACAAGACACATAGGCATGTATGAAATTCTCAAATAACTAGAAAGTAGATATGCAACAGACTAACATCACTTATATTTATGTCAGGAGTGCCTTCATAACTGTATGGGGAAATGTATGTATGCATACATGTGTGCATGTATGTATGTATGTATGTGTAAATGTTTGGGGGCCGTTGAGCAGAGCTAGGACTTGGGGACAAGAATAGCTGAGGGTAATGAGCTGGAGTGTGAGAGCTCAGAAAGGCCTGCTGGTATAGATTCTTCTAAGCATTCATACATGTACAAAATATCTTCCCTCCAGCATTAGGCAGGACACTTGTCTCATTAAAGTCTTCAAAGGAGAAGGTTAGAGAGTGACCTCCGGGTGTATGGCTTGCTTCAGAGCAAAGGGGGAAGTGCCAGTAAGAGTGGCTTTCCAGCTTCTGCTTCTTCCTCAGATGGCAGGACGCCATAGTTAGAAGCACACCCTCATTCACACTACTGCAATGTCCGATCTCCAATACTCCAAGGTATTCCTTAGTTTTTCACTGCTGTCACAAAGGGCAAAAGCAAGGTAAAGAAGGCTCATTGTGAAGTTAAGATCCATTTACCGCTGGAAAGGCGTGGCAGCAGGAGCAGGGGCGTGGCGGGAGCAGGGGGGCGTGGCAGGAGGAGCAGGAGGAACCTGGTCTCGCTGTGTATACAGTCAAGAAGCAGAGGGTGATGGATACTGTTTTGATCAGCTCTCTTTCTCCTTTTGGTTCAGTCCCAGACAGCAGTCCTCCCGTGGAAGACTGTGGCTCACACGTAGCGTGGGTCTTCCCTTCTCAATTAACCCAATCTAGAAAATCCATCACAGACTGCCCAGAGGAGTGTTTCCATGGTGATTGTCAGTCCCATCAGATGACCTTCCTAAATGATGTCCTGAGTACCAAGGGGTTATCATTTCCGTATGCAAATGTTAGGAGGTGCAGTTAAACCCACAGCACCGTGCTTTCGGCTAAGCCCAAATGCTGTGCACTTGTGGAAAATATCCCTGACCCTTTCCACCCCAAGCTTGAACATAATCTCTATAGCTCTTCGCACACCTGTGACCTCATAATGCCTCCACGCTTCATAACAGAAAACACTGAAACCAACACTTGCAAGCAGCTGCTTTTGCTAAACAGCATTGTCGCGGGATCAAAGCCCAGCGTGACATCTTTGCTTGTATTTTATGGCCAAAGGAACAGATAAATTGTGCTCCTTTATCTTTCCTCTAAGTAACCTTGAATTCCAGGAAAACCTTCCAGATCAACTTCCCTCCAACTCCACATGAGGACAATTATTGGAGAAAGCTAGACTGTACCCTCAGCAGTTAATAGTGCAAAGATTTAGTGGGCCACAGTTGGGGTAGCCACGCACTGGACTGCCGGGCAGGACAGAGGGGACTTGAAACAATGTCGGGTCAACGATGGGCAGGACAATGCCTTGACCAGGACGACTTGGTTATGCATTCCTCTTCCCAGAAGACATGGAGGGGTCACTGGAGTGCTGTAATTGGTTCTTTCCTCAATGTGCCCATATTGCTTCTTGTCTTCGTTCATCTCTTCACCTGACATAGTGAGACAAATGGCTAAGCTGGCTTTTAGTGGTGCCTTGGCGGCTGGTTCGGATATTTGTGATGCTTACGCCGTTTTCTGAAAGGATTGCTGACCTTCCCCAGGACAGGGAGCATCACTGCTTCAACATGAATTCTCCTTGCTTAGTCCTAAAACCTGCTGTGTGTGCATGGCCATTCTCTGCCATGCCTCTTGTCCCAAGAGCTAGAACTACGTTCTAAAGACAGCATGGTGGACCTTTTGATCTTTGACCGCTGAAGGCAGCACCTCCCATTACTCTGAAGAAGGGCTGGGCTTGTTCTAGCCACGCCCACCCCTGTCATCCCCCTTCCCCAACTACAGCAGTTAATCTGGTATTTAAGATGCAGCTCCCGATTTCTTTTCACAGCCCGCTCAGCTGCTTTGTGGTTTTGATTAGGAGATGGTGCAACCGCGTGCAAGAACTAGGTCGGGTCACACCATTTAATAAAGCTATCATGGCCAACGCGAGCGCGACACACAAAAGGAAGCGGGGGTGCACAGCTGTACTCTCTGTGGCACAGGAACCAGGCAGTGTGCACTTGGATAGGGACCTTTTTGATGTCACAGGGTGAGGGATTAAGTCATAATTATGTAGATCTAAATTGCCTTCCAGCGAGCCCACTGGCAGTTCTTCATTAACATCACAGCAGGTCTAATTCTAGTGCAGACTGATCATCCTTCAGCTGCCTGACACCCAGCCTGCAGAATACATTCAGAATTAAGCAGAGACCTGGGCTGTAAAGAACATCAGGTGCTGTCTTTTCACGTTTGCCTCAGTCGAATGTTGATGAATGTGTATGGACTCTCTAGCACGCCATAGTGGCTGGCCCCACGCGTCTGATTCCAGTCGTCACGGCATTGGAATCGGAGAAGCCAGTAGTTATTGAAGTGTTGAAGAAAACCGATCAATTGAATTTCATCGGTAGTCCAGATTTTATTGCTTAGAAACATTTATGACTGAGACGGCCAATTCATATCATCACTAAGCTAGACCTCAAATAACTTCCAGTGCCCATGAAATCTGTTATGAAGTATAATGTGGGGAAAGGGTACCTGGTGGGCCCATGCCAAGGTGTCTCCCTGAGAAATCACGCCATGCAACAGATCTGGGGGGGGGGAGTGGTTTATTTGGGGGAGGGGAGTGAGGACCTGGAGAAGGGGTAGAGACAGACGAGTAGACATGTAGACTGGCAGACAGACTGGAGCAGAGTCATGGTGGGGGAGGTGGGGAGAGAGAGAGAGAGGGAGAGAGAGAGAGAGAGAACACTGAGGTGACAAGCCATCCTTTTCTTTTACACAGGGCCCCACAGGTGATGGCAGTAGATGATGATGTAAGCAATTGCTAGGACCCTGGGAGGAGCCTAGTAATCTAACATCTTAATAGATCTCCCCACTAAGGCAGGATTGAGTGTGAGTGGGTGGGGTCTTATGGATCAAAAATGCTGATCTGGTAGCTCGGGTATTTCTGCCCCATATAGGTGTGGAAGATTCCCCAGTTGATTTACAAGAAACCTGGGGATTTAGTTGACTCTCATTTTGGCCACTCAGATGTTTGTGCGACAAGAGAATCTATGAGCCAAAAGCAACTCCTCCATCTTCCACTGGAATGACCCCAGGAGACTGCTTTTCTCTGCAAGGTAGTCCCTAAGAACAGCAGTGAGACTTGAAGTTTTCCAAGGTGGGCCCCAAATGCCTCGCACCCTCCTTCTAGGATCACCTGCAGGTGGCTGATTTTCCACCCACATTAAGGGATCTTCAGCTGATGTTAAATTGAGCAGCATTTAGCTCCCAACGGAAAGACTTGGAAAGACGCACTGAGGTGACAGAGATGGGGGAATGGGCTAAGCCAGCAGGCTGCTAACCAACATGGCTGGGAGATTTGTGAAGACTGTTTCCTCAGGTTCTGCAGCAGAGCCAGTCCCACTTCTCGAGAGACAGGGGCTGTGGCTTTCTTTCTCTCCTTGCGGTTTCATGATACTGAGTTTTAATTTGCTATAACTCTCTTGCTTGTATGTCCTCATTGACTGCTGTCTACAACTTTTTTTTTTTTAGTTTGTTAGTTGTGTTAAAGATTTATCTATTTATTCTATGCATATGAGTACATGGTAGCTGTCTTCAGACACACCAGAAGAGGACATGGAGACCCAGTCCAGATGGTTGGGAGCAGCCATTTGGTTGCTGGGAATTGAACTCAGCACCTCTGAGTGCTCTGAACCTCTGAGCCACCTCTCCAGGCCCTTGATTTGATCATCTTGAGACAAGTCTTACTGTCTATCTGTACTCGATTGATGCCCTTACCTCTGCCTCCTGAGTGATGGGGTCACCGGCACATACCACTGTACCTGGCTTACTTTTAATTTTTTAATCTTTATGCATCTACTTCATAACCCAGACTACTCTAGATCCTTTCTGGAAAACAGATGGAGGAGGTGGTCTCAAACTGTGAGTAAGTTTCAAAGCAGAGGGCATCTCTGTGGAAAAGTCCCTCTAGGCATCTGAGAGAAACCACATTCATTGTCTCCAGTCAGCTGTCATCTATCTTGGTTGAAATCTGCATGTGACAAGTGCCAGAGTGCTTTAGAATGGTAGCTATTCCACTGTGCTCAGCTCAGAGGATGTGAAAGTCTTCCTTGCATTAAAACACAATTAGCAGCGTGGTAATGTTTTCCTATTTAATTCTGTCCTTTGATTGTCTAGAGGGTTTTTCCCTCTTAGCTTGTATTAGTTATGATCTCTGCATAACAAATCATTCCAGCAGCTCTAGCTGCTTCAGAACCAACAAACACAACTTCTGTGAGCTAAATAGCATCCGAGGGCCAGGAGCTAAGTAAGCATAGACTGAGTGTGGGGTTCTGGCTCAGTGGCTCTGCCGAGGCTCTCTGGTGGGCTTGGCTCAGGCTGTGGGAAGGGGTCTTCTGCTCAGTTCTTTGCTGGTCCCTGGCAGGCAGGAGGCCAGCCCCTCATCCCAGTCCCTTCTCCTTCAGGCTTACTTGAATCTTAGGACTTGTGCTAGCTCTCTGCTACATTGTCAGAAATGCTGCATTTCAGAACAGAGCTGAAGGCTACGAGCAATGAGAGCAGAAAGAGGTTTAAACCCCATTTTGCTTTGTTTTGTTTTAAAAGTTGTACCCCCCCCTTTTAAAAAATGTATCTATTTATTTTATGTATATGACCACACTGTCCTTGACACACCAGAAGAGGGCATTAGTTCCAATTACAGATGGTTGTGAGCTACCATGTGGTTGCTGGGAATTCAACTCATGACCTTCGGAAGAGCCGCCAGTGCTCTTAACCGCTGAGCCATCTCTCCAGCCTGCAGAACAAGTTGTATCTTGTTACTGATAATCTCTATGTCACTCTTGTGCTTTCTTTTAATTCTGTAGATGTGGTTTCCTTGAACATTTTACATTAGTTGATTACACCTTAAAATCTTACTTTTATTATTGCATATGTATATAGACGTATATGATACATGTATATGTGAGGGAGTACGCATGAAGCTTTGGGGAGTCCATTCTCTCTGTCCACTGTGGGTTCCTAGGATCAAACTCAGGGCTCCAGGCTTGTACAGCACTTGTACCCACTGAGCCATCTCCCGAGCCTACTCTCCACACTTTAAGAGCATCTGTGAGGTGATAGGGTTTAGTGTGCATGATTGTACATTACCATGCCCAACCCATGGATTATTTCACTGCCCTAAGAGAAACCCACGCCCAGCCACTGAAAAACTGGATGGGGAAAATGATGTACCAGGATGTCTCATTGATGTTATTACTGTTTGTCAAGGAGCTCTTCCAGATACGTTCTGTCAACTAAGTATTCCTTGCCCCGACTTAAGTCTCTCCTCAGTTAGCCAAGTGTAGGGTGATTTCCTCAGGTTACTGAACCAACCAGTCTGGTGTCTTTTCCGAAGGCTTGCAGATTGGGTTACATTTTGAAGACCCCAGAACCTTGTAACTTGCTGCTTGTGTTCCGGGTCCCTCAGAGGTGAGGAGTTACGGTCGGATCTCCCCAGCACACCCAGTTCTGTACGTGTGCATGGCCTTCTTGATGGCCAGCGATGTGTTGGAGCTTTCCAAAGCTCCCTGTGGACATTTTCTTCCCAAGATCTTCTTTTTTAATGTTTGATCATGCTCCTGTTGGGCCCAACTGCTACTGCAGTTTCAGTCTCTGTTAAAACATTCTATTCACTCACTGTTTTTGACCCCAAAAGTTGAATGAGGTTAAATAACATCTTGTGAGTGGGGCTTTTGCTGGGAGCTGTAAGACAGGTCACCACAGTGACAGTTCTATAAGATGTGCATTTTGGGGAGCTTTTGCTCTCTCTCTCTCTCTCTCTGTGTGTGTGTGTGTGTGTGTGTTTCATCTGTGGGTGTACATATGAAAGCTAGACATCAATGCCAAGTATCGCCCTCCATCATTCTCTATCTCTTTAAAAATATTTTTATTGTTATGTGTGTAAGTACCTACGAACACAGACAAATTCATTGACATCCTCCTATGGAGAGGTGAGGTGTATCATTATCATATTATTTTTTAACCTTTAGAGTATAGCCGAAGTGATGCTATGCTAATTTAAGGGCTAATCTTCATAAGGTTTTATAAGGACTTCCATTTTGGTTTGGGTTTCTTAAGCATCCTGAGGTATCACCTAAGAAGTCCAATTCCTCCCTGGAATATGGATCATGGGACATGAGATGACATGGGATAACATACACAAATGTGCACACACACAAGAGAGAGAGAGAGAGAGAGAGAGAGAGAGAGAGAGAGAGAGAGAGAGAGAGAGAGACGTTACCTTGAGATTGGTACCCACCAAGGTGTTTCTGAGAAAAACCATCCTGGGTCCTTTAGAGTCAGTAAGTGACTCCAGTGTCACATGGGTCAGAAGGATCATCTAGCTGTGTCTCATTAAATCTCTGACTGTCAGAATCATGGGACATAATTGTTTTATGTCTTTAAAACACAATGTCGTGGGGAAAAGCCTTGAAGATATGGGCACAGGGGAAAAATTCTTGAATAGAACAGTAATGGCTTGTGCTGTAAGATCGAGAATTGGCAAGTGGGACCTCATGAAACTGCAAAGCTTCTGCAAGGCTAAAGACACCATCAATAAGACAAAAAAAACCACCAATAGATTGGGAAAGGATCTTCACCTATCCTAAATCAGATAAGGGACTAATATCCAATATGTATAAAGAACTCAAGAAGGTGGACTCCAGAAAGTCAAATAACCCCATTAAAAAATGGGGCTCAGAACTGAACAAAGAATTCTCACCTGAGGAATACCGAATGGCAGAGAAGCACCTGAAAAAAATGTTCAACATCCTTAATCATCAGGGAAATGCAAATCAAAACAACCCTGAGATTCCACCTCACACCAGTCAGAATGGCTAAGATCAAAAATTCAGGTGACAGCAGATGCTGGCGAGGATGTGGAGAAAGAGGAACACTCCTCCATTGTTGGTGGGATTGCAAGCTTGTACAACCACTCTGGAAATCAGTCTGGCGGTTCCTCAGAAAATTGGACATAGTACTACCGGAGGATCCAGCAATACCTCTCCTGGGCATATATCCAGAAGATGTCCCAACCGGTAAAAAGGACACATGCTCCACTATGTTCATAGCAGCCCTATTTATAATAGCCAGAAGCTGGAAAGAACCCAGATGTCCCTCAACAGAGGAATGGATACAGAAATTATGATACATTTACACAATGGAGTACTACTCAGCTATTAAAAAGAATGAATTTATGAAATTCCTAGCCAAATGGATGGACCTGGAGGGCATCATCTTGAGTGAGGTAACACAATCACAAAAGAACTCACATAATATGTATTCACTGATAAGTGGATATTAGCCCAAAACTTAGGATACCCAAGATATAAGATACAATTTATTAAACGCATGAAACTCAAGAAGAATGAAGACCAAAGTGTGGACACTGTGCCCCTTCTTAGAATTGGGAACAAAACACCCAGGGAAGGAGTTACAGAGACAAAATTTGTAGCTTTGATGAAAGGATGGACCATTTAGAGACTGCCGTATCCAAGGATCCTTCCCATAAGCAGCTTCTAAACGCTGACACCATTGCATACACTAGCAAGATTTTGCTGAAAGGACCCAAATATAGCTGTCTCTTGTGAGACGATGCCGGGGCCTAGCAAACACAGGAGTGGATGTTCACAGTCAGCTATTGGATGTATCACAGGGCTCCCTATGGAGAAGCTAGAGAAAGTACCCAAGGAGCTAAAGGGATCTGCAACCCTATTGTCGGAACAACATGATGTACTAACCAGAACCCCGGAGCTCTTGTCTCTAGCTGCATATGTATCGAAAGATGGCCTAGTCGGCCATCATTGGAAAGAGAGGCCCATTGGACTTGCAAACTTTATATGCTCCAATATAGGGGAATGCCAGGGCCAAAAGAATGGGAATGGGTGGGTAGGGAAGTGGGGGGCGCTATGGGGGACTTTTGGGATAGCATTGGAAATGTAACTGAGGAAAATATGTAATAAAAATATTAAAAATAAAAAAAAACACAATGTCTTGTGTTTTAAAGTATCCACAGTATACAGAGATACTGAGTGGAACAGGAAGCCAGTGATCTGTGAGTGCGCCTTAATGATGAGAAGGGCTCAGAGGCAGACCCTTTTCTCTGCAGCTATATCTAGATGGAATCTCTTAGAGTCATATAACTATAGGTATATTCATGGCCCTCTGGAGGACTAGCCTTGTACATCATAAAACCTCGCTGGGTGTGCAAGCTGATCACACCCAAGCAGGAACCTTTCTTGTCCTCTTGGTGGACAGCAAATCTTGTGTGTATGACAAGTCGATATCTAGAAGGTGAATCGCTGAGACATAGATGGGTAATAGTCTAAGCTTCATAATTGCACACTACCAAATTAGATGCCAGAAAGGTGCTAGCTATTCCAAACTCCTCCCACAGTCCAGAAGCCTGCTTCTTTCCTGTTCCCTCTGTAGCACAGGCCATCATCAGCGCAGCAGTAACTGATTTTACAGATTATATCATCTCCGCATGATGTCAGATTACCTATCTTTATGTCCACTGTGCCTGGGACAGTGTCTGGACAGAATTAGCAGCACAATAAATATTATTTGAAAGAACAGAGCCCATGAAACCCCGCTAACTCTATTCCTCAGCCCAGAGCCTTCTCTGGGTTCTCTGCATCTTCTGTTAGCTGCACGGCAAGTGCCTTGGATTTGTTCTCCACCCATCCTCTCACCTCCCACACTGCCTCTCTCCCCTGACACAGCCTCTCTCCTTCTTCATGGCTTCCTGTCTCATGAATGGCACTTCACATAGTTACTCTATCTGGAAACAAGGTGTGGTGGTCTGGATGAGAAATGTCTTTTTTAAATTATTATTATTGGATATTTTATTTATTTACATTTCAAGTGTTAGCCCCTTTCCCAATTTCCCCCTCAGAATTCCCCTATCTCATCCCCCCTCCTCCTGCTTCTATGAAGGTGTACCCACACCCACCCACTCCCTCCTCCCACCCTCGCATTCCCCTACACTGGGGCATCGAGCCTTCATGGGACTAAGGGCCTCTTCTCCCATTGTTGTCCGACAAGGCCACCCTCTGCTACATATGCTACATAAGCATATACATATGCATATGGGCCCCTCCAAGTGTACTCCTTGGTTGGTGATTTAGACCCTGGCAGGTCTGGTTAGTTGATATTGTTGTTCTTCCTATGGAGTTGCAAACCCCTTCAGCTATTTCAGTACTTTCTCAAACTCCTCCATTGGGGACCCTGTGCTCAGTCCAATGGTTGGCTGAGAGCATCCACCTCTGTATATGTCAGGCTCTGGCAGAGCCTCTCAGGAGACAGCCACATCAGGTTCCTTTCAGCATAGGCTTGTGTATTTGAACACTTGGTGGTGCTGTTTGGGGAGGTTATAGAACTTTTAGGGCATGGAGCCTTGTAGGAGAAAATACATCACTGGGGGGGGGGGGGCAGGTAGGCTCTGAGAATGTATAGCCTCTCCTCACTTGTAGCTGGCTCTCTTTGCTTTCTGTGTGTGGTAGGAGATTGCTCAGCTTCTTGCTCTAGCCACATGCTGCCATGCTCTCTCTGCCATGATAGACTGTTCCTCTCGAACTATCAATTCTTCCCCTGAGTCTCTCTTAGTCATGATATTCTCTCACAGCAATGGAAAAGCAGGCTAACACACCCGGGCAGCCTCCTTTGCTCCTTAGAGACACTCTCCTACGCACCTTCTCTTATCCAATGAGTGATTACGTCCTGTCTATTTAATTTCCTGTCCACCCATGGATAATGCTCAACATAGTTATTGGTCATCTACCGTGTGCCAGTGATTGAACTAAGATCTGTGGAATCAGAGAAGAAAAGAAAAGGCCCTACCCCCACAGGTAAGTTTTGGAGTGTCAGAGGGTGTTGACTTTTTGGCCAACCTGTGAAGATCTTGTCTGTTGAACCTGGAATCTGGGGACCTGAACGAATGGGCAAACTACAATCTGATGCTGTAGACAGCCTTACTTCAGTTTCAGTGTACTTTATACACAAATGTAATAAGAAAGCAATCACCCAAGTAAGGGTGTTTGAGTTCAGAAAAACACAATCAGAAAAGCAGGTAAATAAACACTAGTAAGCACGTACTAAATATTAACAGGACAGCCCCTTCCCAGAACTAACTTTCTTTCTTTCTCTCTTTCTCTCTTTCTCTCTTTCTTTCTTTCTTTCTTTCTTTCTTTCTTTCTTTCTTTCTTTCTTATTTATTTATTTTATGTATGTGAGTACACTGTATCTCTACAGATGGTTGAATTTTAGGACCGCTCACTCTGGTCAACTCCACTCGCTCAGTCCCTGCTCGCTCTGGCCCAAAGATTTATTTTTATTATTGTATATTATTAATGTAATGTATAATATTATTATATTGTAGTTGACTTCAGACACACCAGAGGAGGGCATCAGATCTCATTATGGGTGGTTGTGAGCCACCATGTGGTTGCTGGGAATTGAACTCAGGACCTTTGGAAGAGCAGTCAATGCTTTTACCCGCTGAGCCATCTCACCAGCCCCTTCCCAGAATGTTCTTAGGACAGACCAATTTGAACACAATTGCCTGGCATGTGCTATAAATTAAATCTGGGAAAGCATGAAAGCAAGGCAGAAGGCCTTATCAAGATTCAGGGCACACTGACCAGATTGGGTTCCATAGCTCTGTTCTGACATCCACCAAGAATAAACATGTCTTACAAACCGAATGTAAATGTTTGTCAAAGGTTTTATAAAATCATGTCCAAGAACAATCCAGAGAATAAAATGCACCTGAGGTAAAGGCCCTCTGCCTCTCCCCGCAGAGCCTCTCTCAGAGTTCCCCAAGGCACTGTTCACCAGGGGTCATTCTTCTGACTGTGTTCCGACAGATGGCGATGAAGTTGTGAAGAAAAAGTAAGGAGGAGAAAGATTTAAATGGGGTTTAAATAGGTATCCAAATAAGGACTCCTTTAGAGGTGAAACCCAAGCAGAGAACAAAGACAGTGAAAGACTCATCGTGCTTTGGAATGTTTCGTAAATGTGTCCACTTCTCTTCTCTTCTATGCCCCACCTGCCTTAACCCTATCATCCCTCTCGTCTTTCTTGGTACCCACTTGCATCTCATTATGCAGTCTCCTACCCAGGCCATATTTCTAAGTCAGAATCACATACTCTGCTCTTGCTTACGGTCACTTAGTGACTGCCCCACATTCCCCAGAGGACATGATTCAAATTCATTAATAATGACACCTACAGGCCCTTGTGTCTGTCTCCAACTTTATATCTTCCAAGTATCCAAGTACCCCAGCTGAGAACGCAACAATGACAAACCCCCAAGTTCAGAGTCTGGTTTCTCTCATTCCCCAAAGAAAACAAAGTGCCAGTGTTTGGTTTTGTTTTAATTTTATTTTAAGCTGTACTTTAGAGAACCTGGTATCCTTTAAAAGAGCCGTTCATTCAGAAAGGGCATGTCTGTGACAGGTTAAAGCATTCTAATCAGGAAGCCAAGAGCTAATCAGGCAGATGAGCGACGTTTGTATCCTAACAAAGTGGGGATGGCCATGCATTATTAATAAGCCGAGGGCTGGTGGCATGGCGTGTCTATTAATAGCACATGTTAGATGGACCCCAGGCGTGTCTTGATGAATGCAAAGCTCAGCACCTTCGGAAAGGGAACCTGTGTGTGGGAGAGGGGCTTGCACTGAAGTTAGCTGAACTGGTTCACAAGATCTCTTGGTCAGACTTCCAGATTTGACAGGGTAGGGATGTGTGCGTGTGGGAGCACAGTGGGTTGGAAGAGCATCAGGCCACTGAGACCAAGTGCAGCCTTGTTTCTGGAGAAACCTGCCTTTGTCTTTGTGTTGTGAGGCAGGCTGGGACTGCAGCCTAGATCCTACTTTGCAAATCTGAGCAATGGTTTCCAAGGACACGTGGAGGGATCAGTGTAAATGTGTGCAGGCTCATACCCAGGAAGGTAACAATTAGGAGATGTCCCATTTGGGGAACTAGAGGAACTATGGGGTAGGATACTAATGAGGGGCCCATCAGCCCAAGATGGCAGCTCACTGGGAGAAGGCCAGACTCCAGAGGGACTTCCAGCACTCTCTACTGGAGTAGACATGGACGGTTTCTCCAGGATCAACATTAGAACAGTATCAAGGAATCTAAGATTATAGGTGAGTATGAAGTGTGTTTTAAGGTACAAGGTTTTCCGGGCTTTTCCTTTTCTTAGTTTAGGAATGAAGTTAAAATAAATGAATTCACTGCTTGAAAGTGATGGTGTTATCCTGCAGGACAATCAGTCTAGAGCCTGATCTGACAAGAAGGGGGGTCTGAGCCTGCTGACAGATTACCTTTTTATTTGCTTTGGAGTTCCAGTAGTGTGATGGTCACAGAGTTGGGACAGCCTGGAGACTTCCCAAGCTTGCAGAGCTTGTTGAAAGGTGACCCGTGTACTTGCCGGCTAACATGTTGTCTGTGGATTGCTTGCTTTGTAGCTTACTAGCTGCTGGCAAAGTTGCAGAGAGGGGAGGGGAGGGGAGGAGAGAGAAGAGGAGAGGAGAGGAGAGCAGGGGAGAGGGATTTTTTCCCACTTATTCTCCAGGCAGAAGATTGGTGCTGATGCTGAGCTGCCTGAGGATGCTGCAATTCTATAGGACAGTCCTTCCTGAAGGCTTGGCTATGGAACAAATCAGACGCACATGTCCCCTCTGAACTCTGAGTGGGGTCCCGGACAGTGAGTGGCCATCTTGAGTGTCTGCTGCATCCAGAAACTACGGAAGTGGAAAATACCAGACCATCTTGACAGTTCTACAAGTGCAATCCCTAACATTGTCTATCACGCCGGCGCAGACACGTGTCTATTGTAGAATCACAAAGAAGCCAGCCACAGCCCTTTCAGTTCCAAAAGGCTGACCACCCGGAGCTTTCTTATAGCTGGCCGAGCTAGCAGCCCTTTGGCTCACACCTTCTCACTTCTGAGTGGTGAGCTAAGATGTGTTTAAATTGCAGTAACAATTACTCCCACCAGAACAGCAGAGAAGGAAGTCGCACGCAGCTGTTGGGGAGGTGGGTCGAAAACAGGAAGATGGCGTTTTCTCCCAGTACTTTCCTGGTTGATGAATGGGATCTGGGTTTCAGAGGATAAAAATCTCAATTCTGAGGAATTGGTATTGCATGGTGAGTAATGGAGACATGTAATACAAAAAGGGGGCTGGTTCCTCCAGATTAGAGTGTAGGGCAGAGACGTATGGCCTCCTGTTGGGGCCTTCAGGCTTCAGCTGCAATTACTTATTATAGATAGCAAGTTTTAAAAATTATATATTGGATTTTTTTTCTAGGATATTTCTTATGAATAATTCAAATACTGACCCCAGACCTGTGTATATGGACGTACAAACACTAAGGGAGCTAAAAATAAAACAAAGAAGCAGAGAAAGAAAAGACGTGTTAACGAGGCGATCCAGCATCGGTGTTCGTGATGGTTAACTGAAGGGCCCGGGTAGCTGATTATTAACATGGTCTCTGGGTCCATCTGGAGATGAGCAGTGACCAAATCACAGCACAGAGAAGATCTACCTTCCGGAGGGCACCACCCAATCTGTTGAACGGGGCTGTGAGGGTAAATTCTCTGTCTAATCTTCTCCTGCTCTTAGGCAATGAGCTCCTGGTTGTTGTTGTTGTTATTTACTCCATGGTGTAAGTCAGAGCCCACTACCCTTGCCTGGGCAGAGCAGCATTGATCCCGTAGTTCTCAGGTATTCACATTTAAGCCTGTTCTCACAAGAAAATTCCCATCTCTCCCTTTTCTCATTAAAAAAAAAAAAAAAAAAAAAAAAAGCATGATTTTTTTCTTTAGTATAGGCTGCTCTGGAAGATGTTCTGTAGCCCAGGCTAGACTTGAATTTGTGATTCGCCTTCTATCTCAGCCTTCTGAGGGCCAGGATTACAAGCATGAGCCACGATGCTTGTTTTGTGCCTTTCTCTGTTCTCAACTATTTGCCTTTCTGCTTCCCACCAGGCAGCAATGGGACAAGGTGACCTTTGCCAGATGTCAGTGACTTGGTTTTGACCTTTTCTGCTGCCCAAATTGTGAGAAGCACATTATTTTAAAGAAAAAAAAAGATCTTTTTATCTATTTTTTAAATGAATTTCACATCATTCACCCCAATCCCACTGATCTCCTCCCTATATATCTGTCTGTGTGTGTACGGATGCGCTCCAGTGCTGTGGTAATTGTTTGCTGAAAATAACTGACAGATTGAAAATAAACTTAAGCAGAACAAACACCATAAATATTGGGAGCAACATGTGGATATAGGTTGGCTAACATCTGGATGGCGCTTTTGACTGCTATCTGGGTTAATAATGTCATTCTCCTCCTTATAAAACCCTGTTTAATATCTTTAAAGAATTTCTTATTCGTTTCCACCACTGTGTTTTCTGTGCTGTTGAGAAAACACACAGCAAAGCCCTCTGTTAGGGACAGACCGCAGACACACATAACAGCCACAGAGGGGAGAGAAGAAACAGGGAGAGAAGTGGAGAATCCCAATATGGGTTCCATCGTTGTCTAATCTACTTACAAGGAAGACTCTTTTTTTTTATTCCTCGGTGTGACACTGTCTTGGACTTAGAATCAAAGGCGTAGCCTGTTCTTCTGACACATCTGAAGATTGCTTGGGGGTTGCTCTGGAAGTCCAGGCGCCCCTCACTTCCTGTGGGAAGTTAGCAAACATCTCTTCTCATGCAGAAAAGGGGAGGAGCGAACAGGGGAAGAGAGGGAGGGGCGAGCAGGGGAAGAGAGGGCAGGGCGAGCAGAGAGGGAAGGGCGGAGAGAGCTTTCCTTAATTTGGAGAACTTCTCTCAGCTCTTTATTTTTATGAAGGGTTTGGGCCAAGAGGAAGCGCCCTTAACTTTCCAGCAGCAGAAAGGGAAAAGATATCATCCGTGAAGGAGAGAAGGCAGAGCTGACCAGTGAGATGTGTTGATTCCCGAGGCTGAGGAAGCCGTGGAAGCCATGTTTTTCTGTCTGGGCCTGGTTCACAGTAGAGTCCGTGGGGGCTGGATACTGGGACCTGGAGGTTGCTGATGACATTAGGACACTAGAGAGGACCTCCAGCATCACAGGACAGGGGACAGATGAGGAGGCATTGATGACCTTGCCTTCATCCTTCTTCATCCTCCATCCCTCTTCTGCAACACGAGGAAGGAGAGCAAGCCTCCCAGGCCGCGGAGGATCCACGGAGACTTCGCTTGGATTTCTGCTGACAATGCTAAGTAGGAGCACAGAGCGTGGAGATAGATCTGATTTAGGGAAATTAAAAAAACCAAAGAATGTGACATTTTCCCCATCCCAATTTCACAGAGCAGTCTGAGAACTTGTTAACTATCCCGATCAGACTTTCCTCAGCATAGATGGGACAAGCAACCCAACCTCCATGCACAGGCAGGAGGCCATTCAGCCTGCCAAGGCCTGGTCCCTCCAGGGCAGTGAAGCCCAGAGAGTTAGAGATGCGCAGAAATACAATGGCAGGCAATGCTGTGCCAACTCTCACTAACCAAGGAGGAACAAACAAGGAAGGAGTCCCCTAAAGCACTTGTCCTGTCTGGAGGAAGGGTGGGTTGAACCAATCACATAACAAAGATTAGGACATTCTGTGGGTCTTCCAGTTGTCTGGCAGCTTCAGGCTTGGAGACACAACAGGGGTTTGAGAGCCCTCTGCCTTTTTAACTGGAAGTAGCTGTATTCTTAGCCAACTCTTCTCAGTTGTGTCCAAGGCTTCTCAAAGAAAATAATATGGTAGTAACAATATTCTCTCTCTCTCTCTCTCTCTCTCTCTCTCTCTCTCTCTCTCACACACACACACACACACAATATGTATCAATTACATGTCTGGCAGTGAACACTTCATATGCTTTGTACAGCATTGTTGACAATGAATGTTCCATCCTATATGTACCAGCTACATTCCAAAATATCATCTACCAAAGTTCAAGTTTTGGAAATAGGTTATTGGCTCACTTATCGAGCATAGGTGAGGGCTTCCTAACAGGAGTGTGGGTGATGCAAAATCAGCTGCGCCAAAGTCTCAGCCTAGCGTGAACGATGACTTCTCCACAGCTGCACAGGGCAATGCCTGCCCCTTCAGTTAACGCCCGTACACTGGGTACTACCACCTCCAGAGACCACTAGGCCACATGCAATTAGGGTGGAATTACACACAGCCCACAGAGGTATAGGAAGGAGTGGCTGGGTTCTCCTGGGATGGTCCAATGACAGTCCACCTTTCCTTTATGAGGGAACCTCAACTCAACAGACTTGATCTCAAGAGCCTCTTGCAAGTAATTGCAGCCGTTCTGATAAAGATGTCCCTGCTAAGCCTGAGGCTAGCACACTACAGCAGCCCTATAAAAATGGACAGAGCAACCCCCAAACGGTTGTTCCCACCCTTTTCTAACAGAGGCCCTGATGCCTCATAAACCTTAAATACATTTGCATGTTTCCATGTGTCTTTAGATACCCATGCCACAGTCAAGGAGTCCTTCATGGGCGGAAGGGAGTTGTTTATCTCCCCTGTACTGGCTAAGGTGACATTCTGACCCGTGATACACCAGCTTCTAGGACCACGGTCTCCGTCTCTGCTGCTTTCGCGGGGGGTGGGGGGAGTGTGAGTCATTTTCAACAGCCATTTCAGCCTCTGGTCCTTTGGAGTTTTGCATTTCTTAGAGTTTTATTTATTTATTTATTTATTTATTTATTTATTTATTTTGGGAGATAGACTGGGCCCATGTTGTTCACAGACAGCTAGGCCCAGAGAGAGGCAGAGATGGGGAGAGGGCTTCTCAAAGTAAGCCCAATAGTGCCTTACTCTGGGGACTATAGAGGCGATGGAGAGGATATAGGAGCCAGATTGCCAGAGAACATCACTGGAGCTCAGAGTGCTGAAGCATTCCTTCTTTGTCACAGTAGACCGAGTATTGCTGAGAATAGTGAAGGTGAGAGGGACTCCTGGTTTGAACCTTAGGGCCATGCAGAGCAAGGCCTGTTGGGTCTGAGGCACAGTCCTTATTCTAAGAAGCCTCTGTGTTCTCAGTGAAGTGGGCGTAATAGGATCTCTTGCAGGGTTATTGAAGAGATTCAGTGATCTAACACATATCAGACACATTGCATGTTCAAGAAATGGTTTCTCCCATAATGCACTAGCAATCAATCACAAAATAAAGCACTAACCAGAAGCCATCTAGAAATGGTTTCCTGATCTTTCACAGTAAATAAATCCTTTGGATAAACGCTTGCTTTTCCTGTGTGGCATCCTGGAACATCTACGCTTAGTCAGCAGGAGTCTGAGGCCACCTTTCTCTAAGGGATCTCGGATAATGAGAACAAATGCCCGGCCTCACCTTTTTTTTTTTTCTTCCAGTTGTTTATGCATACACAAGAGGTATATACATTTACAAATTCATATGTGGTTTTTACAGGTCATTGAATTCTTGGGATCCCAGGGACTCCTGCTCCGGGTGTGTGAACGGCCTGGCAGTGTTTTCCACCATAGCTGTGTCTTTGGCCAGGTATATCCATCCCAACACCACCTCAGGTCACATGCATTCCTTCCCCCTCACGCCTCATTCTACTCACAGAAGTCCTTTCTGCTCTTTGCATCTTAGTTCATTTTCAGAGCGACTTCTAGCTGAGCTCCAGTGACTCTCGCATCTCATTACACTCTTGGTAATTAGCTCCATCTCATTACCCCAGCCCGGCTGGAATAGGATTACTTGTTTCCAGGTGTAAACCTGTGCGGTGCATCTTTCTACACCTCTTCAAAATTCCAGGCAGGCCTTCTGCCGCAGCCCAAGCAGGACAACTACTTCCAGCTGCGCACAGTTCATTACTACGTCCGTGTCAGGAAAAGAACTCCGTGGTATTCCACATCTGGTCACATGCTTATTAATTATGTACTTCTTATAACAACTGTGTCTAATTAGGACAGAGTTGAGACCTCTGCGGAGCCTAGCGGTTCTTTATGTTTTCCTGTTCCTGGTACCTCATTACCCTCCCTCCAAATTATACCCAATTTGTTTTACATCCATGCCACATTAAGACAATTGCTCTCAGGTGTGTATTACAACACACACTCTGCTTTTCAACCCAAACTTTCTTGACCAGAACACTCCTTGTTTCCACAGCCTGTGGGTGGCTGGCCATTTTTTCGGTCTCTGCTCACATCTGCCCTAGATGGAGGGAATCCAGCATGGACTTGCTGGGTCCTGGGGCTAGACTCTGCTCTGCTTCATTCTTTGTTAGTCTATATTTGTGCCCTGGTCCAGAGGAGGTGGCCATTGCCATGTCTCAGAGCAAGAATCTTGACTGTAATAGCCCTGGTCCATTCAGAGAGCCTGTGAGGCAGGAATTCATTTGTTCCATCAGGAGCTGGTGAGGCATGAGCTGCCAGGCTGTGCTGGCAAGTGAAGGCACACAGGCAGTGGTCATTCTGGGCTTCTAAAACATGGCACAGCTCACCAGTGAGCAGCAGCAGGTTGAAGATCTCAGTCCTTAACCCTATACAATGGCTTTCTGAATGAAAGGTTAGAGACTTGAGGGGGATTGTGGACTGTGGCAAATGTAAGATCCCATTGTGCGTTTTAAGAAGCCGGTGAAAGCAGCAGGCCACACTGCAGAGATCCCGTGTCACCTGAGCTCTAACAGACAATCCTATCTTTCTGCCTGCCTGCCTGCCTGATTGCCTCAGTGCTAAGAATCATGGATACAACTTGACAGTAAGAGACATCAGAGGTTGGTTGACAAGACTTCTCTGTGTGGAGGCTTTCTTTTGCAAGCCATTTGAATTATATGCTAATGACTCTACGGCTCAGAAAACTTTCAGGCAAGAGGGCAGTCCTGGGGAGGGCCTGGGACTTCAGTGAGTGAAGTACTCCAGGGAAGGTCCTACCACGGAGTCTGATGTGGAACACTCCTGGGTAAAATTGTCTTTGAGAACTTGGCAACAATCCAAGGGCAAGAGGCTGTGTAAAAGATCCTTGTCAATCCTCAGGATGTCATCAGCTACAAGCTGGGTGATGAAATTAAAACGCCCTGTTGTGAGGCAGGAGTCAAAAGACAGTTCTACAGTGTGCTGGATGCCTTGGAAGAATCTGAATCCAACAGGTTAAGGGCGTGCTTAGCAGGTGAAGGACGCAGGAGAAAGCACAGCCAGAAGTCCAGAGAACAGGGCTTGTCCATACACGTCAGGACCAGCCTGTTAAATTGGTTCTTTTTCAAGGAATTTATTCTAAGCATGACAAGGTAGGAAGGGAGTCTTCTTGTGGTTTCTACGTTGGGCATAGAAAGCAAAGATTACCTATGGTGTGGGTTTGTGGTGAGGATGAAATGGGAAGACATGTCAGGTGCTACAGAGCAGAATTTCAGCTCTCCTTCATGGTTATGTTTATTGTCTGTCTCAGGACCGTTCCTAATCCAGGGGCTGTGACCAGCTAGGCTGTCGACAGAAGACAGAGAACTTCTCATGCAGGGGGCTGGTTCCAGGATCCTGTGGACATCAAAGATGATGGATATATATTCTGCATTCACTTAAAAAATTTTTTTAAGGATGTTATTTTATGTGTGTGTGTGTGTGTGTGTGTGTGTGTGTGTGTGTGTATGAGCTTGCAGAGGCCAGACAGGGTGTTGAATGCCTGGAGCTGGAGTGACAAGCACTAGTGGTGAGCTGCTTGCCTGCCACTCCAAAGCAGCAAGTCCTCTTAACCATTGAGCTCCACGCTTTGCATTCAAAAAGAAACATTTTCCTGTTTTGTTAAGGTGTATTATTCTGTCTGTCACTAACATTTATTTCTAAATATTTGTTGCACATATTAATTGTACATGGAGACTTTTCCATATACATGTATGTACACTGAACATATTTCCCACAGAACCCTTTACCCTCTGGTTAGTATCCTTTGTTCCTTAGGACAATTTTGTTTCTTCTCCCATGTCATATATACATACATGACTTTATATAGCTATATAAGATCTAGGAAGTGGGAGTGGGTAGGTTGGGGAGCAGGGGGAGGAGGGAAGGTATAGGGGATTTTCAGAGAGGAAACTAGGAAAGGGGATACCATTTGAAATGTAAATGAAGAAAACATCTAATTAAAAAAAAAAAAACACTACAGGCATGAACTCTTAACAATATGGCTGCCTGCAGGAGACCTGCTTAATGGTCACAGCAGTTGACATGCCAACAAAGTTTTGTCTGAGGCTGGCTCAAGTGTCTCCAGTCGCACCTGCTTTCCTGCAGATGACAGCTTTGTTCTTTGTAGGGAGAGGACATCCTCTCTTGTATTGACAGCAGTTCCTTTCCCCATTCCTTTCTTGTTGGATACCTGGGCTGGTTCCATACTTAGCTGTTGTGAACAGTTCTGCAGTAAACATGGCTGTACCGAGGGGTGTTGTGTGCTCCAGCCCTTCAGGTAGACGTGTGGGAGCGGTGTGGCTGCCTCAGGTGGTATGTCCATTTTCATTTTGAATTTCTAACATTTGTAACTTTTTGAGAATTTCATAAAGGAGCACACTGTATTTATAGCATCTCCAACCTTCCTCCTTCTAACTCCTCCCCTTCTGGAACTCAGAACCTGTGATTGCTACTGTTACATATACACCCCAATGAGTCTGTTTAGTTCTGCCTGTGTGTACATGTCTTTAGGGCTGACCACTTGTGACCAAATAACCTACAAAGGGGCTTGTTCCTGGAGACTGATTCTCCCTCTCTTAGTGGCCACTGATTGTATTTCTCATCAGGGCTAAGGCCTGTGAGTTTCTCTCATGCACATTGGCATTTGAACGGCTGTTGTAATTATGTAGTCTTTGCAGGCAGCCATAGTTTGAGTTCTTGGGCTTAGCATCCCTCTTATGTCTAGAAGACACTACCTTGCAGCTCCACTCTGGTCCTCTTACAGATTTCCTGCTGCCTCTTCTGTGATGTTCCCTAAGACTTAGGTGTAAGGGTTGTGATGTACGTAACCCAATTGGGACTGGACACGTGGTCACATGATCTACATTTTGACTAGTTCTGCGTCTATGTAGCAGCCTCTGTCTGCTCCAGAAAAGAAGGCTCTCGATGAAGGATGAGAGCTACATTTGGGAAAGCCTGTGGATACAGATACTGGAAAGGAGGTATTGGGCAAGGGACCAGGGACAGATATTTTGAGGAGCCTCATACCAATCTCAAAGTGGATAGACAGTTTACATCCCTACCAGCAGTATAAGGGTTTCCTTCAGTCCACATCCTCATCAACATTTGTGGATATTTGCTTAAGAAACACTTCTGTGCAATGTTTAGTTGAGTCTGTAGAAGAGGAGCCAATGGCCGGCTATGTGGACTAGCCATGGGTCCATCTCATTTGCCCACATGTAAGAGAAGATGGTGAGCTTTGCTTCCAGTGCCCTCTTGCTGGGGCTTACTAGTATTTTTCTTTACTCACAGCAATACTTCTTAGGGGGAGGTTGTCATGGTAGAATACAGCTCTTGTGGCTGTATGTATGGCTGGGCTGGCTCTCTGTACTTACTCTAGTTCTTTCCAGTAATGATTGTGAATGACACTGAATCCTTCTCACAAAACCTTACCAAAGTAGGGCCCTACCCTGTCCAAACCTGCAATGTCCCGACTGGTGGCAGGTTCTGAGGTGGCTATGCCATCCCTCGTTCCCACTCAGCCAACTACTAAATGTGTCATTGGCTTTGACCATTGGGCGAGTAGATTCCAGTGAATCACCAAAGGCTTGTGCTTGAATGCCTGGACAAAGGACCTGTGACCCTTTTCTGTGTAGAACTGGCGTTTCTGGTCTGTCACTGTTGTGGCAAAGCAGAGATCCACTCTTACACATGCTTGGAACCACCCTGACTACTCGGAACCGGTGGGGAGGAGAGGGAAACACAGACAGTGGCTTCTGGGAGACCGCAGCCATTACAGAGAAATTTGTAAACCAAAGCGGTCCCTCTTGGAAGACACTGGAAGGCTGTCCTGCAGCTTTGGGATGGTTCCCTGCCTCGATGCCCGGCTCTGGCTTCCAGCTCAGCTTTGGCCATGAACTTGTTGGCTTTCAAGTCCAGTTCCTAAATGGTAGACAGAAGGGTGTCCTCTGTCTATATATCTTGCCCAAGCGTAGCAACACTTGGTATGCATTAGGCTCTAGGAAATGTTTGCGGAATAAAGAACATGAGAAAAACAACATAAGATATTTAAGCATCTCAAAACAGTTTTTAATTTTGGTTATTCCCATCCAGTCCAAAGTTGTTAGAAACAAGTGTGAAAATTCCCTCCCTCGGGGTCTGACAGTGATCTTGAATGGCCAGTCCTCTGCCTCTTCTTCCCATGTGTGTTCAAGATGAATCCTTGTTGATAAACTGTTGCTTCCCATGACCTATGAACCTTGAGTATCGAGAGGACTTGGGGGCCTGGAGCACTGCAGGCACCCATATCAGGAAAGGGTAAGTCAGCTGGGTGTGGTGGTGCAGACCTTTAATCCCAAGGGGATCTCTGAGTTCAAGGTCAGGCCAGCCTGGTCTGTAGAGTGAGTTCAGGACAGAAATACTGCCTCGAAAAACCAAAAACCAACAAACAGATAAAAGAGGCTTCAGAGGCAGCTGAGTGGGGAAATGTTTCAGCCAAGCAGACCTGAGCTGCATTGCTTTATAGAAAATATTTGTACTGCTTTAGACCTCCCTCAATTTTTTAGTAGTTTCAATGTTTATTATAATAATTGATTTACTTTTTCATTGTCAAAATTACAATTTACCCTGGATGGTGTGTGAGATGGAAGTTCTCCAATAGTGAGTCACCTTTCTCCCTCCCTACTATTTTTAGCAATAGTTTTATGATGATTTTTTTTTTTTTTTTACTTTGTGTGTATGAGTATTTTTGCCTGCATGTATGTCTGTGCACCACATGCATGCAGTACTATGAGGGCCTCAGGTCAGATGAAGCTGAAGTTACAGAGGGTTATAAGCCTCCTCCGTGTGCGGGTGTTGAGACTTGAACCCTGGTCCTCTGGAAGGACAGTCAGTGCTCTTAACTGGTTTTAATACAGAAGGAATAAAACAAGAAGCTTGTAAAACCAACCAGCAGCCTGTGAACAATCCTGCTAGAGCGTGCAGTCTGTCCCAGGGTTGGGATAAAGCACTGCTATCTCCCAGGCTCACAGAGATCTGTTTTGGGCTGAGAAGCACTTACTTGATTTTGGCAATGGAGACAAAGCAATGTGCATATACTTACTACACTAAACTATAAACTGACAAGGCTAAGACCAGAGAAAGCCCACTGCTTATGCCACAGGCCTAATTTCAGGATGGTCCTAAAACTTAGGTGGCAGTCGGCTTTCCTTCATTCCTTTCTCAGAGTCCAGCAACTTGACATGGCCTCCTTCCTGTCCCACCTTCATCCCTTGAGAATAGACTAACGTGGTTGTTAAGCAACATTGTGTACTGCAAACTTTCTTAGCGTTCATGTGGAAAAGCAAAACTAAAGAGAAAATAATCCACTGCCTACCCACTAAGCCTCAGTGTAGACGGAGCACAGCCAGCTCAGGCCATGCTGAGCAGCTAGAGCCTGCGGCCGTGCACACTGGGAACCCCACCCACACCCAGTGAGGTGCACCCCATCACACAGTGGTTATTTTCTTGTCCTTGGTGGCTTGCTTGATGGCAGCCTGCTCACAGATGATCTCCTTGAGTCTCTGCAGCCTGGTGTTCTGGGTGGTCTGGTCCCCCACACCAGTCTGGCTTCGGTGCAGCAGGGTCAGGGCATGGATGTACTCTAGCTCTGTGTACTTCACACCCTGGTCCACCACCAGGTTCAGGAGCTCGTCGGCTGTGTTGTACAGCATCTCGTAGTACTGCCTGGGGGAGCAAGTCAGAGCAAGTTCAGTGCTTCCGCCATCGGTACCTGCTTATTCTGTTACTGGCGTGTTAGTATAGCTTACTTGCTTACTGATTACTCGGAAGGCAGGCTCTGTCCCACTCCACTCCTCACTTACACACTACCTTATTGTGGACTCTGGGAAACATGGCTTTCTTCTGGTAATGGGATAATAATGCTGCCTCCTTCTTAAGGTTACTGTAAGTTTTAGTTGATCCACATAAAGCACTTAGAATGTAGTATTTCATAAACATGAACTCTGACAACAGTTATGGCAATAGTAACCCAATGACAGTAATAATGGTATTAGGGCAGCTTATTAGTGTGCCCAGGTGTTCATAAAGGGACAGAAAAGGCATCCTAGAAGTAGGTCATCACCTTCCTTCCAGCTAAAAGCAAGCAGGAGGTGTGGGCAGCAAAGCAACCCTCTACATTTCAGTGGCTCGCTCAGGGACCCCTATTCCTGCACATAGGGTCTTGAGTTTGTTTCTTCTTCATCAGAAATATCTTGGGGAAAACAAAAAACAAAACAAAACAAAAAAAACTCCTCAAAACCTCATATCTTATAGGAGAAGGAAGCCATCTTTGAGTATGGTAATATATTTATTTTCTCTCTCCTCCACTCCATTCATTCATTTGTTCGTTCGTTCATTCATTCATTTATTCATTCACTTTAATCTGTATCGAAGTTCCTCCCTTACATGTCCCATCCCCTATCCCCTTCACCTCTGAGAAGGAGGAGGTCCCCCCTGGGTACCAACCTACCCTGGCACCTCAAGTCACTGTAGGACAAGGCACATCATCTCCCACTGAGGCCAGACAAGGCGGGTAGTTAGGGGAACAAGATCTACAGGCAAGCAACAGAGTCAGGGAGATCCTTGACTCCAATTGTTGGGGCGGGGGGGCACATGAAGACCAGGCTGCACATCTGCTACATATATGTGGAGGTAGGGGCAGGCTAGGTCTAGCCCTTGTATGCTCTTTGGTTGGTGGTTTAGTCTCTGGGAGCCCCCAAGGGTCCAGGTTACTTGTCCATGTTGGTCTTCCTATGGGGTTCCCATCCCCTCTGGGCTCCTCAATCTTTCTCTCAACTCTTCTGCAAGACTTCCTCAACTCCTTCTAATGTTTGGCTGTGGGTCTCTGCATCTGTTTTGGTCAGCTACTGGATGGAGTCTCTCAAAGGACAGTTATGCTAGGCTCCTGTCTGCAAGCATAACAGAGTGGTTCGTGCAGAACTACCTAGGGGTCAGGAGGAACATGGAGTCTGGGAGTCTTACACCCTGGACTATAAATGTCAGAGGTTTCAAGCCAGGGTCTTTGGGAGGAGAGTGACTACTAAACCACTCCCACAGCTAGGATGTTCAGGACCTAGAAGCAGAAGCTACTACAGAGGTGGTAAATGGCTTATGATACTTTTTACTGAGATTAAGCAAAACGAATTGGAGTTCTTTGCATTGTGATATTGATATTTTCATCATTTATCTTAAAAAGCAACACTGAACCCATCAACCCAGATGAAAGTGGATTTCTTTTGAGAAGTCTGATGAATTGTTTCCAGGGAGACAGGTTGGTTTTTCTACAGAGACTGCCATTCCTTGCTGGGAGTAAACAAGACAAAGATGCCTGGAACTCCAGCCCTGGACCTTCTGTGGTGATGAGTGACAGAGGGTGCAGAATTTAAGTACTTAATGTTTCAATATCTTCTGTGCATTGACAGCCTGTATAAACCCTCAAATGACATTCTGAAGGCAACAGGGAGACTAAAGGAGTTCTCAGGAGCCTCAGATGACAGTGCACCAGAATTGCAAAGCCGAGTTATTAAACAAAATTGACAGGTAACTGATGGCATATTTTCTATAGTTAGGGGGCAATTCCCCTATAACCATGATGATACATTAGATCATAAAGAAACATAAATATTTAAAGACAGAATGAAATGCATTTATCTCTGAGAAAGCTACCTTACCCGGTAGCGAGGCCTAATAAATGTGTAGAATGACTGACGTGGGGTGGGAAGGTGCTACAGATGCCCTAAGGAGAAAGAGGGAAAATGCCCCAAACTACGAAAGGAAAATGAGCCTCCATGATAAACACTGACAGATTGAAGTAAAATCACGGAATTCAACAGGAATAAATAATTGATGGGTACACACTGAGACTTCAGGAAAATAAAAGCATGGTTTTTATCATCAAGCATTAAAACAGCGGCCATAGCTTCCAGGGTACCCCAGCTTACAGCAGATGGCATTGTACGTGGCTGCCTGTGTTGCATTAGTGAACACACATGTGCTTTAGATGTTTTCCAGCTTGGGCCTTGTAGAGCGAGTCTCTTTATAAGGACCCCCTAACATTTAAAGGCTGGCTGCTAGCTGTGGACTGAGTAGCCTGTACTGAGGACAAAGGAGTTTGGTTTCATTTTAGAATGTGCTCTATGACCAAGTGTGCGCCTGCCCAGGGTTCCCCTTGCCCTCTGCTGTGAGTCTTTTGGTTGCATTTCCCAAAGTATCATGAGCAGACAGAGTGTCTTAGTGACCATCCTCATTCTGTAATTAAACATTATGACCAAAAGTGACTTGTGGAGGAAGACTTGATTTTAGCATATGGTTCTGGCATGAAGCCACACTACATTTTCAGTGCAAGCAGTCCGGCACATGTGTATATACAAATTGCTTGAACCTTTTGCTTTTAGTGTTAGGATCTTCTGACTTCTCTTTGAAAGCTTTTTGTACATTTTGCACACAAGGGGCAGGAAGAGCTGTAGTTGATACCTACCCCCTCTCAATCTGGCATGCTCAGTTCATGTCTCCACTGTGCCTGAGGTTACTGCAAATGGTGTTAGGTTTCCTGTAGGACAATCGATGGAAGAATGCCCCCCTAAAGCCATCTCTTCCACCCACAGCAATTTTTTCCTGGGCCTACAGCCCCTCATAGCAGGTCTGTGTGCAGGTGACATACAAGAAGGCCCGCTGGGGGCTGGCCTGAATCCATGGGTTCCATGGGTATACCTTTACCATCTACCTTGTTTTACTAGGTGGACTTCAGAGTCCAAGGTTCTAAATGGTTTTTAAATAGGTACCCTGGGTATCTGGGGGCATTAGTGCCAGTACCCCCAGTCCAAAATCCTTATAACATAGTATTACATAAAACTTATATAGTTCTCCTTTACATTTTAATCTTTTATTTTTTGAGACAGGCCTTCACTATGTAGCTCTCTCTGGCAGGCCTGGAACTCACTCTGTAAACCAGACTGGCCTTGAATTTACAGAGATCTGCCAGCTTCTGCCTCCCAAGAGCTGGGAATAAGGGCGTGTGCCACCATGCCTGGCTCTTCCATATATTTGAAAATCCTGTCTAGATTATGTAAAATATTCAGCACCATTCGAACACACTGTGTTGTGGGAATAATGATAATAACAAAGTCTGCACATATTTTTTTTTCCTGAATTCTTTGGCTCTTTGGTTAGCTAACACCATAGAAGGCAGAATCTATGGTAAGAATCTGTGCCTAGATATGGCTAATGTACGAAGCTATGAGCTCCTGCTGTGTTTTGGGACTGTATTTGCTGTAGTAATATTTAACAATATTAACTTGTAGATTCATCTGTATATTCAACCGTCTGAGATAGGTATCAAAATTCACACTGTACACAGAAGCAGCTCAGCTGTAGAACATGAGTGACTTGCCTTGGTTCTCAAACTAAAGGATTTCAAGACCTAAATGTCTTCCAAAGTCCAGGTAATAGAGGATGAAAGTGTAAAAGGCAAAGGTACTAACTGCAAATACTGTCTGGGTCCATTTGGCTGTGCTTTAGTGTAACTGAACAGAATTCTCAGACTAACTCACCCCAGCTCCATCTTCTGCTAAAGTGACAGCCTGCCCTGTGGTAGTTCACACTTTGTTTAGACAAACCTCACAGTTATGGCTGAATAGCTCCCCGTGGACCTGAAATTTAGGGCTCCAAACTTAAAGTTCAGCGCCTAACTTTTCCATTTTGTTACCTACTTTACTTTTCCCTGTCTGTCTGTCCAAGGTGGTAACGGATGAGGTAAGCGTTCTTTTTGAAAGTTGGTTGCCTCTCTGATTTATTACTTCCTTGAGGAGGGGGATAATCATGTGTTCTCTGTGTGGTGCTTTAGGAAGGGGAATTCTCACACACTGTTGGTGGGAATGGGAATTAGTACAGCCATTATAGAAGACAGTAGATATAGAGTAGATGTAGAGAGTCGAGACACACAGAACTCTCATATGACACAGCAGTCCCACTCCGGACTTCATATCCAAAGGGAAAAAGGTCATTAGGTCAAATAGATACTTGCACTTTCTTCTTTATTGCAGGAGTGTTCACAATAGCCAAGATATGGAATTAATTACAGTGCTTATCGCTGAAGGTCTGAAGAAGGAAACTATGGTGTGTGTACCTAACAGGCTGTTACACAGGAAGAATGGGGTCCTGATATGGAAAACTGACCTGAATCTAACAGTATTTGAGATGGCTCACTAGGTAGAAAGGTGCTTGCTTCCAACCATAGGGACTAGAGTTGAATTCCTGGAACTTATGTGGTAGAAAGAAAGAACTGGCTTTGACCACCACATGCTCACTGTGGCTATGTGTGTGCCTGCAGGTTGGATACTGCTTTTCTAAATATTTAGAATCAGAAATGTTTTGCTTCAGTTGATTTCATTTTGGGACGATATACGCATATAGTGAGATAGCTTGGCAACTGGACTTACGTCTAAATTAATGTTTCCTACACACCTGCTATGTGTGGCTTGGCCTGAGGTCTCTCCAAAAGTCCTTTGGTAAGAAGGCTTTGTCCTCAAGATGGCAGCACTGGGAGTGGTGGGCTCTTGTGTCAGGTTCTTGGGTCCCTGGGGGTGCAGCCCTCTGAAAGGGACTGCTGTTCTAGAAAGAGAGGCTACCATCATGATCTGGGGTAGCCCTTACCATTGATGAAAGTATGCAGGCACAGTGTATTTGAACTTGTAAAATGAAGCTCTTGTCCTCAAGAGTAATGTGCCTCAAGTATTTCATTATGGTAACAAACAGCTGGCTCTTACAACCCCTTATGCGGAAGGAAAGTTTGTGCAGTTTGACTGCAAGTCCTTGTATGGAGTCAGAGGAGGCATTTTCCACTTGTGGCATCGGGCTAGCACACACAAGATTTGGGAGGTTAGAACATTTTAGGTTTCAGATTTCAGATTAGGGTGGTTTAACCTACACCTGGATACTTCAAGCACTTTAATGAAGACCCAGTAGAAAAGGGCAACTACATGATCAGGTGAAACACTCAATTCTTGTCTTCTCCACCTCCTTAATGGTACATACAATAATAAACATGGAAATGGGAAGAAAGAGGAGAAAGGAACTGATTACGCCATAAACCAGTTAACCATCCCGTATATACCTGAGTTAACCATCCATCCCGTATATACTTGAGGGGCACCTACAGAGGGGAGACTCAGCTAAGGAAGGAGACAGCTAAGTCAGGATTCTGCATGTCTTGCATGCCATCGTAACTGGCCTTGTGCCTTTTGACAAATGCTGTCATTTCCCTGGTTGCTGGCTTCCTGTGATGGCCAGAGGGGTTCTACTAGAGGTGCTCTTTAGGCGCGGGGGTAGCTTTGGAGTTTTACCCTGGTACCAAGTCCCCTGACTGGTCCTTTCACATCATGGAGCTGCCATCGGGCTCGCTGATGCTAACTGTTGCCAAGCAATGTCAGGCAAGCGCGTTAGCAATTGATCTGCAGACACTATGAACAAGTATAATCTTAGCCCAGATACTTTCCAGACTGATAATAAAGCAGACGATAATCCTGTGTATCAGAGAATAAATTGGTGTATTAAAATATAATAAAATTGTCCTTCTTTGTCTTCTCCTTCAAAGAGCTTAGAGTTTATTACAAACATGATTGAAAATTTTAATTTGAAATGCAGCAAAGTTCTTTGCCTTTCAGGAATGAGAAAAGGCAGGAGAGACGCTAGCTAAGTTCCAGGCAGCCGATGGCAGGTTCAGATGAGCATTTTACGTTGGGATGGGTTTTAATACTTTTAGCAGATTACACTGGTTTCTGTCCTGGGCAGGCTGCTGCAGAATGGATTTTAGAAAAGATTTTGCCCATATTCTCCCCACTGATGACACAGATAATCATTCCATAGGTAGGCATGGTGTGGAATTTTGTGTTTTCAAGGCTTGCTTTGTCTTTTTGGTGGCTCAGTTACTTACCTTTCTTTCTTTCTTTCTTTCTTTCTTTCTTTCTTTCTTTCTTTCTTTCTTTCTTTCTTTCTTTCTTTTTTTTCCACCACATTCATCAATGTTGAAATGACTGAGGATTTAGCTCAGGGGTAGAGCACTTCCTGAAATGTGAGGCCTGAAGCCAGATCCCAAGGCACCCCAAAGTTGGGGGAGGAGGGCAGACAAGCAGTTACTTATCATCCTTATTCTGGAATGAGCACACTTTCACAATTCTGGGGTGTCGCTCCTGGAGACTTCAAAAGCCAAGCCAGCTGTGCTCCCCCCCAACCCCAGGATTGTATCTCTCTCCACACTTCTGCTGGGCAGCTGTAGCCAGAGTCTGGCTTCATTTCCCTTCAGAAAGTGCAGTTGCTTAAAACAAAGGAATTCCACTGATGCCAGTCCATCAGTCCTAACAGGGATGATTCCATCCCTGTCGCTGCTGAGATAACGCAGCGTACCTGTTACGGTCACTGAGAGTGGAGAGAATATCTCCCCATGCTCTTGGTAACTCTGTCCTCATTCCACTTTTGGAATACATTCTAAATTTAAAAATATCTAAGGTTGAAATTCCCACTCCAACAATTAAGGATTTATATGTCACTCTCTACTATATCAGATAATTTTTAAAATTAAGGTTTCTACAAGAGGACTAGAGGCCAATTTGTATTTTACATTCAGTACAATTAAAACTGTGTCTCTTTGGTCTAGTCCTGCCTTTGGTCGGAGCCTGTTTATATGAATAATTATTTACTACATTACAAAGTCAGCTCAAGTCCTTCTCCCATTCTGAAGGTTTTAATAAATATTGATCAGGACCATTTTTTGTTTGCACTTGCCAAAGCAATTCTGATGGATTCATCATCTGATGTTATCAAATAATGAAATATGAAAGAGTGAATAGAATTACCCTCTTGTTCTGTGATTTTTTATTTAGGCCTTCATTTTACTTTCATAATTGTGTTTGTCTCACACTTCTGTAAATGTTCTTTTGATTACCAAAAGGTGAGTCTGGGTTAAGAAGAGCTATTCGGTGCTGAATAGCAGTTTAGAGTCTTTTCAATTAAAATAGTTTATTGGATAGCACTTTGGAGAGTTTTCAATTTTAAAAAATAATTTATCTGATATCACAGGGTGAAAAAAGGCACATCGTATATTGCCCTCCGGCAGTAACAAAGCCTCAGATTGTTTACTAATTAGTAAGAAAATCTTAAATTATATATTATCTATATTTCACAGACTAGAAATCTGGAGGCAAGTGCTGGTGTAAGCTGAAAAATAATTCAGGCCCTGTGGCCCTTTCATCTTTAAGTAAAGGAAACAATAACTTTTCAATAGATAATGCCAAGTGCTGCTTCAAAGGGAGACTTGACCTTGTTAACAATGCTGAGCCATCCAGGAATACCACCGGTGACAACTCTGTGTGGAAGGCATGCTCCTTAGCCTCAAGGGGTTCTCGTATTTGCTCTTTAGAAATAACATCTCGTCTAGGCCTAGGTCAAAGGTGTCCATGGCAGAAGTCAAATGTTTATTTATTTATTTATTTATTTTGTTTTTTGAGATAGGGTCAAATGTTTAAATTTAAAGCCAAGCCAAGCCAGGATTTCTGTCTCCCCATTGGTCCAGGCCATTCTTCGTGTATTGACACTTAGGGAATGATAGAAGAGTAAGGGGGCCATGAACATAAGACAAAAACCAGGGCTTGGTGCTAAGAATGGCTAGTGTTGAGGATGGGATGAAAGAGTGAATGGGTTAACAAGGCATGGGTTCTGCACCTACCCACCCATCTGTCCATCCACTGACTTCTCTACTGTGGTGCTGGGAACTGAACCTAGAGCCTCACATGCATTCTGGGCAAGGACTGCACTGCTGGGCCGTGGATACCAACCTTGGCTTTTGCATTAATAATGTGAAGATTCTGTCTACCTGGAAATGTTTCAGAACAAAGATCTGTGGAATTGCATGGAATCGCTTGGCTTTGCTCCGAAACCACTCATTAGGACTTTGTGCTGAAGAGACCGAGGTGATGGCTTGATTATAGCAGCTGACAGTTATGGCAATTCCATTCCTCTACACAACTGTGGAGGCAGTCCGGTGAGGGTGAGGAGGTGGTTTATGGAAACCCATTCTCTCTCTGCTCCCCAGGCAGCATTTGTTGGACTCTCACGTGACACTCGCTCAGCCTTTTCTTCCTATTTTGAGATCTCAACACTTGTCAATATTGTTAGGGGACTTCTCCACTTAGTACGAACAAAGACCATATATTTCATGATTAAAAAGTAAAAGGCTGGCAGCTGGGTCTGATGGCACACACCTGTAATCGCCTGCTTTCGAGGTAGAAGCAGGAAGATCAGTAGTTCTGACATTCATGAGTCTATCTAAAACACACATGCACACACACACACACACACACACACACAGAGAGAGAGAGAGAGAGAGAGAGAGAGAGAGAGAGAGAGATGCTAGAGGAGACCCAGCTCCCTCTGAAATCCAGGATTATTTGAGAAGTGTAAGCATATGCAAGTCACCAGGTCCCAATAGCAAACACTTGAGGGTGTATTAACTAAATGCTTAGGTTATTTATGAAGGAGAGAAAACCTAAATAAACCAAAGCTACAAAATGGGCCACCTGAGATTCAAGGACATGTGACTCAGGATGGATGTCAATTAGGAAAGTAATGGAGTAAAGAGAACGGAGCTAATGGAAGTGTGTACAGTATCCAGCAGGGCTTAATTAAAGACTCAGGACTCTGACATACGTGATGGATAGCTGTGGGAACTGTGAATTTGGTGGGTGAAAAGACCACTGTGACTGATACATATTTGGCTGTCAGCAAACTGTTTGATATACTAAGTCTAAAAGTTGTAGCTAGCAAAATGCATTTATTCTGAATGGCTCCCCCTGACAGGACACAGGCAGAAAGCCCAACAAAGGGTAATGCTAAATGCAAGACAACAACCTCAGAGAAGGAAGCATCTATCGAATACTAAGGACACTGGCTTTACAACTGATCTCACTTAATGCCTTAATTAGTGTGCAGCAAGATAAGGGAGCAGTGGAAAGGGCAAATGTTAGTAAATTGGGAAGGGCTGTGAACAGCAATAAAGAAGGAGAAATAACATAATGGTCTCTAGAGAATTTAGAACGAATCATTACAAAAGGAAGTCCATCTTAGAAAGGCCCACATGGCCATGGCAGGAGGACTTTTAACCTCCCGCGCTCAAAGGTTGGGAGGAAGTGAGAGCAGCCCTGGAAACCTGTCTGGCCATGGCTGGTGGGGAGGCAGGGCTATAAACACAAGGATTCATTTTAGGGCAAAGAAGCAATGGCAATCTTTCCTTTGATGCACTTCATAGCTCTATTTCATTTTGTACCACAGCCAAGTAAAAAAAGCTCAGAAAGGAACATCAAATGGGAGCAAAGGGACAAAGGGTTGGGGAATCAATTAAAAGAGATTTAGTTCAGTTTCTGTTCAAATGTCAGCCTATGACTAAGCTAGGTCTCCTCTCTCGGGCCTCGTTCTCACCAACAGATATGTCAGTACACATCTTCACATCTTTTGGTGTATACATACAGAGAACTAGTAGCCTGGGTTTGTCTGACGTTGGACAGATACTGTGGGAACAGTTGTTAGTCTTTCGGATACTACTATTCTTCTTCTCAGGAGAGAACTAGTAACATGGACTGAGATGGTTAAGATCCCAAGCTGCACCATCAGGTTGTACAAGCATTTATATAGAAATATGAATACAGGATCCTCCAGCATTCCCCACTGGAGTACAAAGGAGGTTATAGAGAGGGTAGGAGGGGAAAAGAAGCTAGCCAGGAAGCTGGTGCCAGATGTGAGAGACCTGAGGGGCGTATAAAGAACAGTCCTAGAGAGGGGGAAGGGATGTGAGGAGACACATTTAAAGACTGAGTATCTTTTAGCTTGTCTACATTATTAAAATAGTTATGATCTACTAGTATCAGAACTTAATAAAAGAAGAGATTTCAGCATTCCTAAACAGAAAAGAAAAAGAATATCTTGCCACAAAAGGCTAAATACTTCCCCTTATGAGAAACTCACAAATTCACTACTTATCATTAGTTTCCTGACTTCTGTGGACACTGTCTAACTTCAGGTTACAACGCCCAGGTGGTTTGAGGCCAAGCCTGTGTAGTGATGATGGAGAATCTCAAGACAGAAGATTTTAGAAAGAAGTCAACCTGTCTCAGAGGCCTCTTCGGCTACAGCAAGGGTGGGACTCCTAAGAGAAAGCCTCAGACAGTTGATGACAGTTTCTCTCTGTCAATCAGACCATATCAACCTTCTGGAAGCTTCCTCACAGCTTTAAGTCCTTAAACTTAGAGCTCAACAAAATCAATCTCCAAGAAAGAGAAGGGTACTGGTACCTCAGCAGAGACTACTGTCATTAATATCCTTCATTACTGGGAACAATACATGCTTGACATGTCAGGACACAGTAAGCTGGTAGTAAGAACACAGGAGACAGAAGACTATCTTTTCTCATAGGTCCCTTCTATCCACCATCTCAACTGATCTTGCTAAAATGTGTGTGAGGGACAGTTGTCATTCACAGAGCATAAATGAGGTATTCTCTCTGACAACCATGTAAGGAAGCTTTAACCTGTACTTGGTGGACGTGGTGACTAGAGTGAAAAATGTCCCTCAGAGGCTCATGTATTTAAATTTCTCGTTCCCGGCTGTCGGTTGCTGTTGGGGGAGGTTAAGGGACTTTTAGGAAGTAGGGTATAGCTGGAGGATGTTCAGTGCTTGGCATGGGCTCTGAGAGTTTGAAGCCTTGTCCCACTTCCACTTTACTCCCTCTGCTCCTGGTGTGCTGCTGAATGGGATCAGTCTGCCACACTGTCCCTGGCATTATGGATGCTAAGCCCCTGGAACTGAAAGCCAGAATAAACACTTTCTTCCCTAAGTTGCTCTTGGTCACGGTATTTTTTTTATCAGAGCAGCAAAAAGTAACTGATACAGTGAATAAGTAATGGGACAGAGGTTAAAGTTCCAGTTAGCCAGAATCCAAAGTCTCCTGCACTGGCTAGTTTTATGTCAACTTGACACAAGCTAGTCATCAGTGAGGAAGGAGCCTCAGTTGAGAAAATGCCTCCCTAAGATTCAAGGTGTTTTCCTAATTAGTCAACGTGGGTGGTGTCATCCCTTGGGCTGGTGGTCCTGGGTTCTATAAGAAAGCAGGCTGAGCAAGCCATGAGGAGCAAGCCAGCAAGCAGCACTGCTTCATGGCCTGCTTGAGTTCCTGTCCTGACTTCCTTTAACGATAAATAATGTGGAAACATAAGCCAAATAATCCCCTTTCTCTCTAAGTTTCTGTGCTCATGGTGTTTTATTACAGCAATAGGAACTCTAACTCAGACACCTCCAGAGTTTCTGCTGAAGCTCTGGAAACTGAGGAAGCATTTCACAGCAAAGGTGGATGCTGGAGTTTTGGTGTAGAATTGGGAAATTTGAACCTGGATACAGTGTCTGGAGGGAAACAAAATATAGCACATAAGATTAACTAAAGGAAAATACATTTTAGGAGTCCTGGGTGGGCTGGGCTGTAACTCTTTGAGGAGTAGAATGACGATTTTTTTTAAAAGGCCTTTTTTTTTTAACAAAAAGACTAATACCAGGATTTTTCATAGACTCTCTTAAGTCTATATATAAAAGGGCCTTTGAAGATAGAACGTCTATATAGCATTTGCCCTCCTTCTATAGAAAGAGGCCAAATGTGAGGAAGTGTGAACAATCTGTATGCCTCTGTTTACCTGGTTAATGCTAGCCCTAGGATATACCCAGTATTTTTTTTTTCAAAGACTAAAAATAATTTAAAAATTAAACCTTAGTTTAAGAAATGACTTACTACTAGTGAAGAGCAATCAAGGCATGGAGTTTCATACAAGAAATAACATTTTTATTGGAGTTAAAAACTTACATGGTAGCAAGAGGTGAGGAGGCTTTAGAGAGGCCAGCACAGGGTTACAATGCTGTCTGCCTAGGTTCCCCTCTAGTGCTGGCACACATGATCCAGGAGGGAAGTTGATGGTTATCCTGCCTACCACAATATGATGTGAAGGGATCTCTGGTGTCTGGAAGGAAAGTGGGGGGCAAAAGCAAGGAGGCAACACCAAGGCTGGGCAGCTGCTCAGAGAATCAGAAAGGATGTAAGCCTGTGTGTGGAGAGCTGGGTGCAGCTTTATCTCCCCTGGGCACCAATGGCAATGAAAGGAGGGAACCCAGGGGCAAGGCCAGGACGGGCTTGCTGTGGGGCAGGCAGCAGGGCTTGACTGCTATGCCCTGTATGTGGATGCACACAGAACAAACAAAAGAGCACTGAGCAAAACAGAAATGCCTGGTTTGGGATGCCTAGGAAGGGCCAAAAAGAAGGCTTCTTGGGGTGATTTGGTGTTCAGTACTTTTATCCTGATGATGCTCACCAGGAGACATTCACATCCCAAGATATAATCAAGCTGTGTACTTCAGATGTGTGGGTTCTACTCATGTATGTTATATTACCATAAAAACACAGTACCAGGGACCTGGCTTAGTGGCAGAGCACCTGCTTAACATACTGGAGGCCAAGGGTTCACTCTTTAGCACCAGACAGCAACAACCAACCAAACAGACAAACTCCTCAACAACAAAAAACACAATTCAAAGCGTGGTTGAACACGCCTCTAATCTTAGCACATGGAAGCATTAGGAGCTGAAGGTCATCCTTGGCTACATTGCAAGTTCAAGGCCAACCTGGGTTATATCAGAAGGGCTTGCCTCAACGCCCCCCTCCCCCAAAACCCCACAATCAACCAAACACAAACACAAAAACAAACACAGGGCTTGGGGCATCACTCAGGTTAGAGTGCTTGCCTAGCACACTCGGCAGCCATCTATCTCCAAGTCTGCAAAATCTAAAATAAGAACAAAACCCACATTAGTCTCTTACTCCCTATGCTCTACCCCCTCAAATAAACAACAACAGAAAACAGAAAGAAAAGAGAAAGGTCAGGGGTTGGGGTGGGTCCCTGGATACATATTTTAACTGTCAGTTTCATACTGTAACTTTAAGAAATGCTAATGTTTTGAACTTTGAAAGTGCAATGCTAATTGAAAGAAGCTAGCTGTAAAAGACTACTTATTGCATAATTCCATTTATATGATATGTCCAGAGGAGACAGAAAGTAATTAGTGGTTGCCAGGGGTAGGGCTTGCAGAGGAATGAGGAGTGATTGCTAATGGATACAAGGTTTCTTTGTGGGGCAATGAAAATATTCTAAAATTAGCCAGTGATGATGGTTGTACAACTCTAGCTACACTAAAAACCAGTGAATTGCACACTTTAAAAGGGTTAATATTTATGGCATGTAAATTATTACTCAATAAAGCTATTACAAAAATGCAAATTTTATGAACTACAACCCTGACTTAAGTACACAGAAGACATTAGTCCACAGCCAATACTGCTGCGAGCATTTACCCATTAATCAGGACATTGGCTGCAGTTCAGAGCTTCCCTTTGGTAATTGCAGCTAAGATCTCCCAAACTGACAGATGTGGAAACACTTTTACTAAGTGCCCCTGAAATGCACGAAAGCCATTTCTCAGGACATCACACGTCCATAGGTTAAGTAACTGGTACCCTTTTGCACTGTTCTCAAGAAATACTGTTCTCAAGAAAACTTTATCGTAACAAATAATGGCTCACCCTTATTAGAAAAATGGGTGTGAATTGTGACAGTTCTCCATGTATAATTACAGAGTAATAGAAACATAATTGAGCCAAAGATTCACTAATGATTGTGTTAATGTTCATTATTAAGAAGGACATTAATTAAGGGGAGCAATTAGCATCTGACAGTTACTCCTGAGGTACTCTTTGCAGGCACACCTGACTTAGCAAAAGCTCATGTGGGCCAGCTACCTGCCTAAGGTCACCTGGTAAAAATGAGCACCGAGACTGCATCTTCTCTTTCACGACTGAATTTTGATAACAAAACAACATGCTAGCCCGACTACATAGAACATTCTACCTAAACTATTTGAGCTGGCTTACGAGGAACGGAAATCAAAAGAAAGGAGACAAAATCCTCACTTATAGCCAGGACTAACCGAGTCTTTATAGTTGCTTTGAGGCTATAGTAGGAGGAAGATGGAGGACAGGGCTCCTGAGGTCTCAGAGGTTATAGATTTAAAAAGTTAAAATGGTGTGTGCCTACATCTTTGTCTGTATGTATGCACTATGGACATGCCAGTGCTTGCAGAGGCCAAAAGAGGGCCCAGAACTGCCTGGAACTGAAATTATAGGTGGTTGTGAGCAGCTTGATGTGACAGGAAACTGAACCCAGGCCCCTGCAAGAGCAGTATGTGCTCTTAACTGCGGTATCCTCTCCAGTACTAAGGATACGGATTTTTAAAGAAAATAACTGCTGATCCCTAAAAGGAAAAGAAGTCAGAACCAAAGGTCAGAGCTGGGACTGTTTGTCTAATTTCCTTTATGCTTGCAGCCTTTATAGCCACAGTCTCAATTTGTAATGCTTTAAGAAAATATACAGAATGTTATCAGACGCTGTCGCCATCCATTGTGTAGTAGACTACATGTCATAGTCAATGACAGGAAGTATGTCACCTCTTTGTTATCTCTCTGTCAAACACACGTTGCTCACATGACCTCTATGTCAGAGAGGAAAGTTACAAGGAAAGAAGGTGGAGAGGAGGTCTCCAGAGCAAACACTCTTTTTAGCCTCTTTTCCACCCTGCTCCATCCTGTGGCAGGATGGGTTATTTAAAGTTTATCCATGGGTCAGAAATAGGATTCGACCTACTCTGCCTAGACTTCAAGTTGCTGGTTCCATGATGAGACCAGGCGCCATCGTTAGATCAGTATTTCACATCATCACTACAGGAGTCACCGAGAGGAGTGTGGGAAGGACACAACAAAAAAAACCTCTGCCTGTCCCTTTCAGTGACACAGCTCTGGCCTGTTTCCCAAATGCAACGCTCCCACTTCCTTCTCAACAAAAATGAAATTCCTACCTGGAGGAGAAGACCACTCAAGACCACAGCACCACTCACTACAGCTTTTAAAAGTTTTAAGTCAAAGAACACCAAAATGGAAGGTGATGCTGGGTGACACCCTACATCTCTTATGGGTCAGCAGCAGACAATTACACCTTGGATGTTTTAAAGTAAGTGTGTGAACGTACCCTCACTTCACACTGACGCTTCTGTTAGAAGCCTGCTTTCCTGGTGCTCACTTGTAATGTTTTTCAGAGAGAAACATTTCAGATGTGATGAAACAAACATTAGTTTGTGACCCAAATGTTTCTACAGAGCACATCTCAGGCTGGGTGTGTGTGAATGTTTGTAAACCATTTGGGCAGAAAAACTGTGTGTGTGTGTGTGGGGGGGCATGTGTTCAGAAACAGTCACTTGAGGGGAAAAACTCTCAGCAAGTGTAGCCAGGATGTCCTTAAGATCATGTCTGTCTGTTCTTTCACATTCCGTGTGGCAGTACAGACACTGGGGCATTCCCATGGTGTCTCTTCCAGTCCTTGTTTTACTACTAATTGGGAATTGTGATCTCGCTGTTCAATCCCATCGTACCTCAGTTTCCATTTATGGAAAACTAACTGAATTAGGCTACAACTGATGGCATCTCAAAACTGCTGTAAGCCATAGGAGGGGAGGAGAAGGAAGAAGGGACAACATTATTAATAGTATTTCCATGTTCCAGGAAGTGCAATTTATGCAGAGGGAGCGGGAGAGATGAGGCCCTGGGTCACACAGCTCATCAGCATGAGGTTGGACTTTATTTAAATCTGCATCCTGAACCCGAAGCCTGTACCCTTCCATTACACCACACTGGTTCACAGCAATTTATCTGCTTCCCTGCATTCCTCAGGGCCTCTGTACTAAATGACAGTGTGCAGGTTGCAGGCAGCCCCCATTTGTTATTTATTCTTTTACTTTATTTTTCTAGGATGCATTGTGTCACTCAGTTGGTACAGGAACGTGCGTGTGTGTGTGTGTGTGTGTGTGTGCACGCACACAGCTTTGACAAGAATACAGAGCACAGAGTGTGCTGGGAAATGTGGGTGAGGCAGCTTTATTTCAGTGTCTATTCAATTGGATGTAATGGCAGCTTCATTGTAATAAAAAGCTTTATTATGCTTTGTAATGAAGACACAAAGCACTTAGTGGAAATCACAGTCTTTTAAACTAATCTGCTTTCGACTCTATTGCAGAGATGCAGATACAGGGGAATTCAAAAGTGGTTTCTACAACATGACTCACCCAGAATAGCAGAATCAATAAGTGGGCATGCAAGATTTGCCAGGGTTTCTCATCTCGTTTCCAGGATTGGGCTGGGTGCTTACCTATTCTCCTTCCCTAGCGTGTTTGAGGCAGGTGCACTCTGATCTTTCTGTTTTAGTCTCTTTGTGAGTACTTCTCAGTAAATACCACCATAGACTCTGTGATCACAATGTGTTGCCCTATTCTGTCTATTAGTATATGTATACACACTTGTGTGCGCATATGCACTCTCAAACACACATGCTCATGCATGCCCACAGATTGCTGCCTCAAGGCAGCAAGGGGGATGAGGATTTTTAAAGCCTTTAAATAAAGACTGTAGCTGTTGTTGGACTATACACAGATACAGAGTAATTAAAAAGCTCTTCAAAGAATAGAATAAGTCCATTAAATCCAGTTAAATAATTTTTCAGAAATACCACCAGAGATACTTCTTGCTGTTTCCTCCCCTCACAATGACTAGAGGAGGAATATCTCATTTTCCAAATGGAACTTTATGGAGTTTTCAATAAGTCCCCTCAGCACTTATCTAAATCTTTAATTAGTTCTATAATATACTGATGATATCAAGCCTAATTAAATTTATATAGATAAGGCGCAATGAAATTCTACCAAGTGAGCTGGAAAGCATATATTAAACAGTAAATTTAATGGTTCAAGCTGATAACTACAATTTTATATCAAAAAATTAAATTCAATTTACATGTTATATTCAAATTGATTTTGAGTGTGCAAATTATTGGAAAAAAATCTCTGAAATATATCAGTAAAATTGCTAATCTAGCCTACTTAAATATCAGTTATTAATGCCTGCATTTGCAAATAAGCCACACGCATTTGCATTTTTACTGAGTATAATAAAAAATTATCTAAACCTTATGCTATTTTGTTAAAAATATTCAGTAAATTTTTTTTCTTTTTGACTCATGCATAAATTAAAGAGTTGGAAAATGACCACTGGGTCTAAAGAAGAGTCAGCAATTCAACACACAGCAAATAAAGATGACATATATCTTTGCCAACTAAAGCAGTTTATATTGTCCTTCATGGACAATCACAATGGCAAAATTCTCTCTTAGGACCAACTAGAGTAAAACCATCCACAAACATCTGATGACATAATCACAGGCAGAGGTAGACATATGCAAAGTGGGTATCATTCACTGTCAGGATGGGGAGGGGAAAGAAAACAGGTGCGTCTGCTTTCACAGAGGGTAATGGTACACAGCTCATTCCGTTGCCTTTAACAGGTCAGCAAAGAGTAGGCCTCCTGCAGTCTATGGCAAATAACTGCTCATTTCAAGAGCCAACCATATGGACCATGTAATTTTATCAATAATGGTATGATGCTTAGTCAGTTCCATATTGAATTGGCTGCATCTTAAAAGTACTAGCCTTACACATGGCTCATATCTTTTTCTTGGTTGACATATACAAACATTGACAATAATATGATTATAAGTACATTTCATTGCACTCAGAATCACTACCCTTTAGTAATAATGTGTGCGCTGATGACTTTGCCTTTGTTATTAGAACTTTCCCCAAGACATATATTTGTCATTGTAGATTCTAACTTATCTTTCAAATGATGATTGCTTTATTAAATACCTACCATAGGCCATACGGAAGCATTATATGGGAGATGCAAGTAATATGTTAATGACCTCAGAGAACAGAAAAATGAACTGGTCAACCATTTCATGGGAGAGTAAGGACTTTCAGATGTATTGGAGGATAGAAATTTAAGAATAAGTCATTCAACCAGGTAGAACAAAGGATGGAGGATGGACCATAAGTCACAGGAACAGGAGAGTCCAGGGCAGATATGAGAGAAGCCATCTGGTTAAGTGCAAAAAATATGGGCTAGTTACAGTATAAACATGTTACTCTAAGAACTGAGCCAAAAAGTTAGTTGAAGAGATGTGGGTATAATTATCCCAACTCATTCATAGGATGGCTGAGGGGAAGAGAATGGAAGTGTGAACCTCAGCTGAAAGATGTTTTACTCTGGATATGACGGAGCAGTGGAGGCATGGACAGTAACAGGACAGACATGAGAACTGCTTAGAGGAAGAGGAAGTGTAAGTCAGAAGACAGTCCATGGAGGTGTTAGTGACTCGTGTCATGTCAGGTGAAATTGAAAGATCAGGTTGCCAGGCTCAGTTCTGGCAGATTTTGAAGCTGCTATTACAGAGATGCAAAATCAGAGTGAATAAACCTTCAGTCTCTTAGTAAGAGCTGAAAACCTGGGTGAGGAGCAGCAAGGACTAAGTAAGGATGATGGAGGAGCAGCAGGAACTGGCAAGACTCCTCTCCTCAAAGCAGGGTACTGGCAAAGTTAGATATGGGGACTTGTTTAAGGAGAGAAGACCTTGGACTCCTTTGTCCTAAACCCTCCAGGGAGTGAGAGCCCTGGGGTTCTGCAGCTCCAGCTCACCTACGCTCCTTCTCGTGGGACAGCCAAGCAAAATGGCATGAAAGGCTGGAGAGGTGAGGTCAGCCAAATGGGGGGCTCTGATGGGGGAGCCCCAAGGCACACTACCAGGCTGGGGAAGGCCGCATTACTTTATCACGCTTGTGGCTACATTCTCTGATCCTAGCTGTTTGATTTCAAAGGTAAGAATGAGAATGAGCAGAGATGGCTGAAGAGAAGGGATTTAGGATCCTAAAGCATCATTTGAAAAATTTCTAAAAGCACAAATATCTTGTCAGAGAAGAAAAAAAATTCACACGTATATAAAGAGACTTTGATCTGCTCACCAGGTGTTTTACAGGCTCCTGAGGGCCTTCCATGCTCTCTAAGGATTGCATGTTTATGTGCGCATGCCTTCACACACTCTTTTCTATACAATGTGCACCATAGTGCATATAAGCTTATAACCCATCTTCCTATCTAACCTTTCTGTGTCTCTGGTTGTGTGTACATTCCTGAGTGCAGGTATGTGTGCAGGGATATACCTGTTTCTGTCTTCTTGACTACAATTATAAGCATGCTCTAACATGGCAGCATTTCTACATAGGCTTTAGGATTGAATTCAGGTCCCTATGCTTGAAAGGTAAGTACTTTATAATCAACTAAATGATCTCCCCAGATCCATCTTCTTGTTCATTACTTAGGCCTTATATTGTATAGTCTAACTTCTATTTCTGATTATGTGGGGTTTTGTCTAGACTAGAAGAAAACATAAGGGTGTAAAAATATAAAGGTGGGCAGTTCTTGCCCAGGAACATAAGGGGCGAACATGAGATACTGGATTTATAGTATACTTGCATGGATCTTCATACATGCCCAATGCTTTGAGCATGCTGGCTGCAATCATCTTGCTTCTCAGTGCCCTCATATGCAGACCCTCTCAAGCCCTAGGAAGACTTTGTTCAGTGAACAATGCACAGGTCATGGAAGAGCTCCTAGTTATGGTGGAGAAGCAGGCACAGATGGGTACCTGAATGCTATGAGGGTCTGTGGGGCATGGAGTACAGCAGAGAAACACAGGGCAGGAAGCAGAGGAAGCCTAGCATAGAGGTGAGTGTGAGCTATGAGACCAGGACCTGGAAAGAGATGTCAGATGAGGAGCTCAGAGAGAATAAAGTTAATGTGCTATCAATGATTTCTCATAGCTATTAACTTATCCACATAACAGGGTGGTACTTTAAGGCAATTTAAAGGATATAAAGCAAACCAGAGAGGCCAATAGCCCACCAATACCTGACTACATACAGGGGTTCTCAGAGAGAAGGAATATAAACAGAGGTTCCCAGAGATTGGTATAGCAGTTGGGGAAATATTTCTATTCTGTAGTGCTTAGCACATCCCAGAACTATTACAAGATTAAAACTTTTATTGTTCTTACTAGCTTTTTCATGCAAGAAGTCCCAGGCTCCAGCCCATCGGACTGCACGTTAAAGTCCCAAGTCTGCCCTGTGGAGGTTCAGCAGTCTGCCTAGTCCACCAATGCAGACAGCCCTCCTGTTCCCGGTGAGCGAATGCCTCTCCCGTCAGCACTGTGACTCCTTAGCTGAGCCTTGGGAGATGGGACCACTGTGTGGTGACAGCAGGCAGGTTAAAGGAGAGCCAATTGCACTGAATCCCACTCCCACCTGGACCTTGTGAAGGCAGACAGAGACTCTTCAGCCCCTTCTTACTTGATGTTCTAGGCACTTTGAGAAGAATTCCCTTGATTCAAATCAGCAGGTGAGTCAGGACACCCTGTACTGTTCTGCTGTGGCACTGTTCAACAGACTGAAGCCAGAGCTTCTCATCTGAACACAGGCAGTGAAGAAACCAGGAAGCTGAGTCTGGGGACCAGGAAAGCTCTGGAGGAGGGATGGGGACAGTCCACTTCTGAATTGTGCCCAAGTGTTGGTGGCAACATTCATAAAGCTGCAGGTACCAGGGCTGCAGCGCTGCTGCTCAGTCTCAGTCTCGGTGGGGTGAGAAAAAGGGCAGAAACCAGCACTAGGCACTCCTCTCAACCAACAGATGTGCTAAATAACTAAGATGCTCTGTACCTCTCTGCCAGGAGAAAATGCTAGAAAAATCAATGATTATTGAGTTATAATCTTATAACATATTTTATCCACCATCTTGCATCTTTTGATCATCTGATTTCTTTTTATAATTCAAAGTGTTTCAGTGAAGACATAAAGCTGCCCTGATCTCCTTCTGGGAGGAAGCCATTCCACTGTAGCATCTTCAGAGGGGCTCTGCAGGGTCCAGCTCAGGGCACACAGTGAGAGCAGCCTGTCCTTTGACTGAGACACATACTCAAAAGCATGGGTATCTTCTCCCTTTGGTCTTTATCCTTGCTGCTTTCATCTCTCTTCTTGTTGCTACATTCATGTTTCAATGAGAGTTAAATTCCGCTGCCTAGCCCCTAATTTGACTTACTTTCTGATAATATCAGTCTTCTATAAAATTACAAAAACTAGGGAGCCAAGGGCTAGTACCCCCCGCACATTACAATAGGAAGGAGACTGGAAAGCGAATCGCCTCCTCCTTGTATATATACTATTTTTTTAAATTTTTCTTTAAAAAAAAAAAAGATTGTATTTTGAGTCTTCTGCCTGCATGTATGTCTATATAGCATGCTTGTGCAGTTCTCACAGTTGCCAGAAGAGGGTGTCATATCCTCTGAAACTGGAGGTACAACCGGGTTAGCCACCATGTGGGTGCTGAGAATTGGAATCTGGGTCCTCTGGAAGACTGCCTAGGTTCTTAAACACGGAGTCATCTCTCCAGCCCACTGTACTGTTTTCTACTGCAGTTTTAAAGCTCAGGATTTGCCTAGAGTATAAACAAAGCACCTCCAAGCCATAGAGAAGGAAAAGAAGTAATAGATGCTTAACAAACTTCTGTTGGTTATGCAGCTACTAGCACATGCAGGGGCCTGGGTTCAAACACCAGGACGGTGTAAACAGCACACAATCTATTCCTGCAGCATCTATATAATATGCAAAAAAATGACAGATTACAGAATAAGATCCTTTAGCATATATGAATTATATACAAATAATTGCTCAAAGGAAAACATCTTTTGGAAGCTCTGAGGATGCTGAGTTGACACATTAACTTGTATTCCAAGGGAGAATTTCTGAGCAGAGACGCTGGCCAGTGGCCTCTTTATTCTGCATTAGTTCTGTAATTGAGTACAAGGATAACACTGACAACATTTTTTTCCCCAATGGATCTGCTGGCTCAAACACTAATCAGCTATGAGAGTGCATGAGATTAATAGACAACATATACAGACCTTACAGTCATGCTGAGGTAGACATCGCTGTTCCCAGGGACCTCCCACCAAATGCAGTCTGCTTCAGACTGCCTTTGAGAAGGCATCTTCCATTTGTGTGAGCAGATGGATTGGGGTGTACATGTGATACAATTTTGACCAGTATGAGCCACAAGATGTCAGCTGAGGAACTGCTAAAAAATGTTTCCTTCTTGGCCAAAATAAAACAGAAAAGGAACCATTCCTCTTGCATGAGATGTGTTTTGGGACACTTGAGTACTCAGTAGCTAACCTCAGACTGAAGAAGGAGCTGCTGGGATGAAGGCAACGTGCCCAGAAGGTGGAAGAGCAGGGAGATGCGTGAGCTTGATTCTTTAATGACATCAGCAGGAGAGTGAATTACCAGACCTCAGGCCAGCCTATCTTGGGGCTGCGAACTGTAGGAGAGGAAATATCTATTTTTGAAATACACGTTTTAGTCAGGTCGGTGGTATATGACAGTACTCAGGCCCTCGAGACTGAGGTAGGCTGAAACATCATCTGGAGAGTGAGGACAACATGGGCAGCACACTGAGCCCAGTTTCAAGTCAGGGTCTCTGCTACATGCAGTGACAGCATCCATATAGGGGCTGGAGTGATGTGGATGATCTAGATTGGATCCCAGCACCTATATGTAGCTTGCCACCATTTGTAATTTCACTCCCAGAGGATCTGATACTTTCTTCTGGCCTCTATGATCTCTCCACACAGTGCACAGACATCCATGCAGGCACATCATGCTCACATACGAGAAAAATAAAGCAGGAGAACAATGAAAAGAAAGCATCCTAACAGAGGAGGAAGATTTGGGTTGGCCATGACATCGAGCTCTTTCCGTATGTCATGGGTTAGTGTGAAGATGCTATTCTTGGACATTTAAATCATTTCACATTTAACTGCCCAGATGTTTTACCAGTCTTACCTGTCCCTGTTTAAGGCGAGGCCACCACTGACACAACCTTCTCCCTTGTTCTCCTGCCCATCCTCTTAGCCTCCTATGATGTTCACTCTTCACTTTCCTCTATCCTTTTTGCTGTGTGAAGGTGAACATTCCACATTGTCGTGGGAGCACAGCAGAGTCTGCTATGCCTTGTGTGCCTGAGGATTCATGAGAAACCAACAGACTAATGTCACCATGTACACAATTACTGGTTAGTGCTGGGAAGGCACAGGGTAAGGCCTTATTTGTTCATGGACAGAAACAATCCCTAAGCCCCTCAAAGGCAATTATTCCAAAAATTTGTTTTACACGAATGATTCATTTTTCCTTTGAACATTTCCAATCCTGTGTTCTTTTTCTTACACTACTTATATTTATCAAATCTTGCTTCCTTTTAGCCCCTTAGTAGCAGTATCTATTTTTGGGTGTCCCCACTACCCCAGACTTTCCCAAGGGAGCTGCATCCTTCTTTCCCAGCTGCAACGGGTTCATCTCTGAGCTGCCTCATGATCAACTGAGTCTCACTGCTATTTTCTTTCTTTCTCTCTCTTTCTTTCTTTCTTTCTTTCTTTCTTTCTTTCTTTCTTTCTTTCTTTCTTTCTCTCTCTCTCTCTCTCTCTCTCTCTCTCTCTCTCTCTCTCTCTCTCTCTCTCTCTTTCTCTCTCTTTCTTTCTTTCTTTCTTTCTTTCTTTCTTTTGCTCGAACATGCCTTTGATTGTTAGTTCCCTAGGAGAACATGATCAGTGCTCCCGTGCCTGGGAGGGCAATGGGAGTGGCGTGAAAGGTGCCCGCAGGTGGAGTTCTCTGGGGGAAACAGCTGGGATTCCAACTGTCTGGCCGCTGTTTTCTTCAATCTTGCATTAGAAGGTTATGTATTCTGGAGTGCTGATGCTCTCTATGTATTTCCTAACATGGAACCTTCACAGTAAACGTTGTAATCCTTGTGAGGGGAGGGAAGCAGTATCACGGTCTTTGTTTCCACTCTCACTGCTTTCCTTTCTGTCTTGTGTTGGTAAGCTTTGCACGTGCTCACATCTCCTCCAGGGCTCCAGGGCTCTGGGTTTCAGGAATCTGTCTCTGTCTCTGGTTCAGTGGAAACCCACTTCCTATTTGTTTTCACTTGTGATTCATTCCTGTCTGGCTGTGCAGTCTACCACAGTGTACCTGACATTAATGTGGACCTTGTAGGCATTGTTAAAAGTGTCATGTGAGACACTGTCATATAACACACATACTCCCCCCTCCCAAGATGGTGTCTCACTGCATAGCTCTGGCTGTCCCAGAATGTACTATGTAGACCAGGCTGGCCTTGAACTCACAGAGATCCACCTACCTCTGCCTCTTGAGTGCTAGGAGTAAAGGCATGTGTCAACACACCTGTTGTCACAGAGTTCCAAATTGGCAGTAATTTCCCAAATAGTGCACAAGGAGGACATATACTACTTGCGTGTGGGACCTAAGTGGCCACACTGGGAGGAGGAAGAGGCTATTGAAGCTATACAGAACAGCTTTTCATTCCAGAAACTAAAGAGACTGTTGGGCCCACTGTGGTAGTCTATGGTAAACTCTTAAACATGCAGGATTCTCTAAGTCCCTAGGTGCTGTCTCATTGACAGCTACCAGCTTGCACAGGTAGCAAGGTGACTGCCATAGTCCCCCCACCAAAAGGCTGGTGAGCTCAGGCTAGGTTGGTCTTAGCTGGCATCCTATCCTTTCTGGGAAAGTGATAATGAATTCTGCAAGGAGAGGGTGTTAGATGGCTCTGAGCCTGGCAGGGTGACAACATCTGCACCTTGATGTGGCATGGAGAGGTGCCAGTCAGTCCCATTAGCAGCAGGAAGACGGTGGCAGGGGCAACAGCTTGTATGTGATGGTGATGACAGCCACAAACAGTGAGACTGGGCTGGGAGCCTCAGACACTGAGACAGTCACTGGGCAGTGACAGCAGCTGTAGCCACAGGAGAAAGTGCTGACAGACACAGGCCACACATGCCTAATGCCTTAATGTAATAGAGCAAAATTGCTTTCTATACATAAGATATTGCTTTCTAGGTGATGTGGTTATAAAGAAAGACTTCAGCAAGTTCAAAGATGCTCTGTCAAGGAGCCGTTTCCTGATTTCAAAGGCAAAAGACCTTAGAAAGCCTTTGTTTCTATCTCTGTATCGCCAGTTCCCAACCTTACCTTTTAGAGAGTTAACTTTTTTTCTAGGAAAGTCAGTGTCTGTAGAGGATATGTTCTTTGTTGTTGTCAGGTGGCGATAAAGAGTCCTAGACCATATTCCCAGAATGCTGTGGTCTCTAGGGGATCACACACAGAGCATTCTATGCCACGCCTATAAACTCACTTGTTAAAATGACCATAGCTGAGAGATTCAGCAACAGATGGAAACGTACAACACAAAGCACTGCAAACAGGAAACAAAGGAATTCCATCACACTTCCTCAGCACCTTGAACTTGATGGATCTATTCATACAGGGGAGAATTCCTTCATCTGCAAATAGGATTTCCCGTTCTAGTCTGAGACAGTTTTCCAGCTTTGAGGAGCTGCCCATCAGACTTTGAACTAGGGACAGCCGCCCCACTCTCCCAAGTACAAAGCACTCTTCCTTTAGCTGTAAGTTGCTCCGTCCTAATTAGCTCTACAACAATAGTACCCACCTTACCAGGATTCCTGAAAAGATTCCCTCATTTCCAGACTCTGTCTGCCTTGCCTCAACAATGCAGGTTTGTGCTCCCCTCCCCCACTGTGCAGGGTGGGGGAGGGGCAGAATAGTTGCTAATCACTCTCAATTTCTGTTCCTTTTGTTTTCCCCAGGTAATCAGCTTTATTGAGATAAACTTTTCCTAACACACCACTCCCCATCTCAGGTATTCAATACACCAGGAGTTTCCATATTTAAAGTATGTGGACTTATCACCACAGTGAATTTTACATTTTTATTTTCTTAAAAAGAAATCCTGTATTCTTCACCACCCTGCCCCCAGTTCCCAACCAGCCCTATGCAAGCACTAGTTTACTTTCCGTCTCTTACACGGTGTTTTCTATTCTGGCCTTTTTATAATTGGAGACATGTAGTCTCTTTAAAAACTCATTTAGAATAATATTTCATAAATCCTTCATGTGCATACAGAATCTATTAGTGATTCAGTCTTATCACACCACAAATTGTGATGTATGGCTATGTCATATATGAAAGTCTACTTTTACCACAGATGGGCATATGGCTGGTTTTCACATTTGGCTACTGTGACGAGTGCGGTTCTCAGTGTACAGATGTTTCTGGTTACAGTTCTCTTGGGTACATACCTGAGAGTGAATTGTCTGAGCTGTACTTAATCTACTTTATTCTTACAATTCTAACTGTTCACATTACTGCTCACTGTGTGCTCACATTACTGTGGACAAGCAGGGGCCATACATCCATCTTTCTAACTCCAGGAATTAAGTGACTTTTATATACCATCAATAGACAGTTTTATGAAGGGAATGACTAACCCCTAGCTGATATGTCCTACCCACCCCAAACAAGCGAGTTCTCCGGGAACTGCTTCAGATGCTGAAGTCATGGCCTAAGCTGGTTTTACTTAGCTCTGTCTATTAGATTTGTGTTCAGAAGCTCCTAATGATAGATGGCTCCCAAGATGTAAACCTAGAGAACAGGCTAATTCAACAGGCTCTACCAGTGAGGGAGAGCCTACTGCATAGCCAGTGCAGGGGTACAAAGAACACACTTTATTTAATGAGGTTACATTATCTCTTCAGAGAAAATGAATGCCTTGATCTAGGCACAATGTCTTCCCCTTAGTGTAGTAACAAAACTATCAAGAGTATCCTGTGGTCATGAGGTTAGCTTCCTTTTAGTCCCTTCTGTGTTATCCAGAAGACTGCTGAAGGGGCCTCAGGAGCCTCTTTATATCTACACATTAGATTGGCTAACCCAGAATAATCTTTTATGGCAGTCAAAGGTGTCTAGTTTAGACCTGAGAGAAAGTAAGAGCTTGCAGATAAACCCTAGGACTTCTTTGGACTGATAGGAGATGCATGGATCCTCTCTTATCCTGGCATTTAGAATCTACATTATGATCATGTACTTGGGAATGCAAGATTAGAACCTTCTCCCTTGGGGAGAAATGATAACTGGAGACAGGAGACTGGTACCAGGTTATCACCGGATGAGTTAGGTGACAACACTCATGTGCTCATGGGCAACAACTTCAGAATCAAGTCACTTTCTACCTCTGCGCAGGATTTCACATTATTTTCCTGAAAAGAATTCTTTCCTATAATCTCCTATCCTCATATAACCCCAGTTCTTGTATTTGTTTTGACTTGTAGTTTGGTAGAATTTAGATGTAATTAATTGTGCTACAGTTTCAATGTTAATTTCCTTAGGGGGAAAAAAGATTCAAATTGATGTAGGCAGAACAGATATTTATAGCCGGGAGAGAGAACAGGGTCATATCAATATCAACTGTTAGCTAATAAAACTAACACTCTGCCTACATTTACTTAGTAACAAGGACAGGGGTATGTGTAGAGAGCAAATAGAAGTCACAATTATCACCATGCAGGAGTTTCTGGTTGTATAAAAGAAACTAACTAGTCTTGTACTAGGGAAGGGTCACATGATAGTGGTTACCACGTCATTCTTAGGAACCTGTGGTGTTTAATCTTCATTATCAACTTGATTGGATTTACTGAGTCATTGAGGAGACATACCTTGGGGTACGCCTCTGAGGGTATTCCTCCGAGGAGGAAAACTGTCTGTGAAGGCTGGACTGACTGACTAAGGCTTTCTCTGTGGAACCTGAGGTATAGAGAAGGAACACAGTTCTATCTCTAAAACTAGGAGTCCCAGGAGTGTTTAGGTGCTCTGTCTAAGATGCTCTTGGGAAACCAAGTGTTCCCCTTATGTAAAGTTGTTTGATTAGCTTCTCACTAACTTAGTTCCATTGTATGATAGTTTCTGCAGGGTTTGTCTTATTTCTGCCTTAGAAATAGTATATAGATGCTGGATAGACATGAGAAAGGGGAGTGTTTATTCACTGATGTTGGGAGTGCATGCTCTTTTTCTTTCTTCTTCCTCCTCTTCTTCCTCCTTGTCATCTTCTTCCTTCTTCTCCTCCTCCCTCTCCTCCTCTTCTTCTTTGAGACAGGGTTACTTTATATAGCCCTGGTTGTCCCAGAATTCACTCTGTAGACCAAGCTGGTCTCAAACTCAGAGATGTGCCTGCTTCTGCCTCCCTACTGCTGGGATTAAAGGCATGTTGCTACCACCACCACTTGGCTACTGTACTTTTTAAATAAGCTTGCTTGGTATAAGATATAGCTTATGCCAGACCTCATAATCCCAAAGTTATTTATATTCTATCTTTCTGATCTCCTGGTTCTCTCTCAGGACCCTGTCATTAATGAATGATCTGCTAGTCCAAGGCACCATCCTGAATATTGGCAGTACCAACCTATGTGCCAAGATCCAGGCTGAATAAGAGGGGAAAATGAACTAGCATCTGCACCAGTCTGCACTTCCAACATCAGTGAGTATACACTCCCCTCTCCCACATCTAGCCAGCATCTACTGTCATCTGTTTCTTTGATCTTGGTCATCCTATCCAGGGGAAGATGAAATTTCAAAGTAGTTTTTTTTTTTTAATTGGATATTTTCTTTTTTTTTTTTTTTTTTGTTTTGTTTTTCGAGACAGGGTTTCTCTGTGTAGCCCTGGCTGTCCTGGCACTCACTTTGTAGACCAGGCTGGCCTCGAACTCAGAAATCCGCCTGCCTCTGCCTCCCAAGGATATTTTCTTTATTTACATTTCAAATGTGATCACCTTTCCTAGTTTCCTCTCCGGAAAAACATTCTCCCCCTGTCCCCTCCCCCTGCTCACCAACCCACCCACTCCCTCTCCCTGGTCCTGGCATTCTCCCACACTGGGTCACCTGGGGATCCATCCCATTTATAATCACCAAACCCAGACACTGTTGTGGATGCCAACAAGTGGTTGCTGACAGGAGCCTGATATAGCTGTCTCCTGAGAGGCTCTGCCAGTGCCTCAAAATATAGAGGTGGATGCTCACAGCCATCCATTGGACTGGACATAGGATCCTCAATGAAGGAGCTAGAGAAAGGACACAAGGAGCTGAAGGAGTTTGCAGCCCCATAGGAGGAACAACAATATGAAATAACCAGTACCCCCAGAGCTCCCAGGGACTAAACCATCAACCAAAGAGCACACATGGTGGGACTCATGGCTCCAGCTGCATATGCAGCAGAGAATGGCCTAATTGGACATCAAAGTATTTTTAATTTACACTTTCCTGATGGCTAAACATGTTGAATATCATTTTAAATCTCCCTCAACCATTTGTCTTCCTTCTTTTGAGAACTCTATGTTTAGGTCTATGCCTTATTTGTAAATTGGGACTTTTGCTTTTTTGGTGTTTAGTTTTTTGAGTTCTTTGTATACTGTCGATACTAATCCTCTGTCAGATGTATGGCTGGCAAAGATTGTAGTTTGCTTGTTTCTTTGAAATATAGTGTACTTGGCTGTACAGCAGATATTTATTTAGTTTCATGTGGTCCCATTTGTCATTTGTTGGTCTTAAATGCCTATGCTAGCAGGGTCCTAAAAATCTTCATCATGCTTGTATGTTGAAGCATAATGTACTGGCTAGTTTTGTGTCAACTTGACACAGGCTGGCGTTATCACAGAGAAAGGAGCTTCATTTGGGGAAGTGCCTCCATGAGATCCTGCTGTAAGGTATTGTCTCAATTAGTGATCAAGGGGGGAGGTCCCCTTGTGGGTGGTGCCATCTCTGGGCTGGTAGTCTTGGTTCTATAAGAGAGCAGACTGAGCAAGCCAGGGGAAGCGAGCCAGTAAAGAACATCCCTCCATGGCCTCTGTATCAGCTCCTGCTTCCTGACCTGCTTGAGTTCCAGTCCTGACATCCTTTGGTGATCAAGAGCAATGTGGAAAGTGTAAGCTGAATAAACCCTTCCCTCCCCAACTTGCTTCTTGGTTGTGATGTTTATGCAGGAATAGAAACCCTGACTAAGACACATACACAGTCCCCACTTTCTTTCTCCTCCATCAGATTCCGGGTATCAGGTCTTTGATCCATTTGGAAGTGAGGTTTGTGCAGGCTGAGAGATCAGGATCTAGTTTCATTCTTCTACATGTAGCTATACAGTTTGACTAGCATCATTTGTTGAAGATGCTGTCTTTTCTCCTGTGTGTAATTTTGACTTCTTTGTCAAAAACCAGGTGGCCACAGGTGGTGGACTCATAACTGGGTCCTCAGTTCCAGTGTATTGAGTAATATGTCTGTTCTTTTGCCATCATTACACTGCTTTTACATTTACAGCTCCGTAGTAGAACTAAAAACCCTGGATGATGCTATCTCCAGCAGTTCTTTTGTTGTTCAAGGTTGCTTGGCTATCCTGTTTTTTTGTTTGTTTGTTTTTTGTTTTTTTGTTTTTCTAAATGGAATTTAAGATTATTTTTTTCAACTTAATGGTGGCAGTAACTCACACTAGAGTTCCCCTGCCACAACAAGACAAAAAAAAAAAAAAAAAAATCCTCACTGAAAAGGAACAAATTGAGGGGCTGGAATGATGGCTCAGCAGTTAGGAACACTGGGTTTTCTTCTGGGAAACCTGTGTTCAATTCTCAGAACCCACACGGCTGTTTGTAACCATCTGTAACTCCAGTATTAGGGGATCTGGCATCCTCTTCTGGTCTTTGGTCTTTTAGTCACTAATGCATGTGGTACACAAACATATCATGTAGGTAAAACACCTACCTACCTACCCATAAACATATATATTTATTTATTTAAAAAGAGACAAACATTTTCTAAACCACAAAAGCAGATTGTATAGAAGAAAAAGATACCCTAGTAGAAAGAGAAACAAAAACTTCTTGTATTGAAAAAAAATCAGTATAAAATAAATGCAGCAATACTTGGAAAACAAGATCTTTTGATGGAGAGGGAGAAAGAAAGGGGGGGGGTGAGCAGTGTTTACCATTTTACTTTCTTACCTCAGGAGAGGTGTTAAATTAATTCACATTCGTGGTAGCCTTCAGCTTCTCAGGAGGGCTATAACACAGGAAACTATTATTTCTGGTAATTTAAGTATATGTTGTTAGCCAAAGTGTCAGAGGACAAAATGAATACACATCTGAAAAGGCTCTCCTTTGACAGCAATCACCACTTTACATTTGTATAGGCCTCTCAAACCCTCAAACACTCACTTGTCACATTCAGGGTTAATTTTATGTTTCTTGGAGTGGACTGAGCCTGAAACAATACCATATAACATGCCATAATCGACCAACTCTTGATTTTTCTTACAGGTCTAGTGTTGGGAAGGCAGATAAAGAAATCCCCAAATTACACTTAGTAAATTCATTTTAATAGCATAAGGAGAAAGCTTTCCTCAAAATGCATAATATGCCACGATGGGCTTGTGTTGTGTGTGCGTATGTAACAGTCAGGGTCCCAGTTGTAGAGAAGAATTATTACTGAAACTGGGAAACTCACACTTTCAGCCTCTCCTCTGTCTATTTTATTCTCCCTCTTTTTGAATGTTAACTTTCAAAGTGCAGCTCAAGACAGGCTTCTTCAACATGTCCCTGAATTATTTCAGTCTACCCTGAATAAGGTCCTCGGCATCCTCTCTCTTTCCATAAAAATGCCTCTCTGTAATGTGATTGTTTTGAAGTGTCTGTCTACACTTCAGTGTTATTTCCTGATTAAACTGTATCCATGCAGCAAACTGCTCCTGGGGTTGCTTCATTTCTGCTTCCTGTGTACCCAGCATTGTCCCTTCTTGATTGGGTAACTGATGGGTAACTGACCTTATCTTTGGAGCAAGTTCTCTGAGGTCCAGGCTAGACTCATCAGATCTCCACATCAGAGGTGGACAGGAACTTGGACAGCCCCATCATAGTGCATACCTCTCCTGACTCTAGCCACTTGTTCACACATGGACATAGAGAGGGACAAGTCTCTCTGAGATTTGCTCTATTCGTCTAGGAGAGAAAAGGTAACGATTTGAAGTTCCAGCTATGCATATTCAATGCATTTCAGCTACGATTTTGCTACTACTGGGAGACAGGCTATGTGGTACAGCTAAGTCAATTCAAATGAATGCATGAGCTGCAGGGAGAAAAGGAGTCTGGCTGATCCAGTTAGAATCCTGGGATTAAAGCAAGTCTAAAACCAACTATCTCATGTAAGTCTCAGTTTCATGATTCAGTACATTTTTTCCCCTTTTGGTTTAAGGAACTTTGAATTAGGTTTCTATTCCATGAAACTGATAGAGTCTTGACAAAGACATTGGATAGGTCTAACTATATCAGGCTGAGCTAAGTGTATTTAACCTGGAGCTCATCCAAAGATAAACCCTAACAAGCCATGCCTCCTACCATTATGCCTGCATTTAATCCTCTGCTATGTCAAACCTGGCAAGCTCTGTGACTTGGAATGTTAGAAGTGATTCTGTGCAGGTCCTGTGTCCAAGCCTGATAAAGGCCTGATAAAGTAGCTTCTGTGTCATGCTTTCAGAGTCTCATGTTGTCATGAGTGTGATGCCCTAAGAGTGACATGTGATGTAATTGAGGAAAAAACGTAATAAAAAAAATATTAAAAAAAAAAAAGAGTGACATGTGAAAGTTACATTGAGAAGGGGGCATTGTGAGACAATGTAAAGGGATCATAGACCTAAGGATCCTGCACCCCTGCTGAGCCTGGTACTCTAGCTAGCCCCAGCAAGTCAGCATGCCTGGGAGGTAAGCCACCCCAGACATTTTAGCCTGGCTGACATCGACTACAGACCACAGAGAGACCAAGACTGTCTACAGAAGAAGCTCATGGTTGAACCTCGGGTGGCTGCTATTTCAAGAGAACGAAGATCAGTGGCTGTTTTAGGGTCTGGGTAATGGGGTGGTTTCTTATACAGATATAGACAGCAGGAATAAATGTGTAGATTAAATAAGTGGGTTTTGGTTGGGACTGAATTATGAGTATAATTCAGTCAGGTCTGTTCTTTAAAAAAAGAAAATTCTTGATAGTTACGTATAAGGGTATTATATAGTTGACCAAGATGAAGAAAAGGGATAGGATCAGAGCTTTAATAGCAATCCATGATATGGGAAGCCTGGGCATGTATATATGTGTGCCCCTGTCAGGAGTCCTCAGTTACAGAGAAGGGATTGTTGAAAGGACATTGGGCAACTCATACTTCCAAGAGAATAGAACCTAGGAAGTGAGCAAGAGCAAGTCATCCAGGCAGCAGCTAGAATCATGACTCAGTCGCCTAAAAATTCTTCAAAGTTGGTTCCATGGAGGCAGCGCTGCTGCTGGAAACACAGAATGCTATGTCTTCAGCAGCCAGAACTGGGTGTTGGCATCCCACATCAGGTCTAGCCTGGCCTCCACAAAGGGATTGATTTCTAGACTTTTTATGATGGAAGGCAAACCCCTTCTGAACCCAAGCACTAAGGAACTCTCTAAATAGATTTAGAAACTAGGTAGTCAAAATGACATCTGTCAATCATATGTAGCATTTTTCTTTTAAAAAAGACTTAGTTTTCTATTGATATAACAAAAAGACACAGCTCCTTGTGAGCTAAACATACTAGAGTCTGTGAGAATCTCAGCTGTCACCATTACCACCATATGCTAGGAGTTTACTGATTCTTTGGGAATTGCTCTTGGGTGTAGCCTCACTTTCTTCAGACTGCCTGGCCCAGTTTTCTCCCAGACTTGGACGCTGTCTGATGCTGCTGCAGTGCCAGGCTTTTAAGGGTATTATATAGTTGACCAAGATGAAGAAAAGGGATAGGATCAGAGCTTTAATAGCAATCCATGATATGGGAAGCCTGGACATGTATCTATGTGTGCCCCTGTCAGGAGTCCTCAGTTACAGAGAAGGGATTGTTTCACCTCTCCCTGTCTCATTCGATCCATCAGTGATGGTGATGGCCTCAAGACTGGCCTGTCTCATAATCTTTTGGATGTCTTTTGTTTACCCGTGAATGAGATATTTTTTCTCATTGCAGGGACAGGTCCATGACAAAGCAACTTAAAGAGGGGTTTATTTTTGTTCACAGTTTGAGGGTACATCCCATCACACTGGGGAAGGGATGGCGACAGAAGTGGGGGGCGGCTGGTTATACTGCCTTCACAGTAAAGGGGAGAGAACGTAAGTGCTGATGCTTATGGCTCTCCTGCTGTCCAGTCTGTACAATGGCGTTGCCTCTATCCACAGTGGGTCTTCCCACCTCAGGCAAGCTGCTTTTGAGATGACCTCGCAGACACTTCCAAAGCTCAGTACCCTCTCACCCACTACTTCTTGCCAGTTTCTCTCAGGGATGAGAAAAGGCTGCTACACTCCTCCCTTAAGCTCTAGCAATACCCCGTCACGTTTTAATAGAGTCGGTAAAAGCATCATGGCTATGGTATATCTTTTTGAAATAATGCTGGATGTCACTATAAGCCATATAACATGACCAAGCTGCAGAGAGACTTGTCACTGAATCATGCTCCTGCCATCTACCACTAGTGTAGATCCAGTGCTATTCTTTCAGAGACTTGATTTTCCCATTTGCAGGAAGAAAATGCTATGCCTTAAGCACACTAGGTTAGTGTGGGCTTCACTGAGATAATACATGTAACCACATAAGTAGGGTGCCTTACACAAAGAATGTGCTTAATTACTAGCACTAATAGTAGTGAAGTAACAAAATCAAATCAAATACTTGTTTTCAGCAATTTGTTGTTCCTATCCAGGCTTACAGAAAACTTGGGATGCTTTGACAGAGGTAGAGGCACTCCATGATGTAGAATGAAGGATGATAGAGTATGAAGGAAGGATGTAAGCAGATGCTGGGGTGTCACGCTAACACACCACTGAGAGAATACAGAAAATACTATTCAATGAATCAACTACCTCCATGTAGTGTGCCCTTCCTTGATGACAGAGAGGGTCTTCTACACTTGAAGGAAAACAACATATACTCTAATTGTCACTGCAGGGAAAGGCATCATAGTTCCAGTCAGCATGATTCTGTTTTCATGTTTCTGAACATAAACAATGACCCAAAGAAAGAGATTAGCATTAGAAAGGGAAGAAGATAAGCTTAAGGGCTTCACAGGGAACGGGCATGGTCTAGGAGACAAGGCAAACCTCTGAAGTGCCAACAGCAGGACAGATCGGACTGAGCAGGAAAGCATACTATGAAGGTTCATTGAGAAGATGTGAATATTTAGTTCTTACTTTTAGGGGTTGGCCACTTTAGCACAAGCCGACGGACGCCACCATGTGCTGATGCATTATGTTGGTTAGTGTGAACTCCCCAAGATGCATCTGCCTTGGGAGGACTCCTATTGATGGTTGGCAGGCAAAAGAAATCTTTCTCCTTGCCCAGGCGAGCAAACAGAGGGCCAGTATTTTCCAGGCTGCTCTGTATGGTCTTGCTGGAATAAAGGTGCCTGAAGGAAGAAGCTGCAGGTACTGCTGGGAAATGTATTATTTCTCATTCAAAGGGGGTGGGGAGGCTCAGGCTGTGGCTTAGATCCCAGCATTTCAGCCTGTGCTGCTGGTGAGAAGGAGCCTTAAACTCCTGAGACCCAAAACACACCTCTGCACAGTACACAGTAAATACTGGAGGCTCATTAGGGGACCTGGCCAATAGCTGCTGGCCAGTAGGTAAAGCTTTTAACTAAGGCAATCAGCTCCCCAGTAGACATATGCTTATCTTGCTGAAATGCTACTTATGTGTCATTACTATTTCCATACTTATGTCCCCGGAGAACTAAGAAACCAAGAAGTGGAAAAAAAGTTCAAATTTCCGAAAAAAAATTTTTTTTCCTCTACCCCATAATTAAAGTTAACAAAAGAAAACAGACAGACTGCCACATACACGGAGCAGAGGGAAGCTGAGGCTTCAAATGACTGATTTACCACAGCAAGTAATTACTTTATGTTTCTCACAAACATTTGAAACCTATTATTACTTTCACAGCGGCACACATCAACAGAAGACTGTCACCTAAGGGAGAAATGGGGAACTGGGCTGTAATTAATTTCTGGTCGAATATATCATGAAGCCTTTAATGTTGTCAATAAAAGGCTCTAGCCACTAAAAATCCCCAGCTTCCCTCCTCCTCAATCCCAATACTTCCAAAATATTTAATCAGCTTCTCTGTGGAATAGACAGACAGCCTAGAGGAGAATGAGATGCAGTGCTCAGGCCTGCTGAAAGTGTCGGCCATTGATCCCTCCTCCCAACCTCCCAACCTGGAGTATCGAGAGAGAGAGAGAGAGAGAGAGAGAGAGAGAGAGAGAGAGAGAGAGAAGTCAATCAGGGCGGGCCTCTCCTACCCCCACTTGGGTTTTTCTCATTCCACTCCATTTGCAGTAGAGGAAAATAGAAGGCACAGCTCTTTGGAGGAATCTGAACATGCAGATGCCAGGCAACAGAAATCATTACAGCAGCAACCGAAGCCTGTGTCTTTAAAGGTTAGAACACAAAGATTAAGAATGCCCCCCGGGAAAAAGTGCAATGGCTGATCTGAATAAAGCCTTTCCATCAACTGGCAATGCACAGCACAGCAGATGAAGAGCTCCGGTGGAGGTGACATTTATGTTTTTGAGTATCCACATGTTTATTTTGTCAATTACTGTTTGGAGTCTACTAAGACCTTTATAGGGCATGCACAGGCAGGAGCTAGCTTCTATCATCTGTCTTGCTCTTCTGCTAGTATTGTGAGTAAGTGCTACAGGCATGATTTTGACTATGATTAGAAAGAGCCCTATACAACTTGTTTCCTCATTCATTCATTCATTCATTCACTCAAACATGCATTATCTGAAATTATCTCAGAAATTATCTTAGAAATCTTTGGTTTCCTTATGGAAACAGATTAGCATGGACTGTTTTCCTTTCTTTTTCTTTTGAGCACTGCAGATGGAAATAGAACACCAGTCCTTTGGGTCCCATTTCTGGCATGACAGCATGTGGCTACTGATCTTCTAGTCAACTTCAGCCAAACGAGTGGAGTTCACTCGCTCGCTCACGTTTATACGAATTTTTTTATTGCATATTTTCTTTATTTACATTTCAAATGCTTTCCCCTTTCCATATCTCCCCTTCAGAAACTCCCTATCCCATCCCCTCCCCTACCTCTATGAGGGTGCTCCCCTACCCATCCACCCACTCCTGTCTTCCTACCCTAGCATTCCCCTACACCGGGGCATCGAACACCCAAGGGCCTCTCCTCCCACTGATGCCAACAAGGTCTTATAATGATTAAGGGCTAAATTTGCTGGTCATCTACTACACAAATGAAATATACACATCTTTTCTTGTGACAGAGTTATGTCCCAAGTCCACTGTTAGTTGTAAATACTGTACAATGCACATGCATTTACTCTATCTAACCAATGGCTTGTCAGAGCTCACTTAGCTTAGCCAGCCTTTACTGTGCTCAAAACATTTACATTCACCTCTAGCTGGGAAGAATCATGATACAACTCCTCTGTTCTACAGTAGTGCTATGCATCTCAGGCACATTACTGAGTATGTTACTCAAAGTGAAAAACTGTTGAATGTGAGAAGCCTTGGGTGCAATCCTGAGCACCAATCCCTGTCCTCCTAAATACCAGAAAAACTGAAATGTTGGCTAGACATCCAGTTAGCATTTTAGTCGTTTCGACTTCCTTCTTTGGCTACAGTAGTTGGAGAGGGGAAGGAATGAAGAGGGAGGGAGGAAGGGAGAGAGAAAGGGAAGGATAGAAGGAGAGAGAGGGAGAGGGTAGAGGGAGAGGAAAGGGGAGAGGGAAGGGGAGAGGGAGAGGGGAGAGTGGAGAGGGGAGAGGGGAGAGGGGAGAGGGGAGAGAGAGAGAACATGAGCAAGCCTTAAACAAGAACAGAGGGTAGCTCTGATAATAGGATACTGTATGGGTTTCAAAAGATGTGAGGTAAGGTCAGTATGTCTCCTAGATTCTCCATGAGCTGCCCACATGGGGATCTCCAGGGTGTCTGTCAAGCTGCACATATATGCCTAGGCAAACATCTAAGAATCATCTAAGAAACATCCCAATCATCTAAGAATTTTTAGGGATAGAGCTAAAAGACTTCCCTTGTAAGACATCACCCCAGAATATGTATATTCTCTCGCCTTTGGGAACCACTTGTTATGCTGCTTGTTGTCTTAGCAATGCATGCATAAGAATTTGGGAGCAAATTTTGTCAGGAGACTGGATGATCAATCACTGGCTCTAATCTGTGCTATGGCTCTGAGGCATGGTCTAGGGCTGTAAGCAAGTGCTACTCTATGACAGGCATTTGAAAAGGCAATATAAGAAGGTTGAGCAAAGCTAACCCTGTGAGGCCAGGGTAGTAAAATATTTTTCGGTGGAACTCTCTTTAAACTGTAATGGAAAGTTATTTAAAATTACCAGTAGGATCTGTAACTTGATTCTAAAAACTTGTCCGTATACCAACAGATAAATGTAACTCTCTCATCCCTCATCAAAAAGTTTCTTTTTGCAGCAGATAGAGACCATTATAGCAAGTCATAATTGGTCAAACTGCAAAGAGCAAATGGCTGGGGGGTGCTCAGCCCTAGTTGACACATCTACACTACAAGCCCAATACCCAAGGCTCAGGGGACATCAAGGAAGAAGGGGCAGAAAGATGTAAGGGCCAGAGGACCAGGATGTCTGCTGGGAGGCTGTCTTCTGTATAGGACAGAAAAGCTGCACCCTTAATATATGAACAATATGGAGCCTAAATAAGACCTGAACACCAGTTGATATGTGATGCAGACTGGGGAGACATGACAAGGACTCCACCCCTAGATCTTCAGGCAATTAGTGACTGCTGGGATGGGGAGAGTTAGCCTTCCACAGGAACCAGCCCCATAATTGGTTCTTTAACACCAAGTAGTCAGCTTTAAAAATATATACACATGAGCAACATCGAATGGATTCAGACGGTTAATATATGCTTCGCCCAGGGAGTGGAACTATTAGGAGGTGGAGCCTTGTTGGAGTAGGTGTGCCACTGTGGGAGTGGGCTCTAATGTCCTTGTCCTAGCTGCCTGGAAGCCAGTCTTCTGCTAGTTGCCTTCAGAACAAGAGGTAGAACTCTCAGCTTCTCTAGCCTTATGTCTGCCTGGATGCTGCCATGCTCCTGCCTTGATGATAATGGACTGAACCTCTCTGAACTTGTAAGCCATCCCCAATTAAATGTCATCCTTGTAAGAGGTCATGGTTTCTGTTCACAGCAGTAAAACTCTAACTAAGACAGTTACATTTATACACTTATATGCATATATACATACTACAGGAATAATTAATGAAAAAAAATCTAGCCTGCAGAAATCTACAGAAATAAGTGGGACAAATAAAACTAGAAAAAATAAAGGAAAAGAATATATTCATGTTTTAAGAACTTAATTGAAAATGATGCTATATAAAAGAGAGACCCTATATTTACCAAATGATAGCTTTATCTTCACATGTTGAAGTCCAGTGATCTATATGTGATCCTATATCACTTTATGAACTGGGAATTTATTTAACCTCTTAAATATTCTCCATTTTATTCACAACATGTGACTGTAACATTTACACACAATTTCAAAGAACCAACGTGGAGAAAGCATTTGCTACAGTGCATATATCAAGCTCAGCTATAAGCATGCTCATTTTTACCATAGTAGTGCATTTTCATTAGCATACATGGAGAATTTACACCAAATCTATTTTGGAGCTACCCGTGTTTTAGAGAAAACAATTTATTCCCACAGGACTATAAGGCTAGGTATAAAAATTATTTCTTGGCAAACTATTTGTATTTATTGATAGATGTTCTCTGAAACACATGTAAATTCGTGTATACTAAACATACTTTCAAGCCTAGACCATGTTTATAAATACTTTCAATTTATATAAGCCTATTACAAAGAGAAAATAAACTACATAATAAACTATAGACACCCAGAAATGAAACTAAATACAATCCTGGTGACTAGTTATAAGACATTTATGATTATGTGGGGAGGGAGAATGTGCTAATAAAAAATGAGAGTAATAAAACATTAAAATATAGGAAAATGTGAAAATTAAGCACATAAAACATCAATTTCAGAATATTGAAAATTAGAAAACTCTCGCTTACAAAGACACATTAGGGAAGACTTGAGAGCAAAGCCATTTTGCTCACCATGCCATGTGGCTTCCTTTCAGCATCTGGGTTTGGTCTTTTCAGATTAGGAAAGGGGAAAGCAATGCAGAGGAATGCAGAAGGTACTGTGTGTGTATGTGTGTGTGTGTGTGTGTATGTATGTGTGGTCAGGCTTGGGAAAATTTGTCCTTTATGTTGAGGAAGTCAGTCACATGAACCTGAGATGAGATAAACTTAACCATGTGGCAGGCCTCAGACTAGTTTAAACAGAATAGCTGAGTTATCAGCTAGCAGAAACAAGTCAAAGGGTCTAGGCATTTATTCATATATAAGAAGTCTCAGAGTCTTTATTTTGGGGAACTAGGGTGTGGGTGGGCTTTAGTACCACCTTGGGCCTCAGTCCTCAGGTGTCTCTAACTTCCTTTTGGACAGATGGAGCTTATTAAGTGAGGGGGACTGGACTTAGCTTCAGGAATTTACCTATCTCCTCTTCCCCAGTGCTGGGATTACAAGTGTGGGCTACCACACTCAGCTATTTTTATATGGGTTCTGGGGACTGAGCTCAGGTACTCCTGCTTCAGCCACTTATTGGATGAGCTGTCTCATTGGTCTGTGTTTCTGAATTTTAAACATGTTAGTTTCAACACTAAACTTTTATTTATAAAACAAGAAGGGGGTCAGCTTCCAGCTTCCAATTTTTCAGTAAGAATTCTACTAAAATCAATAAGTGATATTTCTTGGAATTTTTACATAGAACAATGTAACCCAGTCCTTTCAGGCAGAAGAACAGCCTCACACGGAAGGCTAACTTAATTTCTTAAGCACGAGACCAAAGAGGCACCGAAGGATACATAAATAGCAATCTGATGGGAGATCTTGGACAAGTTATTTCTCATTTCTATTCCTTGGGATCTTCATTGCATAATAGCATCTGCCATCTATGGTATTCTCTGAGCAATGCCAGTGCCAGCAAATAAGCAACAATGAACAGATCCACTGTCTGCCAGGAATTGGGAGGAACCCCAAGTTAGAAACTGACTGTATGCTATCACGACAAGAAGGAAATCTTATTTAACCAAGGCCTTCACACGTGAGGCATGTCTCGGAGAACTCAGACGTTAATTAGAGGCAGGCGTTTTTCTGGGGAGATTATGAGTTCTCATTGTTTTCAGGCGCTCTGGAGGCTATGCAGGCTGGTGAGGCATGCTCACCTGCATCCAAAAAGCCCCAATTAAACCATTAATTAGAGACCAATTAGTTTCTGCAATGTATGAGATCTACTCTAAGTATAATAAACTTAAGAGAGGCAAGACCAGAAGAAAATGGTATAGGAAGAAATGGGTAGCAAAGTCAAAAGAAGGTTAAATTCAAGAAAAGTAACATTATTTAAATAATGTTATAGACAGTCCTTAAGAAAACACTCTTAGATATCAAATTATACTCAGTTTTGTTTTATTACTGACTTTTATTAACAGTTATCTTTTTTTTTTTATATCAGGCAGTAAAAGCTATAAAACCCATCACTTGCCTGTTTTTCCTGGCTGCCAGGGTCAGAGCTAGCTTCATTATCACCGCTGAATTAAAGCTCCTGCTCAGAACTTTTAGAGGTCATCATTATTAAAAGAATGTTTGTCAGAAGACTGGCCTCATGTGACCACAAAGCCAAACAGAAACTGGTCAGATGAAGCCCTTTAAAGCGAAGCTTGCAAAAAAGGTTGGGATTGGAAGGGCAGACATGACTGATGGCAGGATAAAGCTGGTTTCAAAATGACTGGGGAAACAGATGCAAGGAATATTTTGTTTCTGGCTGAGCAAAGGAGTGGGTCTGCAAGGGGAAGCAGTCAGTGTTCAGCCCAGGCACTGAAGTCTTCAGGAGCAGAGCCCTTCAGATCACAGGTCTGTCCTGACAGCTGTGGGTGCTTCCAGTAGGTGGCAGCACGGCATCGCTAATCCTATAGCAAGCTATGCCCTGGTCACTCCAGACAGGAAAACTTAACCTTCTTGCAAAAAACCAAAACAATGTCCCTCTGCAATAAGCCTGTAGAAGATAAGTATACACAACAGCCCCCAAGGGAGGAACTCACATTCTCAGTCATGCCCGAGGGCATTCCTAGACTTAGCAAAGTACAAAGGTCAGGATGAAGCAGGGGTCCCACTTAGCACGTTTAGTTTCTGGGCTGGGCTCCTGGTTCCTCGAGGAAGAATCTGGGTAGGTGAGCTCACATGGGATGTGGATGACTTAAAAAGAGACATGGCTTTCATTCATCCTGAAGGAGGCTGATCTGTGCACTGACAGGGAAAGAAGCATTTCTACTCAGGTAGCAGCATGGCTGTGTGCTCCGCTGGCTTTATGCATCACCATCTTACTGCCCTTGGCCTATGGACCCTTCCTTTCCGGGGTTGGATGGCTCCATGCTGACGCTTCCCCAGGTCTATTTGTTTACTCCCACCCTTTCTGTTAAGCTTCCTGTTGTGTCTTAGACACATCTGCTCTGAAGTCCCACAGGCATCTTACACATACCCTCACACTGTAGCCCAGTCCTCCCCCTGTGCCCTACCTTACTTGCTGATGCTGTGCTCCAGGGTCATCCTTAACTCCCGTTCCTCTGCCTCTGACATTCAACCATTACTTAAGTTGAGCTGGTTTTTAAACTCCGTCTTACTTCCCATATCTGTTTTTATTCCTGCTAGCTCTGAGCAGAATCATGACCACACCTTCAGCAATCACGTTACAACTGAGAACATTTACAGCTGAGGTCCTACTCAGTTGGGACTACTGCAGTGCTTTAAAAAGAGCCCTTGCCTATGGAGGTCCCATTCTATTGTGGGTAGACAAGGTGAACAATCAGATATAAAACAGGTTAGGTATATGATAACAGGAGATAAATGAGGGCAAGGAAAATGATGAAGGGGATGTTTCGAGTTATAGGCAAGAAAGTGGCACCCATAGCTTACCACAGGGGCTCTCACTTCCCCCAGACCTCATCTTTCAGAGTCCCCCCCCTTTCTGCTTGAATGGCTCTTACCCCAACTCTGGATAAATCCACTTAGTATTTAAATTATGCATCACTTCCTTACAAATTCTTCCTTGATTGTTCACCTCTCAGGATGATTAGGGAAATGTGAAAATGCGTAGGATATTTCCTTGACAAAGTTCTCTATTAATGTGGTATAAAACTTGAGCTACTCATTTTCTATGACAAATCATTTGGGACTTTTAAAGCTTTAAAGCTCAACTAAAAAAAAACTTACTGCAATATAATTCAGCTACCATACAATTTCCATATTTGAAGTATAGAGTTCAAGATCATTTAATATATCCAGAGTTGTACAGCCATCTGCAAAATCTATTTTAGAACATGTTACTCCTTCCCAAAAGAAATCCTGAGTCCACATCTTCATTTCCTCACAAGCTCCAAACAGTAAGTAACTGCTAGCTCTGAAGATTTGCCAATTTTTGATATTTCCCACAGAGTCACATACAATGTAGCCATTCATGGCCAGCTTCTTTAATTTAGCCTCATGTGTAAAAAGGTTCATCATATATTAAATTTCATATTATGGCCACATAATATCTATTGTATGTATTCACATTTCATTCACCCATCAGTTAACACTGTTATAAAATTTGGGTAAAATTTTTTTTGAGTGCATGTATTTTTGATTTCTCTTGGGTAGAATCTCTGAGTCATATGATAAGTCTATTTTTAACTTTTTGAAGAAGGGATAAACTGTTCTTCAAGGCCACTGTACCTTCCATTTTCCCACTAGCACTAGTTCCTCTATATTCTTGTCAACACATGAAATTATTTTTATGTATATGGGCATTTGCTGGCATGTATGCCTGCACCTTGAGTGTGCATTGTTCATAGAGGCTAGAAGAGGGCACTGAGTTTCTTGGAACTGGAATTACACATGGTTGTGAGCCACCATGTGGGTGCTGGGAACCGAACCTGAGTCTTCCGGAGGAGCAGTCAGTGCCCTGAGCCAAAGAGCCAACTCTTTCCCTTCTTTATTGACTGTGCAGGCAGGCTTATCTCAGTGTGGTGTTGATCTTCATTTCTCTAATAACAGATTATGGTGAGCATCTTTTCATGCTCACCATAAATCATCCACATGCAGATCTTCATGGCATAAATGTCTTTGATAACATCTTAACAGACTATTTTTTTTTTTTTTTTTTTTTGGTTTTTCGAGACAGGGTTTCTCTGTATAGCCTGGGCTGTCCTGGAACTCACTTTGTAGACCAGGCTGGCCTCGAACTCAGAAATCCGCCTGCCTCTGCCTCCCGAGTGCTGGGATTAAAGGCGTGCGCCACCACGCCCAGCTCAGACTATTTTTAAAAAGAGGTTTTAGTCACACAAAGTTGAAAAAAGTAAGTTAGTATAAAGTTCTCAAGGAACTTATATTCATTATTCCTACTAAGATCTTATATTAGTATGGCACATTTATCACAACTAATGAACCAACATTAATATACCATCATTATCTACAACCCAACTTTATCCAGACTTCCTTCATTTTTACTGCACGCTCTTTCTATTTTGGGACCCCATCCAGGATAGGAGAGACAATTAGGTGTCATGTCTCCTGGCTGAGATAGCTTCACCAACTATCGTGTTTGGTTTGTTTTTAATGGCTTTTATACTACCGAGGAGTGCTGGTCAGGTATTTTATAACTATCCCTGCATAAAAATCTCTGATGTCTTTCTTGGAGAAAGAGCTCAGAGATAAAGAGACAATTTCATCATGTGGTATCAAAGCTCCACATTGTGAACATGTTCATGAGTGCTGATGTTGATCAATGAGATGCTGCCATTATGGCCCTTCCATATCATAGCACAGACATTCCGTCGTATTTCTATTTGCTCTAGTCACTTCTAAACCTACTATAAACCAAGAGAAACATGTTTAACATGAGGCTGGCTCCTATTTTAGACAAATTACATAGGAAAGATGGGGTACTATAAATCAAGGTCTAGGCCTCTGATCAAGTCTACCAGCAGCCAGTTAGTTCTCTGTACTGAGCTAGTGTAACCCAGGGCTGCATTTGACGCACAGACATCTCCAGGATATCTCTTTCCCTGCGTTATTTACCTTCCTTAGGGATGTTTGCTCACTCTCTCTGTTGGCACCTTTTCAGTACCCACCCCAGCACACAAACAGTGGGCCAGTCGAGGCGCATTTCTCAGACAGCATCTCTTTTTTTCTCTGCTTGTTTTCCCAGCCAGAACTCACTTCTCATTCTTTCTTCTGGATTCAAACCCCGTGTGTAAGCTGATGGTTCCCAAGCTCTTTTCTCTAGGCCAAACTCTTATACTCTAGGTTTTTTCTCAAGACCCTCCTCCATTCATTCAAGACCCGTCTCCATTCATATCCGTAAGAGGCATAACAAATATTGTATCACACTCAAACTCTTGGTATCTCCCACCCCCAAACTCATTTAGCTTTAGCCACAGTCTGGTTCAGTACATTAAAAACTCTGCTTTGAATTGCTCAGAAGGAAATGGTCACTGGTTCTCCTCATCCTCTTGACTATTACAATCTAGCCTAAGCTTCTTCTCATTTTCTCCAGTGCTGATTGGTCACCATGGTTCACTTGAAGGATGACTGTGGGTCTTTTCTGATGGATCCTTCTGTTTATATGCTGGCCTCCTCCCCAGGCCTCTGATTCTTCAGCAGACAGGAGGGTTCAGATTGTGGTACACTTCTCCCTTCGTGTTAGTGTCTCCTACTTCCTCCTAATGAAAGCTGGTGTCACTACAATGACCTTTGAGCTCTTAGCTTCTTTGCATACATTCATGATCCCACCTCTTCTTCTTGCTCTATCCATACTCACCTTTCTGCTTTCATCACCAAACACACTCCTCTCTCTGGGTCTTCATCCTGTGGGTTCCTTTGGTCTTTCTGGTATGGTCTTTTCCTAGATATACTAAAGGCTTGTTCCCACTCTTCCTATAGATCCCACCCTCTAAATATGATCATTTCATTAAGGACTCTCATGAAAGCTGAAATTAAACCCTGTACTCTCAATTTTCCTTTTTAAGCTTAGGTTTTTTTTTAATCATAGCATGTCTGAAAAACTGACATATTTTGCATTTTACTTACTAGTTTGTATTTTGCCTCTCAATATGAAAGTTCATATTTGCAAGTTCATCAGAACTGACATTCTCGCATCATCTAACATAGTTTATCTATCATAGTTTTACCTATCTATTCATTTGTATTTTACCTTATAACAATGCAAGTTCCTCCAGGGTAGGACCAAGAGAGAGGACATACTTCCAGAAAATAAGTGTTCACTGAATAAAGGAATAATAATGTAAAGAAATGTTCTGTTCTCCATCTTAGAAATGGTCTCCTTACCACCTCTGGAACTTCAGCTTTCATTTCCTTATCTTTGAAAGGTTTAAATGAAGACATTTGTCTAAAGAAATACAAAATGTGTGTGTGTGTGTGTGTGTGTGAGGGGGAGGGTAATGAGTCATGACTGCTAGTGAGGAAAGCAGAATGCAAAGCAGTATGGGAAAGAGAACAAGAGGAAGAGTAGACAGGCTTAGCAGCTACACCTTTAAGACAGTCGGATTCCAATGAGTTCGAGGGCAGCCTACTTTACATTGAAAGCTCTAGGTCAGTCAGTGCTGTATAGTGAGACCCTATCTCAAACAACAACAACAACAACAACCACCACCACAACAACAAAAACCCAAAAAAGCCTCCAATCCCCCAGTTCCCTCCCCAAAACCAAACCAACCAGCCAACCAAACAGACAAAAATCAAGGACAACAACAACAACAACAAAAAAACCCAACACAACCTAAATCCAAATTCAAACAAATATTCTATCCCCTGCGAAAAGGAAGATATGAGAAAGAGAAGAGGAACTGGGGAAACCACTCAGGGATGTTCTTTTTGAATCTACAGAGATTGGCAGATAATCCTGTCACACAGCTCATTACCCTTCTGCTGAGCTCTGCCCTCCTTCTGCTGAGCTCTGTGCATGGCATCCACAGTGGCCTTGGTGACTTATTTCTGTAAATGAACATGGCAGCTCAAGTTTAGATGAGCGGTGATAGATAACTACAGCCATGCACACTTAGAGACCCAGAAACTTTCCAGCTAATCTGCTATGATTTTCTTGGGCAGTGAATCTTTTTTGATTCTGAAAATTAAATGGTGGGATGAAGAGTCAAAACGACAGCAACATTGAAGTGATCCTCACCATGGAGGACAGAGCTCTCAGTGATTCTGGTAATGCTCAGGCTGTCTTGATTCTCTGCTCACCTAACCTACCCCAGTAGAGATTAAAGTACAGCGTGTATAAAGAGACAGACAACCTCGACATGGGCAGGAAAATCAACAGAAGCAGAACCACTCCACATCCCCTAATTCCTTAGTACAGAAAGGTGCTATAGTTTTGACCGGCCAGGAATGCATGGCCGTGAAAAAACCTACAGGTGTTGTACAACTTCTCGTTAAGTCAGTTTTCTGACACATGGCGACTGGTGATTAATTACTTGTTAGAAGACAACATTTCTATAGAGATTCACTGGAAATACAGGTGCCGTTGTCCATGCTTGATTAGACACTGCTTGAGGAATGCTGAGGTGCACTGCTGCAGTCTGTTAGTTCTGGCTGTTTTTGGTATTTATTTTACACAGCTTCAAATTTGGTAGAATTGATGAAGACTATTTCAGAACATTACGTCCTACCTCAAAGAGAAGGGGAAGATAAAGCTGAGAAATACAGCCACATGAGAACAAGAGCAAATGAGGAGGAAAGAGACCATGGCCTGATGGCCTACATTACAACTTTTGGTATCTTCTGCTTTACAACATTGAGAGACACTCTTGCTTCCTAGGAGGGCATAGAAAATTTACTATATTTGTTGATTAAAACTTTCAGGGAAGATCACCTAACTGTTTATTTTGCAAACTCTTCATCAGCTTTGGTTTGGCATCTACTCATTTTCTCACCACATCTAGTGATCATGTACTCTGTTCTAAGCACCAAGGAAGCAGTGAGAAGCTTCCCATTTAAGTAAGGAGAGATGGTGTCTGCTGCAGGATCCAGAGCACAGAATTTGCCCACCCTACATGTGCACACCAGCCTGCATAATCCATTATAGAACAGGGCTAACATTAGACACACCCTCCCTGGTAGTCACATTCACCTTTTACCACTCCTTGGATATAATTCAGAAACCCAACTGTGAAAGGCATGAGTGAGTTGCCATTCAATTATGTCCTGCAGAAACCCTTCACTGGAACATTGCCCACTGATGCCAATCTCAGTGCTACCCTGTCAGGGCTTCATGATGCAGACGCTGTTTTCTCAGTATTTGTTTGGGCCCCATACTGTCTGCCAAGGACTGTGTTAATTTACTTATTTCAACTAAATAAAAAAAATCATTTAAAAAAGGATGATTGAATTTAGGAATTATAGTCCTCAGAGAATTAGTAATGGCTCTTTGTATCCCTCAGGCCTCCATGTTCTTAACTTCCCCTTGTCAATGTTATTATGGATAGACTAATTCAATAATGAGATCATTTCCCATAAGAGCGGCCAAATAAATGCAGCATTCAGTCACACCTGGTTTCCCTAATCTGAACAAGAAAGGCTTTGCATCAAATTTATCATAAAACATGGAATTTAATGAACACACACACACACACACACCAACACCACTTTTCTGCAAACAGTAAAAAATATAGGAGAAGAGAGAGTGGCAGAGAAGCAAGTGGGTATCAACCCACTAGATTAGAAAAGGTAAAAAGGAATACATGCAGGCCACTTTCCAAGCAAAGACCCCAGCACAAGTGTCTTTGCCATAGTCAGTTACATGTGTCATTTTCTTAAATATTCAAAAAACTATTTCAATTTTTCCTGAACTTCTAGAGGAACTAAACAAGAACATTCTGGACTAAAAACAAGTGTTTTTCTAGTTAAAAAGCATTTGGAATTGAAGTTCAAGGTCCAGTTCCTCTAACTGTAAGTAACAGAGCAGGGGGGAAGGGTGGGAGGAGTTGCTACGAACTGCAATCCACATTCTACAAAACCGTTTAATAAAGCACCAAGGGTTTGATTATTTATCGTACAATGTGGAAACCAAATGGTGTAAAATAAAATTAACCCTACCATTTGAAAAAGTGCCTTAGAAGGAGACATTAAGGAACATTAAGAATTGTGATGAGCAACCTTGAGGAGAAAAGGGCAACGACTCTGCTCTCAGTGGGAAGAAAATTGGACAGGTTTTAACTGGGTCAGCGCAGAAAAGGTGTCCAAACAGGCTCATGTAAAGGCAAGTTCAGTACTTGCTTACCACGAGAAAAACAAAATGCAAACCACTGACATCCAAAGCGATTAGAAATAAATTTCTGTTAATTTATACCACAAATTTATTCACTTATTGAAAGTGAAATTTTCTAGGAATATTAGTGAGTATTTGAAAAAAAAAACGTGTTTTCAAAGATTACTACTATATGACAACATGAAATGAATATATTTTAAGTTACATTAACATAGCTTCAATTTTGTAAGAGGGGAAATCATATGCATATGTATGCTTGAAAAATCAAATGCATGTTACACATGTACTGAAAACCTGCGGTAGAGCATGCGGCATTCACTGTCTTTTGGCTAACGCAGGGCCTACTCGCTCATGCATCTTGTGAACTGTTACGAACAGTTCTCCTTTACTCAGCGGACAGTCACTGATGGTTTATAGAGTGAGGAACTTAAGTTTGAGGCCAGTGAGACAGCTCAGCAGGTAAAGATACTTGCCACCAGGACCTACGTGGTGGAAGGAGAGAACCATAAATTGTCCTCAGATCTATCTCCACACACACTCTCCAGCACTCACTCCCTCACCTTGCTCCTTCCTACCCCTGCCACAAAATAAATAAACGTAAAACAGAACAAAACACAGCTTAGGCTACACAGTGGGAAAACTAACTTCCTAAGGATCTGAACCTTTGAAGAACGTTGTATAGAGTTGCTGGGTTTGTCACTTAAAAATACTGCCTCCCTTTTGTCTTTCTTCATGTATGTGTGTGTGACAGGAATGCATGTGAGTGTGCTCGTTTGCATGTGTGTGCTCACATGTGGAGGCCTGAGGTTGATGGCAACCCTCCACCATCTGTCTTCTACCTTACTCACAGAGGCAGGTCTCTTAGTAAAGCCCAGGCCTTGGTCTGGGGAGTCTTAGCCTCTTCCTCCCAAGGTTAGTATCACAGGGGAGTCACCAAACCCACTCACATGCTATCTACACGGTTCCTGAGGGTTTGAGCTCTGCTCCTCTTGCTTGTACCACAAGTACTTTAACTGAACTATTTCTCCAGACATCATTCTCTCTTATTTAAAGATATGTTTTCAGCCGGGCGTGGTGGCGCACGCCTTTAATCCCAGCACTCGGGAGGCAGAGGCAGGCGGATTTCTGAGTTCGAGGCCAGCCTGGTCTACAAAGTGAGTTCCAGGACAGCCCGGGCTACACAGAGAAACCCTGTCTCGAAAAACCAAAAAAAAAAAAAAAAAAAAAAAAGATATGTTTTCTTGTTTTGTGTTTTGTCTTGTTTTGTTTTGCAAAGATAAGCTCATTATAGGCAATGAGCTTTTGGATAAGAAATCTAGCTCAATATTCATTCATACCTTGCAAAGTCCAAGTCTGCCTCCCGTGACATGGTGATGTTGGTCAAATTCTGCTGAAGAACAAAAATGTTCCTACACATTTTCTTGATGCCAGACTCACTGATGCGCCGGAAGTATTGGGCTCCATTAATGAGGATACAGGAGATGAGGTGTCCTAGACCTGAGGGGTGAGCACAGAGTAGTGAGGAGGGAAGAAGAGATATATTAATGGCATCTGGCTTAAACTAATACAGAGGATAAATCTTTTTCATCTTCTACAGGTTTAAATAACTCAAGAAAACATGTAACCCGTTTGCAATAGCTAATATAGCAAAAGCTTTAGAATATTTCTACACAGATTTAGAAGTTGCAAATGGGAAATTTTAATATAGTCAGTCAAATTTGGTATATTCACAACCCAGCACTGCTCTATTCACCAAAATCCTCCATCCACAGGCCTTCAAGAATAAGCCAGGGTAATATAAGCGATAAGCATGCAAACCAAGTCTTACTGTAATGTACAGGTATTTGGAGAAAAGAAAAGAACACATGCAGACACAGTGATCTGCTCTCTTCTATACATGAAACACAGGAGGGTACACATTTTGCTTTGAACATGATTGGAAGCCTACATATGTAAAATAAAGTCAGTCCTAAGTGAGGCATTATGAACAATAATGCTAATATTTAGCTTCCCATGTATTAGCCATCTTCCAATAACTTGTCAAAATAGCAAACAGAAAGGGAAAGAGGAGAACACTTGTTATATGTGCTCCAGGCCTTTCAGGAAACATGGAGTTGTTCGTTTGGCCACACACATGCAGATATACAAGCAGGACGATGCTGTAGATATCAAGGGAATGGACACTGTAAAAGGAATGTTCCATAAGTGTTTCCATGGCAATGTCTACATGACTGCAATCTCCAAGTATGCCATGCGCATTACTGCAAACAAGGAGGTTAAGGGCAGGATTCATGCCAAGAGACTTAATGTGTGGATTGAGCCCATGAAAGCGCTCTAAGAGCAGACACAGCTTCCTGAAACAGGCTAGGAAAATGATCAGAAGAAAAAGGAAGGCAAAGAGAAGGGCACTTGGGCTCAACCAAAGCCCCAATCTGCTCCACCCAGAGAAGCACACTTAGTGGTGCTTAATGGAAAGGAGTCTGAGCTGATGTGGGCCATTCCATTCAAATGATGGCCTAATGTGCAGAAAGAGATGAAGGACCTAGACTGCAAAAAACAACCAAATCAACAACCAAAACAATAACGCTAGTAATTAAACTTCAACACTGCTAACTAAAAAAAAAAAAAAATTATAATAATTGATAAAGTATGGGCTCCTGGCAACAATGCTACTAGATCTCAGCATTGACAATCGGGTGAATGCATAACAGAAAGAAACAAAAGTATTTAGGAAAAATAGAGTGTGAATTCACTGTTGAATTCAGGAAATATCTATGGAGATCTATTTGTGGGTCCTATGAATGATTTGTTCTTACAGTTGAAGAATTATCCCATTATCTTTTTTTGCATGCATGTATACACACACACACACACACACAGACACACACAGAGTCTCATATATTCCAGGCTGGCTTCAAACTGTGATCCTCCTGCCTCCACCTCTCAAATGCAGGAATTACAGCTTGTGCTTTCATGCTGAGTTTGTTTAATCTGGCGGGGCCTGACCTATGCTAGGTCTTTGTGCACACTTGACCAAATGCTCTATCAACTGAGCCAAATTTCCAGCCCTTAAGGACGGCCTTATAGTCTATGAAATTTGGTAGAGGGTGACCCGAGAACATCAATAAATGAGAAGGATTCCTATTGTCTTTTTGGTTGTGAATCTAGCCTTTAACTGCTGAGCCATCTTTTTAGTACCATGACTCCTTTTGGATATTTCTATTTTGGCTGAGAAATGATGGTTCAATACAACATAGTTATAGGTAACTATCTTTAAAAGGTGGATATAATTTTAAATGTTTATTCAGAATGTCCCATTTTCGCACAGCTGGCCTCCAGCAGGTTATTTTCCTCAGAACTCAAGAACTACCACAGATTGTCCACTCCATTCTTATTGTTATCTTCCTTTCCTAGAGTCTGAGTCTCTTAATGGCAATCAGAATCAGATCAGCAAACACTCAGGTTCAATAGCTTCCTTCTGGCTTCACTATGAGTTTCTCCTTGGCCAAGACATTCTCTCTCTTGCCTTAGCTATTCTCAACCAACATCCCTTCAAGACCACAGGCTTATGTTGTGGATTGGTTCTAACACAATTTGTGTTAATTTGGGTCTCAGAATCACACAAGAATTTACACATCTGCATGTGAAACATGGATGGCCTCTGCCCTCAGCTGGTTCTAATTGGTAAATAAAGTTGTCAGTGGCCAATGGCTGGACAGGGAGACAGAAGTGGGACTTTAGAGTTCCAGAGCAAGGAACCATGGGGGGAAGAAGGTTTTAGAAGTACCATGATGGGGAAGCAGGACCAGCAAGCCCGAGAGCTGCAGGAGAGAAACCAGACAATATGTAAGAATTTATGTAGATGGCCCCAGGGGCCACTTTCTCAGTTGGGTCTGGGGTAGCAGAGATGGAATATAGATTTTAGAAAGTAATAATTCAGGAATATTGGAGGGGAGAGTGTGCTAGCTGCAGAGAGGTTTGAAAATGTCCAGCCATTGCGCTGTTTAAGGCATATTAAAAATAAGGTTTTGTGGGGGGGTGGGTATGGGGGACTTTTGGGATAGCATTGAAAATGTAAACGAGGAAAATACCTAATAAAAAAATAAATTAAAAAAAAAATAAGGTTTTGTGTGTGTGTGTGTTTTATTCGTGAATCCACAACATCTGGCAGGTGGAGAGAAATGCACACGAAGCCGGGGAGTTTAGAGTGGATTAACTTAGTACCGCTATGTGCTTATTTATGCTGTTTACAGTGAAGAAAGAGATTTGGGCTCAAAGAAAAAGAGACACAATATGGACGTAAAATTTAAGGTAGAAAAATCTTTCTAGGTTACGGCATATCCTGCCATGGTATAATATGGTATGATAAATGATAATATGGTATAGTGATGGGGGTGTCTCATTTTTAAGACATAAAATATTAATAAATTAAAATATCATTAAGTAAATTCAAGTACATGAATAGGACCATTGTGGAGGTGCAGGGCTTGGAAAAGCCACATCAAGAACAAAAGGAAAGCTCTGTGGGATAAGAGAACAGTGGCGGAGTCTCTGAGAGACACAGAGGCTGGAAGCTGCAGACACGTGTAAAGGCAGTCTCCAGTCAGTGTCTCAAGGCTAGCCAATGGCACATATCGTAATTACTTGCCCTTTTGGGTAGAATCTCCTTCATAAAACGTTCCATTCTCACAGCTCCGTTTTAAAACTTTCATCATAGAAGAGGTTTTCACCTCTTCGGGGGCAAAGGTTGCAAAGCTGCTGTTGTGTGTTCATAAAGCTAGTAGTGGCCATGTACCAACATCTTGTCATCTGCAGCTTGTCACGATCTTTAGATAATGTCCTACTCTATGTGAAGACACTGACAACTTGTAATATCCAGGTCCATGCTTTGAGAAACAATCAAAAGGGCATATGATATAATTTTACCAGAGGATCTTTGTTAAGGGCCTGGTTCTTGTGGACGTTACTGGGAGGAGTGAGACCTTTAGGATTGAGGCCTAGTGGGGAGCACGGTGAGATACTGGTCTCTTTATTCACACAATGACCACAAGGTCAGCGGCTCTGCCGTTAATTAGCTCCTGGTCTCTGCCGTCTGGACTCCTCACCTCTCCCACCTCACCTAAAAGCAGTGGAGACCCTTGATCAAAAACGGGAAAATAAGCCTTTCTCTTCATAGCTTGGTTATTTTAGGTACTGGATTATAGAGAAAAGGTTTGTGGTAGAATTCAACATGAAGAACTATTTGGCTGGCACCATATTTTTTAAAAGTCTGAAGGCAAATATCGCTAGGTAATACTGCCTCCCACAGCACTGCTGATGGAGGCTGCTGAGGGAGGGCACTGAAGCAGCTGCTCTAAGTATCGGCAGAGCAAGGAGTCTGATCACTTCAGCGAGCAATGCATTCTGTCTGAGAAACCTCCCTGCTAGGGACGAGGCAACCAGACAAAGGCTGTTCGAGGTTCCCTACTCCCTGTCTGTGTAAGTACGGAGCTTTTCTTTTTCTCTCCTTCTTTTCTTTCTTTAAACAAGCTCCTCTCGAGTTAATTTGTGGTCCTCTCTGCACATGTTCCCAAGTCTCGGTGGCAGGTAGACATCAGCATTAGCTAATAAAAATCTCCCTATCAGCCAGGAGCAAGTGGCAGTCAGCATCTGTCTACCCATACAGAAAGCTAGGTGCAGCAGTTCTAATCCAAACACACCAGCAAACCGCTTTTCCTGACAAGTATTATTAACCATTTCTAATACAGACATTCATGAACACCTTGACCCTTCCTCCCTCCCAGGCTTCTAGACACAGAGGTCAGCTCTGACCTTCAAAGATGTACTGGAACTTATGTTGCTGGAGGCTGGCACTCATGGCCTCTTCCATGGCACTGATGTCTTTGTTGAGCTTGACCACTAGAGGGTCGTAATCCATACTCTCCACATTGGCAACGATGGCATAGTTCCCCTCCTTTGCCAGAGGGATGAGATAGTGGAAACAATGAACTCTGAAAGAGAGAGAGGAATGGGCAGAGTAATTAATATAAAATTTCCCCATGAGGTCATGGATCGGCCTGGGAAAGAGCACCGAAATATTTGAAGCAGCCACGGTTTTTTTACCTATCCCTCCCTCACATTGGTCTTTTCTTAACCAAGATGCCATCACAGCTATACACAGCTGAGTGATCGGAAGCAAGCAGGTGTCTGTGAGGTTTGCTCATTTAATACATATACTCTTGGTAAGAAATAGACAACTTCTGAACTTCTTTTCAATGGCGAGATTGTATGCATAGTGAAGAGCATCTTTTGAGAGATGTTGTTATGAAGACACAGAGAGGCTGAATTTCCATCCTTGATGGGAGACCACTGGTCTTGTTACCCAGTTTTGGTTCTTACTAGCTGTTTGACCTTAGGCAAGATAGTGGAATCTTTCTGTCTCAGTTTCCCTTGAAATAGGCATAATAGTAACTTCTGCCTCAAGGGGGCCATGCTAAGCATATCATATGGAGTCTGATGTGAAGGAAGCACACAGTAAGAACTGACAACTGTCACGAGTTTTACATTAATCATTGCCAGCTTATTATGCAATTGAGTCACTTACTGAACATGTATACATTTTCTAGGAACTACTCTAGTACCTGGAACTCTAAGACAGTTTTCAGCACTAAAGATGCCACAGCTTAATGGGGCAGAATAATAAGAATGCCTAAAAGAATAGTCTGAAGAGAAAGCTCAGTGGCTCCCACAAGGACCTGGGCTCAGTTTCCAGCACCTACATGCTGGCTCACAGCCATCTATAACTACAGTTCTTCATCTTTAACATGTCTGGATTTAGAATCACCTAGGAGATAAACCGATAGGTACAACTTTGAGGGTATTTTCAGAGACATTTAGTGAGAAGGAAAGAATATGGGTGGTACCATTCGATGTACTGGTAATTCAGGCCGAATAAAAAGGGAAGAAGAAGGAAGCCACCAGGTCCCACTCATGGTGCCTCTCACTATGTTTCCTGGATGTAGATGCAGTGTGATTAGCCACCTATTGCTCTTGCCACCTCGCCTTCCTGTCCTGATGGGCTGTATCCCTTCAAACTGTGAGCTGAAAGAATTAAATTTCCCCTTTAAGTTCCTCCTAGCTTTATGTAAATATAAATTTTCATTGCTCTTGACTAATTACTTAGAAGTATGCTTTGCTGAGTCAGAGGCTAAGGGAAGCTCGAGTTTTGGAAGAAATGAACCATGTGTTAATGAGCTTTATTGTTTTGCTCTCCTCCTCACATCATTCTAGTTACTCTGTATCGTAGCCAGCACCGTGTGCCAGTTCAAAAGTATTTGTTTTTGGTCATGTAGGTGCATTGTAGTATATCATAGTGGTTCCCCACCACCACCACCATTTTTCTAAACAGTAACAATGTTAGGCTGTTTTCATGTTGTGAACTGGAAGCCGTCTTGGCTCCCCTGACCAGCCAGCAAGATTCAAGGATCAAACTAGCTTTACCTGTTTCCCCAATGCTGGGGTTAGGTACTCATAGCCACATCTGACATTTTATGTTCCATGGGTTCGAGGGATTCAAACTCAGGTTGTTATGCTTATACAAGTGGTCTTACCACAGAGCAATCTGTCCATTCTCAGGCAATATCCTTAGAAAGTTCCATATGAGGAAATACAAATATAAATGACTATAGTTAAATTTCATTGATTTCAGATTATCCTCACAGCTGTTAATTAATAAGTAATGTCACCAACAAAAAGCCCAATCTGACATTCTTGAGTTAATTGGCAAAAAGAATAGTTTTGATCAAGATGCAACTAAAGGCTCAGGTCATAGCCCCTTTACAATGTGATCTTCCTGATGTAATTAATGAAAAATGACCCACTAGGGAGTAGGAATCTTGATTAGTGCAATTAATCTCTACCTTGCAGAAATTAAAAGGAAGTAGCATTAGTTGAAATATAAGCATCTTCACTCAAGTATCTTTAAAGTAGGCTTAAAGTCTTAGCAGCATAGCCACACTCAATAGGAAGTGTGTGCTAAAAGGCATGAATTTGAACATGGGACATTGGCTCTGAGCAAAAGTGAGAGGTTCCTTTTTGTTCCATGCAGATCACATGAGAGAGGAGTGACATGAGGTTAGAGACATGGGCTGTAGAATGTCATCCTAAGCTGTAGAGACCATGTCGTGGGGATTTTATGCCAGAATGTTTAGGGATCCTTAAGAGAACTTTACAGATTAAATAAAAATTTAAAAAAATGATGTGTGCGTCTCCATATGCACATGAATGCTTGTGCCTGAAGCAGATATGAAGAATCTGTAGGTGCCTGTATAGGTGCTGGGAACTGAACCTGGGTCCTCTGTGCCGACTAGTGATCATTAAGCCATTTCTCCATCCTAGAGAACTTTAAGCAGTATAATGATAAGATCAAAGACCACCTTTGGCACAAAGAGGAAGTAGCCTGCTGGTAGAACTCAGAGGCAAATCAAAAAAGAGTTGGGCTAGAAGATTCTGACGCTGCAGGTGAAATCTTTATGATGGTATTCTACAGCTGACAGCAGGGAGGAGATATGGCTACTGCTTAAGGTGCTATCTTCTTTTCCCCAAATGATCAGAAAAAAATGTCACCAGTGAATATCAAATTCAAATAAAGTTTTATTTTTCTCTGGGTTCTGGTGTGCTGTTGCTGACCTTCACCTGACTTTGGCATTAAGGTTTTCTGCAAACACCGCTGATTGCACAGCAGGATGGTTGATTTTCAGAAAGTGAACACTTAGGATCCCAACAGTGACAGGCAGTTGCTGTTGAACCCACTTAGAGCCCTCCTGATGGTAAGGGAAATCAGCTGATAAAGGTGACATCCTTGGTACTGTAGACTCAAATGGCAACTTAATTTTCTTTTTCTAAAGTTCAAATATGAAAAAAAAAGCTCTCAACAACTTTTAATGGTTGCCTTTCATCTCTTGAGGGGTGTTGTCATCTGCCTTCTGCCTCAAACTGTGGAAAGACACAGCTTGGTGGTTAAACGTGATCTACAGTGACATGGGGAAAATGTCAGATGTTCTTTGGATGGGTTTTTCAACACAGAACCTGTAAGACTCAAGAACTTTTTCTTCTCTTTTGCTTTGAACTTAAACAGTATTAAAGACTTATATGGGCTATGGATATAAAGCTATTTTGGGGAATAAGATAAAGTTTGGCATTTGAAGTTGTTCTGGGCCTTTGCTGGCACAATCCATTAATATATTTCACATGGCTTTCATTTTTAATTTGGTTCTTACTGCCGTGTTTTTATGGCTGAAAGTGCTAGAGAGAGTATCACTTTTCATCATGCCAGTTCCTGTCAGGAACCTTTAAGGGGTGGAGGCCTGCTGGAGGAAGTCAGTTACTGGAGTGGGCCTTGAGAGTGTGTAACCTCTCCCCTAATTTCTTTTCTCCGTTTCCTGTGTGTTGATAAAATGTGGTCTCTCTGCTTCTTGCTCCTGCTGCCATGCCTTATCTGCCATGACTGACTAGAACTGTAAGCTAAACTGAACTTTCTTTCTTTCTTAAGTTGCTTTTGGTCACGACATTTTATCGCAGCAACAGAGAAGTGATTAATACACGCTCTGTACTTGCAGATGCATCTGGCTGACTTACAAGTGGGCTATCATGTAAAACTGCAGTTCATAAAACAACTCATTTCCTTTCAAGAATACAGTCTTGTTTAGGAAAATAGGAAGAGCTTATTTTTATGAAGAAGTCATACAGATATCCTGACTGGTTCAGTTACGGGGCCATTTATAACAATGAATGAGACACACCTGAGGCATGAGCAGTCTCTTCTCCAGCCCTGCACTCTTGGTTCACACAATGTGATGATTAGCACAATATCTGTTCTGTTTCCTTTTATCCTCACCAGGGCTCCCCTCCCAGCACTGACAATGTTATAGGATAGAGAGAGTGTTGGCATTTATTGCCTCAGCCATATGTGGAGAAGTCAGTTATTTCTGTGATCCACACACAGCAAGAATGAGGACAGAATGGAGAAAGATTCATAGAAAACAAACGGAATGTTGGAACTGGGTTAAAACAAGAAATAAAAAAAAATTATAAAAAGTATGTTTAGTATTCTCAGAGCAAAGGAAAAATAATTCTGCATCTAGAGCATTAAACTTGAGGCTGAAACTATCCTTTCCCATTTTTAAATTAACACTGAAGGAGGCATGGAATTGAATATTACAATTGTGCGATTGCTTATCGAGTTGATGAGACACATTTGGCATTGTAAGAACAGTACTGGTAAGAAGCACAAACAACAAAAGGGACAGGACAGAGGTTAAGGATTTCAAAGATCTTACTCAGACGTGCTGAGAGCATCCCGCCTGGAATTAGCTACACCCAAGTCGGTGATTCTGAATGTAGAACATGTCCTGAGACTGCACAATCAATAGCATAAAATCCCAGGAGCTGGAAGAGTAATTAATTTGCTGTTCTCTTGTTTTGCTTTGCAACCCAGGGTAACAGTCGCCTCAGAATATTACTGGGTGTTTTTCTTTTTTTTCTTTCTTCTCTGTCCACTGAATTTATCTATTCATAGAAAATGCCTGCTTCATTTCATTATCGGCTTGAAAATAAATAGAAAACAAATCTAAAAATTATCGTAAAACAAATCAGAAAATACATAGCGAGATGCTTTATTTCAAGACAAGTTAATATAAGGAATAAATTCAGGAATAATGCTGAGCACAACAGATTCTAAGCCTGCAGGCTACTTCTTTTGTTCCACTCTCAGGGTGCTAACAAGCGACAGATAAGTAGTTCATTGTGGGGAAGGCAAAGAATGCCAAAAGCAAGTGGCATATAAGGAAGTGATATTAACATGCCTCAAAGCCATCCAAGTTTTAACTGAGCCTAAATATATTCCTCTTAACTGTAAACCAAACTTGTGTTTTTACTTTTAAAACATAGATGATAGAGAAACTTCAAATTAGAGAAAATATTTAATCAACTTTAATACTGTTCCAAAACCCACAGAGGAAAATGTACTACCAGGTCACAGCAGGCTCTCTGGCCCTGGGGTCTCAGAGGTGTGTATCCAGTGATCCAGTGGCTGGCACTGCTGCCGAGGTGTCAGATAAGCTTCTTAGAGTGAACACCTTGAGTTCTCCTATTCTGAAACGTCTAATCTGTACCCCTGACCTTTCTACTCCTTCAGTCTGTCCTGCTTCAGTTGATGATATCAGGCACTCACAGGGTGATGTGGCCACAGAGGTACAGTCCAGGCTGCCCTCAAACATGTAATGTTCCTGTCTTACCCTCTTCATTATCTGCCTACTGGTGTTCATATCTTTTACATCCACAAATCGCTCTGAACTGGTTGGTTTCTGTGAGTCTTTTTTTTTTTTTTCTTCTCATTGCCACCCATTCCTGAACCCAAGCCAATCTGTCCATAAGTTCTGCGATTTCTACTTTTAGCATATGTTCCAAGTTCTACATCTTTCCTGTTTCTACCTTGTCACTTTGATGCTCCTAACAGGCCTCAACTGGTAACCCTATTTTTTCTGTAGTCCCATTTCCATACAACATCCAGAACAGTCCTTTAAAAATATTAATTACTAGCACCCCCACCTATATGGGAGAAGCCTCTCCAATGGCTTCCTAATAGACCCAGAACACACTTGGAACTGTTCGTTCTCTTGGTCTTGAAGATCTCCAGTGCATCGGATATACGACTGCTCACAATTAGGCTCCAGATTGTCCTTTACAGTATTCTCTCCTCCCTCCACCTGCCCCGCTCATCTGGTTGCAGATGCGTTAGGCTCTTCTCAGTGCCTCCAACTTGCCTGGACTGTGTCTTAGGAGCTTTCTGAGTGCGGCTCCTCCCTGAAACTTTGTCTAGGTATTTGTTTGGATGGCTACTGTCACTTTACCACATGTCCTGTCTAAACAACTCACTTCCTAGTTAACTTTTATGCACTGTATTTACCAGTGTGCCTTTGCCACATGTAGCTACTGAGCATGTGGAATGTCCTCACCATGATGCACTCTAAGTAGAAAATGTGAAGATGCCAAGTCTTACCACAGAAAATGAAAAGTAACTCACTGTTTATGTGTTAACCTTGTGTCAACACTATACATATATATGCACACACATATATATGTATACATATATATATATGCACATATATATGTATATATATATATATATGCACGTATGTATGGATAAACAAAATATGCTTCATTTTGCCTCCTTCCTTCTACATTTTCAAATGTAGCTACTGTTTGTAAGTCCCTTACTGAAAATACTAGGGATCAAACATTTTTGAATTTTAGGATATATACACAGATTTATTGGCTGGGCATATGAAATGCTTAAGTTCAGAGAACAGTTTCAGGTCTGAATTTTCAATTAAGGATGCTTACCCTGTACGAGCTAATTTACATGAGCTACATGGCTTGCATTTGCAGTCCATGCTATAAAATTATTTACTTATTTAATTGATTTGTGTGAGCACACCATGAGCTAACTAGGGTGGAGGCCAGAGGACAATTGAGAGCCAGTCCTTTCTTCTCATCATGTGGTCTGAGGGTTACACTCAGGTCAGCACACTTGGAGACAGGTGGCTTAACCCTTTGAGCCATCACTGGCCTCTCATTGTTATTTATTGCCCTAGCTATGACTATCTGAAAGTATCTTTGCTGCCTTATCTGTGAGTGGCTGGCTGCATCATTAGGGGCACAGGGACCTGCAGCATTTTGCTCATAGCTGTGTCAGAGTGTTTCGAGCACAGCCTGGTACAGAGAAGACACCTATTAAAATGCTTAGCAAATGAGTAGACAGCTGAAGATGTGCAACTGCGCGGAGTGTCCTCCTGCTGCAGCAGAAGGAATGAGGCGAACTTAAAGCCCTTCTGTAGGGTCATTCTTTGCCTTAATCTCCTCAATTGGGTTTTAAGTCTGTTGAAGAGGGGCTTTGTGGTTCTTAGATAGAACATCTTTCTAACTTTCAAACTTTTGACTTAATACATGGCAGAAGTGGTACAAATTATTCAAGCTTTCCTTCATAACATCTGAGGTAGGAACTCCTATTCTCATTTTAAGAGGAAACTGAAGCTTTGTAAAAATGACCTGGTCGCTAGCCCTCAGATCATCCACATGGTTGGTGTGCATGCGCAAATCCAGGTTGCATCACAGGCCACACACTCTTGAGTCATTGCACTCATAGTCCAGCATACACTCACATCCTTTAAGAACACTGAATACTGCTAAACATCACGCTCAGGATAAGAACAGGACAATATTAATAGCAAAAACTAAAATTATGCTGGCACTTGATTCCCCGCCCCCCCCAGCCCCCGAGACAACATGTGAATTACGTCACAGAGGGTCATGACACCATCATTTTCTGTGCTTAGTTGGCCTACCTCACTTCCAGATGTAAGACGAGCAAGCAGCGGTCAGCCATGTCCTGGAAGGACTTGGCAAGCTCACTCAGCGTCTGCATGATCTGTTCAGACACTGGGGGAAGGTCCATGTTCACGTGGCTCTCTTGAGCAGGGGAAAGCACTGGAAGAAGAGAAGGCAAAAAACCATCATTTCATCAGATACCTACAGGTTTCCTGGAGTGTGGAGTACCTAGCCATCTTGCTGTTTTCACTACTGGGGCAGCATTAGAAGTTTAAGGCACGCTAGACTCTTGTGTCTACTTCTTTTGTTTTACTACTTCTTATTCTTCTTAGTGTGTTGCTATGTGTGAATATGAATGCATGCATGTTTCTGTGTGCTACAGCGTGTGTGATGGTCAGAGATAAACTTGGAAGGGTTCATTCTCTCTCTCTCTAACAACTTTTTAATTTAATTTTATTTGTAATTCATTTTTTCATTTTTTACACTCCATATTCCATTTCTCACCCCTCCCCATGCACCCTCCGACTGCTCCACATCCCACACCTCATTTTCTCCTTTCATTATGAGTTTTGGGGATCAAACTGAGGTTGTCAGGCCTACACAGAAAGTGCCACTCCCCACTGAGGCAGCTCACCAGTCCTGTCCTGTTCTTCCTTAGTCAGTTCCTTGCTTTAATCAATTTCCTGAAACAGGAGCAGCTTCAGAGCCTGTGGCCTGAACACGTAACGTGTGTCTCCTGTATATGTTTTAAGTTTCTCTTCAGCTTCTGGCTATTGCTTACATCTTTTTGATTTGCTGGTCAATAGGATTTCATACACATTGCCAAGGCTATTGTCATTGATTACCCTCTAGAGCTTGATCATTAAGATCCTACTGCTGAAGATACTACATATCTGAATTATAGGACATGGGAAAAAAATCAAGCTAATAATGATCTGGGTCTTCCCTATAGGATTCATAGTGTTGCAAGGTTCTATGGATGCTATGAGACAAGAAATGTCATCAACAGTCTCACCCAATGACCCTTGTAAGCTATAATGATGACTGGTCTGGCAAAGATATATACAACAGTATAATAATGGTAGGAATACCAGGGGAGTAACCAATTACTTTCTGCTTAGACTTAAAGCCCATCCTATGAGATGGTCTTCATTTCTAGTACCATCAACTGGGCCAAAAATTTATGACTGGCCAAGTCATAAGCCTACTACTATTATTCTGCTAAATCAACATAGTAACAAATGACTTTACGTTTTAATCTTTATACCCACATACTGATTCCCTGATCAACCCAAAAGAGAGAAGCTTCCTTTTACAGTAGACGGCGATTAATACAAAGAACCACAACTGGCCAATGTGCTGAGTCTGTGGAGTGCTCAGTACTAAATATCAGTATGGTTTTGCTTCTCTGTCTGAAAACTCTTCTCTCTGCCAGGGGGCTTGGATCTTCTGGAAGAAGGGTTCCTGGACTTGGAGCCTACAGGATCTGCTGAGACACCACTAACTCTGGAAACATAAGGTCAAGAACTGCCCATGCTGTGTCTTAATGGGACATCTATATCATATCCTTTCCTATTAAGGTTTGAAGATCATTGAGAAGGAAGGAGGGTAAGGAGGATTTAAGAGTCAGAGGAATTGGCTGTCTGCTGGACAAGGGAACAGTGTTTGCTGGACAAGGCAGCATAGCTGCGCACATGAACTCACAGTGGCTAGAACTGTATGCACAAGACTTGTACAGGTTTAAATCAGCCAAACTCTAAAATCGATGGGGGAGGCACGCATGAAGCTCCACCTGTATCTAAAGAACTGCTGGTATCTGATGGCTATTTGGGGGAGGGAAAGTCAGTTTTCTTAAGGTGTGTGGGCTCTGAGTAGTTACTCATCCTTCAGCAGATGGTCCTACACCTAGCACATACAGGAAGTACTAAATAGACTAAGGGTATTGAAACACTTAAAAAGAAAGGAGAGTGTACATGAAGTTGTATGAGGGGTAATGGTGGTGGGGATATGAGAAGAGATGGAGAATGGATTTTATCCAAACAAGTTGTGTGTGTGTGTGTGTGTGTGTGTGTGTGTACATGGATAGTAAATGAAATATCACAACATTTAAATAGATTCCTTAGGAAAATACTGAAACAGCTGAATAGGAGTTTTGCTTATTTAAGCTTCTCATGGTTTCTTGGAGATCATCAACAATAATTTAGTCATACTAGTCAAGACTTCTTTTTTAGCTCTTAGGACTCTCAACTGCCATACTTGCATCCTGTCTCTAGCATGTTGCAAGAACAAATTTCTTCAAATATCACTGCCTTAGTATCTTGTGTAAAATAGGAACAATTGTGTCATACAATGGTACATGGGTTGACATAGGAAAACTAAAATATTAGCACGTAAAGCTTTCTCAGTATTCATATAAACCAGAAATGTAAACAGCCATTACTCTCCTTTAGGGTTTTATTTGTCCAAGTTATATCTTAATAATTGCAACCAGAAATAATCCCATCTATCTCAAAGTTCCGTTTCCAGTCATCTATGTTTTGCCTCTTTGGCAGAGAAGCCTTTTCTCGGCTGGAGTACGTGGGTCCTTTGCAGAAAGGGCTGTATGGGCTTGGAGCCCAGCATAGGACCCACTGAGACTTTACTAACTTACTATATAGGGTAGAAATCAACATGGCCCAAGTAGTATGTATTGTGATTATTCTTTTCCTAGATTACCAAGCCCAAGAGAGGGCCAGAAGTGTGATCCAGGCATGTAAGTAACCTTTAAGGCTAAAGTTCCTTTGAGAACCAGACTCTAAGATTAAAACACCGCAGCACAGGCACAAACAAGCGAACGTGACTCAAGGGAACTGACCTGGAAGGAGGAGTAGACTATAGTGCTGTAGATTTAAAATTCTAATAATCCTTGCACTATCCTCGCTGTTCACTAACTCGCTCTGCTGGAGAGTGGACATAAAACACTGCATTTCCTCTCAAATGATAATATTATTCATGTTGTTTTATGGCAAGGCAACATCATTGCCATCATAATGTTTCATGTGGCAGGCTAGATGAAAGCAACTTTAAGTAACATTATTATAATATTTCAAAGCACTTTAGGGCTTTTAAGGCTCTGAATTCCTTTCTTTTGTGACACAAAGTCTGATCCATAGAACTATCTGTATTCATCAATGGGAAGAGGCAGAGATTACTCTGACACTGCACTCATGGTCTTAAGATCCAAAATATTATAACTGACCTAATGCTATCAAAAATATTTTGGGTAGCATCCATTAAAAAGCTAGAAATTCTCCATTTTTATTATACAAATAAATAATTTTACTATGTGAAAATTGACCACACACAAAATATGAAAAACAAACAAAAAAATGAATGCAGCAAAACCAATCCCCAAAATTGACTAGGTAAATGGCAGGCTCAGCTGCCAAGTGGAGTTTGCCGTGGCCACGACAGGAGCAGTGTGGAGCAATGGAAAACTGTGCATTCTGTCTACTCTAAGTTATAGCAAATCTACGACGTGATATTAAAGTAACATGATAACTTATGCCTAGAGCTTCCCTGAAATGCTGGCTTGTACATTCCTGGAGGCTTCCTGAAGTTTCCGAAGCTTTCTTAAGTAAGAAGGCATATATTGATCAAAGAAATGCTGAGCGTGGCAAAGACAGCATAGAAGAATTAACTGGCTCTTAAATGTCAGGTGACAGTGTTGATAGATTCTGTTTATCAGCAGGAAATGAGGTTATTGGACACCCACACCTCACACCACACCCCATACCTATACATACCATATTTACTCACTCACCCATCTCACACCTACATAACACACACATACCCCTCCCCACCACCCACATCCACCCACTTCTGCACATACCCTTCGGGAGACTAAGTGATTATGTATCTGTCGCAGAGGCTGCTCTTCATTCTGCCACAGCCCCATGTGTACTGAACTTTGAAAATGTTAGTAATTGATCACCTCTTTAGGACATGCGCTCTGAGCAGCTGTTCTAACCGTGGGAAAGGTTGACATCTGATCATTCATAATGTGACCACTATAGATGTAAGTATGGATCTCTTAAGATTCCTAGCTTACTCTGATGCGGAGGTAACTGGAGCTCTCTATCAATTCCATTGGTCTAACAGGAGGAAGTTGAGCCTTGTGCTCTCAAAAAGAAATAGCTTTTCTTTTGCAGAGACAATGGACAGGGCAGTCTCATCTCCAATCTTCACTCTAGTGAACGTATGAAATGTTCACTATCTGCAGCCCTGGGCTTGCAGAAGAAGTGGCCTTGTGTCCCAGTCTGGTAAATCTTCAAGCAGCATCCTATGGAGCCTCTCAGAGACTGCTGATTTTTGTGGTAAAAGAAGCAGGCTGAGGCTGGTACCACTCCTTTCTCCCCCCACTCTTCCTTTTCCTGATACAGGAAGGAAAGGTCAAGAATCAGGTAGGTTGTGTAAGAATGTGTTGAGTGCACTGACCAACTTTGTAGTGGTGAGGCCAAGAACAGACGGGATGAAGAGGAAGGAAGGTGAGAACTTTGCTAATTTGGCCTTAGTTGGCATTAGGGATAGTAGTCAGGTAATGAAATCTAGACAATCAGCAAAAGTCCAGCCTGGCCACGTTCGGATAAACACAGACCAAGGTATTCAGCATTCTGGATGAGGAGAAATTACTTCTAGAAACCAAATTTCTTTTAAACCAACACATATCTGGAGAAACTGATATAGCTGTGCCTAGTAGTAATGTAGTTTTTCCTGTCTGAAAACGCACAACCCGAGAGAAAGGTGGGAGTAGTTCTTGGTATGCTCTAATACATGTGTCTAGTCCCTGAAGAATACAGGACCAGAAAGCCTGTTTCAAACGTTTAAAACAACTTTTGACATTATAATGGAATCATTTCAATCTAGTCCTCCCTACTGTTGAGTTCCAAACCCCGAGGAGATGCCTAATTGACAAACGAAACCGAATGGTTGCCAGGTGCTGCCAGCATCCCTACTCCCTACCTATTACAGGCTGTTTCTGGCATACCCTGCCTTCTATCCCAAGGGCTGGGCATCCCTTCTCCCAGCTGTCCTTCCACACATAATCCAGCCTTTTTGGTTACTTGGTCTTTCTTATTTCTCATTTACTCTCCTGGCCTCTTGATCTAGCTCTACCTGCTCCCTCTTTGATGTGGCTCAGGGTCATGTCCATTCAGGACTCTCCAAGATATCCCTCTGTCTGGCTATGCTCTCCCATTTACCTATAATAAATGTTCTACTCAAGAAAAAAAATTCAGGTAGGTGCTGGCCTTACTGTTTAACTATCAGCCAGCCCCAGCACTGCTGACTTCCTGCTTTATCAGGAAAACAAAGGCCCTCTCAAAGCCCCAGAATGGGGAAAGAGTGATAGCTCAGTGGTAAGTGAGGTTTGGAGTCACAGCAGTTACAAGCTTCAGTTCTTTGGCCATCTCCTATGCTTGCTGGTTTGCCATACACCTGACACTCAGCCTCAACTCTGAAAGTGCTTCACTTTCCCCTTTGAAGACCCTCAGCATGGACCACAGAGCTGAGGCCTTGAGTTACCCTTTCGCCACAAGGTGCAATTCTCTTGACTCCTCTCCTTTGTTCTAACTGCCTTAAAGCTCTCCTTAGCCCTGGGCTAGTTTTATAACTCACTGACAGGAAAACAGAAACTGAAGAGCACATCATTGCCAAAAGGAAGTTTTTGAGTCTAATCTCAAAAAAGTTTTCCACAAGCTGATGGTAAAAGGCATATTGAGAAGTGGAGTCACATAAATTAGAAGCTTCACCCCCTAAAGTCTAGCATTCATGGTGCCGGAAGGAACCCTGTGTGATACTGAAAGACGTAAATCATCAATATCACCCAGTCATAAACCTGCAACCCACACCAGTGACCTGGCTGCAAGATGGACTGGTACAATAGCAACATAGGCATATTGGCAGCAATCAACCACTTTTTGATTGGATTTAAGGCCCACTGCCTGGATAGCATCCATACCCAAAACTGCTAACATGGCCAAGACCCTGAGATGATAGGTCCTGGGCGCGGAGGAAAACCTAACACGATCATTCTGCAAGTATAAATAGATAGATAGATAGATAGATAGATAGATAGATAGATAGATAGGTAGGTAGGTAGGTAGATAAGTAAATAAATGCATGCATGACTTCTAGGGACACGTTGCTCTCCCTGTAGACCAGTGCCTCGCTCAGCCTTCGGTAGCGAAGCCTCTCTTTGCTGTAAACGGGGACTAAGACAGACATTCATCTGACAGTGCTTAGAAGAGTGAGCAACTTTGGAGCACTCCGAGAGAGGACAGAATGCTGGGTGGGTGGGACATGAGGACGATCTGGGAGGAGATGGAAGAGAGAGAAAAGATGATCAAAAATATAGTGTATATATTTTTTAATTAAAATGCTTCCACACCACTTCTCCGTTCTTTGCCAGCCAGCTACCCTCTCTTAGTAACCTCCACACTCAGGCTACCCTCCTCCTCTAGCCCTTATTACTTTCCCTCATAAGATCTCAGATTCGTGCTGAGTGTTTGAGAGAGCTCTCAGCAATTGCTTTCTCTACAGTCCTGAGTCCTACTAATGCCATACTGTACCACAATCAGATTTCTACTTTCACTACATTATTAAAAATTATTCTGATGTCTATCTATAAAATTTGAATTTCCAAACCCACAGGATAGTTTCTGATGCTAATGCCATGTAAGGTTTCTGTGACATAGAGCACCACTGGCCATTTCCATCTGCTTTGGCTGGTATCACTTTATCACCTGAACACTCTTCATCCTCTGAAATGCCCATCTCTGCATCCTCCTCCTCCAGCCTTCTTATAACCAGGGTTGCCTGGGACCACTCTGCTTGGCCAGTTTCCCTTAGTTCCATGGAGTGCAGATGAGCTCAGACATTTCTGACACCTCTTGTATTGTTTATGAATTCATAAATTCATGGCTTTAAAACTTCATTTCATTAACTCTTTATATATAACCTTCCTGTCCCTGTACATCCCACAGATATCTCAAGACTAAACACACTATTGTTCCTTGTAAAATTTGTTTAAATTACCTTCTTACCAGAGAGATCTAAACTATATTATCTTTGACTTTTTCTTTTTCATTAAGGCTAATTTTTGCTTATACTAGTGAATATTTATTTTTCTAATATTTATTTCCTCTTTTCTACACAAGTGCTACTTCTTTGGTTTAGACTTCTTCTCATCTGTGGATCCTGTGACTGATGTCTCTGCTTCTTGCTTGACCTTTCAAATCTAACAAAACACAAGTCAGATAGAGCTAATAACCTGAACCGTAAGTACGGATCATCACAACATTTTCATTACAGCTCTTTCCAGTGCTAGGGGGTCCAAGCATGGGCTTTGTAGCCAGGCTTTCCAAGCCTGCTGTCTTTTTGGGGTGTCACAGAGCTGCTCACACCAGTCACATGCTCCACACTAAGCAGTGCCACCAACCTCGATGATTTACCTCTGTGAAACATTCTGGTTCTTCTCAAATGTGCACCATTTTCTCTTCTGTAATTCATCCCTTCCCTAAATCGTACTTTTTGACCTCCACACTTTAAAGCAAATCTCTTAATTCTATCATGAGGTTCTATCACTCAATACTTGTAGTGGTTTTTATACTTTTTAAATAATTACTCATCCATCCTAGGGCAGAGCTAGTGATTTGTCTATATTTATTTCTCCATCTAACTCTAATAGAGTAGTTATCAAATCCCATTCATGTGACTGTTAATACACTGATTGTTTATTATTAGCTTGTCTCTCAATCAGATCACCAAGTCCTTTAGGGCAAGCATCATATATTTTCCATAATCGGTCAGGAGAATAACCGGAGGCATTATATAAGTCAATAATGCCCTTTTAGTTAAATTGAACTAGTGATTTTAATTGACTAGCACAACACAACAAATAATGCATATAATAATTAACTGTAAAGATTGGGAAAAGAAAGAACAACTCACCATTCACTACTCTCTCTCAATTTTCTGGGTACAATATGGGACGAGAGAGGGGATGAGGAAGTCGCTTGTTATAGGTGGTTTTCTGGGCTGTTCAGGAATCTTACAGATATAAAGCTTACTGCAGTTCTAGTTAATTCCTACAGCTCATGAACTTTCCTTGCAAGCAGTGTTGGTTCTTATAGCCTTTTTATTTTTAGAACTAGTCAGTCCACCTTGCTACAACAGAGATTTGGGTCCCCTTTTTTTGGTTGACATAAAATCCTTGGCATGTCAAATACTCTGCATCTCTCCAGGAAAGCCAACACACTAACTGTCATGGAGAAGCAATCAGTCGAAAGCATTAGGATGTCTCGAGTGGCTCCACAGCCCAACATTAAGCAGACTGAAATCTGTTTAGGTCTTAAAAATTAGTTGAAATTGGACTCATTCACACCCAGAAGAGCATCTGTTCTCAAGGATGCAGCTGCTACACTTTCAATGGCAACTTACAGTGACTTCTTTAATTGATTCATATGAGGATGTCCTTGTACATCTGCAATATTATCTAAAATTGTTACAATATTAGCTTAGGCTGCTATCAGCTGTCAAGAAAGTGATAAACTGAAAAAGGAGAGATAGTTATCATGGCAGGAAAAGAAAGGTTAACCCCGTAAATTCAAATATTATAGAGGCTAGAAAAAGACTGAAGAGTGGTCTCAGGAGACTTCTCATTGGGAACATTTTAGCAGATCGAATTTTGGTAGAGTAATTATTTCTGAATCCTATTCTTATGTGTACAGAGATGACAGCCGCTACATAATGATCTCTGCTCTCACCTGAGATCAAATTACTTAATTTCCAATCTTCAGTTTTCCTATTTAGAAAATTGTGGCAATTAGATCTTCCTAGTTCTGAGAGTAATATGTTATTAGGCCTTGTAAATAATTTTGAGATCCTTTGATAGTGTTATCAGGCTGAACAGTTTGGAAAAATAAAAATAGGAATGATGACAAGGTGTGTGAGCTTACAGAGTTAGTGGGAAAGGTGATGGCAGTCCCTCCATCTAACTTCCGACCTGTCTTCAAACGCCTATGTCACGTGCTACCACTGAGCCAAGCACTGACCATAGATTTTAAACTGTCAACCATTCACAGCTCCAAGTTAGACTCCAATGCAGCTAGCTCTACCCCTGCTTTTATAATCTCTGTATCACTATCCATACTTTTTATCCAGACCCTTGAAATACTCGCTTATCTTCCTCTACTCCCATGCTTTGGGCACTGAAGGGATTTTATAACTGTTAAGCGATCTGCTTATTTACAAAGCTTCTTAGACTCTGAAACATACCAGGGATCTTCACTGAATCAGGTATCTCTTATTCTATTACCTTCAACTTCATTTTTTTTTAAAAAAATTGATTCTAATTATTCTAAATGGAAATTTCTCAGCAATATTTTTTATGCATGCGTTTACATGTGTATGCAGGTATGGAAGTTGGAGGATGACCTTGGGTGTCTTCTTCAGGAACACTGACTACCACGGGGCCTCTCATTGGCTGGGAGCTCACTGATTAAGCTAGACTGCTTGGCCAGTGAGCCCCAGGGCTCCTTCTGGTTCCTTCCCTGCAGAACTGGGTTGCCCAACATTTTCATGTTGTTTCTGGGGACTGAATTCTGTCTTTCGTGCTTGTGAGGTAAGCATTTTACAGACTACCGGTTACTCTTTTATAATATACACAATTTCCACATCTAGCTATACTTAGGGGTACTTTACTCATAGACCTCAGGTTCTGCCACCATCACTAATTCATTTATCTGCAATAATATAATCATTTACTTCTTTCTTTCTGTTTTTAAAATAGCGTCTTGTTAAGTACCACTAGGTGGCTGGCGTTCACTGTGTAGACCAGGCTGAGCTCACTGGGCAGTAGTAATCTCCCTGCCCTGTCTCCTGAGTGCCTGGATTACCGGCATGCCCCACAGTTCCTCACTCATTTTGTTCATTTATTTAGCTGTTCTTTCCTAAACTTCCAAATCATTTTCTTCCTAATGTTTTCTAGAATACCTTTTCTTCAAGGGTGCTTTTTGAGGCAGGGTCAAAGTCTCATCTTTGAACTTGGTCCTTGGTATAGAGCTGAAGATGGCCTTGAACTGATCTCCCTGCTTCCACATACTAGGTTAATAGACGTGCACCACCACACTAGGCTCTAATAACCGAGTTTTGAGTTCCTCTGTTAGGATTCTAAATAAGGCAGAGAGCTAAGACATATGTTGGTCCTCTTCATTTTATTTTCTGTACAAAAGACAAGGCTCGTTTTCTGCAATTAATAACGAGCAACTAGGTTTAAACTAGCAAAGTCAATTGATTCTGAAACCCATGTGGGAGCTGACGTGTTGTGTTCTTTAACCAGCAAAATTCTGACTTCAAAAGGATAAGAACATATCCCTGCTGCTCAGATTATCTTGCACACATGGACAAGCTTATCAGTAAGTTCTAGAAATACACTTCTCCTTTGAGACTGTTAGTCAATACGCAGGCCAACTTCTAGCCTTTTCATTGCTTTGAATATCAAATGTCTCCTACAGACTTCTGTTTGGAATGCTTGGTCTCCAGACAGTGGTGCTGTGTGGGGACTGAGGATCCTCTGTAACTATGAGTCCAAATAGATCTTCCCCCCAATAAGCTGCTTCTCTCGGGTATTTTATTACATCAACACAAAGGTCACTGCAGATGTGTGTTCTCTTTGGTCCACACTCATGGGAGAACTAGGGCATTCTTAACTGGGAGAAGAGATTCTTAAAACAAAAAAAGAAACAAAAACAAAAACAGAAACAAAAAAAATAGATTAAGACTGAAAAGAGGATATTAGCCCAGAAACTTAGAATACCCAAGATACAAGATAAACTTTGCAAAACACATGAAACTCAAGAAGAACGAAGACAAAAGTGTGGACACTTTGCTCCTTCTTTGAATTGGGAACAAGACACCCATGGAAGGAGTTAACCCAAGATACAAGATACAATTTGCAAAACACATGAAACTCAAGAAGAATGAAGACGAAAGTGTAGACACTTTGCTCCTTCTTAGAATTGGGAACAATCACCCATGGAAGGAGTTACAGAGACAAAGATTGGAGCTGAGATGAAAGGATGGACCATCTAGAGACTGCCATACCTGGGGATCCATCCCATAATCAGCCTCCAAACGCTGACACCATTGCACACACTAGCAAGATTTTGCTGAAAGGACCCTGATATAGCTGTCTCTTGTGAGACTATGCTGGGGCCTAGGAAACACATAAGTGGATGCTCCCAGTCAGCTATTGGATGGATTACAGGGCCTCCAATGGAGGAGCTAGAGAAAGTACCCAAGGAGCTAAAGGGATCTGCAACCCTATAGGTGGAACAACAATATGAACTAACCAGTTCCCCCGGAGCTCATGTCTCTAGCTGCATATGTATCAGAAGATGGCCTAGTCGGCCATCACTGGAAAGAGAGGCCCCTTGGTCTTGCAAACTTTATATGCCCCACTACAGGGGAACGCCAGGGCCAAGAAGTGGGAGTGGGAGGGGGGGAGGGGAGTGGGGGGGTACTTTTGGGGTAGCATTGGAAATGTAAATGAAGAAAATATCTAATTAAAAAAATAATGAAAAAAAAGAAATGTAAATAAAGAAAATAGCAAATAAAAAAAAAAAGATTGAAGAAAAATAGAAGTTCATTCCCAGGAAGGAAAAAAGAAACAAGGATGTGGGAGCCTGGGGGAAGGTTCATTCTTTTTCTGTTTTCCTATAATGCAGTCGCTCAGTTGATGACAGACTTGTGTTATAGAGAGGGACTCTGACTCCGAGTGGGCATAGGAGGCAGAGATCTTCCTTTCCTATGTCCTATTTGCTGTTTAAATAAGCAAGCCTACCTCTATTCTTAGACCAGGGACATGGTAACTTCTAAGTGCTTCTCGGAATGTTTCTTTTGAGAAGCCATGTATTACTTTATAGAAATAACTGTTGGGTGAAGAACATAGGCCTGTCCTACTCCCTGCGTAAGCTTAACATTTCAGATGTCCAAAATGTTTATTTGAGGACCTATTATTATAAACCCCTCCTAATATCAAAGACCAAAACCTTCAAACTCCAAAAAAAACCTCACAGTTTTAAGGATATAGAGTATGGTTTTCATCTGATACCGTACTCTTTTGCTAAAGGAATATAACTTATTCTTTCAAGTTTTATTGCTTCTAGAACAAAATTTTTGAAGATTTATCTTGTTTTATGTGTGTGAATGTTTTGCCTCACTTATGTGTGTACCACTCTGTGCCTGCAGAGGTCAGAGGAGGGCATCGGATCCCTCAGAACTGGAGTGAAGAAGACTTGTTAACCATCATGTGAGGACTCTGGGCTTAACTCAGGTCCTCTGCAGTAAAAGCATGTGGTCTTAGCCACTGAGCCATCTCTCCCAGAACAAACTACTACTACTACTTCTTCTTCTTCTTCTTCTTCTTCTTCTTCTTCTTCTTCTTCTTCTTCTTCTTCTTCTTCTTCTTCTTCTTCTTCTTCTTCTTCTTCTTCCTCCTTCCTCCTTCCTCCTTCCTCCTTCCTCCTTCTCCTTCTCCTTCTTCTTCTTCCTCAAACTCAGAAATCTGCCTGCCTCTGCCTCCCGAGTGCTGGGATTAAAGGCGTGTGCCACCACACCCGGCTCAGAACAAACTTCTTAACAACTGCATCTTAGTTTCCTTTTCTCACTGTGATAAAATATCTTACGGAAAGCTACTCAGAGTAGACACAGGGGTTTGTTGGCTCACAATTCCAGCCTTTCACTGCAGGGCAGTCAAGGCAACAGGAACTTGAAGCACAGCACATCCACAGGCAAGTGCAATGGATTACGCACGCACGCTGGTGTTCAGCTCCCCTTTGCTACTCTTGTGCAGTCAGGAAGCCTGCCTAGGTAGGGTATGGTGCTACCCACAATGAGTAGGTCTCCACAGGACAATTAATGCAATCAAGAGAATCCTACAAAGACTCCTTTGATTTGAGGTTGTGACAAACTGACGAATTAATACTAATCGTCACAAATTCTAAGCTTTCTTTTCCTTACAGACAGGACCTTGGCGGTTGCTGTGTGGACCACAGGAAGGAAAGCAGCATCTAGAACTTACCAGGAAGCTAGAGGTGTGCACTGGAGATCTCCCCTGTGTCTCTCCAGTGCACTTGACCTAGTTCATTTAGTACTTTGACTACCTGCAATATCCCTCGGAAAGAATTAGATATGCGACAACGTATCTTCTTGGCACAATTCACAGGATATAGCTCCTGCTTACATCCAGCAGAGCACCAACAATACTTGCTGAATTTAACCTTCAAGTTAAGGACAAACCAAAGAGTTTTATATCTACTAAAAACCAAACCAAACCAATCAACCAACCACCACCATCAACAATACCCCAAACCAAAACAAAACACCCACTACCAACAAAACCAAACCAAAACCAAACCAAAAAACAAAAAACAAAAAATTAAACTATCTTTACAATGCTTTTAACCTTACATCTTCCTAACATTTCATTGGTTTGGCTCATCGTTCTGTTTCAGGGAAGAAAACTGAAGTCCAGGAGTATGAACATCTGAATGAAGAACGAGCTACACACAAAGAACAAAGGGGGCCCACATGTGGCCTTCAGAAGAGTAAAACAAAAATAAGAGCCAAGTTAAAATGGATCGTTGTTCCCCTAGGCTACCATGGGATGAGGTCCACTTTGTGCCCACATTACACACTGCACACAGCAGGGCTCTGTGGAGAGGTGGTTGTATTCAATACTCATAAAATACTGCTTGATGGTTACAAGTCTGAACAAGCTCTAGGTCCTGGAGCAGTTAGCTTGAGGGTTCTATCTGCATACAGTGTAAACCAGTGTGGACACATGACGTTTGTAGCATGTGATTGATGGTGCAGACCTCAGCCTCTTTCGCCCTTGGGTAAAACATTAAGATTGATTTTCCCCCTTTATTCTATAAAGGGGAATAATAATCTTCCTGAAGGCTTGGCTGGAAAAAAAAAAAAAAGAAAAAAGAAAGAAAGAAAGAAACCAAGGAAACCTCATCATCTACTAGGAAGGCATGCGGTGTGGCCAATTTTGTTCCTTCCAGATATGAAATTGAACGGGATGGGCAGCCATAGACCAGCTCTGGTCCTGCCGAATGCACAACCGCAGAGCTGAGTTAAGTCCATGACTGCATAAAACCCCAAATCACCGAGGCCTTAAAATGTTAGGAGAAAAGACAGAGGTTTAAGTTTTAAGATATTTTTTGAGGCAAAGATATTAAATAGCAGAGAGAAAGATTTTTTCTTTATTTAAGGAGGGTTCCATTTTTGGAGATGGGGGATGAAAGAGTTTATTTCAGTTTACAACTCTCAAGTCAAACACCATCACTGAGGGAAGTCAGGACAGGAACCTGAAGGCAGGAGCTGATGCAGAGGCCATGGAAGGGTGCTGCTTACTGGCTTGTTTCTCTTGGCTTGCTCAGGACTTAGAACCAGGATTACCAGCACAGGGCTGACACATCTGCCGTGGGCTGGGCCTTCACATATTAATCATTAAGTAAGAAAATGCCCCACAAGTTGCTATGCTATTATTACATAGACATTTCCTCTATATTGGAATTATTCTCCTTTTCTCCTTTTGTTGAAATCTTTCTCACATTAATATACCCTGATTATTGTCTCCCTCCCTCTATTCCTCCTGGTTCTTTCCAACCCCGCCCCTCTTACCCAGACCTACCTACTTTCTGTCTCTCATTAGAAAACAGGCTTCTAAGTGATACTAAAATATATGATAAAACAACAATAACAAATATACCAGAATAGGACAAGACAAACAAACACACACATATATACATACAGACAGACAAACAAATGTAAAAGAGCCCAGGAAAAGGTCCATGAAACAAATACAGATACAGAGACCAACTCATTCCCATACTCAGGTATCCCACAAAAACACTATGTTTAGAAGCATCATATATACACAAAAGACTTGCTGGGCAAAGGGGGAGGGAGGGAGAGGGAGGGGAGGAGACAGGAAGAGTGGGAGGGAGGGAGGAAAACAGAGATGGAGGGAGAATGTGTACGTAAATATATCTCATTCATATATATTCACAACAACAAAAGCCTGACCTAGCATGACACGATGAGAAGACAGGATCCTCCAGCGCTGCTGTTGCGCTTGTTTTCTGTTGGCCATCAACTGCTGGGCATGCAGACTGAACTTAAGAGTACTTTGTTTCCCTAGTGAGACATACTTGGAGAAAACGAAATTTTCATTTGCAAGTGGTTTTCAACTGGAGATGGCTTCTGGATTAGGGTTGTGGGCCTTGTGTCCACTTCTTTTAGCTCTAGGACCCCATGTGGTACAGACCCATGCGGGCCCTGTGCATGCTGCCTCAGCCTCTGTGGGTTCATGTGTGTGTCAGGCCTGCTGTTTGTAGAAGGCCTTGTTTCTTGGTGTCCTCCATCCCTTCAGCTCTTTTTACATTCTTTCTGTCTCCTCTTCTACAGAGTTCCCTGAGCCCTGAAGAGAAAAATTTGATCAAGACATCCCATTTTGGGCTGGTGTTCCAAGGTCTGTCTGTCTGTCTTTCTGTCTTTCTGAATAATGTCTACTTTTGGTTCTCTGTATTTGTTTCTCTCTGCTGCAGGCAGAAGTGTCTCTGATTATGGCTGAACAAGGCACTGATATATGAGCATAGCAGAACTTCATTAGAAGTCATTTTATTGCTACTCTAAAAAATGTATATTTCTTTTTAAGGACAGGTCCCTGGGCCATCTAGTCTCAGATTCTTGGTCAGCCGAGCAGTGGGTATGTGAGTGGGGCCTTAAGCACATCACACATTGGTTGGTCACTCCAACAAGCTTTGTGCCACCATTGCACTAGCATACTTGCAGGCAGGGCACCACTGTATACCAAACGATAAAACATATTTCTTAAAGCTTATCACCTACAAATATTCCTAAGAGCCTTAGGGCATGATTAATTCACTGTACAAATGAGAACATTAGGCTCATTTGCAAGTGGCGAAACAGAAAACAACAGTATGTTTCCCTAATACACAGCCCAGCTGACAAACACCACAAATGGGAACAGAATGAAGTGAGAGGTTTCATAGCCAATGGTGGATCCTCCTCCCTGAACGCTTTACAGTTTGCCTTGTCCGTGGGATTCCTTCCAGGAGGCTGCACCACTCATAAATTGGGCTTGAAATAGGAAATACTCATTATTTTCATGATTGGCAGTAGGGAAAATCTCATTTTTATCTTTTTGTCCTCAGTTAATAATGTGGTTCCTGGAACAATAAGCACATTGAATGCACAATGTCCTCAGAAAGACCTGAGTTCAAATTCTCACTGTCTCATATTGTATTTGATCATCTTTTTCATAGGAGATTCTTCATCTGTAAGAAAAGGATTATCATTATCCTCACAGGATTCTGATGGTTAAATAAAATTCATAAAAGACTGGAACTGTTTAATGTACAGCACTTAGTCATGACCATTAGTATTCCTGTCACTAATACTACAGTTTTCTTAGTGAAGGCATGTTGGACTGATAGGTACTCTCCAGAGTTATGCACACACTGGAAGGAACATCCGGCCAGCTTGGCACTTTATGCTAAAATTGGAGATTGACTATGACTGCAGGGAACAGCTAGCAGAAGCCTAGAAACTTGGTCCTCAGATGCCTTCCTACCATTAGGATAATGTGCAGATGCCTGCTTTACTGAAGATAGAGTTGTCCCTGCCATCAGACACATAGATGTCACTGTGGCTAGCTATATACATGCCAGAGGCTTCTCTGCTGCACCAGAGGTCAGGAATGCAGAGAAAATTAACCTGCTGATACAGAGCAGAGCTTGCAGGCCTTAATCTTGCTGTTATCTCTCTTTAGTGAGGACAAGTGTGGCTACAACTTTAGCAAAGATTACAGCTGCATCCTTCCCTTCAACCTCCCATGTGTCAGATGTGCTAGCCATGCACATATGAAATAATGGCTTCTAAAAGTTAATACTGTATGAACACACTTCTGTCTTCATACATTAGTAACACATGGATATTGTTCACCTATTCATTCTCCTATCATCCCTAGAGTAATGCAGTCCCTGTACGTTTCCACAATCAATATTATTACAAGGTATTCTCAAGGGGCCAGAGGAGAATCCACTTAGTGCTTAAGTGATTGTTCTCCAGAAGGACCCAGGTTTAATGTCCAGCATCTATATGGTTGCTCACAACCATGCTCAACTCCAGTTCTAGGGGATATGATGCCCTCCGCTGGCCTCCACAGGCACTAGGCGTACAAGTAGTGCAGAAATATACACACAGGCAAAACACTCAAACTTATAAATCTTTTTCATTTGTTTTTTGTTTTGTTTTATTTCTGTTTTTTGAGACAGAGTTTCTCTGTGTAATACGAGTTATCCTGGAACTCACTCTGTAGACCAGACTGGCCTAGAACTCAGAGATTTACCTGCCTCGGCTTCCCAAGTGCTGGGATTAAACATGTGTACCACCACTGTTTGGCAAAAAGAAGTAAGTATTAAAAAAAGATATTATCTCAAATCTAAGTAATTTTGTCAACCAATATGAGTGGTTTTCCTTTTCCTTTGTTTCTGCTTCCTCTTCCTCCTCCTCCCTTTCTCCCTTCCTCCCTCTCTCCCTTTCCTCCCCCCTCTCTTTCTTCAGACAGGTTGTCTCTATGTAGCAGCCCTAGCTGTCTAGAGCTCACTATCTTGGCCAGGCAGATCTTGAATCCACAAAGACACTCGTGATTCTGCCTCCCGAGTACTGGGATTAAAGGCATGTACCACTATACTTTGTATATGTGAATGTTCTTATATTCAGCTATAAACAAAGTTTTGGGGGGGCAGTATTTTCTGGAGTGTCCCAGAAAGCACTGGTTAAATTCTGCAATGATCTTGGACAAAACAGTTAAGGTTGTGAATGCTGGTAATGGGTTTTTTCAGTCATTATAAAGATTCAGTGAGATTTAAAAACACAGAAGTGGGCTGGAGAGATGGCTCAGTGGTTAAGCACACTGACTACTCTACCAGAGGTCCTGAGTTCAATTCCCAGCAACCACATGGTGGCTTACAACCATCTGTAATGAAATCCGATGCCCTCTTCTGGTGTGTTTGAAGGCAGTGACAGTGTACTCACATGTATAAAATATAAAATAAATAATTCTTTTTAAAAAAACACAGAAGCACTTAAAACAATGAAAAGTGCACTAGTAAATGCTCAGAAAATATAAGTTATTGCTGTTAAGTCTCCTTCTAGGTACCCCAAGAGACAGAAACTCCTCGACTCATCTCTATTAAAGCCTCCGAGGGCTGGGGGTTTAGTTGTTCATAAGGGGGGGTCAGATAAAGGTGGTACAGAGATATCGTAAGGCATTGGTACTGGATAAAACCACGACATTTTCAAGTTAATTACAAAACTATGAGAACAGTGTAGAATTCTAGATGTGTTCAAGTCAACAAAGACACAGAGGGAGAAGGGGACTGCCAGGGGCAGAGCTGAGTCGTCTTTCCATCTATAAGAAGGGAGGGCAACGTCCCTGGAACTGCCAAGTCAGCAGGAGAGAAGGGATTCGCAGTAAGTATCGGGCTCATGGGTTGAGGGCAGGCAAGGAATGGCACTTGATGGCATCCTAGGAGGAGACAGATTACCTGCTTCTCATTTCATTTTGAAGAATAACAACCCCGAGGAAAGTAGTTCCCTACATAAAAGACAGAATGTCTGCCTTACTCATCAGGAGCCAGCAGGAGGTCATGTGGATATTTATATTATGAACCAGTATTTATTTCATGACCATGGTTACTTCTCTTCTGCTAGAATGACACTGAGGAGATGGGGCAAAGCATGGATGGACTCTGTGGTACAGGTAAGGGGGCACCACACGTGAATCTGAATAGCCATCATTGACATCTGGTCAATGTTAACCTTGAAATGGCAGAAATTGTGTTAGTTTTCAACCAAAGGGAGAGAAATTGGGTTGTAAGTTATCTAATATGCACATAAAGACAATGATAAGTCATGTATTCTTTTAAGGTTTAGAAAGAGCTAAATGAAGCTAATGTGGAGAGGCTTTTTTGTATACTCAGTCACAGGAGTCTTGCTCTCTGTGTATGTGTGTGTGCACACACGTGTGTGTGCATGCACCTGGAGGTCAAAAGTCAATGTCAAATGTCTCTTCTGATCACTTCTCCCTTTAACTTTTGACAGTCTCTCACTGAACCTGACACTCACCATTTGGCTAGCCAAGTTGGCCAGAGAGCTCCAGAGACCCACTTGTCTCTGCTGTACCTCTCTCCTCATCACACACGTGTCCAGCATTATTTGTTTTTATGTGGGTGCTGGGGAACCTAAAATCAGGTCCCCATGCTTGTGTGACAAGTACTTTAAGGACTGAGTTATCTTTCCAGCTCCAAGTCCAGCTATGATTTTAATTGTTTTGTTGGAAGCATGCCTCCCACCACATTACCCTAGACTGGAAGTGAAGTGGGGGAATCCCCTCGCATATTTGTCTGCTGACAACCTCGCATGTTCCCCAGCTGCTCCTGTGGAAGCATGGGGGCATTTTTCAACCTCTTGCCAGTAGGGCTTGGGATTTGGGTTCTGCCACTGAAACTGCTACCCAAAGATGCGTAAGGCATAAAGGAAAGGAAAGCTTCGCTCTCTCCTTGCAGGGCTATCAGGAGGTGCTTTGGCAGCTGGCAGAGAAGAAGCCTGCAGCAGCTCCCACTGTACACAGCTGCTTCCTCCATCTAGGTAGGAGGAACCCTGGGTTGCATTTCCTGATTTCCTGAAAGATGACATCTACTATCCTGGCTTTTTGCTTCCTTCCAACTGTTTTCTAAGCTCTCTCAGCACTTTTTAAAACATCTAATTTTTTTCTGGCTTGAAATAGCTAAACTGCTTTCTGTGTTTTTCACTGTGCCTTGATGAATGAAGATAACCTTCTACTTGTGAGATATTTATGAATGGCAAAATTTGGAACAGGAAAGAGTGGGATGAAGGGTCACTAAGAACTTCTGGTTTGGCAATGATAGTCAAGTACTTGCTGAGCACATACAAAGTCATGGGTTTTGTGTGCAGTATCACATAAGGAAGGCATGGTGGCATACACCTATAATTCCAGCACTTGGGACACTGGAGCGGGAAGATCAAAAGTTAAGGTTATCTTTGGCTACATGGTAAGTTTAAGGCCAGCTTGGGATATATGAAAACAAAAAAGTATTTCTAAGCCATGGACCTTGAAAAAGATGACTCTGGTCATAAGCAAGCAGGTTTCTACTGCACTTTCTGTGTTGTTATCCAAAGTGAGGGCGAAAGACGATCATTTAAGTTAGGCACAAGTGTCACAGGCTGATGGGGAGAGGCAGAACATAAATATTGGTTGGATATAAGGGATCTGTTTTCTTCTTTTCCTTTATTGTTTTAATTACACCATCTTCTTTTTGTACATTGTTTCACCTACATGAACCTTACCTTTTTGGTATCTATTTAACACTCACAAATTATGAGTTGTTCTTATTATCAATAATACTTTGTAGCGTTTCTTTGGAAAAGAGATTCAGCCTTCTTTACAGAAAAGTAAACTTCTGTTTTCTAGTTTTATAGAAGACTGTGCCCAAAGTTTCTCTACTATTCCCAAATATACACCAGTTGCAGATATAGCTTTGACAGACAGCTAGGTTGATACCATATGGGGACTGTGAATACTGACATCAGCACGGACGTGGACAGGTGCAGCTTTAATATGCTGACTTCCTTGCTTCTGGATCTGTGCCCAGAAGTGAGGTGCTGCATCAAATAAGTGAGCTATCTAGTTTTTAGATTTCGGAGGAAGCATTATACTAGCTGAACTGATGAAGACATATCTCTGTCTCTCCCATTCTCCACCCACTCAGGGTTTATTCAGTTATAAGACAAGATGTCCTATCCTCTGAGGCAAAACAAATGGAACTGAAGGATGTTATGTTAAGTGAAATAAGCCAGACACAGAAAGGTTTTCTCTCATACATGGAAACTAAAAAGGCCAATGTGAACATCAAATAGTAATTAGAGGTGGGAAGGGGGCTGAAGGGCTAGCGGGAGGCTGGACTGAGGCATCAAGTGCTCATGTCACAGGGAAGTGACAATGGTTCACTACGGTCTATTTTGTGTTTTATGAAGACCTGGAAGAGGCCAAAGAGAAGCACCAAATAGAAATAAAGGAGGTGGAACATGACCGTTGCCCTGGCTGGACCTATGTGCTCGCAGATGCCTGTTACAGTGTCTCACAGTACCCTACACATGCCTATGAGTACTCTATGCCAATCCCCAAAGATGCAGACCTCAACTAAACATACTTCAGGAATACCTTCATGGAGCTGCTTGTAATGGATCTGTAAAGGTTTCCATGCAACATTGAATGTCCTTGAGGACACAAGGGATGCTGCAACTTCTGGTCCATGGCTTATAAACCAACCTTACATACCTACTGGGTTAAACACTTGGCATTAAGGATGAATCACAGAGGCAGACAAGCTTAGCTGTGTTTACTCATCAGAAAACTCACCTTTAAACAATGAATACTAGGTGAGGTTCCCTTCCAAGACACTTGGAACCAGAAATGTTTTTTTTTTTTTTTTAATTTCAGATTTTTAAGGATCCTTGAACATTTGTTTAGATTTTACTGACTTGACAGCCTTCTGAAAAATTTGAAATGCTCCAAAACTATAGGCCTGGATTCAGCTCCTGTTCCTTCCTTGTTGTCCTTATAAGTCCCTGGTAAGTTCCACCTGGGTCTTCAGTGTTGTGGGCAGCTGTGACACTGCTCTCTCTTTCTGAAGCATGCTGGCTCCGTTTACCATCACCAGCTCTTCTGCATTTAGCATACCGAGTGCAGGGGTCATGATCTAACTGTACTCAAGGGAGTTCATAGTTTTCAGAATCTTTTTGTCATTGTGCTGAGAACAAGAATATCTGCTATAAGCTAGTAATGTGATATCTTTTACAAAATCTACAATTTTCAACTTTACCAAATTTCCTTAATACTCTTAAATCCATTTGAGGTCACTTTTAAAGAAGTAAGGTGACATTGAATACATCCCTCAGAAATGTTTCTCCTTTTCTACAGACGACAGAACAAAAGAAAAGTGGTTTTCTGTCTATTAGTAGCACATGCTGTGGCCTCACCATCTCCTGCTCCATGTCTGAAGGCAGCCACACACTGCAGCTTCCTGTCCTCAGCAGACAAGATGGCTGTTGGTTATTCTGAGCTTTTGCTTCCCTGGCACTGCACCTCTGGTTCACACTGTGTGTGCATGCTCTGCACTCATCTATGGGAACACATCTTTTTCTGTCAGGCTTTAATCAAAATTTTCTATTTGTTCCCATGAGAGCTTTTTCCTAGGTAATACCTACATGGTGTGTTATTTAACATATGGACTGCGAGGAACAAGAAATAGGACCGAATTCTGCTAGTAGCTCTCAATATTTCAATGGCTGTGTGCCCCAGCTAAATGATCTCACTCCTCAGTGCCACAATCCTCTGTATTTAAAAACAATGATAATTGCAGAATCTGGGCAATGAGTTCTTATGGAGATAACACATACAGGGTACGTCCATGTGCACAGATGGATATATTAGAACACTTTCTGTTGCTAGGAATATTTTTTAAAAAAAGTATGGCTATCCCATGCTATACTCAGCTACTCTCTGCCCTGGTGGTCTCGCCACCTCTAGGCCAGCCCCTGGCAGTGGTCTTCCCAGATCTGGTTCGCCTGCCTCAGAACTACTTCTTCCTTCTCAGCCATCTACCCCCTGCAGCTAGTGGTCACAAATTCCCTTAATCCAGGAAATCAAAACTCTAGAAGCTTATAATTAATCAGTCAGATTTATATATCAATACATTCTCAAATCACAAGATGCCCACACAATAATTTCATTCAATTGATAATGATACAAGCTGCCCACCTAGATTAGACAAGTTATCCCAATTATTCTATCCTTTTATGATATTCATAGCTACCTGTGGCTATTTAAAGCCATGGGGAATCTGGATCTTCTTCCTCTCCCTCCTTTCTCCCCCCCCCCCCACCTCCTTGTCCTCTCCCTGTCTCTGTCTCTGAAACTCTTAGCTCCGCCTCCCCTCTCCCTGTCCAATCACAGGCTTCTTGTTATATTAATATTTAAATTAATTGGGGGAAGATTCTGCTACAATTTTCTATCATAATGTATTAGCTATTGCCATTTGATCATTCCTAACTTGAATGTTTGAAATCTGAATTGCTAGACAGTTCTATACCTTTCCTAAGGTAAGTACAGTAACAACTCAGGGTGCCCTGTAAGTCCTGTAAAACATTACCTTCAAGCTATGTGTATATGGTGTACAGAAAATAATAAAATCTGTGCGTAGATTTGGGCGTCATTGTCTGGGTACTGTATATGCAAATATTGCAATAGCTGAAAAAAATCTGAAGAAAGCCAAAATTCCAAAATGATTCTGCTTTCAAGCACGTGTCTTCTAAAATTTACTTAGCATCTTCCCATCCCTCTCATCCTCCCTCTCCCTTCTTTTCCTCTTTTATGTGTTTGGGAATGAACCAGGGCCTCAAGCATGCTAGGCAAGCACCCGTCACTGAACTGGTACCTTGTGTCCTGCCATTGCTCAGTCCTTTATGCTTCAGATTTGACGTGGACTCACTCACCTCTCATCATGAATTAGAATTATTCCACACGAGCTATCGGGATTCATTCTATAGATCTCTTCTACCAACACCAAAATCTGTGGCGTTCTGTCCGTTAAATAAATTGGTGTTCTGTTTGTGCTGGGCTCATCCTTCCATACAGTTCATATCATTTCTACATTATCTACGTTTCTTGATACAATGTAAGTCCTCTGCAAAATAGTTACTATGCCTTATTTTTAAGGAAATAATGGCAATGAGAACTGTCTATACGTGTTCAGTGCAGCTTTGTTTTTTAAATTTTTCATTGATTCTTTGAGAATTTCACATCATGCACCACAACCCCACCCATCTCCCTGTCCCTCTGTTTTTTTCTTGAATGCTTTTGGTCTGAGATGGTTTGATATGCAAGGAAACGAAAGGCTAATTGTTTTGTTTTAGTAGCACAAAGCAGTGACAGTTTTCACTATTTTCTCCATTGATGCATCAGTTCTGGCTCTTTGTTTATATGATGCATCTGCAGTTCATTGTGTAGCAGTCTTACCTTTCCTTATGTCTTAAGTCTTCCAGGAGCCCGAGCCTGACCTTTGCTCACCTCTTTAGCCTCATTGTTTGTAAGTCCCCTATGTGAATACATGGAATACTCTGAACACGCTTTCTTCATAGCCTTCTCTTAATTTTACTTGATTTCTGCATTTTAATATAACTTTCTATTACCTCTTAATATGGCTAATTGCTATTTATATGTCAAGATGTAAATCAGAGGCCATCTTTTTCAGAAAGGCTTGCCTGACATGTACATTCCTCTAAAGAGCCATACTTCATATATCTCCATCAACATGGTGAGCTCACTTCGTATTTGGCAAACATTATAACACAACTACATTCCTGTTGTCTTTCCATGATTTACTAGCCATATGAGCAAAGACTGGGTCTACATCCTAGCACATGGGTAGTATTGCTGCTATAATTCACTAACACATACATTTCTACAAAAAGAATTCTCTTCCCTGATGGCTCCATAAGATAGTGCCTCACCACTTCTCCTGGGTGAGTTCCAGGGAACACACAATTTATGAGTCCTTATCTATGCGTGTGACCCTTGTGATTGTCAAGCTGACTGACTACATGTCCATCTCTTTGCTCAGCTGTGATGCCTACTGGAGAGCTAGACATGGAAATAGCTAGCACAGCCAGAAGAGCACAACAGAGGAGACAGGAACAGCCAAAGGAGGAAAGCCAAATTCCTCCCTCCAAGTAACACCTTACACCACAGAGCTACAAAAAAAAAACCCCAGCTATACAGGGAACATCTTCAAGTTTTTGCACTTTTAGTGTTTATCTAAGAGGTGCTTATTTAAGTATAAAAGTGTAGGCAGCATCTCTCTAAAATACAGACTACCACATTACATTTCCAAATGTGCTTATCTCTGGGAAACAACGATATCACCTCAAAAATAGAAATCATAAACACAGTTGATAGACCAAATGTCTACAGTGAGGAGTGCACAGAGCTTCCCTGGAAAGCACAGAGCCAGAGAAGGGAGAACACCAAGCCAGACAAGCTCTCATTTCCAGCACTGTGGCCGTCAGATCACAGGCACCTTTCCTGCTTTCAGGTTTATCATCTGTAATATGGAATTAAAAGAACTAGTTTTAAATTAGCTCAGCAGCTCTAGGAATCAGCCTGTGTATGACTACTATAATGTGCAAATGTGCAGGGCTAGGGAGGTTTGGCTAGGATGCACCAGGAAGTCAAGGAGAAAGAGGAGAGAATTAGAAATAGGCCTGTTACTTCATGGCTTCCTTGGCACCCCTGCATTGTTGGTTTTGAGGAAGGAAGCAGGAATGCCCAGTGAAGCTCAGAAAGTGATGCAAACTCATTTGAGATGAGATGTGATAAGCAGGCCTGCGCACAGTCCCATCAGCTCGGTAAACACCAAGCATGGAGCTAGTACAGACCGCCACCAGTGATAAAGGGCCAGCTAAACACTCGATTAGTTTTTCATTTTGTGAATTAATGTCCTTCATGGAGTGTGTACACTAACTGGTAATGAATTGTCTTCTTCCAGCTGCCCAGGGTACTCTTCACTGACTCTGCTAGGAGGCATAAATTTCACTTGGAAATTAGCACTTTTAAGGAGGTAATCATTCCTTTAAAAGAGGGTCATTTTCTGTTAGTCTCTGCAAACATCTTGCTTTAAGAAAATCTACTGTTTTCTTATAAACTATCTGTCTAGTCTATTTTATGAAAAGAAAAGAAAAAAAAAAGAAGCAAAATAATCCTTCATAGGAATCCATCCATCCATCCATCCATCCATCCATCCATCCATCCATCCATCCATCCATTCAAAGGTCCTAGGTAAAATGGAAATAGGAAAATTCACCCTTTTCAGGTGGTGGTGGCACTTGTCTTTAATTCCAGAACTTGGGAGGCGGGGGAAGGTAGATTTCTTGAGTTCTAGGCCCAGAGTGGGTTCAGGACAGCCTAGGCTACACAGAGAAACATTGAATAACAACCACCCACCACCACCACCACCACCACCACCACCACCACCACCACCACCACCAAACCAAACCAAATGAAACAACCCCAAGAAAATCCATCCTTAACCCCTAAAAACCCCTAACAAGTCAACTGGGTGTGGCAGTAAAAGCCCGTAATCCCCACACTCTGAGAAGAGGGAGGAGAATCTTATACTTTGAAAGCCAGCTCCATCTACAAAAAGGTTCTCAGGCAGCCAAGGCTACACAGCCAGACCCTTTCTTACAAAAGCAAACCATCAAAACCAAACCAACCGAACACCTCTGAAGGCCTATTTGTTATTTCCCCATAACAATAAAGGAAAGGCAGTCTCTTCCTGACTAAATTTACATATTACCTGCCATGGGGAGGAGGTGTCTCCATCTGCTGAGAGCCTCTCATGCCTTCTCTACCCTGAGAATTAGATGGATAAGCCCACGTCTATGACATGACAGTGTTTCAGTTTCTGGGGTCTAGCGCTCTTCCTGTATCTTAGAACTGTGCAGTTATGTTTCAATGCTCTTTTCAAACTTTAGCCAGCTTCCATTGGGCCCTTTATCTGGAAGTCATGCCTTATGATGAAGAAGCCGTCTGCTAATCATTTCAAGGTCTGCAGGGAAGACGGTTAGGAAACCAGACTCTTCTGATGGTGACCCTTTACTAAACCACTGGTGATCTTAAACCATAGAAGCACAGACACAAGAAGCTAAACTTAAAGACCAGGAGGAAAAAGGTGGTAGGTTCTTCAACTTTATCTGGCTTTAAAAAAAAAAAAAAAAAAAAAGGTAGTTGTAAGTTTACCCTAAAGACAGGGAGGCTGCTGGTCTCAGTTCTGACTGGTTCCTTTGCTGACTTTTTAAAGAGGGCTTGCGATTCATTTTCTTCCCCAAAGATTTATATATACCTATTTTCTTAAGAACTTCAAGTTCTTTCTCATATATTACCTCTTATTAGCCTTGCAGATTTTAATTAAAAAGATTTCACAGGGGCATACATACATAATAAAAACATTCTCATAAAATATATAAGACAAGTTCCTGTTTCTATACTTAACATTCTTAATATTCCTTCCTTCCATGTGAACTACCCTTTTATTCTTCTCTAGAATAGTCAGTATTTCCTAAGTTAGCTACTGAAAATAAAGAAAAAACAAACAAACCAAAAGCCTCGGCACTGATTACCTCCCACATACGTAGATAACTGCTCAGCTAGGCGGTAGACCCTGGCGTTGACAGGACTCTATTTCTGTGCCCCCATGAGTCCTTACACTGCAGCATCTCCATGAATCGCCCATGCTGTGCACAACTCTGGGCACAGAGCCGGCAGAATGACAAAGCCAAGAGAAAAGGAAGGGGCGGTGTATTTCGTGTTAGTGCCGATTTTATCTTCACCTGTCCATCCACGGGAGCTCTCAGGTCTGTCCTTTTTCCCCTGACACCATGACGCCATGCATTTAAGTAGAGGATTGTTCTTCCCACTCTGTGCTCATCCCATGGGTGCTGGTCCTCACATCTACCACGCTGTCACTTTGCCTTCACCGCTGGCCTTGCTTGTCAAAAACATCCTGGTGACGACATTTCTTTTGCCCTTGGACTCTCGCCAGTTTATAGAGAAGTTCAGTTCCTAAGGGTTCAAAATTCTGCTTTCCCTTGTGACACACACATGGTTTTTCCTTCACTATGTTACCACAGCTCTTAAGTGAAGCTGATGGCTTTGCTGTAGGTTGGTTAGCATTTCTTAGACATTCAGAATGTGCTCTGGGATATACGAATAGCACTCATCCTTTTTTCCCTTAATTCCTCAAGAGTTTCAAGTTTTTCCCTGCAGTTGCTCTCCCCTAACCCCTCACAAAAGGAAGGGCTCCACAATGACTTCCTGCCCTTGGGGAGTAAGAGGAGCCACAGATGCAGTGAGGGGTTGGCAGGGGCCATCTTGTCAACTGGAAGAGCTTTGCAAGGCAGCCATGCCCCCACCCTGCTGTGCATGCTCTGTGGGATCGGCCCCCTGCCGTGGCAGTGACTGCCACCCCTGTGCTGCAAAGGCATCCCTGTAGGCACAGCGTGTGAAAACATATTGAAATCCTCTTCTTAGCACAATGCATCTGTTCTAAGAGGCTGAATGGGAGACGCCAGGGGAACATTAACTCAGAATTTCCTAACTTGAGTGCAATTAAAATCTCAACCACAGTACAGAATTAATGTAGCCCTTTGAATTTTAAATACATATTATAATTAAATGACACCCATCTGTAGAATATGAGAGTGCATTTTTATTGAGGATTTCAAATGATATAATCTGTTTCTATGAAGCATAAATGGCTTGGTTCATGTTTCCAGAAGCCTCAAGAGCATTATATAGATGTGGTGTAAACTCGTGTGGTGACACTCACTTTTGCTCAGATGTAAATGTCTGACTTGTCGGTTACAAACTGTTTGTGTGAGATCAAGGGTGCCAGAAAATAAGAGCATGGTTTTTCAAATGTTCAGGCTGGGGTCTCCACAGATACCACTGGAGGGCTAACGGGAACAGAGGGTCACAGCAGCACCTGTCTGCTATGACTAGTGCCAGATTGGGACTGCGGTCCTCTCTGAATGAATTTAACCCAATCTATGCTGAAGTTTGCTACTGAGCCCAACTAACAGTCATGGGCTGCAAAGTTTGTTTTGACAAGAAGGAAAGCTTTAGGTACCTGTAACATTTCTCAGGAAACAGAGCTGCACTACCGAGGACAGGGTAAATATATGGCTATGCATTTAGAGTGGCCATTTATTGGTTCCTTGCTGTGATATTTCCACAGTTTGAAGAACACACAGCCAGAGATACACAGGATGCCTCTGGTTCTACTCTTGGCTGTGGCACCACCTAGCAGGGTGTCTTCAGGACATACAGTGAGATGAGAGGAAGAGTACAGTGCACTGGGCTTACCTGCTGTTTAGATCCTGCCCGTACCACTCTTGGCCTCCATTTCCTCCATGAGAAATGAGGGCACCCATCCCATCCCATGCAGGCTGCTGGAAAGTCTGAGCCAAGATGACATGGCCTGTCTCCCACTTGCTGCTGTTCAGGAAATGCCAGTCACAATGTAGTCCAAACCCTAGGCTGGGAGCAGGCTGTCCTAGGTTCCAGCTCTGGCTCTAGAACCTACTATCTCATCTCTTAGGAAAGTTGTTTTATCTTTGAACTTTACTTTTGGTTTCTGGAAAAATGGAGGTGAGAATACTCATAGCTGTGCTTCCACCTGCTCCTGTGACAAGTGTTTATGCTCTTAGCGTCTTATCTCTATGCTGCACTGGAGATCTGAGGCATGCCAGGGTTGTTATTCTCTTGAGCAGGTGCCAGAGGCCCTAGAGCAAATACACATCACTGCCTTGCCCCATCACACACCCTATGGCCTCTCCCTTCATCTTCAAAGCCAGCAGTGCAACCTCTTTCACAGTGTAGCCCACAACCCTACTCTCATCTCTCTCTATTTGTGAGGACGCTGGGTTCATGTGCATGGACTGGGATAATCTCCCTGTTTTAAGGTGAGCTCGTGAGTAATGCTAATTCCTCTCTGCCTCCCAGATTCCTAGCTTTTGGGTATTTGGGTACAGGCATCTTTGATGAGGCAATTGTTCCTTACTGTTTGGTGTACTGAGGCGGGGGGTGGGGGTGGGGGTGGGGGGTGGGGTGCAGATATCCAACCTTAGGTTCTTCCCAGATAGAACAATTCTCCTTTCAATACATCCACACATGGGATTCTGGCAGAACACTCCCGAGATATGCTAGGCTCTTCCTGGGCTAGTGGGATTTAGGCTCACCTCTCATTCTGAGGAGCTTTCTCTGTGAGGATTCTAGAATCTCTCTTTCCTAAAGCGCAACCTTGGGTTTACATGGAGTACCCATTTTCTGCAATTCTACATGAACTTATCTGTTATCTTCTCACATGCTGAACTGGTATGATTGGATATATAATTCTATATTGAGAATAATTTTTCTTATGCTCCCTAAAGGTATTTTTCTTCTATCCTCTGGCTTTCTGTGCTAATTTTATTATTGATTTTCTGTTTTGGGGTCTTTTCAGAAGGACTTATCTTTTGACAGTGTAGTACTTTCTCTTTATTTGAGGATTCTGCAACCTTGTGATGAACATGTTGGTGAGAACGTAGGTTTGTTTTTAATCTATTTAGTAGTTTAATGTGAGTTTTGTATTTTCCATTTTTGGAAGTCTCCATACATTTTTGAATGGCCTTCCTTCCTTCCTTCCTTCCTTCCATCCATCCATCTATCCTTCCCTCTTCCTCTTCTCTGTGGTCCTGTCACTCACTTGTCAAAGACTGTGCTGTTCTTCACGGTCCTTTGTCTCCTTTTTTTTCCCTGTTCTATTTTCTTAGATGTTTTATTAAGTTTTACTTTTTTTTTTAATCTTTCTAAGATTTTAATTTCACTTTCATCAAAGCTATTTTAAGGTTTCTTATGTTCTGGGTGTTTGCTATCATACTGGATGCTGATCTTGTCTCACAGATGTGATATTTTACTTACAGGTAACTAAACTTTTCTAAGCTCCTCACCTCACTTTCTGGAGAATCCCTGTCTCCTCTAGGGGACTATTTCTACTTGTTTTGGACTCCTTGCTTTATATTACACAGTCTTCATAAATAGCTACCGTCCCTGGTTGTGTGCCCATATCTTAGAGGGGCTAAGTAAAGTTCTATGTCTAGGGAGATAGAGCTGGTGGACTACAGTCATCCTTGTTGATGACTTGGCAGGCCTCTTTTTATTGTTAAAATCACCTTTTCAGGGGTGGTGAGATTTTTCAAGTGGGCAAGGGTACTTGCCACTAAACCATAATGACCTAGGTCAGAACCCACGTGGTAGAAGGACCTCCACATATGTGCCATGATACATGTATAGATGTGCACATGCAGACAAAAAAAAATCATACAATGTAAAAATAGTTTTAAAAATTAGTGCACAAAGTAACGGCTCAGATGGCACTTTCATACATGTATTTGTTTTTGTAGGGCCTCATCCTTCTGCCCACTCCTGCTGGTCCCCATCCTCCACTTGCTGAAGCTCCTCCCCATGTCACATGCATTCTGTTGCATCTTTCCCTCCTCCCTCAAGGCCTCTTTCCCTGTTCTTATGGCAGGCCTCCTTCACTGGACAACTTCTAACATTAGTGTCTTTGGCTGCTCTGCCCCTTTTGGGGGATGTTTAGATTCTCTTAGTCTCTTTCCTGAGGTTATATACTCTGATGCTAGGCCACAGGGAACAAAAGGGAACAGTCATCAGTATAAACTTTGCCTAATTTAGCTATGATATTACATTTTAGCCAATGAGTTTTTGGCTCTATCAGGTTTAGAGACTAAATCTTGAGGGTGCGTGTAGAGGCACATGTGGGCATGTTGTAGGAAAGAGGATTTATTTAGCCTGGCTTACACAATATACACTGCTTAGTGCAATGATGGCCATCTAAATGCTGAAGATGCAGAGAACATGGCAGCTGCTCAGATCACGATGCTGGATGCGTCAGCAGTCCTAATGTGGTGCTGGAGGGCTGGGGGCTCCTGAAGAGCCACTAGCATTTAGGCCCATGTTGGAAGGCTGAAGAAGGTGGGTTCTGATGCCAGTGAAAGACGTCATCATCTTCAGCAACAGGGTAGATGGACTCACTTTCTCCTCTAGAGAGTAGACATGCAGGAGTCTGATATGCTTTGAGCCAGTGTCACTCATTGAACCTGGAGCTTGCTCACTGCAAACACTGGCCAGCCAGCAAGCCTAAGGGATCCTTCTGTTTCTGCCTATACAGCACTAGGATCACAGGCTTGTACCACCATGTCTGGTTTTTTCCTTGGTTACTGAGAATTGAACTCAGGCCCTCATGTTTGCATAGCATTTTACTAACTGAATCACCCTACTGTACCTCCTGCTATTATATACAAATAATGGTACAACTAGGTGAAATGGGGGAAAATCTGAGGTATACATCTCTTAAAGACTTGCTCAAACAAGTCTTCTTGCTTTTAGCCTCCTCTTTATTTCTTCTTTCAATGTAATGAGCTTTGCCAATAGCCTGGATTTTTTATTTCTAAAGAGTTTATGGACTATTACAGATGTAATGTTCATTGAGTACACATTTGTGCCAAAGTTGGTGCTGAAGAAAAAACTGTATAAGGAAAGAGAAACCCAAGTGGAAGGTAGGAGGGAACATTGTCAATAAATAAAATCCACAAAGAAAAATAAGAAATATAGTCAAATATATTGCATCAAATGATAAAGATAAATGACTGAAGCATGGTGGGGATTTAAAGGTAATCATACTATTTATGATTGCCTATGTGAAGAGAAACTCTCCACAGAGATAAATGGATCCCTAGGAAAGGACCTTCCTATGCTATCATCGTTACTGTTAGTCTTAGTATGGGAAAAGAACAAAGTAATTGTAGAGTTTGGAAAAACCAGGAAAAGGTTCATTTGGGAAAACTCTGCAAACAGAAGCAAGGGAATGCACAGCAGGCTCTCCCTGGCAGCACTGAGTTCCATCTAAGAGACATTTGCAGACTACTTCTATCTTTCGTTTACATCATGAGCTGTTTGCTGCAGTTGGCGACATGCATACTGACTTTGTTAACATCGAGATCAACATCAATGCTAGTAAGTCACACGCAGCAGACTGAGGTTGGCCCTGACTGCTACCTGATGCCATTGGTTTGCAATTTAAGTGGATGTGAAGTGCTGGCGAGAAAAAGGAACAGTAGCCACAACGATCTGGTAACAGTGGCCTTTTTAGCAAAGCTCACATGTCTACTCCTACTCAGAAAGCAGAAAACCGAGTGGATTGCAATATGTAATTGGCCCTTAGTTAATCCTAGCTAAGTATCTACCTTTCACTATTCAATGCTTTCCAACTACACGGAGTAGATGCGCTTTTCAACCCTTCAGCAGTCCTGCTGAAGCTAGCCGATAAGACTTCTGCTGTTCCATGATGTGTGTGAAGCCTTAGTAGAGGGTTAGCATATACAGGAAACCACGGGCTAATCCATCATCCACGTAGAGGACACAAAAACCAGCTCATTAACATTTAGGAATCTTGACTTCCTAATCTCAAATCCGGAATATCCTGAACTCTTGGGACCCATATAAGAAAAATGGTAATTTAGTTTATGTTTTTCTACCAGGAATTAATTAAAGACTAAATAATATAGTTATTTAAAATTAAGGACTTGAAAGTTATTGTAGGTGTTTAAGTTAATACATATTTATTTGAAAATGTTTAATATGAATAGTGTTATTGGCCTGTTAGTGTTCAGGCCATCTGCCTCAATTTGTTCAGGGTCACTCAGATGTTTAACGGTATATGAAATTATCCTGCCTTTTAAAGTAAAATTATTTAAAAGAGGGCTAACTGGGAAAAAAAACCCTATGAACAATCCTTACACTAAGACATGCTTCACATTAACATCTAGTGGAAGGATGCATAAAAAACTTTGGCTTTAGGGAAATAGTGGAATGTTTAAAACACTTAATGTTCAAGTATATGAACACCATTGAGCAAACCACAGAGAAATACTAAAAAGAGGAGTAATTTTAATTATGCGTTTTACTCTCTATAGTCTTTACACTAGGAGAAAAAAAACCAAGTGTACTTGTATTATCAGTTCAAAAATGGAGTTTTTCTTTTAAATAAGGAAATGGGCAGAAAACATTCTCCGTGAGTCAAACTGACTACTATAAATAAGAAACATAGCTTTCCTCATTATATATTGGTGGAGTAGAACACGCATAGACCCAATTCTCAGTTTTCCTTCTAGGAAACAGTCTTTTCCTGTCCCTTAATTCTCCAGTGGCTGATGGCTGACACTGACTGACAAGATATGGCTGAAGACAGGTTGGACAAATTCTATAACATGGGCTTTGGTATCTAAGCTTCTACCTTTGCCTTTGTGGAGTTTCCCTGAGTGTTTCCTACTTTGCAGCAGCCAAAGATGAAAGACCACAGGAGAGGAGGGATCTGCTTTCCTGAGTGAGGTAGCCCCTAGCTGAACCTAGCTCTTTGAGGAGCTTTGGAGATAGAGTGGCCAGGCAGCATACTGAACTCTGGTAAATATTTACTTACAGATAAACAACAGAAAATTCGAATTCCCACACACTCCAGTGTCATTTTTTGCATGTTTTTGGCTATGCTATGCTTCATTCTCCAATGACTAAAGTGGGCAGAGAGCTTCCACGCAGGAAGGATGCTCGCTACCCTCTGCTTTCCTGTGGAAACATCTTTTCCTACCTCATGGCCTTCTATCCTCTTCTACTCACTGCAAGTTATCTTCTAACTATGCCATATTTTCTGAGACAATTCACAGAGCCAATGTGATAAACCAATTATCACTGTGACTACCAAACAATAAGGCCATCAGAAGCAAACGCAGTGTTGGGCGTGATGAAGCACACCTTTAACAGCTTCAATTCCAGCATTCAGGAGGCTGAGGCAGGAGGATCTCTGACCTAGTTAGTGAGCTCCAGGACAGCCAGTAGTGCTGTTCCTAGAGTCCTTCATAGCTGAGGGCCTTTCACTATATATCCTAATAGAAGTGATTTTGGAATTCAAATTACTAGTATGTATATATTTAGTCATTTATAATTTATGCATATTTATAATATCATGAATATAACCATTAATATAACCTAAAAAGAAATCAGTCTTAGACAAGTTAAAGATGGGACAAATGAAGTTCAAAAATATCTTTCCAATCATGAGAGCTTTAAATCACACTAGACAATAGCTCAAGGCATAAAAAAGTTAGGACAAGCAAGATTCAAATTGAGGATTTTAGATAAAAATCCATATTTCAAGTAACTTCTTTGACTCATTTAAGTTCTTGGCCAAATTTTAGATATTTGATTTGGCTGCCATTTTAGGTCAGACACACAACAAACTCACAAAAATACTTACTAGGGGTCAGGGTTGACATTTTCTCATGTTTTTTTTTTTTTTTGTTTTGTTTTGTTTTTTGTTTTTTGCTTGCTTGGATTTTTAACCAATGGTTTCCCTTTAAATAATTTTCTTGTGAAAGTGAGTTTAGTGAAAACTAGAGATCTAACATCTGCCAACACTCCTAAGGAAACACACAGAAAGACTGCTAGAGCCAGATCAGGGAGTTTGCAATGAGACGGTGTCTCCTAGTAATCTCAGAAGCTATATAATGTCCCATAGACATGAGCACCCAAACACTGAGATGAACAAAGATGACACCAATGAACCTGCCAAAGTGGATACAGAAAAGCCCACAAGGCCCCAACTCCGCACTAAGAACTAATGGCAACCGAGAAACACTGGAAGCAGGGAGGTGGCCTTCCACACCAAATGGATGCTCAGGGCCAAACAGCCAGCTCTGAAAACACATACGAGTCATATTCTAAGAGTTCAATAGGTTATACATCGAAAGATATATGTATATAATAATGTATATGTATATACAACAACAATTGGTGGAGCAGAGGCCATGAACTTGAAGGAGAGTACGTAGGGTGCATATACAGGAAGGTTTGGAGGGAGGAAGAGAAGGGGAAATGATATCATTGTATTATACTTTCAGCCAGCCAGCCAACCAACCAACCAGCCAATTAACCAAACAACAAAATATCGAATAGAAAATTGGGAAATCTAGTTCAGTAGATAGTTTTCTAAAATGCTGAAAAGGAAAACAACAACTACAATAATAGGCAAAGGATGTCAGCCTACCTCTGTGGAATCCTTAATTTTTTTTTTCCTCTCAAGACACTTTACTAATAGGACTTGATATATTGCCTGAATGAAGACCCTATGCCATTTCTAATACTAAAACCAATAATGCAATTGTTTAGTTTTAAAAAGCATATCTAGTCCAATGTGTTGCTTCACATATTCTTAGGGGGTGCACAGTCCAGACTGATAGTAGAACAGGAAGTTTAAAGTTTAATTGTAAGTATTGAATTTCTTAGGATTAAAAAAATAAGGCATTATTCAGAAGTTTTTATTTTATTTTTCATTATAATTAGAGATAAGAAATGACTATTAATTTGAAAGGGACAGATGAAAAATAAAATAAACCAGCCACAAAAATAAAATTTATATAATTCCACCTGTAGAGAGTAGCAAAATAGCGCCATTTCTAGAGATAGAAAGTAGAATGCTCGTTGCTTGGGGCAGGGGAAAAAAAGAAATAATTTAATAGATACCCAGGCTTTCCATCTTCAAAGGAGAGGAGAGTTCTGCAGCTAGATGGTGGTGATGTTTGTACAGCACTGTGCACAATTCGGGAATGTACTTAAAGCCCTCCAACTGCCCATTACAATGGCTGAAACAGTAACCAAGAAGAGAAAGTGCCTTTCCTAGGCAATGATCCTAAAAGAGGAGCAGAATCTGAACTCTTGCAACAATTCAAGTGTTTTAGGACCCCACGGGCAGCCGAGCAGGGGTCGGCAGGGAGCTCTGTCTATCACCTGCCACTCTTGTGAGCCAGGCCCAGTTGAAGTATGGGCATGTTTTAAGGACAGTGGTTATGTAAGCAGTGCAGGTAGACCCCGTGATGTTAAGGGCTCAGGAAAGAGATGAACTATTGTTTTCTTGTTATAATAACACCACAGCTTCTTCAGGCCCTTCTGGCCTGATAGACTGAAGTTAAAGTTTACAGAGAAGTTACTCACAAGAACTTGGGGCTTCACATCAGGCCCCAATTATTATAGTTACGAATAAATACAACCTTCCATGTGCCTGAGTTCCCAGGCCACATGGAATTTGGAAAGCTGTTAAAATTAAGAGCTCAAAAATCTAATTTCAGATGCAAAACATCACAGATCCCTTGACAGTGAAGTCAAGTTAGCAAGCAGACTGGCTGGGCCATCAATGGGGAGAATAAGAGACACAGAAACAGGACCCAGACTGGGGCACTTCTCATCAAGAGAAGTGGGCAAACACTGCAGTGCGGTGAGAGTGGGAAGGAAAATGATCTCAGAAGGAAAGGACTTCGCAGGAGGCAGGAGAACACAGACATCAGCGCTCACTGGAACAGGTGTTGTGCATACATTAGCTGACTTGATCCTCTGAGCAATCCTACCGGGCTTTAAAATAGAAATGACATGTTAGCAATGTTAAGGACTTTGCCCAGTTCATCTCTTGGGCTATGCTGGGACTGAAGTGCAAGTCAGGCAAGGAGGTAAAATTAGGTGTTGAGTCGGCTTGGCTTCCGTGTTCCACGGGTAAGGCTGGGTCAGTGGAGAGAAAATCAGAGCATGGTGCTGAAGAAAATTTTGTGCAAATGAGAGGAGGTGGTTCTGGCCAATAGTGACACTTGTGGCAGCCATCTGTCTGTGGGTGACCTATGCTCTGCTTTCCAGGGAGGCTGGCGCAGTGACATATGCAGAACTCTTGTGGGAGTGTTTCTCCACCACACTTTCAAGATTTCCGTGAAAATAAAAGGCTGTTGGACTGAGTTAATGCGTTAATTGGGCTTGCGGTGCCTTTAACCAAATGACACACAATGGTTGAGTTTTAGATGTACTGCCTTCCAGAGATAGACTTGAAGGAAGCCCTAAGCATCCTCCTGCCTCTGAAAACTGAGCAAATATTTTTCTCATAAAGCCAGTCCCCCAAAAGTTCTTATTATCAGAATATCAGGGGAGACTACAAAGTCATTTTTATTTTGTTCATAAAATGTATAAAACTTGAAATTAAAATGTGGGTTTTCTTTTTCCCATTTTTGAGATGATTTCACTGTACAGATATACCTGCCATCAAATTCAATTCTATTATTTCTCTAAATACATCTTGTAATGCATATGTCTTTAGCAGGCCCAGGAAACAGCTACCACTGGAGGAAGATGTGTCCACTTTGTTCTGCTTCACTGTTCTAGCAGGTTCTCACTAAAAAAAGAAGGGATTTGGCCTCCAATTAGAAAGAGCACAGGACAAAAGTCTGAATAAAAGACAAACACCTAAAAGTATGTGTTCTAGGTCTGGCTCAGAGTCAGGTGAAGTCTATGCTTGCTTTAAAAACAACCCTTTCAGAACCATAGGTGGTATAACTTCTTAGAATGAGGACAGTTAACAGTCTCAGTAATGAGAGCCACATGTAGAGGAGATGGTGTTTGAGCTGGCATCTCCTCCCAGGTGTCAGGCTAATGACTTTATCATCTTCCTTTCAGGAACTTTCTCATTTGGAGACCGTCTGTGTTTACAGAGAGATCTACTTACCCTGCTTATCACCACCACGCTGAGGCTCTATAATACAGAAATTCTGATAGTACCTCCTTTGCCTTGTCTGCTATGCACATCACACTGCAATACCCTTGTCTTTACCTACCACTCACTGTACGTTTGGGCAGCAAGGGAGGGACGTGGAGTCCAGAGAAGCACAGACTACGCACATGCTGGAAAATAAACGATAAAGAGAAGAGGGGGAAACCCCAACTGCAATTAAAATGCCACAGTCCTTCACTGCGTCCCAACGCCGGGTAATACAGACACTTCCAATAACTTTAATCTCTAAGTGGTGAGTGTTGGAAAAAAAGAAATCAAGTTTGCGTTTTTTTTTTTTCCTTTTTTTTTAAAGACAAGAGGAAAGAAAATGACTTGTCATATCTGGCTGGTTTAGAAATATAAAATCCAATTCTGAAGAAGCAGAGATAAGGAAAGTGCAGCGGAAGAGCCATCAGCTTAGCAAACACTAAATAATGAACAATGCAGAGACTGTCCGGAGTGATAAAATGCTCTATTAGAGGGACCGTTTTTAAATGAGTGATAATTGTGGCACAGCCACAGTGAAAGGTTATTGAATTTTTATCTGCAGAAGAAGCTTTTGACAGACTTGCCAGAAAAGTCACCTACAAATAGCACCTTCTTTAGATGAGTTTGTCCAAAGGGGCTTTCCGGCGTGTAGCATCTTTCTGACATTTGCAGGGTTTTGCTTTTCTCAAGGATCAGATCAGATAGTCTGGGTTTCTATGAAGCACGTGGGTTTTTCATAAGCCTTATAGAAAAGTTCCCATTATTATTCCTTTCATAAAAATTGAATTAAGTTGTTAGGTAAAAACTCAGTCAAATCTACTCAGAATTCAACAACCGGAGTTTAAAGATGTTAGTGCCCAGAACTCCCACTATGAATAAGCAACACAATGCCTTGGAGACTCACACCTGACATATTCGTTTTCCTCACATGAAAATAGAGGTCTTCTACACTTTTCTGAGTAATTTGTAATATAAATCATATTCATAGATTTAAGATAATAAAAGAAACTTTCCTTGAACACATGACAAAGAGTTTTTCAAAACAGGTCCTCTGGGGGCCACAGTGGGAGGGTGGGGGGCAGGGACAGCCAGTGGGGGAGGGGCAGACAGGGCCAGTCACAGTGTGTGGGGGTGGGGAATGCCAAGATTGCTTCCTCCCACACTTCCTTTCAGTATACCTGATGCAATCTGGGCACCCAGGGACTCAGCATAGTTTTTACCTTGTTGCTGTAACTATGGGGTACAGCTGAAGAATGTACCTGTTTGTGGTTCAGCCTAAGAATGTCTCTGCTTGTTTATGTGGGACAGGCCTTGGGCTCTGAGGTACCCATACCACAAGTGACTGCTGGATATCCTGATACACTCAGAAAACAGACTTACTCATCATTTTTTGTTTTTTGACCTTGGGCAAATGGCCAAATTCCTGTGCTCCATGATCATACTTTGTTAAACTAAGAGAATAAAGGCTATAGCCTTCAGTAAAAGCTGTCAACTATAGCTTGAGGCAGGAATGTGCAGTTAAGAATTAATGTCTATAAAGGTCCTTGAAACCATGAAGTGTGCTCTTACTGTGGAATGCCATCAATGTCATTATGCTGTCTTTTGGGCTGCTACATGTATACACATTCACACACACGCACACACACACACACACACACGCACACCCCTTTGGTAGTCTAAGAAAGGTCTGTGTCTACTACTGATGAATACAAAAACATTCTGAAGTATATCCTATTTAAATTTAAGGTATTTTTCTACATTCAATCCTACCCAGTGATGTAAATTTCTAGATGTAAGCAGCCAGTCCTTCCTCCCCTCCACTTCTTGAATTCCTTGTCAAGATTCATCTCTTTTCACTCACTACATTTCCTAACACAGCTGAACTTTGTATCAAAGGTGAAAAAAAATTAAAAGGCATAGTTTTCTCAATTGAGTTCATTAAGTCATGAATTCACACTGGTTCTTGGGCTTACCTCAAGTTTAAAAGCATCTAAGTCATTGACAGGAGCCAAGATTTACCAGTACACTATGTGCCTTCAGGTCCTGTCTGTTACTGTTCCTCACTGTAACATTTGGACCATTTGGCAGCCAAATTGATCCCTTTAGATTTAGTGTTTAAGCTGTGTGTGACAGTTGCCATCCCTCCTTACTATTCTGAGGGTTCGACCTCAGCCCCAGGGAATTCACACCCTCTCCTTAGGCCGGCCCTGAAATTTTAGCATGCCACTTTAGAACTTCTTTATTTTCCAACTTCTGCCTCCCATCTTTGCCAGAGATTTTCATTTATATTTATTCTTCCTGTTTCCATTTTATAGTTTTGTTTTGCAGACACAATCATTCAGCCGAAAGTTCCCAGCAACCACACTTAAGCATCCATGATATTATCATATTTTAATAAAATATTCCCCTTATGGATACAAATGTTGGCACTTTCAAAGAAATAGCCACATAATTCTTTATGGGCAGATACTTAGAAGTTCGTAATTACATCGGAACGCCCACAGCACTAGCCTCCTCTAGCTCTGCAATTGATAACTGCCTCCTTACAGAGTGGGAGGAAGCTCTGCTCCCCAATCAGGACTTGGCACAAGACAAAGAGCTTTACAAAACACCAGCAGACTAATGGCAGCGAACTGGCTTAGGTGTTCAGAACAAAGAACAGGACACATTCTAGACATTACCTTAAAAGAAGCCATGAGGGGAGAGGCAAAAGTAACCATAGTTTGGGAGCCACTCCTAGTAGGAATGTCTCAAAAGGAGAGTAGCTCTTATGCATCAGTGTTCAAAACAAAAAGGAACAAGGGAAAGCTCTAAGGGCCCCCCTGAAGCTTGGCATTAATCCACAGTCATAGCGCATATCAATGAGAAGCAGAAGGAAGCCCAGGCAGTTGGTTTTCCTCGTGACACCCAGGGAAAGGATTATCTCCATTCCTAATGTCAGTAGTCAGTGTCTTCAGAACCAAACATTCTGACCACAGCAGCTTCTATACTGTTCTTTTCTTGTTATAATCGTCAATGAGTTTATAAAAACCAACACCATACAATTAATGAGAAAAAAAAAGAGGACAAATTATCAGTTGGCACTTTTGTCTAAACAAAACATGATTAGTTGTGAAGTTGGTATAACATGGCAGTGAACTTGGATATTATTTTAATGAAAGAAAGGCTTATACAGAAGTATACTCAATGTTGATTAGAGAAGCCCCAAACAGACTCAGAGATGGTCAGTGGGTGGGAAACTTATGATGGAAATGTCACCAATGGTAATTTAATTTTCTTAGTAAACATCATGGGCATGAAATTAAACAATGACTTTGTATCACCCATAAAGGAAGAATGGAGACATGCTATGAGTTCATTTTAGGAAATGACAGCTACTGACACCTGACAGTGATGATGAGACTAGAAAACCTATGTACAGAAAGATGATTAGAGAAGCTAAGCACACAAGGGCTGGCTCAGACAGACTGAGGTGGGATGTCTGATAACAGTGCACAAATATTTGAAACTTGTAAATACTGAAGCAGGAAAGGAATCACCACACAGAGAGTTCTAATTAAAAAGAATCAGATGCAATTAGGACAAGGGGAATGCTGGCTTAATGGTTTAACAAAAGCAAAGCTGAAATGGAGCTATATCCCATGAGACACTTTTATTCTCATTTGTGCCGCAGCAGACGAGCTAAGAGGTTTGCATCTCATTTTTGTTTACCATCAAGGCACAAAAAGACCAGATAGTGAGTTTTTCCATGGAAAGATGCAAATCAACTTTAGAAAGCACTGTAACATATAGTGGGTAACATATGGACATGCCGTGGTATGCCACATAGCCATGTGGACATGCAGGTGTGGTTGGCTACCCACATCATTCTCTCTACGTTTTCACTGCTATAACTGGCTGGTACCTGATTCTATATTCACTTAATGGTTTTGGCAACTAGAGCCTTTTGTGTTAAGAAAAACCTTCCTGTTTTCATTTAGTACTTTCAGAAGTATAAAAAGAATAATTTTCAACCATTTTGGGCAACCGTCAGGCTAATAACTCCTGAGTCAAAGTGAGTCACTGTGCCGACTCTTGTTACACATGCAAGTACCTCATCTCAGTGGCCGGTGCTCCTGCCTACAACATGGGATTATGTCAACAACATACTTCTAAGAATAGAACCAGCAAGTCTCCTGTAGAATATTTCTTATATACATGGAACGATAGCAATGGAGGAAGAAATGCTTAAGGGCGCTAGGTCAGTGGTTCTCAACCTTGACTTTTGCTATTAAAAAGCCAATGCAATTCTAATATGAGCTGAGGTTGTTAGCTCCCTATGGACAGCTGTAGTTCTTAGATTCATTGGACTGGCTTGGGGTGCGGCACAATGCTCACGCATACCCTGCCCCTCGCACTGATTACCTCTGGAGTAGGGCCTAGCTCTCCTACTGATTATAGCTTATATATTGTCAAGTTTGAGAAGTGCTACCCAAAATATTTGCTTGGAAAGTAGATTTTAATTCAATGCTACACATTAATATCAGATGACAATGCATTAAAAATGGCTATTTTAGTGAAGAGACCCCAACATGGTTTTGTTTGAAATAATACAGTTGTATGAGTCCGTTAAATGCTGTTAATACTCATGACAGCTAAGTGGTAGTGATGGCCCAATAAAATACCCCAAGCACAAGATCAGTCCTCCCTTCCCCCATACGGAGCCTTTCTGAGCTGCCGGTCACAATCTGTATCGATAACATCATTATTTGAACTGGATAGCCAGTTATGAAAGTATTGAACTTGGCTAAACATTTGGCTCATAATAGGTACATTCATTATATGTCTATTTTAAAGATCACTAGAAAGATTAAATGGGCAAAGCCACTTTGTGGTGGGAAAGTAGAGAGTTGATCTGGAACCCTGAAGGAATTATCTAGGAAAGATTAAATGAATTGGAGGCATGGAAATTAAATTGAAAATGGTATCAATGATAAGTTATGGTGATAACATGAATGGTTCCTGGGAAGAGAATAGTATTATATCAGGTACTATTCCTTTCTAAAATCCATATGCCCAGACTGATCAAGAAGATAACAGATAGACCCACAGTGAAAGACATTCTGTAAGTACCCAGCCAGTATTACTCTCTCAATGTAGCAAGATCATCAAGAGCTGGAAAGTATGTATTTTAAGGCCTCTGATGTGATTAAAAGATAACATATGGAAAACAAAACAAAACAGGAAACGGGGTGGGGGGTAAGAGGGAGGTGATTAAAACGTACTACATAAGTGTGACATACTCAAACAATAATTGAAAGCAATTAAAAATCACAAGGGAAGTCTAGGAAACCATTAGTCTTCATGATGCAAGGAAACAGGATGGTTATGTGTACTGTGATATCCTAGGGAGGCTCCTAAGACAGAAAATGTGCACTAGACCAAACCAAAGAAAACTGAAAGTATTAGTTCACTGCTATACATCAGTATTGGCTCATTAGTCAAGATAAATAGTCTATCTCAATGGAGGATATTAACAAAGAGGGCATATGGAGATTCTCTATACTGTCTTTGAAACTTGATGTCTAAAAATATGAAACCTTATTTTTTAACTTTAATAAAGATGGACTTAGGAGCCTCATGATGGATCTACTGGCCTGACATGGTGTATGACTGTCTGGCCCCTTGACAACGGTGAAATAAATGTGAAGAATACAAAAGAGTCAGTAGAGCAACTTGGGTCTTAAGATAACCAAGAGGAAATAAGGGCCATTCTATAATGTCTGTCACCAACATAAAAAACCAAAGCAAACCAAACAAACCAACTGAATAGTGAAATAATTAGATTACAAGATAAGTTACCTGGGGTTGTACAAAAGTAAGAAATTAAGTTCCTCCAACAGTGGTACATCTTTGCCTGGCAATATGGGAGAAACAGGTGCCGCTAAGTATACCAGCACTATAGCACTGAACTGTGAGGTCAAGAAGCTGGTTCAATGGGAGAAAGGCCCATAAGCATCTTTGCAAAGAGTGGGTGGATTCCCATGAGAAATATGTCTGAGAAACTCTACTGCTGTTCCATCTTAGTCAATACATTAAAAACCTTCGTAGACTTAGGGTAGAGAGGCATGCTCAGGGCTTTCACAATAATGTTTCCTAAGTTACATGATCATTTACCTCTTCCCTTTAGCATCTATTAACAGCAACAGAAAAAGCTGTTTAGAAAATGCAGGGCCCCAAACATACATCTCTGTTGGGGAGTGTTACCAAGTTTCCAGACAACCATTTAGACATTTTGAGTATGTGGCAAGGACGGAGTATATGGAGTGCTACTGTTAGAAACATTCATTCATCAGTGGGTGGGATGACGAGCCACAGCCATGCTCAATAGAATGACCCCACGATTAAGTCAAGTGGTAGAAAGAGGAAATGACATAGTAACTTAATTTAAATAGTCATACAGGTAGTGGCTAGTGTGGCACAGTGAAGTATCTAGATATATTACATTGCATAACAAGACAGAATTTCTCAATTAGAGAATGTTTGTAACAAAATCAAAGGGTGACATATTAATAGTGATTACAACTCAGATGAACTACAAATGAGATATATACAGTAATTCCATGCACCCAATGCACAGATATTTTGTTGAGGCATGAGAATAAAATGGTGATCAAATCTAATCAACTGAAGATGACCTTGATCTTGTTGACTCTTCTGCCTCTACGTCTGGAATTTTCAGATTACAGGCCAGTGTTCGGCATGCTAGGCAAATGCTCCACTGAATGAATTACATTTCCAGTCCTTTAGATGCATTTTAAAGAGAAAAGATTGAGTACTGAAGCTTTGAATAGAATACAGGAATAAGGGACTAAACATATAGCCTTAATAGAAATGTTAAGTAAGTAGTGATTTTGCTTATGTAACACAATGCAGTAAAGAACTGAGGAAGTTCTAGAGCCTTAGTCCTAGAGATCTGAACAAAAGCCAAGATAGAATACAGGTCCCTGTGAGAAAGTAGCCCAAGTAGAACAGGCTCTGGAGTCTTCTTCAGCTCTTTGTAGTCTACATTTTAAAACCATCATATCCATCTGGAGAGTCAAGAAATAAACTCATGCATAAACAATTATCTGATTTTCAACAACAATGGTAGGCACACTGTAGAAAAGACAGACTTTTCAACAAACAGTGTGGGGAAAATGGACAGCCACACATTGAAGGTTGACACCAAATACTTATCTCCCATCCGTCTCCAAAGCAAAGTCTAAATAAGACTAAAGACTTAACTGAAAGGACTATATCAAACTTTCAGAAGAAAACAGAAGAAATGCTTCTGCAAAGCAAATAATCAAGAGTAAGTAGACAACCTATGAGATGACAAACAGCACAGCTAATAAGGGGTTAATAGACAGGATGCATAGGAAATGTAAAAGGTCAACAGAAAACGTGTATAATATACCTAAGTAGATATATCTTAAAAGAAAGCATAGCACTTCAATATCACAGGTCAAATCAAAACCACAATGAGATACCTCCTCAGCCTCAGAAAGGTGTTATCAAAAGCATGAAAGATAATGCTGTTAAAGAAAAGGAAAAGGGGAAGGAAGCCTTGTAAACTGTTGATGGGGTTGTACATTAATAAAATTGTTTTGAAAAACAGGATGGAAGATCTTCACGAAATTAAAACCAGAAGTAGCACATAACTTGGCAATCGCTCTCCTGGGCACAGGCCCAGATACAATGAAGTTACTAAGTTAAAGAGACATCTTCATACCCACCTTCACAGATTCATCCACCATCGACTGATGAATGGACAAGAAAACATCTCTCTGTTTCTCTCTCCCTCAACACCCTCTCCCCCAGAGACCGGGGGGGGGGGGGGGGAGGGGAAGGGAGCAGGGGAGAGACTATTTAGACATTTAAAAGAAAGGAATGAATGAAAGCTGGTCATTTGCAACACACACACACACACACACACACACACACACACACACACACAGAGCCAGAGGAGAAGGTAGAATCCCCTGGAGCTGGAGTTACTGTGAGCTGCTTGTTTGGAACCAGACTCAAGTCCTCTGTCAGAGTAGCGAGCTAGCTCTCTGAACTAGTGAGTTATTTTTATTCTACAACTGTTTTATTCTACAACTTAAGGGGAGCGGGTGTAGCGAGGATTGAGGGAGAGAATATATCCATAGGAGATGGACCCTGCCTATCAGCCCCTTATCACATGTGTTGTTTGCCACATTTCATAGGCTTGTCTGCTCAGGAGATGGAACAGCAACTACCTATGGAACGTAGAAGTTCAAAAGTGAAAGCAATGTTTTCTGCAGTCAGCATTTAGAAAAGGGGAGAAGACCCTTTTGGATGTAACAGAGATGGAGTGACAGGAAATAGAAAAAAAAATTAGCCTTGGGAATGCCACTCACTCTGATCTCCTGGATCATGTGTGACCAACCATACTGTGCCACCAATAGGTGATACTCTCCTCAGGAGGCCATGACATGTTTCAGGTGGATGAGGATCCTGCTGTCCTTGAGTAAAGAGATGCTTACTATGACAATGACTTTCTGCCACCTGTCTCTAGTCCATTACAGTTGTAAGTTTAATACAACCTGACATTTACCATAGCAAATAGTTACCAGGGTGTAGAACAAGAAATAAGCCTGAATCCTGCCCCCACCCCCACCATCTTGCTAGGTATCATCTTCACAGTATCTCTTGGTCTGGAAGTACTCAAGATGTTGTAATCTTTTGGTTCGCTTTTCAAGACAAAAATAAAGAGCTGTCCTTTATAACTGTAGGAGAGTCACACTGACATGGAACAATCAAAGTAGGCCATTAGCAGAATCTCCTTTGTTCAGATGGCAGACGTCAATGGGCATGTCTCTTGGAAGTCACAGAGCTGGCAAGCGGGGATGAACCGGGCTGACTGCTAACAAGATACACCAGGTTTACACCAGAAGTAGTGATTATAGTTCACTTGGGTTTGAACTGAGTTTTAAAACCATGACAGTTAGTTAAATCACTCACTGGGTGGAATAATCACCCTGAAAGGAGCTGAGAAGGTGCAACCTGTGTTATAAAATGGAACTGAGTACACGAGACACAGCAGTAATGGCTGCAGAGAAGATATCTTTGTCAGAATAACAGAGATGATTAAAGATGTGAATTAGACATCATCTCCACTGGGTACTCTCAGTGACATGAACACAACAGCTAAATTGAGCAATTACAAAGTTAAGTGTAACTCAGAGAGCATCTTCCCTCCTTTAGAAAACAGTTAATGCCAAGTTAGCTTAGCCTGTCTGAATCATGCAGTGACTAGCTTTAGAGGTTACAAATTGTTTTGTCTCATGAAACCCGTTGAGAATGGATGGACTATAAGTCCAATATGCTGTGCCACTCGAAATTTAAAAATGTATATAAAATGTTAGATATTACATATATAATGTGTATGTGTGTGTGTGTATATATATATATATGTATATATATATATGTATATGTATATATTTATAGCTATAGCTCCAGCTATAGCTCTGCCACAAAACAAACAGATCCCTTCTAAACATCACTGAGAAATATACCTGTATTCACAGGAGCCAAAAGAAACCAGGAAAAGCTGCACCTGGTCCCTATTCAGAGCAGTTTGCAGTTATTAAAGAGAAAATTAGCTCTCAATTTTCAGAGAGAGGAAGGACAGAATAGGTCTAGGAGAGAAAAGGTTGACTTCAGTGGCTGCTTGAGACAGAACTGTGATTATGGAACTGTAGAGCTGCAGTAGCCTTTCATAGACAGCTCTTGATGCAGACTGCTCAAATGTACCATGCCCAAACTACCCTAAACCGGTACAGTTTCTATCTGTGCAGACTTCTGAGAATTAACATGTGTAATTTTATAATTGGATGAAAATATTTTCCTTAAAGTGTAAGTGACTCTTTGACAGAGTTGCTAACCACACTCTTTGTCCCCACCCTCTTCTGCTCTGCATCAGCTGTGGAGAGGGAAAGTGCCCAGCACCAGAGGGCACAAGCAATGAGCCTTCCCGGGATCTCACAGACTCTGCCTGTGGGCCTGTGTTTCAAGGAACAATTTAGTGATTTTATCCATTCCTTTTCCACTTCTAGGCTGCAATTGTGATTACTGTAAAACAATAACTGCTGCAATTGTGATTACCGTAAAGCAATAACTTCTCAAAGGACACTGATAGTACGTCACTACTCGCAGCTCAGTCATGCTAAACATGGCCGTCCCTCCTGATGACCCTCCGACTGCTGGCCCTGACAGGATGATCTCACTGCTCTTTCCCAAGTTTGCTTTTCCTTATTCAGATTCAATCCCTCCACTCACACATCTAAACTTGCTTTCTTCTTTGTCCATCCTAGTTTTCCTCGGTCTCTGTTTTACATCGTGCGTACTCTTGAGCCGCTGCTTTCTAAGAAGCATGTATTAGTAGTGGCCACAGTGATGTCCTAGCACTTGCCCTTCCAGAGAGCCTGGGTTCTGTTTCCAGCACCTACATGGTAGCTCATAGCCACCTATAACTCCACTTCCAGGGGACCTTGTAATTTCTTTGGTCTCCACAGGTACTAGGCATACATATGGTAAACATACAAATGCAGGAAACACACACACACATAAAATAAATCTTCATAAAAGCATTTATTCTATAGTAATTAAAGTTTATGTGCCTTAAAGTTTTCTAATTATTTTTCTTTGAAGCATTGATCCTTGATATAAAAAGGATTCTCATTTTCATTTCATACCCTAATTCTCAGTATCTTAAAAATCTGTAACTGGTATTTCTCAGCACGCACTCTTTTTTTTTCTCCTGAACGATTGTGGTCCTTATTACTTCTGTTTTCTATTTCAAGCCCTTCTACTATTCTCTTTTTAGATACATTTTTATCAGCTTTCCTCTTGTTAGAGAAGGAACGCAGCCATGCACCCAGGCTCTTGGAGAAGTTGCTGGAAGGAAGACAAAGGGATTGCTTTCTGCTCTTGAGACCCAGTGTTTCCATAGTCCAGGGTGTAGTGTTTCTAGGATTGAATAAGGAGCCCTGTGACATGAGCCTTTTCTGGCTCCTCCTACCCCACAGAGGGAAGCTGAGATGAGTTCTTCCCCAGAATCTCAAAGGAAGAGAAGACGCAGTATGAACAGAATTCAAACATGGCTCTGACAGTCTGGGTCATGCTTCATCAGATGACAGGCAACACACTCCTATTCCAAATAAAAGCACTTGGACCAGCTCTGCTATCATCCTGCAGCTCCCCCCGGCCCCCAAGGCACTTACTCTGGGATGTAGAAAGGTTGGAGAAAGCTGACTTTGTTCGACCTGCCAGCCATTCCAGGCTTTCGTGCATGTTGGCCAAGGCTTTGAGGTCACTAACGTCACGGAGAATGTCTTGTGGAGGAATGAGTTTGTCACCAAGGTTTCCAATCAGGACTTCAGACTCCTTGCCAAAGGCTGCCCTGAAAAACAAACAAACCATGCCTCACTTATTGCTTGGTAAAGGATGGAGACAGGTTTCATGCACTTAGGTTAAAAAGAGTCTGAAGCAAATAAAATATAAGCATCAATGTATGCTTGGAGGAACAAGCATAGGGTCATGCAAAAGCAAGGTGTGGCTCCTTTAACTCACGGGGTTTCCCAAATGCTCTGGGGGTGAGGAAGTTACATGGCGCAATAAAGGACAGGTCAGGAAGGGACTCTCGAGACCACCTGGCTCAGACACAGCAGGGATGAAAATTTCATGATTTTTTTAAGGGAGAAGAGGAGAAGAGAGGAAGAGGGAGAGAAAGAGAGAAGAGGGACAGGCTGCTAATATGAGGAGAGCTCACTTGGAGTTAAGTTACACATGTGGATAAGCAGAGCTAACAGCAGAGGAGGCTGAAAGAGGTGCCTTGAGCCTTTTCTAAGTCCTAAGGCTTTAAAAACTCAAAGCATCTTAGTGAACAGATGTGGGGGCGATATTTGAACAGAAAAACACAATTTAAGCTTTGAGTAAGTAGTGAGTAGTAATATGAAATACAATAAAACAAATTCTTTCTTTTTTACATTTCATATGTTATCCGGTTTCACAGGCACTTAAGATCTAGTACCAGAGACAAACAGAACTTAAAATCCAGCCCCAGATCTAGCACCGAGACAGAAACCCTGTGGTGACTGAAGTGCTGCTAACGGTGTCTGACATTACTACATCATTTCAGCAGAAAGGATGCTCTTGAGGTAAGGGGCTGATTTGGGTATGCTGTGGTGAAAGGGACAACAGAGCACACTAAACCGTGCAGGGGAAACTTGAGCATGTTGACAGACACTACCTGTGGTCTGAGGAAAGGCACTTGAGGGTGACTGACCCTCCAAATGCCACATCTCTAACTAGCTTCCAAGTGATGCTTGGGTAAAAATTAGTGCCCAGGTTTCTAAGTTGAGAAAACCAGGTATGAAGCCTTAGTCTGTTGCTTGCTGAATATGTGATGCTGAAATTCCCCATGTGATACTTCTGGTAGTGATGGCACCGACCTTTTCTGCAGTAAAGTGAGGACCAGGTAAGGTAGTTTTGAAAACTTTTCACTGGGAAGATATCAATAATCATAAAAACACAGTCTCTATATGCCCATCCACCAGTTTTACCACCAGCAACTCACACTGAAATGTGTTTCTTGTCTTCACCCCCTGCCAGGGATATTTAAGCATATAACACAATGCCTGAATTGCTTAACAGAAACCATTAAGTTTTTAAAAATGCTTTTTATTAGATGTTTTCTTTATTTACATTTCAAATGTTATCCCCTTTCCTCATTTCCCCTCCACACCCCCCATCCCTTCCCCCCTCCCCCTGCTCAATAACCCACCCACTCCTGCTTCCCTGTCCTGGAAGTCCCCTACACTGGGGCACTGAGCCTTCACAAGACCAAAGGCCTCTCCTCTCATTGATGTCCCACAAGGCCATCCTCTGCTACATATGCAGCTGGAGTCATGAGTCCTTCCATGTGTACTTTGGTTGGTGGTTTAGTCCCTGGGAGCTCTGGGAAGTACTGGTTGGTTCACATTGTTGTTCCTCCTATGGGTCTGCAAACCCCTTCAACTCTTTGGGTCCTTTCTCTAGCTCCTCCATTGGAGACCCTGTGCTCAGGCCACTAGGTGGCTGTGAGCATCCACTTCTGTATTTGTCAGGCACTGGCAGAGCCTCTCAGGAGACAGCTGGAAACTATCAAGTTTTAGTTATTATTTTTCTTAGGGCTATTGGGAAGGCTAGTTATTTATAAATGACTCAAGGTATGTGCTGATAAGTGCACTAGATAAGAGTGAGCAGTGGGAGGTAAGTCCCAGGGATAGTATTGCAGATGGAACCTTCCAGCAATACAGTTAACTATAGAGGTGAATTCCTATGACAGAAAACCCTGGTCTCCTACCTAGTGCTCCTTATTCCAATTCTGCCTAGTAAAAGGCCCTTCATATTGTTGTGGGTGAAAATGTGCCCAATGTCAAAATGATAGAACAAACAAACAATCTCACCAAATCTCCCCATCCCTCTTGGAGATGTAGTTCTGAGTGCTATGTGATAGGAAATCAGAGCTGTGTAGGAGACAACTCTCTGAAGTGATCATTGTGGACAAAGACCACTTTTCTCTATCCCCTGTCTGGCATGCAGCCATAGCAGCTGAGATACAGTGGCTCTTCTGAGACAGCAGGAGACTCTGCGAGAGGAAGTCATTGCTAAGAATAATGGAGCCTAAAGATAGATGGTGCAAGCATATTTGTGACATCACAGGTGCCACACTGCAGCCCCAGACAATACACTTCTGGGCTTTGTGTCAGAGAAGAGAAAATGAAAGCCTTATTGTTTGAGCTGCTGCTATTTCTACTTTGCTAGTCGTTGCTAAACGCAATTTCTGACTGACCAGATCATCTAATTAGCATAAGTGAGGTCATCCTGAGAAAACTTCCTCTGAATTTGGCTGTCCTTAAAATCTAGTTACTGGGAAAAGCAAAATGAAGTCTCCTTCATGATGTGAGAACAGCAAACATCTATAATATCTTCCCTTGGGCTAGGCTGCAAATATCTACTTTTCTTAAAATGTCCTTATAAATCAACTTTTCCAGCCCCTTAATCACCTTTGATAGATATAACACATAGTATGTCTCCGAGCTGGGAGGCTACAAAGCAACAGGGGAAGCAAAGAGCTTTGAAAGCCAGGCTTGGAGCCATTTTTATGCATGCAGGTCTAACCCTGGGTGGAATGTGACAATCAAGACAAGTGTATTTATGCAGAAGTCTAATCCATGTGTGCAGGTCTGTGGGCCCCAGGCACTGCATGCTGGTCCTCTTCCCTCCGGATCAGTGACATTTGCTTAACCTCCTCAGACAGGAGAGCAATAGACTTAGAAAAATACAAACTGCCTCATGTTGAATACATAGTAGACATCTCATTTGACAGGAATCCATAATCACCCCCTAACAACCTGGAAGACGCATAGAGACCATGACATGGAGAATAACTGATTGACAGCTATAACCATTTCACACACAAAGTCATTCCTTTGAGGATTTGTGTATGTGTGAAAGAGCCTGTGGAAGAGTCTTATGTGTTAAAGTAACCTTAGCGAGATGCCTGGCTGCAGATTTATTTTTAAACTCTCTGATTTACTAAATTGAACCACATCAACACTATAGAGCCATTAGAAATTATTCAATAGAGAACTCTTAATACCACAGAAACTGTTTGGTGTGAATATTTTTAGTGATGATATGTAGTTGGCTCAAATAAACTATTATTACACTGTGTGCACAGTATATGATAGAAAGAGAATAATGCCATATATGGATCTAAAGAATATTGGGTATTTATTTGCCAAAAACTGTCAACTAAGGGACTTGAACATTCTTTTAAGATCTTGTGTATCTTCCTAACTTTCTTCAGCAAACAGGAGGAGACATTTAAGCAGGCTTGCTAGGAACCCTAGGAAGGGAGACAGGAGGACACAGAAATTATAGACACCAGAATGATACTAGGAGGAGTCTGGCTGGCTTGTGGCTGGCCTTGAAATGTGGAAAGTGTGCTAAAGATGCAGCCAATGTTTCTGTAAATATCTCACCACCATAATGATGGCTACTGACAACTGGATGAGAATAATTGCTTGAGCCAGAGCCAGAGAGCCAGAGAGCCAGAGAGCCAGAGAGCCAGAGAGCCAGAGAGCCAGAGAGCCAGAGAGCCAGAGAGCCAGAGAGCCAGAGAGCCAGAGAGCCAGAGAGCCAGAGAGCCAGAGAGCCAGAGAGCCAGAGAGCCAGAGAGCCAGAGAGCCAGAGAGCCAGAGAGCCAGAGAGCCAGAGAGCCAGAGAGCCAGAGAGCCAGAGAGCCAGAGAGCCAGAGAGCCAGAGAGCCAGAGAGCCAGAGAGCCAGAGAGCCAGAGAGCCAGAGAGCCAGAGAGCCAGAGAGCCAGAGAGCCAGAGAGCCAGAGAGCCAGAGAGCCAGAGAGCCAGAGAGCCAGAGAGCCAGAGAGCCAGAGAGCCAGAGAGCCAGAGAGCCAGAGAGCCAGAGAGCCAGAGAGCCAGAGAGCCAGAGAGCCAGAGAGCCAGAGAGCCAGAGAGCCAGAGAGCCAGAGAGCCAGAGAGCCAGAGAGCCAGAGAGCCAGAGAGCCAGAGAGCCAGAGAGCCAGAGAGCCAGAGAGCCAGAGAGCCAGAGAGCCAGAGAGCCAGAGAGCCAGAGAGCCAGAGAGCCAGAGAGCCAGAGAGCCAGAGAGCCAGAGAGCCAGAGAGCCAGAGAGCCAGAGAGCCAGAGAGCCAGAGAGCCAGAGAGCCAGAGAGCCAGAGAGCCAGAGAGCCAGAGAGCCAGAGAGCCAGAGAGCCAGAGAGCCAGAGAGCCAGAGAGCCAGAGAGCCAGAGAGCCAGAGAGCCAGAGAGCCAGAGAGCCAGAGAGCCAGAGAGCCAGAGAGCCAGAGAGCCAGAGAGCCAGAGAGCCAGAGAGCCAGAGAGCCAGAGAGCCAGAGAGCCAGAGAGCCAGAGAGCCAGAGAGCCAGAGAGCCAGAGAGCCAGAGAGCCAGAGAGCCAGAGAGCCAGAGAGCCAGAGAGCCAGAGAGCCAGAGAGCCAGAGAGCCAGAGAGCCAGAGAGCCAGAGAGCCAGAGAGCCAGAGAGCCAGAGAGCCAGAGAGCCAGAGAGCCAGAGAGCCAGAGAGCCAGAGAGCCAGAGAGCCAGAGAGCCAGAGAGCCAGAGAGCCAGAGAGCCAGAGAGCCAGAGAGCCAGAGAGCCAGAGAGCCAGAGAGCCAGAGAGCCAGAGAGCCAGAGAGCCAGAGAGCCAGAGAGCCAGAGAGCCAGAGAGCCAGAGAGCCAGAGAGCCAGAGAGCCAGAGAGCCAGAGAGCCAGAGAGCCAGAGAGCCAGAGAGCCAGAGAGCCAGAGAGCCAGAGAGCCAGAGAGCCAGAGAGCCAGAGAGCCAGAGAGCCAGAGAGCCAGAGAGCCAGAGAGCCAGAGAGCCAGAGAGCCAGAGAGCCAGAGAGCCAGAGAGCCAGAGAGCCAGAGAGCCAGAGAGCCAGAGAGCCAGAGAGCCAGAGAGCCAGAGAGCCAGAGAGCCAGAGAGCCAGAGAGCCAGAGAGCCAGAGAGCCAGAGAGCCAGAGAGCCAGAGAGCCAGAGAGCCAGAGCCAGAGCCAGAGCCAGAAAACAATAGTCATAACTCCTAAAGTCCTATGTTTTAAACTGATCCTTTGGGAAGAGCCCCTTCATAGCCAGATGGCCAACAAGCACACACAGTCTATGAAACTGAAGAAGTATGTTAAGCCTCTTAAGCTTGAATTTTACCACACTTAAAAAAAAAATCTCTAAAAACCTTGATCTGACAAGGATTCATTTAAGAGAATTTTGCCAAGAGTGTTAAATCTGTTTAACTTAATTTTACCACACAATTATAATCTTTAAAGAAGTCTATCTGACAAGAATTCATTTCAAAGAATTTTGCAAAGGATGCACAAAATTGTCTCCATTTAGAACTTAAATAATTCTGTTATCTACTGAAAGGAAGAGGAAAAAAATCTGCATTTTCAGCAGGCTATATTGAATTATGAAAGAAACATCATAAGTGGTTTCAAAAGTGATTGATTTGAAGATTTGAGCTATGTCAGACATGACACATACCCATTTCTGTCTCTTCCCTTGTGCTTGTTCCCTGCATCTTTCCCCACCATTTCCTAGTGCTGAGCCCAGCTTGGAGGTAACAGCCCCCAGATCGTGGAGCATGGTGCCTGGAGGGCAAGGATCACTGTGTCAAAGTAAGAACAGGGAGGTGCAAAGACCCACGCCAATGGCTATGTAGATAGACAGACTTTTCCTTCCTGAGCCTGACAGTGCCAGGTTCACATGAAATGGGCACATGGGATATGGGATTGCCTTCCTTGTCTGAAAGTTTTCTACCAGTCCCTCTGTTAGGTCTATTCAGGGTCTTATTCACAGCCACAATATCTTGTCAACAACAATGTTGTTGACCAAGGATGAAAACAGTGCATACCTGGCCTTCCCTTCTCCAGCCATAATTCAGAAGGTGCTGGCAAGTTATAATAGTGGGATGGCCTGGGCAGAACCCAGTTCTTGCCAGTCAGGAAACTACTTATAATATCGCTGTGCCAGAATACTTGACCCAAAGACCAATCATATTGCACCCCTTAATAATAAGGAAAGATGAGTCTGGGAATTCAGGATTAAAGATAGAGTCTCTTCTTTCATCAGTAATACTACTCATGGAATTTGTTCTTTCCCTGTCAGATTTGGGCTAAGTCAGCCTTGGTGGTGCCCAGGAAGGAGTACTTCTGCTGGAAGATACAACAGTGGCTGCATTTAGTTGGAAGGAGAACTTGTCATTGGGATGTTTTGAACTTCTCACATGACTGAACCAATGGCAGAGAAAGATTACTTGGATGCCTAGGAGTCACCTAATTTTCCAGGGAGAAAGTAAGTTGCCTCATTGCAATAGGATTAGCAGGATCATGTATGCTTTTAGTAATTTCATGTTCATAGTAACCAGTATGCTAAAGTCATGGTACACAGACAGAGGTAGGCTCATTAGGAATTCAGGTCTTTAAGGAACAAAGGCTAGAGAGAGACAGGAGAGAGCATTGGACAGCTGAGGCACTGGCAACAGGCAAGGGCAATATGGGGCAGGTGGCTGCAGTGCGTGCTTCTCACTCCTGTTATGGGAGCAGACAGACAACAGTGGCAAACTGGCATGCCAAGACAGGCAGCAACCAATGCTGGTTTGTGCTTTTACTTTATCTGCTATTTTATTATATCAAATAGATGAACAAGGTTTCCTGTTTCCTTACATCCTTGCTAAATTTGCTACTTCATGATTGTTTTTATTTCTTGTCGTTAAATAAAACCATCCTCACGCATGTATCAGAGCATGTAGAGGTCCCACAGTAGAATGCAGTGATTCAGGAGACTCTGAGTCTCTCCTGCAGGGTGGAATAGTAGAGAATAGCTTTATGCGATGAGTAATTATCTATACTGAGGAAGAGCATGGCTTTCTAAGATAAGAATGGCGAAGAATGAGTAACAGAGGGTAGATCTTTCTAGGATCTGTAATTCATTCCTGCCCTTCTTGTGGTTCTGACATATATTGGAAGAATGTAGCACAACCCTTGCTCAGTGTAAGACATCCAAGCTCTGAAACCAGAAGCCTTGGTGGAAAACTGAAAAGCAAAGAAAAGGAGAAGCAGTGCATTTGCCCTGCAGCAGTCAGTCCTGTCCCTTGTAGTCATGGTTGCCTCTTTTGTGTGGTTCTCTATACCTTACTGTACCCTAGCGTCCATGGTCTCTACTAACATGTGGCCTTTCTGGCATTTCAGCTATCAGGTGGTGTGGAGGCCCTATCATTACTGTGGTTAACATTAGCATCGTCTGTGTGCTACTCGGATCCTCATTAACCCTGGGGACCAATTCCTACACTATGTTCACTCTGAGATCACTACATGAAGTGGCCCGCCCAAGTTGCACTTTGATGTATGTAAGATTCAATACTGATACCCATATTAATTCTAATGCGAATTAGATTCTTTGACAATTTGATTGGGTGGTTCTATTGTATAGGTAAACAAAGTGAAACATGTTACTATAAACTATTAAAAATCACTGAGGAATTATCTGGAAGAGATTAAACTGATGAAAGTTATAGCAGGCCAGGTCACCTGCCTGGATTCCTAAAAATACTGACTGGTTCTTATAAGATATGACAATGACACTCGCATTTTCACACTTCTGCTCTTTACAACTGCTAAACCTTCAGCCTTCTCAAACTTCTAATTTGTCCTTGTCAAAAATGATAGGGGTAGAATATCACTGATGGTTCTTTAATCAGGTTTTCAAAATTTGTTTTTCTGAAATCATCTCAGTACAATTAGGGAAGACACTTGACATCAACCCATGGCTTCCGCATGCATATTTACCTGGTCTCTCTCTCTCTCTCTCTGTCTCTGTCTTACAGACACGCATCCGCATGCACGTACACAAGCACGCACTACTTTTGAATGGCTAGATGAGGCTACAGTGTACAGAGACTGATCTGGGACAGGGTGTTAGGTCCTCGGTGTATTCTTTGGAATTAAGTCATAGGTGGGTAAACACCAACAGCTTCTCTTTTCTTGCATTTTGTTAGAGACTAAGAAATAAATATTCATTTTATTTTATTTTTTTTTCAGTTAAAGAAATAACAGGGTTTGTTGGATTCTACTCATTTAGGAATAATAGCCAGCAGTCAGTTCACCAAGGTACAGTGAAGCAGGGTGGACAGGGATGCCCACTTGTTCCTCTGTGCTTTAGCTCGGAATGCTTACTGGGCACAGAGCACCAGGCATAGTGACTTATGATGTTCTTTACGTTAAATCCACACTTGCCTCCCTTTAAGTAACTAAGAATGTAGTTTCTATCTCTATGGATTTTCTCATTTTGGACATTCATGTATAATTTCTACCCATATCCAGGCTTACTATTTTCTTTCATTTTGCATATTTTTAGGATTCATCCATTTTGAAGGATGTAGCAGTACTTTGATATTTTCATATTTGCAAATAAGAATATACTACCTGATATATCAATTCATCTAGTCAGCATGTGAGTTTACGTGGTTGGTTTCCCACTTTAAGTAGTTATGATGATGCTGCTAAAAACATTTGTGAACACAACTTTTTTTCTCTTTCTTGCCCCTCTCCTCTCTCTTCCCTCTCCCTCCCCTTCTCCTTCTGTCTCTTTGACAGACTCCTGTTATGTAGCTGAGGCTGGCCTGCAACTCACAGTTCTCTTGCATTTGCCTCCTGAGTGCTGAAATTGGAGATGTGTGTTCTGACCTTTCCTCCCTGCCTTAGCACAGCTGATTTACTCAGGCCTTTGTGTTGTTAGGCAAGCATTCATTCTGCAGCCCTAGTTTACTCTTAGTTGATCCAAGGGCGCAATAGGTTTCCCAAGGAACTAGCTTTAGGATTCTCCTGCCTCAGCCTCCAGAGTAGCCGGGATTATAGGCTTGTGTCTACATGTGCAGCTATGACATTATCTTGTATACATTTTGTGTAGATCTATCTTCACTTGTCTTGGTGCATATACCTAAAAGTGGACTCACTGGACTGCATGACAATACAATCTTTAACCTCTGAGGGACTGCTTAAGGGTTCAAAATCCCATGTCCTTGTCAATAATTGCTATTATCTGGACTTTAAAAATACAGTAATGGTGTTTTGGAGCAGAAGTCTTAATTTGCATTTTCTTGATAGCTAATGATCTTTCTGTGTGTTTGTTAACCATCTGGGTTACCTTCTTTAGAGAGATATCTATCCTGATTTGTTATTACAGAGTTTTTACTTTTTAGCAAAATTTTACAGCAAATTTTCCTTCATGCTAGCCCCATCCTATACTGTATCACAGGTTCAAAGCTACCTCAATAGCCATGAGCATAGTCAGGGCTCAGAGTCTGCTATCTATATGAAAAGCAATACTCTGCAGCAAAGAAATGGCAATTATTGGCAGAGATAGGCTTGGGATAATTTGTGATGATTAAAGATTAATGGGATCATGTCAGAAGAAAACAACATTCTTCTTGTCTTTATTTTAGATGATCTGATATCCCTCTCCTCCAAAGAGTAAAAGCAATAATGACTTTGCTTTAGCCATAAATAGGAAATGGTATTGAATTAGCTCCCCTGTCATGGTACAACTACAAATGGAAGAAATAATTAAATGGCTGATCAGATGCTGAACAAGAGGCAACACAAACTGTGATTCTTGAGAGAAGGCAAAGAAGGAAGTAGCCATCTCAGCTTATCCAACTGGTGACATTACCTAGATGAAAGTGCAAGCAAATACACACACACAGACACACAGACACACATTTCTACTATACGTATGTGAGTATCCATATGAACATCTCTTAATTAATAAGTATAGAATATATCATCAAAGTAGGGAGGCATATAGATACACCCACTACAATAATACCTTGAAGAGTGATGCAGACAGAGGACATTCAGGGCCATTATGACAAGTATAGTAAATTAAAAGAATTGGGTTCATTTCAGAGTGAATCATTTGACCATAAGAGAACCACATTATGAACCAATAACAAAATATATCTAGTCTATTTCTGCATATTTGAAATTTATGGACCATGCTTCTAAGTAGTCTCAGCTCACGAAGGAAATCATCAGGGAAAGAGAAAATACTTTGAAACAAATGATAAGGAAAATGCAGTATGTCAACATTTGTGGGGCACAGCTAAAGCAGAACTTACAGAGAGGAATCTAAAACTGTAAATGCTCACACCAGAAAAGGAAGGAGGAGGAGAACGACAGGGTCAGTGCTGCCAGCTTTTACCCTTAGGTGCTTACAGTGCCATCCATACAAAGAGCAACGTAACCCAAAGTTAGCTGAAAGCAACAGTTAGAGAATGAAAAATCTAATCGGTAAAGCTAATGAAACAACAAAAAGGTTCTTTGTAAAAATGGATAAAACAACAACGACAAAACCTCAGCGCTTCATAAATTGATAAAATGGAGCTTGGTGATTATTTTCCACAGTGCAATCACATCCACTGCCTATGTATTTAAATAAAGTATTACTGGAACACAGCTACTTTCCTCATCTGTGTGTTGTGCACTATGGTTGTATCCATACTACAACAGCAGAGTAAAGCAGATGAGAATGAAACTACATGGCTCACAAAGCCAAAAATGCTAAGTATCTATGCCATTCTAGGAAGAGATGGACAGCTTTCACCCTAAATAAACTGATGGATAAAAAAGTCAGGGGGCACATACTACTAATATCAGAAATTAAATGGGGGACATTACCACAGATCCTACAGACATTAGAGGGATACATGGGAATATTTAAATCTGTCCCAAGACTTTGACTACAGTATCTTAGATCAAAGAAATGAATAAATTCCTTGAAATGTTTAATTTACGAAAGGGATTCAGAAATAATAGGATCTATAAATATACACATATGCATGCATATTGAAGAGGCCAAAATAACAACTAAAGGTTCTCAAAAGGGAAAAAGAACAGATGGCTTCATTATAGAATCTTATCAAGCATTAAAAAAAAAATAATACTAGTTTTATGCAAACTCTTACAGCAAATAAAAACAGGCAAGATGTTGACAAGAAAGTGAAGTAATGAGGGCTCTGGGCAATTTCATATAATATTAAATATGTACTGATCCCATGATCCAGCCACTCTTCTCCCATGTGATTATCCAAAAGAATAAAGGCACATGAAGAGAAAAAGATTTTTATAAGAATTAATGAGCAACATAGCATCATTAACAGAAGTTTTAAGGGACTAAGACTGGATACAATCAAATACTTGGTAATAGAAGTCTGTGGGAAAAAAACCCTCTAGTCTACTAATACAACAGAATACAAGTCAACCATAAATATAAAGTACTAATGAGAAAGACTGTTACTAGTCTAGAGGCAGAGAAACCTGAGAGAATGAAGCAGAATGATAAATGAGGCAGACTAAAGTGACATGCAATCGCCAATTTTATTCATAGCCTCAGACAATTATACTCTGAGGGATAAGAAAGGTCACATGAGTCAAGTTCTTATGAGTTAAAGCAGTATACAGTCCCAAGGACAAACCACACATGGCGAAAACATGTTTCCCCCATAGCAGGCACAACTGATTAACAACAGCAAGCAAGCATTAATGAGTAATCTGAAGTAAACTCCTATCTGCTCTACCTGGGAGGAGCATAGAAACACTTTCCAAGAACAAGTCCATGTTTTTAAGAAACCAGAGCTCGTGTCTATAGCTGCATATGTAGCAGAAGGTGGCCTAGTGGGCCATCAGTGGAAAGAGAGGCTCATTGGTCGTGCAAACTTTATATGCCTCAGTACAGGGGAATGCCAGGGCCAAGAAGTGGGAGTGGGTGGGTGGGGGAGTAGGTGGGGGACTTTTGGGATAGCATTGGAAATGTAAATGAAATAAATACCCAATTTTTTTAAAAAAAGAAAAGAAACTGAGATCAAAACTGTCTGGTTTACTGGGAGTGCTCTTATAAGCCTTCAGAACTCTCATCATACAACTCCATAACCGGACTGTGTTCTGACAAACAACGCCATGGAAGAAGCTAGTAAGAGGAGTGAAACAGAAGACAAATGAGTGTGCTCACTATGAGTCTATTAACATGAAATTCTAGAAATGAATCTAATTAGGCAAAACTAATCTATGGTGAAAGTATCAGAACTGTGGATGCTTCCAATGCGGAAAGGGGCAAAGAACCTTTCTTGGAGTAATGAATGAGTTTACATACTCGTTGGAGTACAGGTCGTGTGTGTGTGTGTGTGTGTGTGTGTGTGTGTGTGTGTGTGTATGAGAGAGAGAGAGAGAAAAAAAATTTGTCAAAGCTCATCAAAGGAACACTAAGATTAGATGTATTTCACTGTACATATTTCAGTAAAAACATAAGTGAGAAGACAGTCCTGGTAATAACATAATGAACTGAAAAGAATGCATGCCTACAGTGCAGTGTGTGAGTGAGAGAGAAAGAGGATGGGGAAAGAAAGGAAGGGCAGAAGAGAACATGTTCTTCACAGAAGAATCTTAGTGAGGTTTCACACAGAAGTTATTGATGGCTGTAGAAACTATTGGTGAATGTTTGTTGGGAAAGAGGAAAACCTAGAGCCTTAGGGTCTCATATAATTCATATGATTAATAACCACTGGAAGTAAGAGCACCTTTCCAAAGGTAAGACCTGCTAGTCATCTCCTTAACCAAACACTGTCACACAGCACAGCTGGGCTTCAGGCGTGGCGACACAGTGGGAAGCCTAAATGATCGTCTGAATTGTTCAGCAAAGCAACTGTTAGAAAAATAGGCCCTCCGGCCTGGATTCTCATTCAAGGAATCCACTGAAAGTACAAAAGGAGCTGGTAAGACTGTGGCAGGTTAATGGAAACTAAATGGGTGATTCTTGACTGGATTATGGATTTAAAATAATAGAGGTGACAGTTTTTGGAGGGTGAGTAGGGAAGTATAACTACAGACTAATGGTTCTCAAACTGTGGGTTGTGGTCTCTGTGGGGGTTATATGACGCCAATTCACAGGGGTCGCCTAAGAGCATCAGAAAACTCAGATATTTACATTATGATTCATAACAGTAGAAAAATTACAGTTATGATGTAGCGACAAAAATAATTTTTTGGTTGACGGTCACTACCATGAAGAAGGGTATTAAAGGGCCTCTGTATTAGAAAGGTGGAGAACCACTGATATAGACTATATGTATGAATGAATAATGACCATTCAAATATGATCCTATCCTAAGCTCAGAGATTAGGACTATGCTACTTCCAATGGAAGGTTTTTTGTTTTTTGTAAACGTAACATAAAAAAGAGTCATCTGGAAAGAAGGGATATGCATTGGAAAAAATGCTCCTAAGAGACTATAAGTCTGCAGGGAGAATTCCTTGATGAATGATTGCTGTGGGTGGTCCAGCCCACTGCGGATAGTGCGCTCCTGGGCAGGTGGTCCTGGGAGGTGTAAGAAAGCCTGCTGATGGGGTTATTTTTCAGAACTGAACAAAGAATTCTCACCTGAGGAATACCGAATGGCAGAGAAGCACCTGAAAAAATGTTCAACATCCTTAATCATCAGGGAAATGCAAATCAAAACAACCCTGAGATTCCACCTCACACCAGTCAGAATGGCTAAGATCAAAAATTCAGGTGACAGCAGATGCTGGCGAGGATGTGGAGAAAGAGGAACACTCCTCCATTGTTGGTGGGATTGCAAGCTTGTACAACCACTCTGGAAATCAGTCTGGCGGTTCCTCAGAAAATTGGACATAGTACTACCGGAGGATCCAGCAATACCTCTCCTGGGCATATATCCAGAAGATGTCCCAACCGGTAAAAAGGACACATGCTCCACTATGTTCATAGCAGCCCTATTTATAATAGCCAGAAGCTGGAAAGAACCCAGATGTCCCTCAACAGAGGAATGGATACAGAAATTATGGTACATTTACACAATGGAGTACTACTCAGCTATTAAAAAGAATGAATTTATGAAATTCCTAGCCAAATGGATGGACCTGGAGGGCATCATCTTGAGTGAAGTAACACAATCACAAAAGAACTCACACAATATGTATTCATTGATAAGTGGATATTAAACTTAGGATACCCAAGATATAAGATACAATTTGATAAACGCATGAAACTCAAGAAGAATGAAGACCAAAGTGTGGACACTGTGCACCTTCTTAGAATTGGGAACAAAACACCCAGGGAAGGAGTTACAGAGACAAAGTTCGTAGCTGTGATGAAAGGATGGACCATTTAGAGACTGCTGTATGCAGGGATCCGTCCCATAATCAGCTTCTAAACGCTGACACCATTGCATACACTAGCAAGATTTTGCTGAAAGGACCCAAATATAGCTGTCTCTTGTGAGACGATGCCGGGGCCTAGCAAACACAGGAGTGGATGTTCACAGTCAGCTATTGGATGTATCACAGGGCTCCCAATGGAGAAGCTAGAGAAAGTACCCAAGGAGCTAAAGGGATCTGCAACCCTATTGTTGGAACAACATGATGTACTAACCAGAACCCTGGAGCTCTTGTCTCTAGCTGCATATGTATCGAAAGATGGCCTAGTTGGCCATCAATGGAAAGAGAGGCCCATTGGACTTGCAAACTTTATATGCCCCAATATAGGGGAATGCCAGGGCCAAAAGAATGGGAATGGGTGGGTAGGGAAGTGGGGGGCGCTATGGGGGACTTTTGGGATAGCATTGGAAATGTAATTGAGGAAAATATGTAATAAAAATATTAAAAAAAAAAAAAAAAAAAAAAAAAGAAAGCCTGCTGAGCAAGCCTGGCTGATTTCACTAGCAAGCAGTGTTCATCCATGGCTTCTGCTTTAGTTCCTGCCCTGACTTTCCTCAGTGATGGACTTAATCTCATGGTATAAGATAAAACAGAGTCTTTCATCCAAATTGCCTTTGGTCATGGTGTTAGCCAACAAACAAGCAAACAAAACCAAACCAAAAGAGCAAACCAGGACAAAGCCGTTTACAGAGGAGATTAAGAAGGCTGGAGAGGCCGGGCGTGGTGGCGCACGCCTTTAATCCCAGCACTCGGGGAGGCAGAGGCAGGCGGATTTCTGAGTTCGAGGCCAGCCTGGTCTACAAAGTGAGTGCCAGGACAGCCAGGGCTACACAGAGAAACCCTGTCTCGAAAAACTTTAAAAAAAAAAAAAGAAGGCTGGAGAGGAGGAGGTGATTGTGGATTACGTGATACACAAGTCTAACTGCATGGTCCTCAGAGGAGAAGGACCTTTCCTGGCTGTGCTCTGGGAGAGAGATGCGTTTCTATAAGGTTTTTCCATTGATCTTTGGTTTAGTTGTCAAAGAGCAACAACAACAACAACAAAGCTGAAGAGCAAGGGGAACTTAAGAGGTAGACACAGAAGGCCATTGCTGTGGCTTTCAAAAGTGTTTCTTCCACCTCGCCCTAAAGAGCTCCTGGGTGCAGCAGTCTCACACTCCCTGGAAGAATCCCTTGCAGAGATCTACATTTCTAGCCAGAGTGTCCAACTTTTGGGAATGAAGGTTTTATACCAAGTACAATCAGTATATATGATGAGAAGTTCATGTTACAAATCTCAATGATTACTAGCATAAACAGCATTCTCATACACAGTTTTTACCCTTCTCCTTTTAGATCAAGAGATAAAACAACTCCCCACCCCCATGATGCTGTCATGGTAATTGTGGGAAATGCTTTGACAGGTTCAATCCATGATGACACGCATGCATATTTTCTTCCCTCAGGTTTTCTTTTCGCCCTTGTACAAACATGCTAGGATGGTTTATGTGTTGTGTTCTTACTAGATGAGTACAGAGAAACTACTGTACACAGCTGAGATTTTTCCAGAGGAAAAAAGGCCCGGGTTACTAAGCTGTGGGGTAAAGGTCCAGATACTACTGTGCCAAGGGCAGCCTGGCCACCATGTGGTCTCACTATCCTGAGGACACCAGCATCTTTTATGGAATGAGCTGGCAGCAAAATACTAAGTTCAAAGAGTTGGTTTCTAATTAGAGGCTGAGATCTTAATCACAGGTCAAGGTAGGTAACTTTTTGATAAGTTCAAGTGTATTATTATAGAAGATACATTAGGTTAAAAAATACCTTATTCCTATTTGACTCAGCCTTGTAGAATTTCTGTGCAAGGACTTCTGTAAAAGTTCTCTGTAATTAGTTTTATTTTAAGCTGCTATTTTGGGTCCCCAGCAGTGCAGCTTTTGTTCTTTGGCCTATATTACTAACAATATATACAATAAAGAGTTACTTTTAAATTTTCTGGTTACTTTTCAATTTTTCTTTTTGTCACAGGGTCTCACTATGTAACCCTGGCTGGCCAGGAATAGGTTATGCAGATAATGCTGACCTTAAACCCATGGCAGCCCTCAACATCCAAGTGCTGGGACTACAAAGGTGGGCCACCTGGCCAAATTTCCCATTGAAAAATGTCCAAGTGCGGTAGAGATGGTTATGTCAGCAGCTCTCTGTACTGCATCCTGGACGATCCCTCCACTTCCCATTCTTCAGAGCAAGCAATGGATGAAGACAGAAATCTGGGTTTTCAATAAACCTTCCTCTCACAACTGTTGTGTAGCCAGTTTGATGTGTGTCACTCAGCCAACACTGCAAAAGCAATGATCACAATAAGGACTGAAACCTACTCCAGGTAGGCTCTGTTTTTTGTAAAAGTGTTGAACTGGTGATTTCAATGGAATATAGGAACCATCAAAGAACCAACCATTTTTAAAAAATGAGGTAACTTTATAAAGAAGACCCTCTGATGCATAAAATAAAGTGGTGAATCTTTACAAATAAGATGTGCTATGCATATAAACACATTGAAGCTAGAGCCCTAAGCAGTACCAAAGAGTAGTAAGTTGTGCTCAACATTTGACAAAACAGCCACAATACATGAGGTTACTTTCTTCTGTAAGGTGTACTCTATTATAAACTACACATGGAAAACATAAACAATACTGAATTAGACTTTCTATGGTCTTTTGTAAATTTTTGAAAAAAATTATTATATATTGAAGAGATTAAGCACATTTATTATCTCATAATTGAGAGATAATTAAGAGCTCTATAATCTACGCTTGTAGCAAAACTTCCCACAGCACAGCACAGCACAGCACAGCACAGCACAGCACAGCACAGCACAGCACAGCACAGCAGAGCAGAGTATTATCAAGAATAGCTCCATACTGCACATCAGCACCCTGTTGCCTTTATCTGAGTACCTGATACCTAGCACTTTTAAGTGTGTGCATTTATTTTTTTCTTCTTCTTTTAAGACAGAGGTTCATGTGTCTCTTGTTAACCTCAAACTTACTCTGCAGCCAACTTTCCTGCCTCTGCCTCCTGAGTGATGAAATCACAAGCGTGCACCACCAAGCTCAGTTGTTCTGTGCATGCTATCAACTGAGCTATACCCCAGGCCCTTTAACTGTCCTTCCTCATGCCCCCTGCTCCTCTCTGGTGTGCTAGTTTAAATGAATAAATACATATACTCATAACCACTGTGGAAAAACCCCAAACACCCAGGCTATATGTTGTCAGTACATATGTTGGCTGACTCATGAATGGAAGGATTTGAGGACAGGGAAGAGTAGAACAGGACCACAGGCTCAGCTCAGGCCTAACTCCATGTTGTCTATATTTGTTTTTGGTACCAAGTGGCAGGATACATGGTTCTATCCTTTGGTAGACTTATAACTTTCATGAAGATGGACTCATGTCCCAGTAAGCAAACATCTAACTGTGAACAGTATATTACTTTAATGCACTGGCTCAACTTACAACACAAATGTAATTAATACTAGTGCATTCATGAGGTCTGTCATCTCGGAACAAGAATGATTTTAAACACTCTTTTCTAAGCCAAGCACTCCAATTGAGCCTGGTCTCGGTGTTTCCCTCCTGGATGGGAACCACGACACACAAGCAGTGGACTCCATCTTGCTTCTTTAGTTACAGAGAGTCACATGTCACATGGGTTTTCTGCCAGGAGATATTGTATATCACTCACTCATACTGATAGTATCAGTCTCCAAACAACAACATGCTGTAAGCTCCAGAACTTTGTCAGAACAGAATTAAAATAATCAATAATCACTTACTGTGAGTTGAGCATAATGTGCCATGGCTTTCAACTAGAAGAAATGAGTACAGGTTTGCACACAGATGCTGATGCAGCAGGGCATACCCTCCTCTGAGGATTACACTGTATTGACAGTTGTGATTTTTCCCCTCTGGTTGTCATTGATTGAAGCAAGGATAACTAAGGGTCCAGTACTCTGAGCAGCATTCATAGTAAAGGGAGAGAAAGGATGAGAGAGGTGGAGAAAGACTGGCTGAGTGAGACCACAGAGACCACAGTGCTACCATAAAACTTGGAGGGAAGTGAAGATGAAGGAAGATGAGGATGCAAATGTCAGAGTGAGGGCATTTGTGGAGAATCAGTGAACTGGCAGAAAATAGTAGCAGGGATTAAGGGTGTATGGGGAAAATATTTAAGCAGGTGAAAATTTTAACATAAAGTTATAGTTACCATGGCTATCATAATGTACACTTGTCTCACTCCTCCTCAGCTTCAGTTCTGTGTTCCAGAAAAACTCACATACAATGGTTTCAACATTAATTTTCCAATTCTTCAGTGATTATATTTGTTACTAAACAATCTGTTCAAACTGCTAATGGTGTATTGACTTTAGACATTAGAAAAGTTGACCTGGTTGGGTCCCAGTTACATCTTCCTCCCTCCCTTCTGTCTTTGAGTTTTGTTTTTTTGTGGATTTACATCATTGTTCCTTTGACAACACCACTCGCCACACTAGAAAGAATCTGCACACTGCTCACACTGGTAATATCTGCTCACCTCTGTCACGCCCTGACTGTCTGCTTATTCCTGGGACGATTAGAGGCCATGCCAAGAGGAAAAGCTGGGAATGACCAACAAGGAGGGTGGAAGAATATGACAGGCTGACAGCCTAGGAACTAGTAGTGAAAGACAAGCAGGCTAGTGGTCCTTCATCACCTGGCAGGGAAATTCAGCTTGCTGCAGGCTCCCTGCTCAGCCCTCGCCTGGCTCCCTTGCTCAGCCTCCAGTGCAGGCATCCTCCCCCCAGCCATGACCAAGACAGACTATATCAGAAGGGCAGCTTTTAAAATCTGTTATAAGACTTCAAATGAGAGAAAAAGAAATAGTGTTAAATTCACACCTAATGGAAATTATTAAAGATTTTCACCTGAAATTAGATAAACATACATTATATAAAATAATTAGTGCTTTAAAAATGAGATTATGATTCTCAACAATAGTCTAGAAAAGCTAGCATTTTAGAACCTATATGGGAAATTTTATTTTATTTTTCACTTATTGCCAGTTTTTTGCTAACAGGAGTTTTGATATAAGGAAAAGAGCTCTGAGTTCATCAAACACTGATGTTTGTAGCTTAATTTCTGGCGAATAGCCTGTCTCTCGTTTAATTTAGAGACTTAAATCCGCTTCTCACCCTGACTTATTTGACTGTGTCCCTATCTATCCATGACCTTCATCTTGTTTAATTGAGGGATAAAAAAAAAAAAATAGCAAAGCATTTTCTACTCTTGCACTTAATATATTCATGAGTCTGATTCATCTTTCCTTTCCTAATTGCATTTTAAAAGTCATATTAAGCATCTAGAGATAGGGAGATAAGTGTCTGCATTCTACAGAACGTTTGTTAGAGCTAGCTGAAGTCTTTCCCCACTCCTTTGCTCCTTCAGATTTATTAGAGGTCTCCACAGCAGCTGCAGTTCAGGAGACCTTTCAAAAGCTGTTGCTTACATTATGTTGGGGCCCTTTTAAGTTTCAAGTGCACCTTCTTGGAAGCTTGCTAATGCTCTATTTGATTCCTATTGTCTCTCTATATGAATATACTTCTAGCTTTGCTTCTTTTGTCATTGTCTACCCTGAGCCTTGTGAAGAAACCTATTAGGGCTAAGAAAGAACTGAAGAAAAACCAAAACAAAAGGGAACAAAGCAGACTAGTTAATGGCAGCCAGGGCTGAGGCCTCGAACCCAGGCCTGTGAACTCCCAGAGGAAAAGCACTTTCCCAGCTGGTGGCATCCCCAGCGTATACTGTGAGCTACCTACTTGAAGATGAGCTGACTTTTCATTCATTAACAGTTATTAAGGCTATACTGTGTGCTTTGAGGATTCCACAGAAGGAAGACAAAAAGTGCCAACCAACTCTCTGCTTTTGTTCTGTCTCTTTAAATTAAACAACAGTACAGACTTCAACCTGAATAAAAACTTAGAAATCATTATAGTCAACCACTGAGCACTGAAATAATATTTTCCTGCTATTTAATCACTGTGCCTCCAAAATTCATAGCACAATTAAAGAAATAAAAGCTGACAGTGAATGACCCAGTTATCTGATCCTGCAGAAGACGTGGAAGGTTAACATGGAGACCACTAGGTCACTGAAAGGACAAAAGCGATGGCTCTCTTTAAGTCTCTCTTTCCTCCTCAGAACTACACTATCTTCTACCTCAAGTGTAAGCAATTAATTTTTCTTTTTTACATTTTATCTTCTTTGCATCTTCCTTCTCTTACCAACAATGGTCATTTCTATTTTCGTTGCTTTGAACAAATTATTAAGAGGAAAATATAAGACACAGCTTAAAAAATTGTACTGGATTTAACACACCATTCCTTGCAGACCTATCTGGGTACATACTGTTTAAAAACTTGCTATTGAAATAAAGAGAACCCACAAAATGTAATACGTTAAAGAAGACACAATAATAAAAAAATAGAGTCAAAATGGCATCATGATGCATATCTGTGATATTTGCAAAAAAAAAAAAAAGCTCTATCAGTTGAGATTATGATAATCAATGAAAATGAGAGAGTAAATAAAAAGTTTCAAAACGTACATTCTTGAACCAATTTTAGCCTGGATGAGCACAGTGTGGTGGCTCTGGGGGACAGTCTATCTAGCTAGTCTACCCAGCTCTGTCACTTAATGGCTGTGTTAGGAAGAAGGCTCTTTCTCAGTGTCCTCATTGGTTGAGTGGGAATGATAACACTTGGAGACTCATGATGTTGTCATACACTGCCAGGCACTGGCAATCCTTACTGTTTTCATTATATTATTGGTCTAGAGAAGGACTGTATATAATCTATCATCAGTCTGCTATAATTCAAGACTAATCTGTTTGACCTTTATCCCTTGAGGACTCAGAGCCTGGTCTGCCACCCTAAAGCGTTCACAGCTGGCTCTAGAGGGAATGACTCTTGTTCTGTAAAACACAAGGGCATAAACGAAAGGAGCAGCAGGTCTTGGGGCTCTGCTCTTGCTCACTGCTGATCTCCCCAACTCCTAGACCATCTCTTTTACTTCCTTCAACACTCTCCTCCTCCTGTTAATTACACCCATCCAAAAGCAGACTCTTAATCAGGGGATAGACAGCTATTATCTCAAAGGATGTGTATACACACACACACACACACACACACACACACACACACACACCATGACAGGTGCAAAGACAATGGGCTTGAGAGACTGCTTTTAGCTCTTTTAGCTTCTTCCCCTCTCTCTATTAAAGCCCTAGCTTGACCTAGTTTTTTTTTTTTTCTCCATCTATTCAATGCTGAACTAGGAAATAATACATCTTTTTTTTTTTTTTCAGTTAAAAAACAAAAAGAGAAAAAGGCCTTATTTAATAATGAAGAGAGCATAGCCTTTACTCAATGCAAAGGGCACTGGATTCTATATTCATCTGTTCACCAAACAGTCTTCTGAGCTTTAAAAACTAATTATAGGAGGAGAGTAACTTTGCAATCTTTTTGTCTCATGCAGTGCTATATGGTACTCAATGTGCTAAATCCGGCCCTCTGTCAACTCTGGTTTGCTGGGGTATCAGTGAAAGGTCTCTCTTCTGCTTACATGGTTTCAACATCTAGTCTAGAAAAAGAATGGGACAGGTTAAAAGGAAAGAACTAGTTACAGAGTGAGTTCCAGGACAGCCAGGGCTGCACAGAGAAACCCTGTCTCAAAAGACAAAACCAAAACCAAAAAAAAAAAAAAAAAAAAAAGAATAATAATAAAAAAAGAACTAGTTACATCTAAGTAAAACACAACACCTTAAAGTGATTTCTCTCATAATGGGGTTAATACAATTTGCTTGTCAAACTGCTCACATGCAAAACCATGGACAAGTCTTTCAGGCATAAAATCCAATAAAACAAAGCAGACACTATGACCAAATTTATGGAAAACTAAACTATGATGCAGAATGGGCTCCTTTTAATGGTAGATCTTTGGAGTATACTAGAGAATTTGATATTTGATCTAATTATATGGATGTATATATTTCACTAGGACAAAATTGAGGAAACATTTGTATAATTTGATTTTCCTTCAAGTTTAATATGAGGACTAGTCTGATTGAATGATCAAAACAAGAGGAAAGAAAGCTAGATCCCTAATTCTAGCTGTTCTAAATCCAAGGTAGTGCCAGAGAGAGGGGGTGGGGCTCCCTTCCTGGAGCAGCACTCTCTCTTCTGGAATAGAACAGTTTCCATTTACACTGAGCTCCAGCAGGGAGAAGGAATCCAGCTGATATATTACAATGAAGTTCTTATGTAAAAATAAGCTGAGAAACAATCAGAAGACAGTCACTCATTTGAAGTAACCTAAAATATCGGTGCAGAAGAAGTTATCATCTAGAAATTGTAGTAATTCAACTACTGAGGCTGATAACACAGCTGACTGATATGCGTAGGAAGGAGGAATGTGCTTACTCAGACCACTTGAGACTGTGATAAAATGATGATTTGACAGTAATTCTCTGAAAGAACGCCTTGGGGCTTGCTTTCTGTATTAAGGTCAGTTGAGTATATCTACTTAAGCTCTAATCAATCCTTCAATCATTCATCCTCTCTTGTGGTGGGAGATATGAGGATATTTTGCATTGCTAAAGTCATGAGAACATAATTTCAGTGGAGGAAGGTTTAGGTTATAGGAGAATAAAATTAAAAATTAATTTTTTTAAAGATGCTGAGGAACCACTACATCCAAGTTTCCAAGGAACATTCCTGTGTGACTTTTGTGACTTAAGAACATGTGACTTAAGCACATGTTCTTACACACATGCCCTACTCATAAAATAAACAATAAACTGTACTTATTATTATAGACAATCTCTTCCATGAGAGGCGGCACTGAATGAGTAAACGGGCAACCTGTCAAGTGGGAGAAGAACTGTTTATCTATGACAAAGGAGTGACAATCTGGTACACTCCTACAGATCACTAGGAAACCCACCCTGAGACACACACACACACAATTAAAATTTAGCAACAGATTTGAAAAAAAGCATAAAGACCAATAAATATATTAAAATGCACAAGAAATTGCTCAGCATCATCTGAGGGAAATGCATACTAAGTGCAATTTACCTCAGCACACATACAGGAACAGCTGATTGACAGATGGAAGATATTCAGCCTTCAGTGTCACACAGGCCAACAGGAACTCTGAGAGTCCACTGTGAGGATGGAACTTCAGGCTTACTTTCTTTTTATATTTTTTAAAAGATATTTTAAGTTATGTGTATGTGTGTATTCTGTGTGTGGCTATATGTGGATGTAGCCGCCTGCAGAAGCCAGAAGAAGATGTCAAACCCTCTGGAACTGGAGTTACAGGCAGTGGGTACTAGGAACAAAATTTAGGTACTCTGCAAGATCAGCTTCTGTTCTTAATTGCTGGGCCATTGTTCATAGCTCCTTAGGAATACTTTAGAAAACTGATAAAATGAACAACTGAAATTTGCACACACTATTACCCAGAAATTTAAGTCCTAACATATGCCAAATAGACATGTACAAATACCTCACCCAACACTTAGTGTCCTACAACTTTTTAATTATAACTATGTAAGAGCTAAGATCAAGAAAAATTTATCTACTTTCAGAGAAAATAAGTCATGTAGGATGTGAACACAGTCAACTTTATGAATAGTGAATACTTAATATGTGTATGAGTTACTTTCTGTGATTAAAAAAATACCATGATTAAAAGCTATCCATGGAAGGAACAGTTTATTTTGGCTATGGTGCTAGAGGGAGAATCTAGAGGGAAGGGCAGTAGGGAACCATATGAAGCAGAGAGAGGGACCTGAAAGTGGGGCAGGGCTGTGAGCTCTTAAAGCCTGCTCCCAGGCTGTAAACCTCCCCAAAACAAGGCCACCAACTGGGGACCACATATTCCAATAGCTGAGTACCTAGGGCACATTCTCATTCTAAGCACCACATTAGCTAGAGTTTCAATCTACATTCTGTCAGAGATGAGCCTATTGTTTGATCTTAAGTTGAAAGTGAAGACAATGGCCATTATCTTAAAAATTATTTATTCTTATTTTTGGTCTTTCTCTCTCTCTCTCTCTCTCTCTCTCTCTCTCTCTCTCTCTCTCTCTCTCTCTCTCTCTCTCTCTCTCTCCCCTCTCTCTCTCTCTCCTCTCTCTCTCTCCCTCCCTCCCTCCCTTCCTTTTTCTTTCTTTCTTCTTCCCCCCTTTCCTCCTCCTTCAATTCCTCCTCTCTCTTTTTCCTTTTTGACTCTGGGTCATACGGTTAGACAAGCATGGAACTCACTATGCACTAAAAGGTAAAGAATTCTTGACCTCTTCCTCTATCTGCTGAGTACTGGATTTCAGTCATGTTTCACTAACCCAGCTCTTGGTCTTTGCTTTTTAAAAGTGCTCTTATTTTATTGTACCATCTATTTCTTCACTTGAATGAACAAAAGATAGTAAGAATGAGCCTAATTTTAATGTGATAAAATAGATTTTTTTTACTGGTCTAAAGTAACACAAGTGAAAATAGTTTACTGTTACAAGCCAAATGTAAAAAAAAAAAAAAGGCACCTTTATCAGATTCCATGGCTTAAATAAATACGCTGTACAAAGCCAAATGCTGAGTGATAAAGTTAATGCACAGACCTTACTTTTTTCAAAACAAGCAGGAAACAGTGGGACAATAGAGTCTGTGTGAATGAACGTGGAAGTTATAGACCATGCTTGGAGTGCTGTGACACAGACATACTCTGAGCAGGCCTTTATCTTACTATAGGTTTGTCAAGAACGGGGTCAGTACAGCTTTGCTGAATGAATGAATGAATGAATGAACAAATGATTGTATTGTACTGGTATAATTTGAGTCATTCTACCCCAACTTGTCAATGCTTCAGATTGGATTCACAAGCCTTTCTTGTTTACTTTTGAGCCCAAGGCACACTTGGATGGGAAAGGAGGTGGGCGTGTGTGTGTTGGACTTTTCAAGTACAAATATTGTCCTTTGATCTTTATATTCAACATTGCATTTGAGAAAGGCTTTGTTGAATATATGGGGTTTCCTCCCTCTGTCTGACAGAGATTAGGAAGTAGCCATTTACCTTATGAAGTCTTCTTCCTCCTCCCTCTTAGGCCTTAGCTGTTTGGGCTGAGCCATGTTAGTCCAGTTTGGCAGCGATTTCAAGAGTCTGCTGATATCATCATCCTTTGCCCAAGATGCACTGATGACAAGTTTCTCTTCTGACTGGACAATGGCCCTGAAAACGACCACAAAGAAATGGACATGTTAGCATCTCATACAGTGAGTGGTTTCATCTTTTGCTGCATAAGAAGTTATTATGCCCATCTCTCGTAACACAGTGCACTACCTTCATCGGAGTCGCAATGTGTATTCATAGGTCACATGGCTGAAACGCTACCTCTGATTTTATTCTCAGTTCCAACTTGTTGAACACATAAGCTGATTAGGTTATCACAATATTATCATTATACCATAAACTTATAATATTGATTGTCCACCTTATAACTGTTAATAGCTTATAGTGAACACAAATGTGTAGAAGTTTGGATTGAGCTTTTCAAGAAATGTTCAAACAGCAAAAGTAGAACAATAATATTTTTAAAATACTATTTGAATGGCACAAGAGTGGTAGCTAAAAGGTACCATAAATGTTACTATAGACTGTCCTCTGACCTTTTTAGTTTGTGCTACCATTAGTTCTATTTGAAGATTGCTTTTGTATGATGGACACTCCTCTATTCAAAGCTAACCATGATCATAAAGAAAGCTTGTATCCCAAATGTCAGTCAGGGAAAACCTTTGATTACAGCAAACTCCTCTGGGCTTTGGCTAGTGACCTGGAGTTGGCAGGCTTCTAGTCCTTTAATAGGGCCCATGGATTCACTATTAATGCTGCCCTTACCAGGATGTACCTGAAAAGCCACCTTAAATGTTCAATTTCAGCTTAATTAAAAAGCCCATTTTTCTACTCAACATTTCTGCCACCATAGCTGATTTTAAGGGTCTAAAAATTCTCATCAGCAGTATTTCCTGACAGAAGTGACATTTACTTATGGAAGGTTAATGAACTGGACCTTCTTCTTCTGATGACCAAGTCTCCAGTCTCTGGAGGCTTCTCATATCAGACAAGGATATATTCATGTGCTAAGAATTACACCATACATTTTCAAATAAATATAAATGGTACTTATAAGAAAAGTGCCTTGACTCAACAGATAGTTCACTATGCATAGACAAGAAAAGATGAAGCCTACAAATCTTCACTCATTGTAGCCTGACCACAGGTACCATGGTTTCATATTGCAACAATACTGCCCTGGTTCTTTTTTAAAAAGCTAGAATAGGAGAACTATGGGTGAAAGAATTTTTCTAGCTTGCTTTAAGCAAATACTGTCTGAGAGAAACTGTTCTGAGATATAAACTGAGGGCAGCAGGGTCTTCTTCCCTCTTCTTTCACACGACTGTCATGTGTGACCTTATGCGTGATGCTTCTATATTCCTTGCATTTTTTTCTTCAATCTGACTTTTATAATCTTATACTTGCAAATCTTATAGTAATGATACCACCTCGGACTTATACCATTCCATCGTAGACAAGCCCTCAATATTCTCTGACAATCTGAAAATGAGTCTCTGTTCAGCTCCGTCTCCCGACTTACCTTAGTGGCCACTTAAAACATTTATCTTGTAGATCTTTGTTGCTTACCTCTACATATCTGACAGAGCACATAGGGCACATATTACACACTTAAAAAATGATCTCTTCAGCAGGTATATCCAAATGTATAACATATAATATATAATATTTGAATATTATTCAAATTCATCTCTATTTGTTTCTAGTCATCCCTCCACTTAGTCTCCTGAGAATCCTACATTACTCCTGCCTTTTCTTTTTGTATTTCACATCTTTCTCTCCACAGTACATTTGCCTAGTTTCTGTTAGTTTTCTAAATAATGCATAAACAATTTTCTTCCCTGACCCAGAATTACTATCTTCTAAAGCTCTACTATCTTCTTTAGAAACATTCCAGCAAATGATGGCCCTGAGAGTCCGAGTTTCCTGGTTGCAATCGTGAATGGAACCATCCCTTGTGTAACTTATGTACAGAAGACGCCTCCACCTTTTGTTGCAGAGGCTGGTGTCATCTCTTCCTTTTTTGCCTCTCCCTGTGTTCTGACACCTTCTGGGTCCTTTCAGTGTCAGTCTTTACTTGTTTTTGTGGTTTTAATTACTTCTTGTTTTTGTTTTTGTTTTTCAAGACAGGGTTTCTCTGTATAGCCCTGGCTGTCCTGGAACTCACTTTGTAGACCAGGCTGGCCTCGAACTCAGAAATCCGCCTGCCTCTGCCTCCCAAGGGCTGGGATTAAAGGTGTGCGCCATCACGCCTGGCTAATTACTTCTTCATTCAGGGAATATAGAGAATTATCTTCTTTTTGAGTTTGATTACCAATTAGAAATACTTTTAAAGCTAAAGAAAACTCACTCCCATTTTGTATATGTTAGGAGCAGGAAAATGGCTTCCTATATCTACTCAATGTATGTCTGACAGGTAGTTAACATTTAGTCAGTCCTAAGCCACCTGAAGTAATGGTCCTCAAGCCAGCGTTCCAGTGATGCTGACCTGCTCTATGGGCCTGTCTTCATCTTAAGGCTCTCTCACTGTTCTGAAGCTTGTAAGATTTAATTTCCCTTTTCTTTTCTACATCTGCTCTTTCTTTTTACATCATGTCCTCCTGGTTCTACTCTTGTCGCCCAAACCCAGTTGGGAGCCCACCTGGACGGCTCCTCTCCTGTGCCCACACCTTACAAGCTGAGGCCCATTTGCCTGTGCATTTCACACTTGGGTAATCCGGTCTTCTGGCCAGACTGATGACTCCTCCACTCACATCTCTAGGGGAGCATCAGTTCTCACTCTTGTTTTAATGTTTGAAAGAATAACTAGAGAGCTCTTAGTGGACACTTTCACCAGCATTTCAAAGTAAAATGAAGCAAAAGGAATTCAGTCATTTCCCTTTCTCTCTTTCCCATTAGCCACCTGGCATCCCTGATTCTAGCCATCCTATAATTCAATTGTGAATATGGTCTTCTTAATCACCAACAGTGACCACATCCTGTCAATCCTGTCTCTTTAAGATCTTCTGAATAGTCATTTCCTTTCCAGATTCACTGCCATTAATTGGCATTTAAGCTAATCATTTCTCGTGTGGACTTGGCAGTGACTTGGTACCTGGGCTTCTTGCCTGGAGTTCTGAGACCATCAGTTGGGCTTATAATGCCAGAAAAGTCATCTCTGTAAACTAGGATACAATGAGGAAAGAATCCTTTCCTCAGAACTCTTTAATGACTCCTGTGTTTACAGAACAGAACCAGAGAGCAGTATGGGAACACCTACTTGTTCAGCAATGGCTCTTTTGTCCCTATTTGGTCATGATTCCAGGTCATTTTCCTATGGACGTTAGCTGCATATTTTATCCAGAAGGACAGTTCTAACATTTTAAAGTGGATATTAGGCTTCAAACCTAATAAATGGCTGAGGTACACATTTACTACACCAAAGCAGACACTGGTTCCCAGGTTCTCCCTGCATCCCTCAGTCCTTGTTACAGGGTCCTCCTGGCTGGCACACCCCACCTCTACCCTAACCTTCTCTAGCCCAGCATTCTGTGCTGTTCTTCCTTCCCTACATAATCCAGTCCTTTCGGTTACTGGCTCTCTTTGTATCTTTGGGCCTCCTGGCTGCTTCACTTGGATTCCCTGCTCTTACCTTGTCTCCCTGATCTCTGCTCACAAGGCACAGCTCAGTCTGGTCATGTCCACTCTGGACTCTGCAGATGCCCCCATCACTGCTTCTGGCTATGCTCTCCCACGTATCTATAATAGACTTTCTCCTCCACTATACCTAGAAGCAGTCGTGCTCTTTCCTCCCTCTTTGTTTCTTTCTTTCCACTCAGTGGAATATGTTGTTTTTCGTCTTTTCTTGCTTCCACATCCTACCTGTATGTTTTTACTCATCAAAGGTTACTTTAGTTCCTTCCTTGCTATTTATGGTGTGTGTTTGTGTGTGTATGCCCAACTCTCCCTATGATAGAGATTTCCAGCTTTTACTAGACACTAGAATCATTTAGGGGATCTCTTAAACAAAACAAAACAAAACAAATAAAAAGCTGGATGCACAGGCCACACCTAAGACTACACAAATCAGAACCTGGGTCAAGGAGTAGCATGAAGTATGTAATATGTAAATTTCTCAGTTGATCTAAACTATATGCCAGGGAATAAAGATCTCTTCTCACTGCTGTTTTGTTTGTTTTACCTACCCTCCCTCTTTCCTTCCATATCTCCCTCCCTTTGTATCTCCCTCTCTTTGTCTTTCTCTCTCTCTCTCTCCCCCTTTCTCCCCTCTCTTTCTTCCTTCCTTTCTTTTTCTTTCCTTCCTCCCTCCCTTCATATCTCCCTCCCTTTGTCTGTCTGTTTTTTCTTTCTTTCTTTCTTTCTTTCTTTCTTTCTTTCTTTCTTTCTTTCTTTCTTTCTTTCTTTCTTTCTCTCTCTCTCTCTCCCTTTCTCCCCCCCTTTCTTCCTTCCTTTCTTCTTTTCTTTTTCTTTCCTTCCTTCCTCCCTCCCTTCATATCTCCCTCCCTTTGTCTGTCTTTCCTTCCTTTCTTTCTTTCTTTCTTTCTTTCTTTCTTTCTTTCTTTCTTTCTCTCTCTCCCTTTCTCCCCCTCTTTCTTCCTTCCTTTCTTTTTCTTTCTTTCTTTCTTTCTTTCTTTCTTTCTTTCTTTCTTTCTTTCTTTCTTTCCTTCCTTCCTTCCTTCCTTCTTCCTTCCTCTCTCCCTTCATATCTCCCTCCCTTTGTCTGTCTTTCTTTTCTTTTCTCTCTTTCTTTCTTCTTTCTTTCTTTCCTTCCTTCCTTCTTTCCTTTCTTTTTCTTTCCTCCCTTCTTTTCTTCCTTCCTTCCTCCCTCCCTCCTTCCTTCCTCCCTCGTTTTCTTTTTTCTTTTAAACAAACGAGGAGCACGAACTAGATAGGTGCTCTGAGCACAGTTAAACTTCTTATCAGTTTTTGTTCTTAGTACTTAGCGTGAAACCTCGTATCTGGAAGGTATGAAGAAACTGAACAGGAAGTAAACGTAAGCCTTCTCGCACTAATCTATATTACCCACTAATCTGAGGTCATTTCAGTGGGCATCCTTCCCCTGACTTAACAACTCAGACCAGTTTTTATTTGGCCAAACCACAGAATTACTCTATGCCTCTCTAAATTCGTTACAGATCACAATTCCTGAATAACAAACACTCTTGTTTCCCTCTAAAAACTCAACTGAGGAAAAGTCCTCATACAGATAACAAGTGAAGCAAGGAACAATTGTTGACAAGCCTGGCCCTGCACGGCTCCTAGGTGGTCTTTTGTGTGGAAAGTTTCCTCAAGATCTTGCTTTCCATGTGAGCAGTTTGTTGACTATGACAGCACACAGTGAAAAGTTACAAAGGAACAACCTTTGCTTATAAGGCTTGCCTAGCAGGTAGTTAGTTAGCATTTCATTCTCTACAATGAGGTTGGCAGAGTATGGCCTGTGGATCCCACCTGCTCACCAGTTTGTCTTTTTATGTCCTAGAAGCCATCTAAAGTTAGCTGCTTTTAAATGGTTTCTAAAAAATTAAAGAACAATATTTTGTAATGTGGGCAAATTATATAAAGTAAATGTCAATGTCATACACAGAAGGAACCTTGGCCGAAGGGGTTAGAGCCCCGTTACAGGTCAATGATGCTTTGCATAGTTAGAAAGGTAAAGAAAAAAAAAAAAAAAAAAGAAGAGAAAAAAGAAAAGAAAAAAAGAAAGCTCAAACCAAACTCATTTTTCTACTTCTTAAATCTCGAGTCAAAGCTAGCCTGTCCCAGGGTTCAGGAAAGTGACTGAATCCATACTTGTGAGATAGTATTATACATTTTGGAGGGGTATGACTACAATATTCTATTTTACTTCATGGAACAAAAGAAACCTTATCTAAGGTGTTCACTGTTAAAGGTACCCAGACTATTTACTTAGGTCCCTTAAAAACACTACTATGCTTAAAAAGTTCAATATAATATTATTACCTGATTTTATTTTATTAAGAAATGGAACTGGTAGTTAATCAAACTGTTAATATACACTGCTCTCAATAGATAGTATATTAATTTATAGTGAAATAAAGATAAAGACAAAAATCGATTCTCAATACACTAACCTGAAATACTGACTTCCTGTAGGAAATAATTACCCTAAAGGAAAATTTTCATTCAAAGGCAGTCTTTAATTTTTCATTTTGTAATGAAACAGATCAAGTAGGTTATACAATTCCAGGACATATCTAAATACCTCCAAAAAAAAGGACCCCAACATCCCCAATATTAATTCTGTAAGAGAATGGGGTTAATCATTCCAGCCAGAAACATAATCTACCAATTAATTCACAGCTCAATGGGCAACAGACAGAGCCATCTGTTTAACTATTTGTACCCTTCCCAGAGGGAAGAGGAAAATAGGCGTGCCTCTTAAAACAGGTGATGGGTTGCCACGAGAAGAGTCTGCCCTCAAGACATGGCTGAGTGGATTTCATTCAGAAAACATCTGCTGATGTCAACTGGCTTCCTCACTGGAACAGTTGGGAAGTGCACGTGTGTACAGTCCCTAGACACAGCTGGGTGCTGAGGCTTTCCTTAGGTAAACAACCAGGGGCAGGTGGGGCTAATTGGATTCAACCGTCCTGTGACAGCTAGGGCAGGGTGCTTACTTTCCAGACTGAATCTTTCAGATACTTCAAAAGCTGGAAGCCAAGTTAGACAAATGAACCAAGGACAAAGCTGGATCAGAGAGAGCCGCGTGAATCCAGTTTATAGGCTAGGAATGATTGAGTGTGCATCACACCAAACTAAAGCACAACACACAACAAACAAGTAATAATGAGAGTGAGGGAGGCAGAAGACAGCCAAGCAAAAACAGCTCTAAAATACTGGTGTTTGATAGGTTCTGGGAGAGCGGAAGTCACTATCGGCAGGTGAACACACACTGCAGAGCCCACCATGCTCCAGTGGATAGCTCCGAATCTATGGTAGCACAAGCCTGGTTAAACTTAGTGGGCCACCAAACAAAACCAACAGACATGGATGTGAGCAAGGGCTTTTGGGTCGTGAGTGTTGGGGAGTAGATAGGGATGGGAGAAGGTGGAGGTTGAGTGTACATTACATATCGAATATCAAAGAATAAATACAATTAAGTGAAAGCAAGGGAGGAAACTGAAGAAAAGTAGATGGAAAAGAGAAAGATGAAAAGAAGGAAGATAATAATAATAAGAAGAAGATGGACCACAATCCTTTGGAAAAGACAGAAATCCATGTGGGCCTTTATAGGAGAGTGTGTCTCAGTTAGGGTTACTATTGCTGTGATGGAACACCATGGCCAAAAGCAACTTGGAGAGAAAAGGGTTTATTTCACTTACAGTTTCATAGAATAGTCCATTATCCAAAGGAGTGAGGGCAGGAACCTGAGACAGGAGATGATGCAGAAGCCATGGAAGGGTGCTTCCTGGCTTGCTCCCCATGGCTTGCTTAGCCTGCTTTCTTATAGAACCCAGGGTCACTGTCTAAAGGATGGCCCCACCCACAATTTTCTGGACCCTCTCCCCATCACTCATGGATTAAGAAAATGCCTACAGGTTATCTTATGTGGAAGCATTTTCTCAATTGAGGCTCCCTCATCTCTGATAACTCTAGCTTATGTCAAGTTGACATAAAACTAGCCAACATAGGGTGGACACTTCTTCCCAGAAGACAGCATTGCATACAGGCCATGGAAACAGATCTGAGTGTCTGCAGAGGTAGTAACTCTTGGAGATAATTTAATAACAATCTTCAAATAGGCAAGATTGCATGATACTGTTCATAACTGACATTTTAAGAAAAAGAATTACATTGTATCATAGGCAGCAGGGCAAAAATTAATGTGAAATGTGCCCCAACTGTCAATGTTCAGATTTTTTCCTTTGGCAAACAAATTTAAGTACATTTTATGTTTGAATATCCTTAATATGTTTATAGAAAAACAGACTAGGTAGCCCTTTTTAGACTTTCCATGTCTTCTTATTGCACTTCGTAAAATCCAAACCTCTGGTTTAAGATCCTTTATCAATCCTGGTTATACATTAAAATACCTGGAAAACTTTTAAGGATATCTATTAGGCTCAGTCAGAAGCTGGGCCCAGAATAGGCTCTAAAGTACTTATAGCATTGTACTGTGCAGCCAGAGAAGCCTGTAGGAGGAACTGAGCCAAGCAGGCTCAGTTGCAATGCTGGCACATGTACCACTCATATTTCCTCCCCAGCCAACCGAGATTCTGCCGGGATGGCTAGAGACCACTGATGCTGGATCAGGTGATGCAGCGAGCCAATGAGAAAGAGACAGCACCACATCTGGCTACTTGAGATACCAATGAGATGCTGGAAGCAGGGTATAAAGGTTTGCCCAGTTTCTGTAATAAATGAGTCTGTTTTGCTGCTTGCCTGACTCTGTGTCATTGACTCTGTGCCTTTGTATCTCCGCCCCCAAGGGTCTTGGTCCAGGTCATAGCCAAAGAAGCTCAGAACCCCTGCTCCCCAAACTGTTTCTTTATACTGGCTCTGTCTCTGCCTGGCATGTTCTTTCCACATCTCCCTCCCATCCTTCTCAATTGAGTCCAAGCATCACATACCCACTGAGGTCTTCTTGCTCCTTACCCAGAAAACATGTTTTTCAAAATCAGATCCTCCTATTAACAAAATCCACTTTTCTACTTTGTTACATGATCATTATCTGTCTCCTGCTATTAGAATAAAAAGCCTTGATTGCCTAACAGATTAATTTCTTAAAGTTTAGCCCTCAGTAAACCCATATACAATTTTTATATTATTGATTGACAAACTATAATTGTAAACACTCATAGAGTACTAAGTGATACTATGATTCATGAATATAGCATGAAACAAACTAACATATCCACCATCAAGGGCACATCATTTTTCTGAGGAGAACATTTGAGACTTAGTCTTTATATTTACTAGATTCCCCACAATGTGCAATACATTGCAACAAGGGTGGGGAAGCCGTACGTTTCATCTAATGGAGGCTTTGTACCCTTTACCATTATTACTGTAACATCTCCACCAACCACCTGGTGACCACCATTCCCCTCTCTTCTTGTAAACGTGAGGAAATGTCTCTGCATCTGGCTTACTGTACTTAAGTATAGTATTTGTCTATTCCATCTATGTTGTCATAAGTGACACATTTCTGTTTAAAACGCTCAATAGAAACCCCTTATGGATATGCAGCACATTTTCTTTTCTATTCATCTGTTGATGGACACTTGGATTGAGTCCATGCTTGGATATGTAAACAGTGTTGTAGTGAACAAGGGACTGCAGACATCTTTTTGACATACTAACTTTAACTAGGAAGTAAACACCCAGAAGTGGGGTTGCTAGACACAATTTTATTTGTAGTTTTTGATTTGCCCCATTTTGATTTTTCCACAAGACAATACGAGTTATACTTTCAGCAACAGGATATAGGTGACCTCTCCTTTCTACACACAAACTAGCAGCTAATTTCTGTCTTTTTGCAAACAGCCTTAATAATCACTGTGTGGAGATGTTCCATTATTTTTAAATTTGCACTTATTAAATAATTAGTGATTCTAACAAGATCTGTTGGCTATTTATACATCTTTTGAAAAATTTTGATTCAGCCCTCTTAGTAGTTTTTATTTTGTTTTGTTTTGTTGTAAGTGGTATAGGATTTGAGTCTAGGGTCTTTAACAAGCTAAATATACACTCAAAGTATACCCTCACACTCTTTATCTACTGTTAATATGATCTGTTGTTTAGTTATTGTTTTTGATTTTTAACAAAACAAACTATGGAGTTAAGTTTCCTACACAGTTTCCTACCAGCTAGTAATAAAATGTATGACTTGGAGATATTTTCTCCCAAGTGTAGGTCGGCTCCTCTTTCCTTTATTTCAGTGTGCAGAGCTTTCTGTAAATGTGTTCCCATTTGTCTATTTTTTTTTTTTTTTTGCTTTCATTTCTCCTACTTTGGAGTAGGAAAATCTAAAATATAATCTAAAAAAACCTCTTTGTTATAGCTACACCATGAAATTGTAGCACGTACTCTTTGTAGTTGTGTCTCACGTGAAGGATTTAACCACCTGCACGTCACTCTTGTATATGGTGTGAGATACCGCGCCTTCTCTGCTATGTACACTTTCCCCTACACCACTGCTGAAGGTAGATGTATTCTCCCAATATGAATTCTTGGCACTTCTGTCAAAACTCAATGAACTGTGTATGCATGAGTGCATTTCTGGGCTCTCAATTCTATTCTTCTGGTCAATGAGTCTGTTTTTATGTCAGAACTGTGGTGTTTTAATTACTAGCACTTTGTAGCTTAGATTGAAATCAGGTAGAGCAATGTTTCCAGTTTTGTTCTTTTAGCTCATGACTGTCTTGGCTATTTTTGGTTTTACTTTTGTGATTCCACATGAATTTGAGGTTTAAAAAATATTTCTACAAAAATATATAGTAAGGACTGGGACATATATATATATATATACACACACACATACAAAGATACATAATAGTATTCACATACGGCTGTGTATACCTCTAAGCACCAAGATAGGGGGACTGAAATAGGTGGATTCCAGGAACTTTCTGGCTAGCCAGGCAAGCCAAAATAGTGAGCTTCAGGTTCAATGAGAGACCCTGTCTCCAGGCAATAGGTGGAGAATACAGATGAAGACAAGGACATCCTATTCCACATTTATGAGTATTGCTGCATGAATTAATACACTAATTTACATATAGCAAACAATACAACGGGCACACACGCACGCGAACACACACCAATACTTGGATTTTGAAAGGCACTGCACTAAGTCTGTACGTTCCTTTGGGTAGTATGGCCATCTTGTTGTTTTCACAAAATGAATCCTTTCTGCCAACATGGGTTATTACACCAGTCACTTGTGCCTTCTTCCGCTTCTCCCATTCACAGTATCACATTTGTTCTGTTGAGTTCGTAGGTTTTGCATCTCCTTGGTTACATTTATTCCTAAGTGTTCTTTGTAGTCTTTGTAAAAGGTCTGTCCTCCCGCTTACTTTCATTATGTTCATTCTGAGCATACGGAAGCGTGACTGACTTCTGTTCTCTGCAGTCTTACTGGATTCTCTTAGTGGGCCTAGTAGTTTGTATTGGTAGGCTCTTCGGGTTCTATTGTCTGTCAGTGTTACTGACCATGTCATTAGTAAAATGCAACAATTTTACTTATTCCTATTTTTTCATTTGCTTATTTGCCCAGCTTCTCCTCCTGCCCAGATCTTTGAGGAAAGGATTTTAATTTTCACCACTGTGTGTAGTGTTAACTGTGGATTTACTGTATGTGGCTTTAACTGCGTTAGGATGTATTCCCTCTGCAGCACTGTTGTTGTATTTTCAAAAAGAAAGGACCTGAATTTTGTCAAACATTTTCTTTGCATCTAATGAGATGGCCACATGGCTTTTGTCCCCCACTCTGTTAATGTGATGTATCACATTTGCTGATTTGTGGATGCTGACTGATACGGCTCTGCATCCCAGGAGTAAACCCCACTCGATCATGGGGAGTGGTCCTTTTAATGTGCTGCTGAATTTGATTTGCTAGTACTTTGCTGAGAAATCCTGTATCTGTTTTTTTAAAAAGGGTGGCCTGTAGTTTTCTTATCATATGATGTCCTTGCCTAGCTTTGGTACTAGGGCCTCAGTAACTGCTGAATAAATAAAGTAACTGATTTAATGATGGAATGATATATTTGTGGTATAAACACCAGAGATACAACAGAAAGCATAAAAATACCTTTCCTGTGACATCAGCAAATATCAACAAGGCTACTAATGAATGTAGCAATAAGCAAATGTGCTAACACAGTAGTTATCACAGTATAGGCACTGTTCTAAGTTCTCTACACACATGCAAAACCTTTTTTTTTCTTGTGTGTGTATGTAGGTATGTGTGTGAGTGTGGTATGATATGTGTATGTATGTACGTGTGTGAATATAGTATATGTGTATACATGTGTGAGTGTGAATGTGTGTATATGTATGATATATGTGTGTGATGTGTCTGTGGTGTGTATATATATATATATGTATATATATATGGTGTATATGCTTGTGTGTATGTACTATACACACATATATGTGTATTTTTGTATGCATGTGAATGCATGTCTGTGTGTGGTCTGTGTATGCATTTATGTGTTAGTGTAGTATATGTCTGTGGAATGCATGACTGCAGTATGCATGTGTGACTGTGATATGCTTGTATGTATACATATGGTATATGTATGTATGTATGTATGTATGTATGTATGTATGTATGTGTGAGTATGGTGTGTGTGTGTGTGTAGTGTTTAGTGTGATGTATGATTAGTTTTGCTTGTGAGGGTGCATGCCCATGTGTGCACTCATGGAGACCTGCTCTATCACTTTTTACCAAATTCCTTAGACAAGGTTTCTTATTGAACCTGGGCCTAGGCCATTAGCAAGACCTAGAGGTCTTCCTGTCTGTGCTCCTGTCTTCCCCAATACTGGGGTTGCAGATGTATGTGTGGTCATGTCTGACTTTTTACTTGGGTTTTAGGTCTTCATGAAAGTCTTTATTCTAGGACATCAAACATTTCTGCTCACCAAGTTATCTCTCCAGCCACATTCATTATTAACACAACAATTCTGCATGGTCGATGGATTTGGTAGATGGAACACCTAGGCATGGACATTAGAGAACCTGCCCTGGGTCAGCTGACTGTCGGGACAGATCTAAGCTAGGCCTGCTGATGGTCTTCTGGAGACTCCTTAGAACAGTGTAGTTCCTCTAAGCCACCTGAAGCATTTCTAGGCTTCCCATTACTTTTTAAATTCCATTGCTTCTTATTTGGACTTAAGAGTCAGTCAGAGTTAGCTTCTAATGCATGCACTACAACTTCTACATTCTGTGCCCTTCGCCATGTTATTAACCTTTCTGAACCTCTGTTTTTTCATGGGTAAGGTGAGGAGAATCCAATTTAATAGAATCGTTGTGAGTGACTAGATAAGCTAATGACTTATAAAGTGCTCTGCACTGTGACTATGCACTTTATTTATTTCTACTCAGTCCAGGTTCTTATTACTGTGTATCAAGGTTACTGCAATAGGCTCCTATCTGATCATAGTAGGCTGAGCTAGGCAAGAGAAATGAGGTTTGCTGCTTCCCACCAAATCTATAGGACAAACGGTTAGGGGTCAAAAGATGCAGGCTAAGAGAGCAGCTGGCACGGTAAGTAAAGTGAAGGGGCTCATCTGATCCATAACCATGAGTGCCCGGGCTATGGAATATGTTGTGCTAGCTCCTGGAGATAATTATGTGCAAAAAGTCACAGTAACTTCCGTCTAGAAGCTGACAGTTCAGACAGTGAGTTCTAACTAGTAACATACATGACAACCACTTTTAAAAGTACAGTTGCTTAGTCGACCTAATTTGGGAAACCTAATGCCTTAATATTTCTGCTAATAACTTCAATGTGAATGTACAGTTGAAGAAGGTTATGAAAAGAAAAACAAACACATATCACTAAATGATCAAATAATACACGCAGTAATGTAAGCCACCGATGGATAACTCCAGAAGCATATTAAAAAGTCCAAAAGACTCATCCTTTCTATGAAGCAGATACTACAAATTTTATAACTTTCATTTGTATATATATTATAGTTAATAAAACTGTGTGTCATGGTTTAAATGATAATGGTCCCTGTAGACTCCTGTGTTTGAATGCTTTGTCATCAATTGGTGGAAGTGTTTGAAAAGGATCAAGAGGTGTGGCCTTGTTGCAGAGCTATGTTACTGGCGGTAGTTTTAAGATTCATGCCATCCCTGGTGTGCCCTCTCTGTCTCCTGCTTGCTGATTGGGACGTGAGATGCCAGCTATCTACTATCATGGACTCTAATGCTCTGAAACTGTAAGCACAATTAAATGCTGTCTTTTATAAGCCCCTTCCCCTTTTTTTGTTTTTTTTTTTCTGTTTGTTTGTTTGTTTGTTTGTTTGTTTTTGAGACAGAGTTTCTCTGTGTAGCCCTGGCTGTCCTCGAACTCTGAAATCCGCCTCCTGCCTCTGCCTCCTGAGTGCTGGGATTAAGGTGTGCACCACCACTGCCTAGCTTTGTCATAGCAACAGAAAAGTAACCAAAACCCTGAGTGCTAGTGCTGCGTGAGCCAAGCAGGTGGGCGAGAGTCTTCACAGGCAAGGAGGGTTAGAGCTGGGTGGACCTTTGCTGTGCCTCTGGCTCATGACTTTGTTTTGTTTTTGTTGTTGGTTATTTTTCATTTACATTTCATTAGGTTGGAAATGTTCAAGGTAAACTCAACTCTGTTCTTAACCCTACAGACTATGCAGGGGCACTGAAGTACTTCCTGAGTCTGAAGGCATCCATGAATGTTTATTTCTGCTAGTTAACACAATGGGTGTTATAACTGCACTTGGACCATGCTGTCCACCTCACCCCATCGGAGTCATATAGTACTCTTTGCCACTAACTGGGAAAGTGCCAAACTTCCCTTCCTTACCTATGCCCACATTCTGTCCTTGTTACTATTTGCTCGCTTTCCCGCATGCATCCATTCACCCTTCTGCTTTACTGCAATTCTCCCCATTCAGTTTAGCAAAGGCTTCCTCATTCATTCACCAAACATGCCAAGGGGGGGGGGCAGCAAGATGTTACCCCTGAGTGAGTCTCTGTCTTTTGTGAGAAACTTCACAAAAACTGTGAATTCTAAGCCTTAAATGAATCTTTGGGGACAGATGGAACTGCTGGTTGAATCTCAGGGCAAAGAGGACAAACATGGGGAGAGAAGCATTTGGCTTAGAGGTAGCACAGGAACAGACAGACTGCCTGATTAGGAACATGGTACATTTCAGAACTCACAACTGGGTTTACTTGAAGCTCCAAGGGGTATGACTAATTAAGGAAAACACTTCTAGTTCTTACTTCCCTTGTAGGGAACATCTGTATCCCAATCACGCGCTATGACATCATTCCAGAGCGGCCTTTCTCTTGAGCACTGTGCTCTCACAGGAGAGATGTCCCTGACCTTTCCTCAGATCTTTAAACCCACAGCTCTGCTCAGGTTCTCCTGAGAGACTGATTCTCAGCAGAGGGCATTGTGAGCTCACAGATTTGACAGCTTCCATGCAAGATCTGCCGAGAATCACGAGGGAGAAGTCGGACCGCAATGTTTCCCTACTTCCTCCCTCCTTCCCTCCCTAGTGTTATATCATTTTGGATCATTTGAATTGTACATGGCTTTCTATTTAAGTCAGTCATTTGCTGGCAGAAAAACTAGAACATTTCCTGTTTTTCCTCTCACTGTAATCAGGATTTGGTTGTCCAAATTAGGACTGCCCTAATTACTCCTCAGCAGGTGCCAATCCGGGGGAGGGCAACAGACTGGAAGAGAGGAAGTAAGGACACTGCATCTTCAGAGTCACGCAAGAAGAAAACACACGGTCCCTAAACCTGAGAAACCTGATGAAGTCACAGAAACACGCTCCTTGGGGTTGTGTGTGGAGAATGTACACACATGTCCATGTAAACCAAGTATTAAGATGGTTTTCTCCTTAGTTGGCTTCAAAGGTTTACAGATTTGCTTTTCCCAATCACAGATGAGTTTACATTAGACCCATAATTCAGGAGCTGTGTACATCATCCCAGACCATCATGCTTATGGGATAATCTGGGGAAACAAGAAGTGGACATCTTTGCCTCTGCCTCTTTCTCTGTCTCTCTCTGTCCCTCACTCCCCACCCCCCGTGTGTGTTTGTGTGTGTGTGTGTTTGTTTCCACAGGGTTCAGTCTTAGACAAAAGAATCAAGATCATTTTTAGAGTGTCACAGATCAAGAACCTAAAGCAATGGCTGTGTTCCAAAAGAAACAGGACATAGGCTTAGTAGGTAAGTGCGGCCAAGCCTGATGATCTGATGTCTTTTAGTTAGGGCTCCTATTGCTGCTATGAAACACCACGACCAAAAAACAATTTGGGGAGGAAAGGGTTTATCTGGCTTACACTTCCACATCATAACTGAAGAAAGTCAGGATAGGAACTCAAAAAGGGCTGGAACCTGGAGGAGAAGCTGATGCAGAGGCCATGGAGGAGTGTTACTTACTGGGTTGTTTCCCTTGGCTTGCTCAGCCTCCTTTATTACAGAATGCAAGGCCACCAGCCAAGGAGAGGCACCATAGTGGGCACCATACCCTGCCAACTACTAACTTAAAGAAATGTGCTACAGGCTTGCCTACATCCCCTTCTGATGGAAGCATTTTATTAATTGAGGTTCCCTACCTCAGATGACTTTAGCTTGACATAAAACTAGCCAAATTGGGAGTCCACAGGGTAGAAGGAAAGAACTGATCCCACAAGTTGTTGTCTGGCAATGATATGGGTACCATAATATGTGCACATGTGCATACCATCCCACACAGTTAATACATATAATAAATAGTAGAAGGTAAACACAGGTGTCTTGCGAAATATAAATGCAGAGGAATAATTGAATTCCTAGTCATAAGCATTTACAATGAACAAACTATTCTCATTTCCCCCTAAAACCAACTACTCTACCTGTGTGTAAGATCCCATCCTTACCTACCTCCTCCCCAACACAACTTCAGAGTCTCCCTTTGTTTCATATACCAATACTGATGATGGCGGTGAGTCCCTTCTGGTCCACGACAGCCCTCATCTGTCAGCATCTCTCTCTACCATATGGTTTTCACATATAGATCTGTATGTATTCTTCTTTGGAAACAACACACCAAGTATAACAAACCTCCATGTAACGGCGGTTCTCTAGCAACTACCATGTTCCTGTTGCCATCTATAGTGGCACTATCTTCAAATTAATGCTTATATTTATAATTTCTCTATCTATATTTTCCTTTCTCATACACGCCATTCTGGTTTGTACCCCAATGCCCCATTGTCTAAAAGACACCACTTAGTCCATGCTTGGAGCAGACCCAGCAGACACCTTTCACCCAGTTCATCTCTTTGCATCCTTTGGCTTGGTTTCCACATTACATTTTTGTTTTTTAAATTTTCCTGTTGCTTCTCAGTCCCTTTGACACTTACTCCTCATTTTGCAAACTTCTTTGGTTCAGAGTTTTGTCATCTGTACCATGGCTATCTATACTTTTCTCAAGGAGGCTTCACCAAGTACTGCAGCTTCAAATACTACTCATAAGTCTATCTCTAGGCCTGAGCTCTCTCCTTTCTTTCTTTCTTTTTTTTAAATTTTTTTTTTTTAAATTTTCTAGACAGGGTTTCTCTGTATAGCCCTGGCTGTCCTGGATCTCACTTTGTAGACCAGGCTGGCCTTGAACTCAGAAATCCACCTGCCTCTGCCTCCCAAGTGTTGGGATTAAAGGCGTTCACCACCACACCCAGCTCTCTCCTTTCAAATACTACTCATACCTGTCTGTCTCTAGGCCTGAGCTCTCTCCTTTTGCTGAGAATAACCAACTGCCACCTTCCTGTGCCCATGTGAATGTCTACTAGACACTTCGAATTTACATCCTTGTCTACTTGCTCCTGGATCTACAAAACTCTTTTCTTCCGTGAGACTTTATTCAGACTTTAAAAGTGAAAGGTGAGAGGTCTGTGATGGCAAGCAGAATACTATCCACGTTGGCTATGCATACATGGTTTTGGAAGGTGTTGAAAGCATCAAGAGGCTTAAGCTTTGCAGTGCACAGTGACACAAGCCTTTAATCTAGTACTTTGAAGACTGAAGCAGGAGGATCTTCCTAGGCTACACAGTAAGTTCCACACCTGACTCTACAACTAAAACTGAAACAAAACAAAACAAAACAAAACAAAACAAAACAAAACAAAACAAAAACAAACCCTAAAAGTACAAGGTCAGGGTGAGAAACACCTGAAAGAAAAATGTTTTTGAAAAAGCAGATGCTGACAGATGAGGGCTGTCATTGGCCAGGAGGGACTCACCGCTATCATCAGTATTACAGCCCAGTAGCTAGGTTGCATTTCATTCCGTGAGAAACTGGTGTAGACCTTACACACCCTGCCTTTTGTTTTGTTTTGTTTTGTTTTGTTTTTGTTTTTGTTTTAGGAAAGGGAAGTTAGGGCAGAGAGGCTGTGTGCTATCTGAGGTCATGCAAAGAGGAGGTACAAAGCTGGCATTCACACTGGCTGGAGGGCCTGCTCCTGAGCCACAGGCAGGCCCCCAGCTAGGTACACTGCATAACACACACACTCACCTGGCAAGGTTGGCACAGAGGCAGCCCCTACGTTTTCAACTTAAGCTGTTCACTGAATGCTTTCCTATAAAGAAACCAAGCTCAAGAGGCATGAGACTCTGAGGATAGCTTAGAATTTCTGATGACAGAATGAGGATGCAAAAATATCTCAATAGGCCCAGATGAGGAGTTAAAAATAACATCACATTCAATGGGTGGGTGTGAGATCTTGAATCTATGTTTAGAAAGTTACCATAGTTGAAAAGAGAAATATGCTTTCACCCTTGTTTCTTCTAAACCCTTTCCTGGCCCCACCAGCCAGCAGTGCCCTGGCTGCACAGATCTTACCTTTCCATTTTCCCACCTCATCCCTAAGAAGCATTCCCCTATCTTCCCCCACCCCTTCTCTCTCTCCAGTCCACCTAAAAGGCAGAAGAGCCTCCACAGAGCACCTCCATGCACCTGCTACTTTCACCATCCTTACTGCCTAACTTTAAAACAGGAACTCCAGAGGCCTGTCTCACCCACACTTAGTCCAGGGTCCCCAGTCTCATCCACACTCAATCCAGGGTCCCCAGTTTCACTCACACTCGTTCCAGGGTCCCCAGTCTCACTCACACTCATTCCAGGGTCCCCAGTCTCACCCACACTCATTTACTCGTTCTTCCCTTTCTAATCTCCTAACCTCTTGGATGTTGCCACAGTTCCATCCTACCCTGCTTAAGCGTCTATGTTTCAGCCATGTTCATTACTCTCCAAAGCAATTCACATCCTTCTGGAATCCTTGGCTGCCTTGATGAGTAATGTAATCCTGTGGAGTGGCCCTTCCACGCTTTAGTGTTTCCTCTCACAGCTCGATGCTGTGGGTGTATAGTTTCATTTCGTTGACACACAACTCTTTCTCTCCTTTCTGTGACTGCTTAACTCCTTCTACATGCACACACATAGACACACACACACATACACGAGAGAGAGAGAGAGAGAGAGAGAGAGAGAGAGAGAGAGAGAGAGAGAGAGAGAGAGAGAGAGAGAGAGAGTGTCTTGGTGGAGGCTCAGTGAAGCTCCATCCAATGCAATGACAGGACACAGAAATAACTGAGTCTAGCCTTGGCCACAAGGAGGCACGTGGCAGTGCTGTTTTATCATGCAGAGCATACCTCAGTGCAGTCTAGGCTTGGGGAAGTCAAGACAATAAGATGGACAATATCAGGCTAATGACAATGGGGAATAATGACTGGGATGATTTAGATCCAAAGTATGCCAGATACAGGAAATGTTCCACAATGAACCATAATGAACTGGAAATGAACAATAACTATCTTCACAAATATGCAAGATTTTTTTTTATAAAATAACTTTTCATAAATATAAAAGATTTTCATATAATAATTATCCTCATAAACATGTGAGATTTTCATATGCAAGGAATAAAAATGATTTCACTCTAATAAAAAGAAGTGGAATTTGAGTATGTGTTTTCAAAAGGAATTGTGGCAGCCTGGTCTCATAATGTTTCTCTGTTTCTTGGTTCAAGATGCAAATTGCTGGCTTCACTGGGCACTTCTGCTTTGATATAAAAGCCTTTATCAGAGGCTCACAGCAATGAGTCCATGTGATCTTGGACTAGCATCCCAGAAGTGAGCTAAAATAAACCTTTTCACCATGCAGGTTAATATAGTAATGCAAACCTGACTAATACATGCTGGCTTCCAATCACTTCACATGTTGAGAGGAAGTAATGAAGAGGGTGGCAAACTCTAGGAAATTAAAACTTTCCTGTCAAAATAACTAAAGCCACAAGACTATAAAGTACCTATCAGTAGAATTTAGATTCTAGAACCAATTACTTTATTAGGTTATTTATTATAGTGGAACTGTAAGTAATATTCATCAGCATTATTACTGGTGAGAAATTACTTTGTGGCAATAATTAGACATATGTTGTGATGGTTTGTATATCCTTGGACCAGGGAGTGGCACCATCTGAAGGTGTGGCCTTGATGGAATAGGTGTGACCTGGTTGGAATGGGTGTGTCACTGTGGGTGTGGGTATAAGATCCTCACCCTAGTTGCCTGGAAGTCAGTCTTCCACTAGCAGCCTTTGGATGAAGACATAGAACTCTCAGCTACTCCTGCGCCATGCCTGTCTGGATACTGCCATGCTCCCACCTTGATGATAATGGACTGAACCTCTGAACCTGTAAGCCAGCCCCAATTAAATGTTCTTTTTTTTTTTTTTTTTTTTTTATAAGACTTGCCTTGGTCATAGTGTCTGTTCACAGCAGTAAAACCCTAACTAATACAGAAGTTGGTACTCGGAGTGGGGTATTGCTGTGATAGGCCTGACCATGCTTTTATTTGAAAGAATGTGGATTTTGGGACTTTGGATTTGGAAAGCAGTGGAATGCTTTAAATGGGGCTTAATGGGTCATCCTAGTAGGAATATGGAAGACTTTGTTGCTGGGAGTAATTTGAACTGTGTTGACCTGGCCCAAGAGATTTCAAAGGAGAAGAATTTCAGAATGTGGCATAAAGATTGGTTTTGTGGTATTTTGGTGAAGAATGTGGCTACTTTTTGCCCTTGTCTGAAAAGTTTGCCTGAGGCTAAGGTGAAGAGACTTGGATTAATTGCATTGACAAAAGAAGTTTCAAAAAAGCCCAGCAGAGACTTTGTTCTCTGGTTAAGTCTTATGAAGAGAAGTTTGAACAAGCATAGCAAGCTTAGAAAGGAAAAATATAAAATATATGGTTTGAGTATTAAAGGAGTACCAGGAAGTGAAATGGAACAAAATCTTGTGTTCTAGGAGATAAAGATTAAGGGAGTGGGACCTTGGGGCAAGATCCTACCCAGCTAAATTAGATCCAGACATGGTGGTACAGACCTTTAATCCCATGAGACAAGCATGCTGATCTCTACATTCAAGGTCAATCTACAGAGAAAGAACCAGGATAGCCAAGCTTAGGCAGTGAAGGATTTAGAAAACATAAAGCTAGTGATAATGTAATAATACAAGGGGATCATGTTCTAGTTCCTATAAGCAGCAGAACTCGGCAGCTTCAGCCATGTACCTCTGGCTCTAGAGTTAAGAATGGAAGGAACTATGGGCCTTGAATTCCTGATCTTTCCAAGACTTTTATCATGAATGGGTGTTGGATCTTGTCAAATGCTTTTTCCGCATCTAACGAGATGACCATGTGGTTTTTGTCTTTGAGTTTGTTTATATACTGGATTACGTTGATGGATTTCCGTATATTGAACCATCCCTGCATCCCTGGGATGAAACCTACTTGGTCAGGATGGATGATTGTTTTGATGTGTTCTTGGATTCGGTTAGCAAGAACTTTATTGAGGATTTTTGCATCAATATTCATAAGGGATATTGGTCTGAAGTTTTCTATCTTTGTTGGGTCTTTTTGTGGTTTAGGTATCAGAGTAATTGTGGCTTCATAGAATGAGTTGGGTAGAGTACCTTCTGTTTCTATTTTGTGGAATAGTTTGTGAAGAACTGGGATTAGATCTTCTTTGAAGGTCTGATAGAACTCTGCACTAAACCCATCTGGTCCTGGGCTTTTTTTAGTTGGGAGACTATTAATGACTGCTTCTATTTCTTTGGGGGATATAGGGCTGTTTAGATCATTAACCTGATCTTGATTCAACTTTGGTACCTGGTATCTGTCTAGGAACTTGTCCATTTCATCCAGGTTCTCCAGTTTTGTTGAGTATAGCCTTTGGTAGAAGGATCTGATGGTGTTTTGGATGTCTTCAGGATCTGTTGTTATGTCTCCTTTTTCATTTCTGATTTTGTTAATTAGGATGCTTTCCCTGTGCCCTCTAGTGAGTCTGGCTAAGGATTTATCTATCTTGTTGATTTTCTCAAAGAACCAGCTCCTTGATTGGTTGATTCTTTGAATAGTTTTTCTTGTTTCCACTTGGTTGATTTCGCCCCTGAGTTTGATTATTTCCTGCCGTCTACTCCTCTTGGGTGAATTTGCTTCCTTTTGTTCTAGTGCTTTTAGGTGTGTTGTCAAGCTGCTAATGTGTGCTCTCTCTAGTTTCCTTTTGGAGGCACTCAGAGCTATGAGTTTTCCTCTTAGAAATGCTTTCATTGCGTCCCATAAGTTTGGGTATGTTGTGGCTTCATTTTCATTGAACTCTAAAAAGTCCTTAATTTCTTTCTTTATTCCTTCCTTGACCAAGTTATCATTGAGAAGAGTGTTGTTCAGTTTCCACGTGAAGGTTGGCTTTCTATTATTTATTTTGTTATTGAAGATCAGCCTTAGTCCATGGTGATCTGATAGGATGCATGGGACAATTTCAATATTTTTGTATCTGTTGAGGCCTGTTTTGTGACCAATTATGTGGTCAATTTTGGAGAAGGTACCATGAGGTGCTGAGAAGAAGGTATATCCTTTTGTTTTAGGATAGAATGTTCTGTAGATATCTGCCAGATCCATTTGATTCATAATTTCTCTTAGTTTCTCTGTGTCCCTGTTTAGTTTCTGTTTCCATGATCTGTCCATTGGTGAAAGTGGTGTGTTGAAGTCTCCCACTATTATTGTATGAGGTGCAATGTGTGCTTTGAGATTTACTAAAGTTTCTTTAATGAATGTGGCTGCCTTTGTATTTGGAGCATAGATATTCAGGATTGATAGTTCCTCTTGGAGGATTTTACCTTTGATGAGTATGAAGTTTCCCTCCCTGTCTTTTTTAATGACTTTGGGTTGGAAGTCAATCTTATCAGATATTAGAATGGCTACTCCAGCTTGTTTCTTCATGCCATTTGCTTGGAAAATTGTTTTCCAGCCTTTCATTCTGAGGTAGTGTCTATCCTTTTCTCTGAGATGAGTTTCCTGTAAGCAGCAAAATGTTGGGTCTTGTTTGTGTAGCCAGTTTGTACAGCAAACCAGTAGCCAACATCAAAGTAAATGGTGAGAAGCTTGAAGCAATACCTCTAAAATCAGGGACTAGACAAGGCTGTCCACTTTCTCCATACCTATTCAACATTGTACTTGAAGTCCTAACCAGAGCAATTGGACAACAAAAGGAGATCAAAGGGATACAAATTGGAAAAGATGAAGTCAAAATATCACTTTTTGCAGATGATATGATAGTATATATAAGTGACCCTAAAAATTCCACCAGAGAACTCCTAAGCCTGATAAACAGCTTCGGTGAAGTAGCTGGATATAAAATTAACTCAAACAAATCAATGGCCTTTCTCTACACAAAGAATAAACAGGCTGAGAAAGAAATTAGGGAAACAACACCCTTCTCAATAGTCACAAATAATATTAAATATCTTGGCGTGACTCTAACTAAGGAAGTGAAAGATCTGTATAATAAAAACTTCAAGTCTCTGAAGAAAGAAATTCTAGAAGATCTCAGAAGATGGAAAGATCTCCCATGCTCATGGATTGGCAGGATCAACATTGTAAAAATGGCTATCTTGCCAAAAGCAATCTACAGATTCAATGCAATCCCCATCAAAATTCCAAATCAATTCTTCAACGAATTAGAAAGTGCAATCTGCAAATTCATCTGGAATAACAAAAAACCTAGGATAGCAAAAACTCTTCTCAAGGATAAAAGAACCTCTGGTGGAATCACCATGCCGGACCTAAAGCTCTACTACAGAGCAATTGTGATCAAAACTGCATGGTACTGGTATAGTGACAGACAAATAGACCAATGGAATAGAATTGAAGACCCAGAAATGAACCCACACACCTACGGTCACTTGATCTTTGACAAGGGAGCTAAAAACATCCAGTGGAAGAAAGACAGCATTTTCAACAAATGGTGCTGGCACAACTGGTTGTTAACATGTAGAAGAATGCGAATCGATCCATTCCTATCTCCTTGTACTAAGATCAAGTCTAAGTGGATCAAGGAACTTCACATAAAACCAGAGACACTGAAACTTATAGAGGAGAAAGTGGGGAAAAGCCTTGAAGATATGGGCACAGGGGAAAAATTCCTGAATAGAACAGTAATGGCTTGTGCTGTAAGATCGAGAATTGACAAGTGGGACCTCATGAAACTACAAAGCTTCTGCAAGGCTAAAGACACCATCAATAAGACAAAAAAACCACCAACAGATTGGGAAAGGATCTTCACCTATCCTAAATCAGATAAGGGACTAATATCCAATATATATAAAGAACTCAAGAAGGTGGACTCCAGAAAGTCAAATAACCCCATTAAAAAATGGGGCTCAGAACTGAACAAAGAATTCTCACCTGAGGAATACCGAATAGCAGAGAAACACCTGAAAAAATGTTCAACATCCTTAATCATCAGGGAAATGCAAATCAAAACAACCCTGAGATTCCACCTCACACCAGTCAGAATGGCTAAGATCAAAAATTCAGGTGACAGCAGATGCTGGCGAGGATGTGGAGAAAGAGGAACACTCCTCCATTGTTGGTGGGATTGCAAGCTTGTACAACCACTCTGGAAATCAGTCTGGCGGTTCCTCAGAAAATTGGACATAGTACTACCGGAGGATCCAGCAATACCTCTCCTGGGCATATATCCAGAAGATGTCCCAACCGGTAAAAAGGACACATGTTCCACTATGTTCATAGCAGCCCTATTTATAATAGCCAGAAGCTGGAAAGAACCCAGATGTCCCTCAACAGAGGAATGGATACAGAAATTATGGTACATTTACACAATGGAGTACTACTCAGCTATTAAAAAGAATGAATTTATGAAATTCCTAGCCAAATGGATGGACCTGGAGGGCATCATCTTGAGTGAAATAACACAATCACAAAAGAACTCACACAATATGTATTCACTGATAAGTGGTTATTAGCCCAAAACTTAGGATACCCAAGATATAAGATACAATTTGCTAAACGCATGAAACTCAAGAAGAATGAAGACCAAAGTGTGGACACTGTGCACCTTTTTAGAATTGGGAACAAAACACCCAGGGAAGGAGTTACAGAGACAAAGTTCGTAGCTGTGATGAAAGGATGGACCATTTAGAGACTGCCGTATCCAGGGATCCATCCCATAATCAGCTTCTAAACGCTGACACCATTGCATACACTAGCAAGATTTTGCTGAAAGGACCCAAATATAGCTGTCTCTTGTGAGACGATGCCGGGGCCTAGCAAACACAGGAGTGGATGTTCACAGTCAGCTATTGGATGTATCACAGGGCTCCCAATGGAGAAGCTAGAGAAAGTACCCAAGGAGCTAAAGGGATCTGCAACCCTATTGTTGGAACAACATGATGAACTAACTAGTACCCCGGAGCTCTTGTCTCTAGCTGCATATGTATCGAAAGATGGCTTAGTCGGCCATCAATGGAAAGAGAGGCCCATTGGACTTGCAAACTTTATATGCCCCAATATAGGGGAATGCCAGGGCCAAAAGAATGGGAATGGGTGGGTAGGGAAGTGGGGGGCACTATGGGGGACTTTTGGGATAGCATTGGAAATGTAATTGAGGAAAATATGTAATAAAAATATTAAAAATCAAAAAAAAAAAAAGAATGGAAGGAACTACTGGGAAAATTGATGCTGGTTAGCTGGAGCTAAGGAATTAGCGGTGATTAAGAAGAGACCATTATCGTTGAGGTGAAATCTTCTGGAAATTGTTTTCTGGGAGCACAAAGAAGCTGTGTTCCAGAGATACCCAAGGTTGTACCTCATGCTGCGGCTGGACTTGATAATGTGTAAGAGTCACTCCGGTGGTACTGCTTGTGAATGAATGAAGGGATCATGGAGAGAAGCTGAGGCTTAGCACTGTGAAAGGCCAGGGAAGCCCATTGGAGAAGGTGAAGCTTCAGCTGTAGTTGATGGCCCAGGATTGAAGGCGTCATGCAAAGGATTTGAGGCTTGGCACCCTGAAGAGAGCCTATGAGAGGCTATTGGTGAAGCCTAGTTGGAGTGGAACACCCCAGTGTATTGGAGATGTCAGTACCATGGGATGATCACCAAGAACAGCAGCCATAATGGAGTGGATCAACCTGAGCATAGAGTGCTACAGAGGACAGAGATGGAGAAGTGGTGCTAGCCCTTAGGAGGAGTCCAAAAGATCAAGTGGAATCCCAGACACTGAAAGAAGAAGCTGTAACATTGAAATTGCCTTGGAGACTCAAAGATGTTAAAGATGCCAGAGCCATGGGATACATGCTGAGGAAAGCTGCTAACAGGGAGTGGAACCAGCCCAGGAGGAAGCAGTTTGTTGCAGTCAAAAAAGATGAAAAAGGAGTGGAAATCTGAAGACCACTTTGACATCAGCCATGGAGATGCAGAGTTTGGAGTTTGCCCAGCTGGTTTCCTGCCTTGCTTTGGGGATTACAGTTAATTAAGTTGAATGAATTTCAGAAGAGACATTGAACTTTGGACTTTTAACATTGTTGCAACTGCTATAGACTATGAGGACTTTGAAAGTTGCACTAAATGCATTTTGCATTATGCTATGTTTAAGTATGGCCCCCATAGACTCATGTTTTTGAACAAGTCTATGGGGACCAGGGAGTGGAATGTGATGGTTTGTATATCCTTGGACCAGGGAGTGGCACCATCTGAAGGTGTGGCCTTGATGGAATAGGTGTGACCTGGTTGGAATGGGTGTGTCACTGTGGGTGTGGGTATAAGATCCTCACCCTAGTTGCCTGGAAGTCAGTCTTCCACTAGCAGCCTTTGGATGAAGACATAGAACTCTCAGCTACTCCTGCGCCATGCCTGTCTGGATACTGCCATGCTCCCACCTTGATAATGGACTGAACCTCTGAACCTGTAAGCCAGCCCCAATTAAATGTTGTTTTTTTTTTTTTTTATAAGACTTGCCTTGGTCATAGTGTCTGTTCACAGCAGTAAAACCCTAACTAATACATATGTATATTTTAAAAAAATCTTTAAGTTTAATGGTGGTTCTACACAAACATAAACCACAATGTTATTAAAACATTATTTTAAAACTACTTCATTGCTTAAAATTGAAGCTTCAATGTTTAAAATGTTTTAAAATTTTCATTTGATAGGTGACACATTGGTACAACCATTTTGGAATTTATTTCCCCAGAAATAGAACACCCTTGGAGTGAGCCAGAAATTCCAATTTCAAACAAATACGTTAGGTCAGTGGCTTCAGCAATTTGTGTACCCACTAAAATAATTTGTAAAACTACAGCCTCCTCTCCACATATTAAAGCTGACATATAGTTGTTTTGATATGAATGTAAATACTTGTAAACATCAGGTCTTTTGGCATATCATAAACACATTTGTAAAAATCACTATTTTAAATGTTTCCAAAGACTGGGAACAGAAATATCACGTATTCTCTTTTAGATGTAGAATCTTTACAATTCAAATCCTGAGATGTAGAGGGTAAAAAGGTGGTTACTTAAGCTGTGTGTGTGTGTGCATGTGTGTGTGCGTGTGTGTGTGTGGCGCAATGGGGTTGGCAGGGGGAAAGGGGTGTTTGCTCTAGGACATAATATCCATTAAATTCAACATATTTTTAAAAATTGGCTGGGTGTGGTGGTTCATGTCTTTAATCCCTGCATTCTGACACAGAAGCAGGTGGATCTTAGAGTTGATACCAACCTGGTCTACAGAGTTGAGTTCCAGGACAGCAAGGGACACAGAGGGACCCTGCCTTGAAAAATCAAACCAAAGCAAACAAAGCCAACACATCCCTCCCACAATCTGCTTAGTAAAATTTAAATGTTCACATCACATTATAAATTATATGAGGTGACAGATATATCAATTAGTTGATTTAATCATTGCATACTTAAACATCTCATTGTTTTCTGAGTAGCTTCAATTACTACTTTTCAAGTAAAAATTAAAAAAAAAAAAGTAAAAATCCCAGGGATTTGAAATCTTCCATCAGATATTTATAAAGATACTAAAAGCTCCATTTATGGACTTTTTCATTTTTCTATTTTGAATACCACTTGTATTTTATTTCTTCACTAAGTTTTATTGTATGGAATACATTTTTATGCTTGAAACATTTGCTTACTAGGTTGTAATTTTTGGCAAAGCAAATTTGTTTAAAAATTAAAACTTACATTTTCTGTTACCACAGAATATATTTTAATATTTTGAATTACCATGATGTTTATTTGGTCTGTAACTGTATATAAAAATATAGTATATGATTTTAATCTAACATATTGATATTTTGAGGAAAACAAAAAGTAAATATTGTTGGGAGCACAACTCAATGGGATAAGGGCTTTTTAAATTTAACTGAGGCATGAGACAATGGATAAATAATACTTCCTGCTGGAATGAGGGAGGCTTGCATCATGGGAATGACATCACTCTTTCAGATTACTGTTTTTCTTTACTCCTGTAGAACTCTTAGGACATCTACATGCCAAATCTTGTCTTCCTAGGTAACACTATCTCTCACTATGTCCTACTTAGGTAACTCTTACTGTCTCCTCCCAGTGCCAGGCCACTGTGTTAGTGTGCCCTTCCTTTATTGCAATGCATTAATTATTTTCTACACTTCCATGAACATCCTTTGTCCAGCACATATGCCACCTTCTACAAACTCATTCCTGTCTGTAATCACTTTTCTCTGGGATTTCTCACAGATTATAACTATACATTGTACTGTCCCTCCCATCCTTAATTATATATCACATATAATTTAGTACTTTATTCTAATTCTCTTTTGTCTGCAATTGTTCCAAGTCTTGCCAACCAGGCCGTGATGTTCCTATTATTGGGTTTCCATGTGAAGTGCTATGATCTTGCCATGAGCTCCAGATGATCTGTTGAACCCAGAAAAAAGAAATCTGAGGCCTAACAGGTTTCAAGTTCATACCAGAGTTTTTCTCCCTTCAACTGATGCTAAAAGGATAGGTGTAACTGTCCTTTTCTGACAGTAGGCAGGCTTCAGATCATATCAGTAGGAATGCGTTTGTAAACACCCAGTCAGCATCCCCACTAGTGCCCTACCTGTAGGCTGTGGAGCACGTGTCCTTGTACTCCTGGAGCTTCACACACACCATGTTGAGGAACTGATCTGAATATGCACTCAAGTCATGCATAAGGTTCATGAGGTCTTGTACTGTCTTCTCCACGATGATTGTGCTCTGGAAAGCAATACAAAGGAGAAGACACAGAAAACATGAGATGTTTATTTAGAAATAATGTACAAGGACAACTGAAAGGATGTGATAGCACTTGACTTTTCTGAGGGTTTGTGGCATCTAAAAATATGGATTAAAATCAACAACCAAATAAATATATTACACAGAGCTAGTCTTTCAAAGATCTGAAAGGCATTTTCACAGAAATGACACAGGATAGGAATTTTTCAAAAGATTTTGTGGACTTCACGGCATCTACAGATATTTCTGTATCTGATTATTTTTTTATTCTTTTTTTTTTTAATGGTGCTGTGGATGGAAACCAGGATTTTGCACTCTTTCCCTGAGCAACATCCCCATTCCTTGCTGTTTTTGAGACTGAGTTTTGCTATGTAGCTCAGGTAGGCATTGAACTCATGAGACAGCCCAGAATGGCTTAAATTAATGACCCTCCTGCCTTCATTTCCCAAGTTCTGGGATTATAGGCTCCTGTTACCACTATTGGAACTTCTTTTTGGTTTTAAGAAAGAGTGTTCATAGTGAATAGAAGCCTTATTTACCATCTTTGAGATTTATTACTACTTGAGTACAGATCTCCTAAAGGCAGGGAAAAGAAAAAGGCTTCCATGGTTTATTTTAAATTTCAAAACCACCACTGAATTAAGAACAACAAGTAACATTTGGGTCATCTCTTACAGCCTGCAGGGCGTCTGCAGCATGTGTTGTATCATTTGAAATCACACAATACTCATGGTTATCATGAGTTTATAGGGGTCTTACAAGTACAGGACACAACACTGAGCACGTCACTTGCTTCAACTTAGTTAACCCTTTCAGCACTCCTGCAATTATTGTCAGTGAAGAGAGGAGTAAACAGGCTGAGAAAGAAGAGACAGGAAAGCAAGGGCCCAGGCTCTGCTCATTTTACCTCCTACTCTGCTTTAGCACTGGCCCTGAGTTTTGACCACATCCCATTATTTTCTGTGAGTTCACTGTGCTTCTCACTTATATCTATTACCATAACAACAAAAGGAGATAGCCAACTCCCAGAGAAAGGCTACTTTTGCTCACTTTGGAGGTTTCCATTCACAACTTCCTGGCTGGGTTGTTTTTAGCCTGTGCTAAGGTTGCACACGATGGTGGAATCACATGGTGAAACTAAACTGCTCAAGGCATGGCTGGAGCCTAAGAAAAGAGATTGCTGCTGGGCTCTACAGTCTCCTGCAAGGACATGCCCCCAGTGGACAGAAGACAGCCCATTCTACCTGACTCTTAAAGCTTCAGCAGCCTTCAATAGCTCTTTTCAGAGGAAGGCTCTTGAGGGCCAAATGATGGCACAGTTGTCAGCATAGGTGAAGAAGGGCACACATAGACTATGACTTTATTGAAACAAAGAACTTCCAAACTTAAAAATAATAAAACCATCTCAAGACTAGAGCACTATGCAGCAAGTTAGTGTTGCTTCTGAAAAGAGGAACATTCAATAACTTCTAAATCTTTGAGAAAAGACTCAGTTTTTTTTTAAACCATTATTTCATGACTCTTGCAACAAGAGCAGAATTACACACTGAAGTAAATATTAATCGCATGCCTACCAGCCTAGAATCCTTTGGTCAATAAAGAGTTTGCTATTTATTAGAATAAAATCACACAGGCTAAAGCAGAGTTAGCCATAAAAGTAAATATTAAAAAATACCTTTTACAGTCTCACAGTGACCTAGGAAAGAATCAAAGAAGCATTTTATTATGCTTAAAGATACACCATGGAGACAGGATTTTAGACAATTTTTCCCTGAAAATAAAAAGATCAGATCAAAGTAAATACATGGAGGATTAGCTTGACTTATGAGCTACAGTTGTATGCTTATTTGAGATGATTTGGTGGTAGAGGCTTCTCCCTCCTATGCCTGCCCCTCCCTCCCCTTCCCATTCCTACTGAAATAATTAGAAGGAGAGAAGAAAGGAACATTATATTATGTAAGGCAAACCTCACAGGAAACCAAATTACAGTCTCTATAGAATCCTCACAAGTTCAACTTCCTTTTCTGTATTGATTTTGAGATTAAAGCACTGCAGCTTCACCCTGATCTATAATCCCATTCCTCTGTATTTGTGTGTGACTGACAGGAATTGATTCTGCCCGGCTACATGTCCCCACGTTAAGCATCTAAAATCCTCATCCCAATTCAGAACACAAGATATGCTACAAAATGTGGACAGCAATTAATAAAGCAGAGAGGAGCTCAGCCACCCTCACAAAGCCTGCTGCAATTCTAAAGCAGTGTAAGACGAACACGAGGAGATTACTCTGATCATTAGGAGAAAGGGCCTGGCTCTGTCCTCAATTACACGATTGATAATCAGCTTCGGGGAGCTTGGGTAGCCCCTTCCTTTACTATGACTCAATTTAGTCCACTAATAACAAGGGTAATTTGACTGCTCCTTTATTGGCCCTCTGACTCACGTATTCAATCTGTGCATTGGTACTCTGACACTGGCTGAATTAGTAGTGTGTAGCTGTTCTCAGGCTTCTGCAGGTGTGTCTGGCCTTCACAACTAGATCATCAGCTTCTCAAAGCGCTGACATGCCCCTTTTCCTCTTATTCATCTCCCATCCTTCCTTTCACTTCCTCATCACGTGGCAGCATCTTCAGAACTAATAAAGGATGCTCACAGAGGAAATGTAAAATCTTCTCACTGAAAGTCACATAGGCAAGGGATGTGGGAAACAGGCACCTGCAGCTTGCAATCTCTTTGGGTGAGGGGGGTTTGTTCTCTATCTACTGCAGTGCGTTTGGGTAATAAGAATGGAACTGACAGTTTGGAGGGGAAAGGATGACTGAATAGTCTCTGGAGGTGGAGGTTTTGGAGGGGAGCAGGAAATACCAGCAGGGACTAACGAGAAAGGCACAATTTAATTCCAATGGCTGTGCTCGACATGGCCCCTATGTGATGCTATATGATTACATACAATTTCCAAGCTATTTGGTTGGTTTACCTTGTCACCGCAGCACTCTGGATAATCAATCACTACGTTCTCTTCAAGGAAAATGAAACTGCACTCTGCAAAATGATGGGAATTTTTATGGGGAAAAAGGTCTACCTTTTCCAAGAAGTTACAACAGTTTCCAAATCAGTGGTCCTGACAGATAAACGCTGGAAACATTAAATCTCAACAAGGCCAATCCTGGTTTTATTTGTTTGATTTTTGGTTCAAGCATCGTCACAGCTTTACTGGTGCAGTATTAATTTAGAAGACTGTGAGTGTGAGCATAAGGACTTCATAATAAGTAAAAGTGATTTTATTCATTATAATTGCTATTAAACACATTTAAAGGGATTTATATTTGTTTAGAAACAGCTAAGTTCACAGTTCTTCATTAGCAGGTAATGAAGTCTGGGCATGGCAAAAAACAAGGGGAAAAAAGATCCCCAGACAGCGAATGCAATGAGAAGCTGTTCTGAAACATCAACAGCTGGAGTTCTCACAGGGATACAAGAGTGCCCAACGTGCTGGGGCGGGGCTGGAGCGGGGCTGGGGCGGGGCTGGGGCGGAGTATGTATAAGAACTCTTGCCCCGCATGAAGGTGATCCTAGAGTGGATCCTAATCAATGCACAGACAAACAACCCTTATGAATGGAGAGTATTGTTGGTTTCGTTTGGTTTTGTTTGAGACCCAACCACTGTTTGCCAATATTGGGCTTCATAAAATAAATATAAACATTATATTATAGAAAGTTGGCTCCATACTCAAATGCTTTCGAAAATGATAAGATAAAGAAAACTGAAATTGTTTCTATACTGGGAGACTTGAAAGCCTTCATACATTAGTGCTACAGTGAATCTTTGGGAAAGGACTGTAGAGGCTATCTTTATTCTTATTAATGGACTTTTAAAAAGCCCTCAAAACATAGAAACATTTGGCATAGACCATCCCTTTACATTTGCTGAAAATGTATTTGTAAGGATATTTCCTACAGCAAGTAGGCCTCACGACATGCTTGGACATGCAGAGGAGAATTTTAGGGCTTCTTTTCCCATCTATGCATTTCTCTTCCTATAATACAAACCTGTTTAATTTTGGCTCCTCTACTGCCCTAGGCTTCTCTCCGGTTTCATGCACATCCTTTGCTTAACCATACTAGGTTACTATCTCACACTTGCATCCAGCTAACCCCCTGCCTCTATGCCTTCATGCCAGTAGATCTTTCTGTCTACAATGCTCTTCCTGTCATGAATCCCTTTCTTGATGCGTTAGCACATGTGTTACCCACTTTAAGTGTCTTCTTCTGTGGGTTCTGATAATCACTGGTTCCCTTGGCTATCTCATCCACTAGACTGTAATTTTAAAAAAATAAAGTCAATGACCATTCCCTCATATCACTAACACTGGGCCTGTATAGCTAACGCAATGTAGGTTATTTATAAATTGTATTCAGTGAAGTAATACATGGTACTTTCAGAAGGGGGGAGCAAAACCAAAATCAAACCCCCACATGAATAATCATTGATGAGATCAGCTAGAGTAGTAGCCTCCCTGAGGGAGGTAGACTCTGATAGGGAAACACAGGGTCCTTAGTAGCCTCCCTGAGGGAGGTAGACTCTGATAGGGAAACAAAGGGTCCTAAGGTGCCGGATAGGTTTGGAATGGGTAGCTACTGCATGACTAAAAGCATGAACAGTCTTCGAACTTAAGATGACTACTGTTTACGATGTGAAGCTTAACAGAATAGGAAACAGTTTTAAGTTACATTTGATCATGTCTCTCACTGCCTTCAAACTTTGTAGTGGCTAGGTTGGTGTTCTTCTAATAATGCAAAAGGCCCTTTAGATGGCTTCCATTTTTCATCTCTAGCTTCCTACCACCCCCACCCCAATCTGTAAGGTTAAGCTATGGTGGAATCCTTTCAATCACCCATAGCTATTTCAGGGTCTTATTATTGCCTAAAATGCTCTGTCCCCTGTCCCCTTTGTCTGGAAACCATTTTCTTATCTTTCCAAGCTGAGGGAAGACATTTTCCCTTCCCTGCTGGAAGATTCTTTCTTAGCCCACACTGAGAGGGGAGAGGGCTTCCTGCTAAAAACAGCGAGAACATCTTAAATTGGTTTTCTATAATATTTCCATGTTTTTAATTGTTCTCCCAATGGTCCATAAGATTTCTGAAGAGACAGGATATATATAGGACCTGACACACAAAAGGTGCTTAGTAAGCTCTGTAACTCCTGTCTATACAATGGTTTCCTTCAGTCCTTACTGAGGAAGGAGGATGACAAGTAGGTAATTGAAGATGTACTCTGAAGTTTGTTTCTCAATAAAAACATCTTATACCTACAGCAAAACCAGGAAATGACCAACAACAAAAAGCTGACCACTCAAAGAGGAATGATAAGTAAAGTCGTAATACAATGTGACGCTGCAGAGCAAGGCAAGGTAAAAGACCTATGGAGTAACAGACTAGTAGTACACTTGAACAGTCTCAGGGATCAAGAGCCTGGAGAAACTGTGGAATGGAAGTGGGCATTTACAGAAGTGTTTCACATCTGATTTGATGGGGAGAAGAAGCTCAGGATTAAAGGTCATCAGTAGCTACACTGTTAGGATGGAAGCCATTTGTGCTAGACGTGTGTGTGTGTGTGTGTGTGTGTGTGTGTGTGTGTGTGTGTGTGTGAAATCTGCTTGGTGGTGCATGGCAGATGGTAAACTTCAGATTTAAACTGTTCTATCCACTTACTGCATAAACAAACAGATACTCCTTCAGAAAGTTCTAAGATTGGTCCGCCCCTCGCAATGCCTTTCTCAGCATCCTGTTTTAATGGCCTTTGCGTTTTCTAAATGTGAGGGTACAACACAATTACTGAAACTATTACTGCTGGCCACCAGGTAAGAGCTGTCTAGAGAAGATCAAAGAAATTTAACTAATTCATTAAATAGAAAACTATCTTTTCTGTGTGTGACACTGGTCTAACTGAAGATTCAAGGACAAAAAAGGACAGGATTCCTGCCTACTAGCAATTATGGATGAATAAATAAGTTTATCTAAAATACAGCAGAGGCATAGAAAAAGTTAATGGTGCTGAGGCAGATGGTTGGACAGTGTTAAGAAAGAAGGATTTGCACCTGAATTGAGTGCCAAAATAAGAGTTTTTATAGGCTGAACAAGAGTGCTAGCAAAGACCTTGAGGCTAGTGAAACAGTGTGTATATGAACTAAAACTGGACTCAAGCAACTGAGTGGTCCTTTGTGATGGGGAGGAGGGAAGAGCGGAGAGTGGATGTGTCAGAAGAGCAGGCTGAGAGGCAGTCAGAAGCCAAATCTTTTATGAAGAATATGTGTATAGAGGACAGAACATTTTGAAAATCTCTTTTCCAAAAACAAGATGCAGCAAATGAATCCATTTTGATGTCACTAATGACCTGATACCTACTTTAAATGTAGATCTACAGTGTAGTCAAAGAGAAGCATTCTGAAGCTCCTTCTGCAGGCCAAAAAATTAAGCAGGATTTATAACTGCCTCAGAAAAAATGATATAAAAATTTGGAGAATCAGAAAATACTAGATTTCTTTAGAATTCATGTAAGTAATTACACAAGCTTATTTGCTCTTTAACACCTTGGAGAATGAGACTGAGATGGCTCAGCCTGATGACCTCAGTTTGATTCCTTCTTACCTTCTAAGGAGTCCTGTTCTGATTAATAACGTGCTCAGGGACTAGCTAGCTGGAGCTGGAGTTTCAAAACATAACTCCTTAATTATGGATGCTATTCCTTTTTTTTTTATTACAAACATTTCAAATGCTATCTCGAAAGTTCCCTATTACCGCCCCCCCCCCCTCCGCTCCCCTACCTACCCACTCCTGCTTCTTGGCCCTGGCATTCCCCTGTACTGGGGCATATAAAGTTTGCAATACCAAGAGGCCTCTCTTCCCAGTGGAAAGTGATGGCTGACTAGGACATCTTCTGCTACATATGCAGCTAGAGATACGAGCTCTGGGGGCACTGGCTAGTTCATAATGTTGTTCCACCTATAGGGTTGCAGACCCCTTCAGCACCTTGGGTGCTTTCTTTAGCTTCTCCATTGGGGGCCCTGTGTTCCATTTTATAGATGACTGTGAGCATCCACTTCTGTATTTGCCAGGTACTGGCATAGCCTCATATGAGACAGCTATAACAGGGTCTCTTCAACAAAATCTTTCTGGCATATGCTATACTGTCTGGGTTTGGTGGCTGATTATGGGATGGATCCCTGGGTGGGGTAGTCTCTGGATAGTCCAACAGATGCTATTCCTAACTTCTTGTTTGACTTTTAGTATTTCTAGAGTAGATGTTTCTCAAGTGCAACTGTTCTGGAGTATGGAAGTGCAATGCTATAAGTATGCTGTAATCACTGTAAATAAATTCATCTGAGATGAATAGAAGAGGCCATAGATTCAACTTTGAAAGCATATGGAAAACTGATCGTGATATTTGGAATAATTTAAATCTGTGCCATGACCTTGGCTTCATGATTAAAGTGAGAAGGCAGCATAGGAAAATGAAATACTATGTTTTACATTAGTAATTGTTTTTGAGAAAATAACAGCAGATCACATTTCATTATTCTCGTATATCAATATAATTTTATTTTGTTAGATGATATCTAGGGGAATAGTATAGAAGAAGCTGCTGACTGATCTTGATTTCTCAGTCATAAGAATCACAGTCACTATGAGATACCTATACAAGTAACACCCTGAGGCCTCTTGATTATTTACTTTACATGAACTCTTCCTCTTAGGAAACGACAACAGGTCAACCCTGGCCAGTGCTATTAGCTTAGACCTCCCATGCTACTGAAGTAGTTTATACTTAGAGAAGACCATCGACAAAATATCATTATAATAAAACATGTACTGTACCAGCATTTTCACGTCAAACAAAATAAAACACCAAAATAGCACCAACAAAAACCAGAGGTAAGGAAAAAGTGCTGAGGAAGCGGGTAAGCAAGAACACTGGACAGTAAACAACAAGGCGGGGTTACTCCAGCCCTCCCCCCACCCCCACTCCCCAGGAGACAGGAGAACCTGGAGGGTTTCCTCCAGTCATCAGTGTCCTTCACAGCTGGGTATAGCTAAACATTCTGCCCTAAGGGCTTACTATTCCACAGTCTACAGCGGAAACAAATACATTTTGGAAATCCCCTTGTTATTAGTTTCTTAACACAACAAATACTGGCTTTCTTAAAGCTAACTTATTCAAAAGGAAATAATAAAGCAGCTGACTTGCTGCAAGAGCAAAAAGACTTGAAAGGGAACCGTCCAGACACATCTGTAGAGAACAGAGATCCTGAAAGACAAATTCTGACCCTTAGAGCTCTTCAGTGCCAAGATGAGGATTCCTTTCTCTTAATATGGAAATAACTACACTGTAAATACAATTCATGTTAAGGTAAACGTAAGGGTTGTAAGATGGACAAACTATCTTTCACCATCCAGTACTCACTGATATGGCGTCGGTTACGTGGCAGGCACTATCACCACACTATGCTGTAGGATGTAGCAGTACCACAGTACACACACAGGCACACAGATTTCCTATCTTCTTGAGGTTTAACTTTTAAAGAAAAATTTGAAACAAACCATAAGATTATAGTGAACCCTACACACATTATATGCATTATCTTATTTAACTCATGGTAATCTTATTTAGGCACCAACGAGGTACATATTAACATTCTATTTTACAGATGGAAAAACTGAGGTGCTAGGTTCTACAAGGAACACAAACACACGAATACAAAGTAATAGTTCCATCTAATATTTGAGCTCAACCAGCCCATCTTCTAATCACTGTTTGTGTTGCTTCTACCGAACTGTAAATGATGGGCTAATGTCTTTGGTAGTCTATGGTGCAATGTTCAGCAAGGTCAAGATGACTGATGGATGCTTGCAGAAGGTTTATACAACATTTACAATTGTTATAGTGATGGATTTGGTGAGGCCAGGTTTTCAGCACGCTGTGAACACAGGGTGAGGAGAGGGAAGAGAGACAGTTCACTGGAATCGTGTCATGAAGGAAGGTGTGACATACGCAACTCAGTAGGTACACAGGATAGACAGGAAGGCTCATCAGTTGGATGTTCTGTTTGGCCAGCCTTCTGGAGGCATGGACCTTCAATGCCATTAGCCCAAGGTCTATTTATGGATACCTCAAGTCCTCTGTTAAGCCTTCTTTTCTCTTTTTATTTTTTCCCAAAGCATTTTAATTCACCAGGAATTGATACCTAAGATGAAAGGACAAGACTGGAAGGGCACAGGACTAAGATTTCTTCAAACTGGGTCTTAGCATAATTTCCCCTGTGCTGCTATCAGCATAACCACAACGTTTTCTAACACTACTCTTCCTGTTCCTGAGAACACCCAACACTGTAAATATCTCATGTAAGATCCTAACAGATTGTGAGAAAGTAGAACAGTCATTAGCTTCCCCATTTTATAGCAAGTCTAACACTCAAAGCAGTTTACAGTTAGAAGGTTTGCAGAGGATGCCAGAACATCAAGCTACCACCAAAGGTGCTGGGATATGCTTTTATTTCTTTACATTTCTTACATTCTCAAGCCACTGTGACTAAACTATGTCATGTAATCACTCGATCCTGTTCCTTAAGGTAGCAACATTATTCAAACATTTTATGTGACTTTTGTCCTTTTAAAGATTAAACATTCTCAACCATTTCTGTTAGGGCCAACTAACAGAACCAAGAATTTAGAGCAGATCTTTTACTGTTCTTGTGTTAGCAGAGGTAGGATGCTCAGCAGGAGGTTCCAGTGTCTTACAACAGGACACGATTCATTAGGGAAGAGTTGCAAATATATAAATCAACATGTCAGAGGAGGAAGACAGGGTGGCCCCAATGGGAGATGCATACAACATAGAAATTTGTTCCACTCTGTGCAGGCTCACCTGTCTTTGGTGGCTCACACCATATAATAATCAATTATGCTGACAAGCTTCTCTACAAATCATTTCAGCCTGGGTTACTTGGGTACCTCTGAGGTGAGCTCTGGAGTCCTCTGAGGAGGAGGAGGAATGCGAAGCTTGGCTTCCAGTAAAAATGGAACATATGGACCTGTTCAGGGCAGAGAGTATGTGAGCAAGTGTGCAATCATCCACACATGCAAGGGGAAATGCGTTCAAAAGAAGACTACAACCCAAATCTGCTCCATTCTAGGAGTGAGAACATCTGAGGAGGAATGACTTCTAATGTTGATTCTCATAAAAAAAAAAAAAAAAAAAATCTGGCAGTTGTAACCCAGCATTCTAGCTCATTCTAGGAACAAACTTAACTACTCTATGTGACCTTTCCATGTTGGACAAGCTGGAATGTGTTGCAGGCACCCCAAAACTGAAAGACTAGCCAACAGGAGAGCTGGGCTCCTAACATGATTTTTCTGTTGACAGACTTGGGAGAGTTGAGTGAGTCTTTGTCCCTTTCTTCATTTGCAAGGAATAGGATATTCTTCATGACATCTCCAGCCACCCATGGTAACAGAAACGTTGGTTTTTAGGTCACCTTCTAAGTTTTCGGCCCACATCAATCAGGCTTCTCTTTGTTAGGCTTTAGCTACTGGAGTGCATTATTTGTGAGGAAATGGACCAAAAATGAGCTTGGAAATCCCCATGATGCATTCCAATGAACTAAACTCCAGGGCATCCTGCCAAAGCTAGTGTGAAAAGAACAGTAATAGAACCACCTACACACTGCCCAGGGAGGCAGCTCTCCTACCATGCATAAGAATAGTAAGTGCTTAAAACCCAGAATATTGAGCCTTTGAAGTACTTCCTTCTTAGACAGTCTTCACATAGGAAACACCTACACCCTGGGAAAGACATAGCCAACACTTAGAATGTACAATGCTTTCTAGACAGTGGGATTTCACTAATTAGAAAAAAAGGTAGATAAACAGAGATCTAACCTTTTATCTTATTAAGTAAAGAGAAACTCCTTCATTCTTAAAACAAGATAAAAGATAAAAATCTGTAATATCACTGTTTTTAAAGGTGTGAATGTTTTAATGCCCCAAATAGGAAGAATAATGCCCGAGGAAGTAGATTAACACTCTCTCTCTCTCTCACCTTCACTCACTGATTTTTCTGTGGCTCACACTTGGATGGAAAGGCCTAATTAGTGACCTGGCCACCGGGCGCCATCATGGCTACAGAGGTAAGGTTCAGGCATCAGTAGCACTCTCTGCAGACACTGTGTCTCAGAGGACATGCGTCTAAGCACAAAGCTCAAATACTGGTTTTGAGTGTTTTTAACATGGACTTTTAAGCCACCATGATGCTAACCTAGGTTTCATGTTTCCACCACTCCTCACTAGACAGAACATGAGAAAGGAAACAGACTCAGTTCAAAAGTAGGAGATGTAAAATGCACAAAGACTCAGCTGTCATTATTTTGTCTTTGGTTTGCTAAGTACAAATATTTAAAAATACAACATTAGCACAAGATTCAAATGCATTAAATGAAATTGTTCAGCAGCCTTTTACTGTGGGGAACTTAGGAGGAGGCACTTTGAGAACATGCACATATAATTTGGAAAGAAAATTCTAATGATTCATAAAATTACCATGGTTCCCATGTAGCTGAGAACAATAGAACCCACAGCAAAATACAGACTGAGCATTCAAATCATTATAATGGCCTTTCATTTTTTCTTTTAAACTCCCTGCTCCTGTTATCACTTGAATTATTTTTTTAAATGAAAAGTAGAATGCCCTCGCAGCCCATTTTCTCCTCTTATTGTTTCTCTTTTCTCCTAAGAATGAGGTAAAATTAAGAGCCTGGATCACTGGAGATTTCCAGATGGGCAGACAAACGAGTGCTCTGGCCCCGGACTTCCTCTTTTCATAGACACAGACACCCATCCCGCACTCTGTCTCCATGGCATTTGTGCAAAGCACATTTGATTTAGAATAAGTACCTTAAATTTGTGACAACTGAATTTCTTCCTTTAGTAAAAACTAAAATTGATTTAATTGCTGAAATCAAAATGAGAATTTTCTAAGCATTTTGAGAAATGTTCCTTTAGGGATTAGAGTGTAGCTTAGAGCCTGCCTGCCTAGCACACATGAGGGTCTGAGTTCAACACTTAGATGTGGGGGTGGGGTGAGGGGGAGTCAAAGATAAAATAGTCTTTATTTCCCTAGTACAGATATTTGAAAGAAAATACTAAAGTTCATGTTATAGATTTTAATTTTTGTGATGTATTCTGAAGTATAACCCTTTTTCCTTCTTATCTGTCTCCATTCCCAGTGGCTACATTTTTTAAAAAGAATTTTATTTCTTTTTCCACTAGCCCCCAATAGTTCTTATTCTGTTACAACCTTAGGCAGTTTCTCTCTTCTTTGATTTACACACATTTCATAATACTGTCCTCGACTTTTACTACTCAGTAATCTGGTGGACAGGAGAACAACTGCCAAGTATTTATTCATGTTACTTGAGACAAAGTCTCATTACATAGACCAGCTGGCCTTGAACTCATAATTTCCTGTCCTGGTGCTGAAGCTGTATGTATGAGCCATTGCACCCAGCTAACAAGTACTTACTTCATTAAATAAATATGCACATATTGCTTACTGTAGCACTGAAAATTTTCTAGGTATTTCTAAACTTAACTTATCTCTCATAATAATCCTATGAAGTAAAGACACTCAATCTATATATGGATAATGAGACTAAGACTAAAAGGAGTCAGTAAGGAGCTAAAGATAACTAGTAGTGAAAGACCCACAACGTGAGGACTCCCCCACGTTCTGACTCAGGAGAGGCGATACCCCAAATCACACAAGAAACGGTCTTGCTGCAACTGCAAGAGGATTTTTATTCGAGAGCGTTCTCGGGCCCATGGTCATACACCACGCAGGGGTAGAGGACCATGGCGCACCGAGTAGCTGTATAAGGGGGTATTTAAAGGAAGAAACCACAACTCAAGGAAGTGGGGAGGGCGTTGTTGGAAAAATACCAAAGATACCAGTTAAGAGTCACAAGGAAGTGTAAAGTCACAAGAGTCACAGAGAATACCTGGTAATTGTTTTGGTTAACTCTCAGTTTCTAAGAGCCCCTAACAATAGCACATTTGCATGGCAGTTTCCGGCATTGGTCAGGGTGACTTTCTTTGAATGAACACTCTTTGAACCCAGGAAGCAGGTAGGTGGAGGAAGGAATGTAGCTATCAAGGTATGATTAGCATACCTTGGAGCAATGAGTCACAAAGGTTACATTCCCAAGCCTCGACCTAAAGGCCTAGAATTTTGTTACTTCTTCATTAGGTGTGGAGCCACATTAAAAGTCATTTAGTCTGTCTCCAACACCCTTGATCTTAACTACTGCAAGGCAAAGGCTTTGAAGCAGTTGGTAGTAATGGGAGGTAGATGCAGAGAAATAGATGGCTGATTCATTGGGGACAAAAAGGAAAGAGAGCCAGGTCAGAACATGAACATGAATTCAGAGCAAAAATCTGGGTCTAATGGTTACTAGAATCAAGCACCAAGGAAACTTATGGTAGATATAGCTGTCTTGGGTAGAGAATCTTGACATCTTGAAGAGAAATGGTAACTGGGGTGGCTCGAGTTCATGACAACTGGTAGGAACAGAGACAAGCATGGCTGGTTGTGTGCTGACAGCCATCTGATAGCTGGGTCTCCTAGAGTTGGAAGAGTCTTAACTTGTGTTCTCTGGCTTTGGTTATATAAGCAGTTCTAATATGGTGGATTTTAAACAGCCAATGTGACATCATTGAACTAAGACCTGGGAATAAAACAGTACCATGGGTAGTGATTGGGTGGGAGCCACAATAGATGCAGATAACTTCAAGAGCAGGGGTTAGTACAGTCTAATGGAGTAATTATATCTGATTAATTCACACTTATTATCATTGCTGTTGATGTCAGTGATTTTATTTTTCATTAATTGCTTTCTTTACTAATCAGCTCACAATATTTCTGAGAATATTAGACACAGATCTTGGTAGGGGAGGCTGGAGTATGACTAAAATACACCCTGTACTAGTTTCTTTCCTCATTGTTGTGGCCAAACAGCTGCCAAGAACCAACCTAAAGGAGGAGAGGCTGAATCTGGCTCATGGTTTGAAGGCGCATAGTTGACGTAGTGAGAAGAGCATACTGCTTGCTAACATCTCAATGGATCAGGAATTCCACAAAGAATAGAAATCCCCATATTCAAATGTCTTTCCCATTTTTTTCCCCTTTTTTTCTAGTCAAGGACCACAGCCCAGGGTGTGGCCCAGAGCTACACCTCACTAATGGTCTATTTTTCCTTTGTTACATTAACTAAATGTAAGCACATCATTTTCCCTTTCTCTTGCCTCTGGTAATCTCTGCTATACCCTTCCCTTAAGTTTTTTAGTCCAAACAAGTAAACAATGAGAATCAACCATCACCACCACAGAGAGCAGATTTGAGATACTTCATAAAGCATCATATTTATAGTGAGTCAAGATGATAAAACTACATAGAAGAAAAAATATGACTGGGAAATTTAGTGACGGTAATTTATGTAAAACATTGGACACAGCATTGAGAACACTTTCATGGCAAGCTCTGAGACAGATAAAGTAAACCACAGAAGCTATCTAGTGACAGTAGAAGTGGACAGTGTGCCGAATGTATTCAAGTTTCCCAAGTCAAGGCCGGGGTCCAGCACCAGCATGGTCAGGCAAGACTTTCACACTCCATGAATTTTCATAACCCCTATTTCATGAGGTCTGAGTATCACTTGAGTATAAAGAGATGCAGGGAGGTATATGTGAGAGGGGAAAATCTTAATGGAGAAAATTCTGCCTATTTTTTCTGTTGCTTAAGATTTTATTTGAAAATGAGTCCATTAAGGAAGATACATTAAAATATTTTTGACCTGCAGTTCTTTCTGTAGTTTTTACTGAGTCCAATGCAATGGGGAATTTATGTATAAAGCACTTATCAAATGTTGGACAGAAAGATTAGGGCAAGGTCCATAGCATTACTCTAAACTGCCAAATAACGAACTACTTGCTAATTAACACCTGGACATATGATTATAACTGGCAACTCTACATTGCAGAGTGCCTTAGGTGGAAAAGCTTGCCAGCTTCCAGATCCCAAGTGGCAAGCTGTGGCCTGCAGTGGCGTTGGTTAATCCAGTTCTCACCGTGGTAACTGCACAGCAGAGCCACAGCAGTGCCTCAGCTTGGCTTAGTGGGTGCCAGGAGAGATGGGGGCCCTTTCGGTTGCAGTGAGTGCAGAGCTTCTTTCCTCTGGTGCCCCCACACTGGAGAGTAGGCATTCTCTGTTATAACATTTTAGTTGAAGGAAGGGAGTCTACCTTGCTGCCATATTTCTTATGCTATAGCATGAGTACAAAGAAATGGAATAACTATGTCCAAAGAAAACCCTCTACTAAGCTCTTTTTCTAGAAGAAACATTTAGTACTTCTCAAGCATCTACTACCAGTGAAGCACTGTGTTGAGGAGATGGAAGAATAGAGAAACAAGAGGAGTGTGTGTGTGTGTGTGTGTGTGTGTGTGTGTGAGTGAAAGTGCATGTGTGTGTACACACATGTGAAGGCCAGAGGCTAAAAATGTTTACTCTTCTTCAATGCCCATGCTCCATGTGTTTTTTGGTTTGTTTGTTTAGTTTTTGTTTTTAAGACAGGTTTTCTCACTGAACCTGGAGCCTGCTGGTTAGGCTAGTCTGGCCGACTGGCAAGCACCTGAGACCTTTCTAGCTCTACTTTCCCAACACTGACATTACAGGTACATGTTACAATATCTGGATTTCTTTTATTTTGTTTTCAGAGAGGCAAAGTCAGGCCCTCTTGCTTGCAAGGAAAAGCATCTTACCAATGGGGCCATCTTTCCATGTAAGACTAGTTATTAACACCTTTATTTTTGTGATATTGAACCTAGGGCCTTAGTTATGTTAGGCAGGGGGTGTTTGAGCTACCTACCCTCCTTATCTGCTCATTTACCCACTTTCTTTCTTTCTAATTTTTTAGATGGGGTCTTGCAAGAAGCCCACGTTGTCCTATTACTTGTGATCCTTCTACCATAGGCCCCCAAATAAAAGGATTATTTTCCCACACCACTATACCTGTTTGGAGACTATCTTTTAATACTCTTATAACTCTTCTATAGCAGGAGGTAGAGTATATAGTTAGGTAAAGTAGGGCCATATACTCCTGGTCATTTGATCATCACATACTTCAACTAATGCTGAAGTCAGGGAGCTTCTGAATGGCTAAATTCAGTGTTCAAAGGAATGTAGCTGGCCAGCAGGGGAGTTTACAATGCTCCCCCGCCCCCCAAGGCTCTCCTATGCCAAACTTTGCTCTTTCTACCCACTGTATCTGAAATTACCAAATATCAGGCAAAAACCTTGACCTGAAGAGATGTGACAGTCTAGTTTTAGCCACCTAGAAGATGATAGGAAAGATGTAATTATATACACAATCCATCGAGCTTGGCATGCTTTAAACCAGTACTGCAGGCAAGTTGTCATCCTTGGTAAGTGGTTAGGGAACATCCTACAAAAGCTGAATTTCCCAAGTATGAGCAGGAAGGAAAATGGGGGCAAGTCTTGCATGCTCCTCTTTGGCAATAGGGTCTTCTGAGTCAGGGCATGGGTAGCAGGAAAGAGATGTGGAAAGAGAAATTAATTGCTGTCAGATAAAGAAGGAGTCTAAAGATACATATCAAATTTCTTCCCAAACACCACTAACATGACATTAAAAAAAATTATCTTTTTTCCCCCCCCAAGATACAACCAAGTAAGAACTGGAATGAGAAAACAAAGGCTATTGGATTTTGGAAACTGGAAAGCAGATTAGTAGGCATGTCCCTAACAGACCCAAGGAAATGGAATCCTGTAAGAGTGACCCCCAGCCTTCTATCTCCAGAAAACAGGGCAGAACACCTTTGTGGAGTCAGCTATAAAGGAGAGACCAAAGACATGTGTCTTGGTTAGGGCTTTCATTACTATGAACAGACACCATGATCAAGGCAACTCTTATAAAAGACAACATTTAATTGGGGCTGTCTTACAGATTCAGAGATTCAGTCTGTTATTATCATAGCAGCAGCTTGGCAACATCCAGGCAGGCATGGAATGGGAGAAGCTGAGGGTTCTATATCTTATTCTGAAGGTAACTAGGAGAAGTCTACTGTGTTCCAGGCAGCTAGGAGGAGGATCTCAAAGCCCACCCTCACTTCATCCAACAAGGCTACACCTAATAGTGACACTCCCTGGGCCAAGTAAATTCAAACCACCACTACATGCATATTGGATTAGATCTTTGCAGGTCTATGAACCTCAATTCCCAACTTACAAAGTACAGTCAGGAGGATATGGAAAAGCTAAGGAAATTATATTCTTACTCTGAAGTACAGAACCATCTTCTTTAATCAGCACTATATAGAAGCATTACTTCTCTAGTGTCCTTGGGCAATTTGGTTACTTAACTTACAGAAAACAAAATAAAACACCCTCAAATACATACAAATTTAAAAGAAAAAGCAGTAAGTAAAATGTTATGAACATCCCTTAGAAACATATAGTTATCTATAACGCGCGTGCGCGCGCGCGCACACACACACACACACACACACACACACACACACACACTGTAGGACACAAAGTACAATTTCCCCTTAATGAAATCCATCACGCATTGCTTGGCACTGTACTAAACCTTCTTGTTCTCATTTCATAACTCACTCATCTGTGAGGCACCAAGAACTTCTCTTAGGAAATGGAGGAGGCTTCCCACTGCTATGACACAGGCCACAAGATCTATGCAGTTATGTAAATATGGCAAGATAATATCCTGACAAATAACTCTGCCTTAACTGCTCCATGATGCCGCATGTGAGAGACACCTTCCTTACCCCTGAGAGGACTAAGGAAGGCCCTGGCTCTTCAGGAAAGGAAGAACAGCTCCTTCCTTTGCTGTGGAACCCAGGTCTCTGGGGGAGGGAGTGGAGCTGGTGCTGCCCTAAGCGTAAGGGAGGAGAGTGCTGTAAGCTTTGAAGAGGCTGAAAGGTAGGAACAGAAATATTACTGAACATTTACTAAGTGCTATCATTTCAGGAATAACAATAAAAAACATCATGATTGAATTTACAGAATTTAGAAGGTCCTGCTATTTAACTGTATAAAATAAGAAGCTGAGGTAAAGAAAGGTTAGGCAATGGGCCCTTGGTTACACAGCTGGAAAGTGGCAAGGCCAGAACTTGGACCCTGGTTGTTTGGATCCTACACCCACTGACATAGCCACTCAGAATGGACCTCTTGAGCCTGGGTATGCACGGACCCACAAGAGGACTCTTCCATGGTGCCTTCACAGTGCTGTGTATCATATATGAGGATGTGTGTGATTGCCTGGTGGTAACTGTACACTAAATGGTATGGTATCTCAAAACACTACACAACACTGAAGACAAGCTGTGGTTGAATTTGGCTGGCCCACTGGAGAAACTGCTGGGTAACCAGATCCAGATGTTTTCAAATCAACCAAGGGAACTTGCAAATGAACCTCTCAGCAAAACCTATGATGGACAGGGTGTGCTTTGGTAAAGAATCTGCACATTTCTCTTTTCATTAGACACTGCACGAGTATTGTAAAGCTCTAAAGCTAAGATTCAAATGTAAGTACTGAAGCGCTGGGTATATCAATTAGCTTGACACTGGCAATCATTTCTCAAAGTGTACAAATCATCAGGCTGCACACCTTAACTGTGTACCATTTGTATATAGCTCTTTATTTGTAAATTACTTTTACATAAAGATTAAGGGAGGGGTGAGCCTTCAACTCCCCAGAGGACACAAGCTCTTAAGTGTACAGATGAACAAAAGGGAGTTATATTTTGGAATGATAAAAGTGACAAAAATTAATAGGAGTGTACTAGCAGAGCTGAGAGTCAGTGGAGGAAGAGAGTGTTGTGTCTAGATTACCCAGCTGCCACTGTACGGCTAGCATGTCTGGGCACCCCTCACTAGTAACAAGACAGCCATCTCACCAGCATGACTTCCTCCCAGCATCATCTCTGTCGTCTGCCTCTTCCCACAGCTGTACACAATAGCATACTCCTGGTCATATTCCTAACTCATCTGCCCTTCATCTCTCATCACATCCGAACTTCTAGGTTTTGTTCATCCAAAGGCACAACCAATACTTTATACACACAGCAATCCTTCACCATTCAGTGACAAAGTAGGGGTGACTTTGGAAGAAAAAGGATTTTGCACCCATTTGAATGACTGCAAATTGTTATGCAAGTACTTTCATGAGTTTATACAAATATTACATCTTAAGTCTTTGAACAATGAAACCCAGTAGATTCTTACTGCTTTTAGTTCCTAAATTACAAATATACTGCTTCTTAAAATAATGTTCAGTCAGTGCTGGGCATTATCTCAGTGACAGAGCCCTTGACTAGCATTCACGGGGGAAAAAGTGAACCTGAAAGTCAGAAAGCAAACATTCTCTAGAATACAGAGATCTGATGAAGAATCTGTGGTAAAGTACAAGGGCTTCTCCAATAGGACGTCTCATGTGCAGTCACCAGCATGAGCATGCCGATGAAGAAGGATTCCTGGCACAGAGGCACTGTTCCTATCCCTGTGTTCAAGTTTAAGTTTCCTAGAAGAAAGCTTTGTGATATTCACTTCAGTATGTATCAATGCATCTATTACACTGGCCCGCATGGACTTAGCAACCAGTTATTGGAAATTATCACAGAAGTAGGAGGAAAAGAGGTTCTGATATTTCTTCAAATGCAATAGCTACCTCCATTAAGGATACAGCTCTCCAGGACACAGAATAGGGAGGGGACATAAGAATAACTGATAGGTACTACTACAAAAAAAAAGAAAGAAAAGAAAAGAAAAGAAAAGAAAAGAAAAGAAAAGAAAAGAAAAGAAAAGAAAAGGAGAAAACTTCACGCACTGGAGAGGACCTCCTACTCCACTGTCCAAGGTCATTGAGTATTTGAGGCCATGTGACCATGCTGCCCAGGCCTTAGATTTCTGACCTAAGACTCCGGGTCTCAGGGACCTGAACGTCTGGCCTAATTCCTGTGTTTTCACCTTATAACACGGAAATCATCTAGATCCAGAATGAGCATGAAAACATATGTCCTATATCTGGTACATATAACGACATGGTATTTTCTGTTTTCTAACGTGAGTGTATTATATCTTAATGAGATAAGAGAATGCTTGGAAGTGTAATATTTATATGCAACAGATTAATATTTGGGAAATTATTAAAAACTAATGCTTATTGGAAAAGTTTTGGGGTTAATAATGATGTAATGGTTCCTATCAAGTATCATAAATTAGTGAGAACCCTTAAAGACTTTCTGGTCCAGGAGAGGAAGTATAGAAGAGTAAAAACAACACAGAATCAGAGAAGAGATGGACACTAGATTCTGATCCACCACTCATTAGGTATGATATTTATATAAATTACATAGTTTCCTTCTATGTAAAACAGAAGAAACACCTTATCTTATGGGAGGTAATGGACAAAGTACACAAAGGCAAAAGTTGAAATGCCAACCTAATGAATATTCATTGAAATCATCAAATTATACATTGGAAATCAAATGACCTAATCTGATCAATTTTCTGAGCAAAAAACTACTTGGTCATGCGTCTTTGTACTAGTTCATCACAGCCACACAGTCACTAGAAATGACATCAGAGACATGGCTAGCAATCATCCAAGTATTAATAATTGCCATTATTAATGATGGTAATGAGAGTAAGTCCTCAACATGGGGAGAACATAGCCCAGAGTCAACATGGGAAAATTACATGTATTGATACTACTGATATTACTCTCACTAGACCTAAGGAGAGAAAATTAGCTTAAGGGCTACCTATTACCTTTTTAAGAAATTTGGTTGCTCATACAACTGTTTGGTCAATCTATTATGGCAAATTGTGGATTGTTTCAACTTCCAGTCACTAGCATAGTGTGGCAAAGCTGGGAGTTTATCCAAATAGCAAAGCTATTTCAGACTAGATGGCCTCCTCTAATACAGCCTTAATTTTCTTGGCAAAATGTTTAAATGAAATGAATATACAACTACAAAACAATTACCTGTGTTGCCAAACGACTCAGACTCATAGATCACTGAAGCTCCTGGGCGGCTTTCAGCCTGGTAACTGTTGCTTTAGATGTGAAATTTCAAATGCTTTGACTCATAGGTCTTTGCCCTGCTAAAATTTCTGCATCACCACATGTTAGTAAGATGCAGAATATTTCTAAAACCTTTGTTCAATGCTTGTTTCAGTTCTTAAAAAAGAAACATGTATAGGACTGGGAATGTTTTCCAGCGTTAAAGCACTTGCTTGGCTTGCATGAGGCAATTGGCTTAATCTCTGACACCACAGAAACACTCGTCTGTGTATGTACACACACACACACACACACACATTGAATCCACATGCATATTTACATAAATTTAAAGGGCAACCTTGACTTCTTGTACATATCCTTAAAAAGCTTAGAAACAAGCCATGCATGATTTTCACAGCTGGAAGCAATGAGTGAACTTAACTAAAGGGCATCCTTTCGCAGCAATTAGTATTTCTGTTAGTCAATCAATCAATGCAAGAAATAAAGTGCCCTGGGAATAAAGCCCTTCTTAATGAACTGTTTTTTTTTTTGTTTGTTTTGTTTTGTTTTTTTTAAAGAGAGAAGTAAAAGCCTGAACCACACCAGCCAGTGCTGGTATAGGCTTTGTGTTTACAGGACATTTACAAAGCTATACGCATAAACAACTGCAACCAAATACTTTGTCTTATGGACGGCAATCACCTGAAAATGAGCTTGACCTAGTACAGAACTGAAGAAGAATCCCTGACCCCCCAACCAGGCTCCTTTGCCTTTCTTTCCCTTGACATGAGTGGCCCCTGTCCTTTAAGTTGGTAGGCACTTAAAGAAGATCAAAAGTATCTACTCCAGGAGCTTCTGTTTACCCACACTTGAGAACTGCCAGTGTGGCTGGTGGCAGCTGATGGAGAAATACTGGTGATCGTGGAATTAGTGGAAGGGGATTCTCAGTACCGAGAGGTGAGGGATCTAAAAGCAGGGATGCGCAGAGTCTATGTGAACAGATGACAGTAGAATTTATCTGAGTTACTAAGAGCCCCCTAATTACATATTAATAACCTGCAAGCCAGCGAGTCCGGCTAGATCATGAAATGCTGCATCCTGACTTGAAAAGTTTCATATACTGTCAGGACACAGTGGTATACGATCTATAATGTCTGCAGTTGAGAAGCTGAGGATGAAAGATTGCAAGCTGCCAGTCCAAGCCTCAGCATGAGACTTTATCATAAAAACAAGAACAAATAAAGTATTTTGCATAGGGTATTGCCATTTTGTGGTTCTAAATTAAATAACGAATTATTATTATTATTATTTTTTGTCAGAAAACTGGGAGTCAGGAGAAAAGCAGCCACATCTACTTAGTACTTCCATGCCTTGGCTCTCCACACTGACTTTTTACCTAGTTAATTTTCACCAGTCATCAATACCTCTGTGATGTTATGTCCCTTGGTATGAAAGCCAAAACAGTGGGCACTGAGATATATGCCTACCAAATCTGCCCAAATATAGCCATCTGCACACCTCCTTCTTCCCTCTCACAAACTTCAAAATGAACTCATTGCAGAGTCACCAGAGTGAGTCAGTCTTCCATTGTGAAATAGCACTTTGTAGGACTGGGGAGTCCTGGCTCTTTCCCTTTCTTGGAACTTGTAGTCTGGAGCTCTCGCACACTGTTGGCGTGACTGTATTGAGTGTAGAGATGCTGTGGAAATGAAGCTTAGAATGAGACAGTGAGCTGTCCAACATTAACCAGTCTATGCAGCCAAATGTTCCACCAGCATAGCAACTCTGGGCATGATTTCTGACACACAGTCCACAGCGGAGAGTTGGGATCCTCTCAAGGACACATGGTCTTCTTCTCCTATAAGCTTTAAATGTTTCAGAAGACAAACCATTCCAATAGTGCTCTGTTGCTTCACAACTTTACCCCCACCCCCACCAATCAGCATTGTGCCTGAATATGGGAACGATGGCCAGATTCTGACCTTCTCAAAGGACAAATGGCAATGTCAGAATCTAACAGAGAAATTCCAGATTCATCATAAGGACTTTTCCAGTTTGCATTCTGGCTCTGCTAGAACACTAAACAACTATTTGCTGTATAGTTCTGTATTTTATAGCTTCCTGATATTGATCACTAATTGTACTTAAAAATGCCAGATTATTTTTTATCCAGCATCTTATTTTATTTTGTCACACTCTTATATATTTAAGACATGAAAAAAATGTCATTATTTTCCAACTCCTGAAAGCCAGAGACGAGACGAGCCTCCTCCATTAGGTCATTTGTCCTAGGAGTTTGCGATTTCACTTTCTTAAAAAGCCAACCAACTAACTACTTAAACTTTCCCAAGTGATCAAGGATGGCCTGAAAGAAGCTCACCAGCCCTCGCCTTCATTCCTGGGCTAATGACTCCAAGCCACTATCCTGTGAATAAAACCATTTAGGTCTCCTAACACCAGCTGCAAGTAGGAAATTAAAACAAATGGAAAGTCAGGCACTGCAGCAGTTCCAGTGTGGGTACCAGCATCCGAGAGAGGCTCATCCATTAACCAAACAGCAGCACTTTCAAGCCCAGTGGGGCCAGTGGCTCCCTGCTGAGAAACAGAAATTAACTTTGCAAGGAGATAATTCATCTTTATTTGGCTGTCATATTGAGAAAAGCTCTCTGGGTGAGATGGTAGGAAAAGAGGGAGCAAAGCCCCTGACTCCACAGCCTCATGTAAAACAAAAGCTCATCAGGAGCCAGGTGGAGCAGAAGACAGATGCTCTGGCATACAGCCTCTGGGACATGTGCTTCAAGGGTAGCAGGAGCTGTGGTGTCATTTGCCTTTTGTGGCTACACAGGGAAAAAATGACTCACAAGTAATAGCTTGTGACTTAACTCAGTTATGAAAGGAATCTTAAGTGGGGGAAAAAGTCACCCCACGGTGGAGTTCTGCAAAATTTGGACAAAGGAGAATCAGGTACCCAGAGGCTGCCAGGGATGGCAACAAAGATCTCTTGAAGTAGAAGGGTTTCATGATTGAAATGAATCCTAGGATTGGAGAACAAGCTAGAAGATGTTACTTCATGTTCAAAATAGATGAAGCACAGAAGATTCCTAAGACATTGTTTTGACCAGTTTGGAGATGACGTAACATATGGGTTTGGATAGAGAGAGTGAAAGCATCTGGGAACGGGTTGATACTACAGGTTGAGCATTGCCCAAGAACCAGCGTTGCCTAGGACCTCTCCATACCCTCAAGCAGCTCCACACACGCTGGATTAGAAAATGCACCCAGGTGCCCTCCTCAGAGCCAGTTGAAGCCCAAAAGGTGCAGAATGGGAGCAGCTTTGAGGATTTTCTGAATTGACCATTGTCTTCTAATTTGTAGTCATTTTTACAAACGTAAATGATATCCATGAAGTTATCAGTGGCAAAAAAATAATGACAGATGAAAAAAGGCAATCATTAATTGCACAGACGTCCTGAGGACCTAGACACATGTAGTATGTCACTAGACACATGTAGTATGTCACATGTAGTATGTCACTAGAAGCTGCTTATGAGGTGAGAAACAGTCTCCCTACAGCCATGGAATTTAGAGTAACTGTGAAGTAACAATTCAATTACAAAAGAGGTGATATCACACTGTCAGTAAATACACCAGAACTTAGTGTGCCTATGTGTTGTGCCAGTGTAATACTCCCTTGAAACTTGTTAAAACAGCATGCATACACTTTTTGTAATCACACCAATAATTTAAATATATATGTAAACAAACTTATACACACACATATATGTAAAATATAAATGTATATATATACACATATCTTTCATCTACACACTAATCCCCGTGCTAGTGCTCTAAGGGTCAGTGTAGTATTTTTCCATCTTAAAGATATGGAAATTAAGGTTCAAGGGAATTGAGCTTCCTGTGAAAGGTCACATATACAGGGGCAGTGCGCAGTTCTAGGAAACTGGTCCCACATCTAATTTAAAAGCCCAAGCTTCTTCAACTGCCTGAGTTAGTTTCTTAAAGCTAATATGCAGGTAAGATTTTACCTTACTCAATCTTTCTCAGAGTTCTTGATATAAAGATCTTAAGATTGCAGGTAAGCAAGCCCAGGCTCAGAGCTGAAGGAAAAGACCTGTTTATACGGTTAAAAGGGACAGTGCCAGTAGCTTGCTATTAGGAACCAGATTTAAACCAACAGTCTCCATTTCAGTCTACATAGGTAGATATAATAACCACGAACAATGATTACAGTTTGGTCATAATCTTTTTGTTTTTGACTTCAAAGCAGAGCTAACTACTTTGAGCAGCAGATGGAACACAGGGGCTGACTCAATGCCTATTCCCTTATCAATAATGCTTTGACCCCCATCCCAGAGAAAAGGGTACACACTATGCTTTTCAGGCTTGTTTGTCATCCACTAATATGTTGACACTGCTCGTACCCAAAGCTCGGGCATGCAGGGATGGGTGAACGAGTGCAGTATGACTCCTCGGGTGACAGTCACACATCTCCAGATAGAGTTGTGCAACAAGCTTGAGAATGGAAGGGAAGCATCGATCTCACCCGACCTGTAAGTGGAACACATGTGGTGGTCATGCCTGTAGAGTTTACTTTTAAATCTTATGAGAAGAAATCTTCTAGGGTATCTTGTTGCAGTGCAGAACAGCAGAAATTTGCAAGTGGAACTAAGTTCATTTTCTGGTTGAAACTACTGGGCTATTCCAGGAAGGTTGGTCGTTCAGAAGGCTTGACGGAGCACTATCAGGCAGACAATGTTCTGTGTCAAATGCCTAGGATAGAGCAGGCCACGCATAGGAACTGCCCGCTCTTCTCTGCTGGTAGGAACTATCTGGCAATGCCTTAATGACAGAAGAAGCCCGAACTATCTGAAAATCAGACAGCCCTGTGCTACTACTTCCGAACATATAAGAAAGACATGGTGTGGATCTGAGAAGCCTAAGTAGCAGGGTAATGGACTGCACAAATCTCTAGCTGAGGGTCTAGATCAGAAAGGCTTCTTCTTTCTTTAATTAATGCCAAAAGGCAAATTCTTCTTCTTCTTTTAATTGGTTTCTAGGGAGTAAAGGAAAGAAATAGTGGGGGGTGGGTAACACCTAAGCAGAAGAAATGGCTGTGAGGGACCATTTGAAGGTAGGGATGGGGTGGGAGTTTAGAGAGCTCCAAAGTTTAAAGTGCCTCAGGGTCCCATACAGCCTCTCAATTTTGCTGATGGCTGCACTTGTGTTTTAAAAATAAAATATCTGCTGAGTGGATTAAAAGAGGGAATTGAATTCCCGAGGCTCCGATTACCTTTCTTTCTGCCAGTTTTTATCAGCAATGATCAGTAAGAATGTCAGATGTGATGTAAACTCTCCTCTCACACTCCGTTTAGCTTCAGAGCATGTGAAATACAGGATCAGCCCCCTCCACACCCCTTTGTGTATGTGCCTTTAACAAGTGAGCCTAGTTGAAGAGAATGTAAGACAAATACTTAGGGGTCTAAAGACCAACTGGAAGGGGTAGGAATATGAGCAACAGACACAACGCTCTCCTCTGGACAGCTCTGCCCAGCATGAGTACCCAGAGTCTGCCTTCACAGTGTTACAATTGCTTCATCCTGTGAAACAGGAAGCTGGAGTAGCAGTTCACATGAGGACATTTCTTGGAGCCAATTAGGATGGAAGCTTTGGCACTGATTTTCTGATGAGGTAGTTGCCCCCTGTTCCTGGTTAAGGCTATTTCCTCCATGTACCCCATTTCCTTAAAAGTAAAACAACTTCTGGGAAGACAAATGGAAATAAACCCAACATCTTGAACCCACCAACCCCCGTGAACTGCTAGAAGCTTGTTCATGAGACATTACGGCAGACGGGCATGTCTGGAACCAATGGTTCAGCTCAAACTGACTAGCTGTGCCTCTGTTTAACCTAGCCAGAAGACGTGGCACTTGCCTGTCAAACAGATCACTGTGCCACTGGAGGTACAGAAGAACAACCAGGGGTAAGAGTCTGATAATGCCTGGAGACTGGCACACTGTAGGGGCTTGGGGTGGGGTCAGGCATACCTAAACCCAGTGTTGAGCAACTTAGCTATATTAGGGTAAAGTAAGGTTTTCTTTCTGTACAAAATAATGGTGGTTACAGGCAAAACAAGGGATGAAATCTTGAAAGTGAGAAGATGGGACAGAAAAACGGCACAGCCCAGCTAGCTAAACGAAGCAGGTGTTCCAGCTGGTGAGTAAGCACCCAGTTACTCTCAGAGTCAAGCTAATGGATGGTGTTGTTTTACAGCAGGCCAAAATGACCTTGCTGCCTAAGCCATGGCCAATTGTACTTTAACTCTTACTTTCCCACTGAAGGCCAGAACAGCTTTTGAACTTTAGGGGCAAAATGATCTATAATTGACTTTATCTAGCTTCTAGTAACTAAACCCATCTCATTTCCACCCAGAAAGCCTCCAAGGAATACCTAAGAAGAGAGATTGTCTATTGCTTATTGTTTAGTACATATTTGGTATCAGCCACTGGCAGAATGCTCAGTAAACTCATTATGAATGAATGAACTGAGGCAGGCCTGTATCCAAAAAGGCGGGAGATGCTGCCCTAAGAAGTGATACTTTCTAAGTGTTAGTTTTCTTTGTAGTCCAATTTTCTGACACAAGGGAGAATAGTGTACAGTTTCCAATGGGGGAAGGGCGCCTTCTAGAATTTACTAGTTATATTTCAGTCTCTTGAATTATGAAAATTTAGACAAGAAAATTTTATCTAAAAAACTACTTCATGACATTCTAGATGATATATTATTTTTCTTTCAGGATCTATAGACTGAAGAGTCTATATGGCTTTAATTATTTTGAAAAACAAAAAGACAAGTGACAATCCAGGATGTCAAGGGGGCAAAGGCTTCAATGGATTCTTTTAAACTTGAAAGATATTTCTAAGAGCTCAAGTCCATAGAAATGACAGGTACTGAAATTTTATTGATAATATTGAATAAGACATAAACTTAATCAATCAAGAAAACTGAGAATGTTTAACAACAGTAAGTGACAAAGTCAGGATTAAACATTATCCTGATACACATAAGCCCAAAATTACAAGATTAAGAGAAACAGATGGTCTTCACTTGGATCCAAAACTACTGAAAATTTCTAATCATTATTATTAGGAAAATAACAGTAAAACTATGACAAATATCAATAAGATTTAGAAATTTGACTGAGTTTTTTTTTATAAAAAAAATTTTGTAATAACCAAATAATTAGAGCTAGATTCCTAAAAGGATGGTGTTAACACGGTGACTCATGCGAAAGTCTAATTAAGTAGGATTAATTTTTGAAAACTTATTGTCAGTCTTGTGCTTAAAAAAAAAATCTTTCAACAGAGTCCACCATATTTAAACAACATAGCTAGCTGGGCCACAGTTGCCTTACACAAGCCTGCAGCCCTCGGCTGGCTTTCTTACTTTCCTTTCCTCTTCCTTTTACCTCCTATCCAGGCCCCTTTTCTGGTGACAAATCGTCCACCACTGAGCTGGCTCCTGGCCCCTTCCTCTGAGGAATGCACTTACCCTCTACAGCTTGCTTCAGGAAACCTTAGAATGGTACCCTGAGAGGTCTTCTCTCAGTACTGTCCCCATATAAGTCACCTATTCCCCACGACTAACCCCAATGTCTACCTTACAGTTTGGTGTATTCTCTGCAGCTAGAAGCATGAACCAAACAGAAACAGTGGTTCCAGAGTAAGAGGTTCAACATCTGTGCATGGGAAGGGGATCCCATGGCACTGAAGTCTATAGATCTCACTTGAGAGAGACACTGGGCACTATCCAGGAGAGAACAGTTAGGATCACAAGAATTCTAGGGACGTCTTTGGAGGAAGGACTGAATTAGTTACAACTAGTCCAAAGATGAAAAGAATAACAGAAAATCATAGTAACCTGGCTGAGAAGAAAGCCAACTTGCTTTGCAGCCATTTCCCATGGAGAAACAGGAAGGGACAGTGATCGCAGTGTTCTGGTTTTTACTTGTTTACTGGTTGGAGGAAAGAAGGCAAGTTCCCTGAAAAAGCTACCGGAAGCCATGTGAGATGGGTTCTGACACGTGTCCAGGACAGGGAGTGTAAGCAGGGAAGCTCTGCGCTCTCAGTCCCAAGCCCTCTATGATTTGTAAGTCAGCTCATAATGAGTGCACTATTCCCTACAGAACTCCTTGGAACATTTGGTCTACAGTCTCTTACAGAAGAATATTTCACTGGGGAAGTAGTATTTACTGTATCTCCTTCTGTTATGTGCTACTGCAAAAAGCTCATTTCATGTGGAAATAATGTCTTCCCAAACTTATTTTGACCTTGGAACTAGTTTTTACACAGAGCCTATTAACAACCTTAGGATGGGAGCTCACAAAACACGTTCTGTGCAAGGCTAGCCTATACTGTGAGAATAGTATTCTCTTTCCCTTAGAATGCCCTAAAGTGCAAAATATGCTAAGGATTCTATTTCTGCATTCTTGTCAGTGCCAAAGCTTGAGGCTGAAGGAATGAAAGAATACAGTATCCATAAAGGGTTTACATTTTCTGCAATTTCATCAAAACAAATAATCTATATATCACAGGGACTGGCAATGTTTTGTTGGGCTAAAAGAACAGAAGCAGCTCAAAAAATTGACATTATGCTGAAAAATAGTTCCTGAATATATTTATATTAAGAGTTATTTCTCTGAGCACTATACCCATGAATAACTCACATATACTTAGTTGCAAGATATTGAAAACATTAATATTTAATGCACTGAAGTGCTTCAGGACGAATAGTCATCGTATATAGTTAAAGGCAGCCAAAAGAAAAACAGTAAGGGAGGGGGGATTTTAGAGAAAGAAAACATTTCCTTTGGTTTTAGGTTGTATTAATTTGATAAGAATGAAATAAAATTGGGCTGATTTATTCAAGCAATAAATACTTAAATATCTGTGTTTGGCATCAGAGATGCAACACTGGGTGAACAGAGATAGTTCTCTACCTTCAGGAAGCACATGACCTGTGAAAGAAAGCAGACAAAGAACCCACTAAAGTAAATTTCACAATAAACAGTGATGTGTTGCGGATGTGTCTTGTCTGTTCCTATGGGTGCAATGTTATATTTTAAGGCTAAAGTGAGTCAGTTAGCAAATGCATTCATCATTAAAAATTATATAATGTAAGTGTACAATTAAATACATTTAATAAAAGTTACAGCACTCAAAAGCTACTACTTCCCAGTTAGTTGTTTTGTATTTTCCTGCTCTATATGTTCTGAGGATCATTTATGCCTATTGCATGTATATGAGGGAAGCTCCATATAATGCAGTGCTACTATGCGTTCCTAAGACAGCATATCATGTTAGCAGCATTAAATTGGCCACGTAGGAGAAGTTATACCATGGGTATTGGCAAACAGTAAACATCAAGGCTGATATCAGTCCCTCCTCATTCTTTCCTAGAAAACTGGTTGCTATATATTTACCAGGACATGAATGAATATGAAATACATTCCAATTTTGAGATTATGGCAAAGGAGACCTGCATTTATAATGCGGAAGCACCAAACACTGCTTGTATGAATTAATATTCTTGGCTTCAGAGAGGCTTTCTGATACCAAGAGCATATTTGCTTTAGTCTAAACACACTTAACAATGTGTACTGAGTGACCTACCATTAGGAAAGCTGTGAGACAGGCAGATTTGGATTAGGAATAGTCTCAGATTTCAGAAAATTTTACAATCTCATTGGGAAGCTAAGACTGCCAAGATAAGAAAAAAGTAAACTGAGCAAACTGTCACTCCTTAAAAGGCATTTTAGGAGCTGTTATTATTAGAATAAGAACAAGCATACTTCAGGTCCCATAGGAAAGCTGAGATGTGCTTAAGGGTAGGGCCTGACAGTTGAGGGACAGAATAGTGGGTATTTCAGGTAGGTGGGAAGAACTGCAGATGTGTAAGGGGTCAACAAGTCAACACGTACGCTTTAGGGACAGTGATGGGCAATCCGAAGCCTCCACTTTTAGAATGCTAGCACAAAACTGAGTGTACCAGATCCTTGGCAAGTTTAAACTCTTGGGAAGTCTTAGATTGAGGAGAACAGTAAGTGTTCACCAGCCAACCAGCCACCAGGGTCAATGTTAGGAACCCCTGCGCTCTTCCTGAAGATAGCAGACATACTCTCTGGCAGAAGAGGCCAGAGTGCTCCCCTTTGATAGGCAACACACTAAGGTTTCTAATCAGAAGCATATTCATACAGATCTTCCCAGGTGTAGCCTAATGTCCTGTGTGGGGCTCTCTCAGGGCTTGTGGGGGCCCTGCACCCAACCCACATGTTCCAAGATACTCTGGCATAATTGTGAGGAGTCAGAAGTGAATCATAAACTTTACAAATAAATAGGAAATTAATGAGGCTCACTTAAGATCAAGCTACAATAATTAAGCACTAACTTAATACTCAGATTCTCGCCACTGTATTTGTTGGTACGCTACGGCCCACCAGCAGATCAGGCTTGCTGCTTACTGTTGTCAACTTGGTTTAATTTACTAGAACACAGACGGACAAGTGGGCTTTAGTTACTTAGGCTGTATGCTCCTTTCTCGCTGTAAGAGCAAACCAGAGCACACAGATGCGTTCTATATTAGTCAGGGTTCTCTAGAGTCACAGAATTTATGGATAGTCTCTATATAGTAAAGGAATTTATTGATGACTTACAGTCTGTAGCCCAATTCCCAACAATGGTTCAGTAGTAGCTGTAAATGGAAGTCCAAGAATTTAGCAGTTACTCAGTCTCACACAGCAAGCAGGCAAAGGAGCAAGAGCTAGACTCCCTTCTTCCAATGTCCTTATATTGTCTCCAGCAGAAGGTGTAGCCCAGATTAAAGGTGTGTTCCACCCACCACACCTTTAATCCCAGATGAAAGGTGTAGCCCAGATTAAAGGTGTGTTCTAGCACACCTTTAATCCCAGATGACCTTGAACTCGGAGATTTAATCTTCTGGAATCCATAGCCATTATGCCTCAAGATCTCCATACCAAGATCCAGATCAGAAACTTCTATCTCCAAGCCTCCAGATAAGGGTCACTGGTGAGCCTTCTAATTCTGGATTGTAGTTCATTCCAAATATAGTCAAGTTGACAACCAAAAATAGCCACTACAATCCACTCCTTGTCAACTTGACACAAATAATATCTCATGTTCACATGAAACAATAACAAGGTTGTGAATATGCCTAACATGATATAACTATCCCTCGTACAATCGCAAACGCGCCAACTGCTGGTGGGGTTACAATCCTGACTAGTGCAATGTAAGTCAAAACTGCATTTTCTGTTTCACCTGAGGCCCGACCAAGCGTGGCAGCACTGCACTATGCACTCAGGTACTCTCCCTCACCACTGCATGGAAATCTGAGCTCTGCGATGGACTGTTCATGCCTGCCATAATGAGAATGTATATGCTAACCCAGGAAAGACCAGAATTCTTCCCACTAAATGTGCACTTATTTTTGCACCATCATAAATTCAAGAATTGCTTAATCAAAACATATGGAGTCTTCCTGCCTAGAATACAGGTGAGGTATCTGTTTACTGGCTGGTAGACATCTCAAGGGCATGGTGCCAAGCATGGGATGTATGCTATCAACACCGGGCTGAAATAAGGGTGGTAAAGGGCTGTGGCTAACAGGTACTTGGATGCCTTCAGATGAGCTTATGATTTCTACTGTTAGTATTTTCTGGTGGAACTGAGTTGATAGATAACACTAAAGATTTAAATGACTGAAAGCCCATGGTAACAAAGCAAGCAGCTGACAGGAATCGAAATAGATTTTAAGAAATTCCAGTCTCAGCTTGCTTCTTACAATGCCTTTGTCAAATTTTCTTTCACTTCATCTCCTATTTCTTTGCTTGATTAAAGACCAAATTTACAGACATAAATGTGATTTCACCTTTTTGGAGGTCTAAATGAAAGATTTCCTGTATGGGTATGTGCACAGGTCTGGTGTGCATAGATGCAGAATCAGGAGGAGATGTGTGTTATCAGAGAGTCGCTGCCAAGCTTAGTGATTTATTATAGAGAACCAAGGGTGGTCTTTTATAGTCTTTATTGTCTTGTCAGACAGAAGAGTTTCGCCAGTTAACCAGAAATGCTTCCCTCCCCAATCCTCCTAAAACGAGTCATCCATGATCTGGTACTACTGCAGCAGAGTCAGGTGACTGTCTTATGTTCACGACACGATTGTAAGATGAACCTGTTATTTGTTACTGTAATCAGATTTCCTTTAGCCCACTGTATGCCATGTGATGCATGGGGCTGGATTTAAATGAAGTTCCAAAGTGGGGGGGGGGGTCAGGAAGATAACACTGCCTCCACGAGGAGGAGGCCCATGACTAGGTGACGAGTGGCAGGAGCTATCAGCTGGAGAGTGACATCTATGAAGTCTTTTTGTCACTGAACTACATGCCAGTCTTTTTTATTTCTGAGAGAATTAGATCTCAGGCAGTTTGGTTGGGCTCAGTCTAACCCACAGATATCTTCATTTGGGAGGAAGATAGAGGTTGTATTTTGAATCTGGCTTTCTCTTTTCTAGCTGGCCCACACTGGAGGCTCATACATTGCAACTCCACAGAACCCCCCCAGTAGACCATTTGTTGTAAGACAGACTAGGAACAGGATGTTCATCAGCCATACAACTGTAGTTACTATGCTAAAAAAAGTCATAAAACATATGTCTACCTAGTTAGAGTCTGCCTTTATATTATCTCTCTAAATATATAACAAGATTTATTCATTTCAAACAGAGAAACCCACAGCAACAGAACTGAAATTCCTGTAATATAGAGGCTACACACACACACACACACACACACACACACTTCAATTGCAAATATCAAGATATAAGTTTGGGGAAATGGTTAATAAAAATGAAAGTGGTCTGAAAAAGCCATATGGAAACCTACTTATTTGTAAGCCAATTGAATAAAAAATGTTAAGGAGTCAGAAAGAAGATATTCAGGTTGCCATGGAGTTATTAAACAAAACTCTCATTGCCACATATGAGAAAATTCCTTATGAGTTGTTAGTACGGGAGGCCATAGAGGCTCTTTTCATTCCTCCTCCAATCCATCAGAACTGACTGATAGGAATACTTTTGTTGCAAGGTACAGAGAAATCAAACTGGGAATGATGTAGAGGCACTATCCTTCCTAGACTTCATAATGCTGTAAGGTGTGATGCACTCTGCCAAGGGAGAAGAGGAGTCAGTGATGTTTCCCAGTTGTAAATGCTACAACTACAATAATAACCTGCCAGTCAAGACAGGCATGCAAATATGCTGGTAACTGACCATTCTCTGATTGGACTTGAGGACTGCACCACAGGAGAAAACTCATGTCTGATACCATGAACTCAATCAAAACCCCAATGCACTGGGAAGTCTTAGGCCCCCGAAAGCGATTTATTACAGTTCTTCAGCTAAAGTTACATGGTTCCAGATTGCATTCCAAATATTTATATGCATAGACAAATTTTACACACAGTCAAAATCAGAGAAGTTTCTGTCTGTAGTCAATGGCAGTGAATGCAATTACCCATGGCTGCTCAGTGAGATGAGAATAAGTGCTAGTAGACCCCTTAGTTCTAAATAGGACACTTGTGCCACCCCTTCTAAGGCTAAGGGAACACTGTGGAAGAGGAGGTGGGAGAGGAGTGTGAGAGCCAGAAGATATGAAGAAGGACTGTGGGATGCTATCTTCTGAGCATTATATGGCCACTGTAATGATCTCATGGCAGATGCAGTTGTTTGTACTGGGAAGGCAGAATGGGCCAATGGAACTGGGGAGCACTCACAGGACCATAACTGGCTATTGGCTACTGGTAGATTCTGGGGGGCAGGATGTTATTGTCTTTACTTGTGTACCCACAGATGAGTCTATCAGGCTCCAAAGGGCAGTTCCAACACATGGTCACATGTTCCTATCTATTTGATAGAAACAAAATCTATTTCAAAGTAGAAATGGTTTTCATTTAAGGCAAACATTTTTTTTTTTTTTCTTAAAGGACCTGGCTCTGAAGTAGATTTTGTTTGGATGTGAAAGTTGAATTGAATCTAAGGAAAGACCAGTAGTGATGTGGGTGAAGGTATGAGGAAGAGATAAGTAGTAGGGACCCTATGTTCAAGGAAGTCAGAATGGAATTCTCAACTACAGTGAAGACGAAGGTCATCCAAGGTCAGAGTGTAGAAGGGCATACCTACTTTGAGGTAGTTCCTGAATGTGAGGAGGATATGAAGATGGGAAGATCATCAGTTTTCCTGGCCCCATGGTAGATCCTGGTGTTCTATTTCCAGCCAAGTTAGTGACTATGAGGTTCTAGTGCAGAACACTCTTATTATATGCAATGGACTGAATGCTTTTTTTTTTTTTTAATACTAGTTACTTTTCCTGTTGCTGTGATAAGATATTCTGATAAAAGCAACTTAAGGAAAAAGGGTCTATTCTGGCTTATAGTTTCAAGGGATTATTTCACTATGGTGAGAAATATAATTTAAGCTGGGAAGGCATAGGAGCAAGAGCAGTAAGCCCCAGTTCACACCACATCCACAGTCAGGGAACAGAGAGGAATCAAGATATGAAGCTGGACTAGAAAGTCTCAAGGTTTGACCCCAGTGACCACCTTCTACCAGTGAGGCTCAAGTTTCCATAACCTGCCCAAACAGTGCTGCTGCTGGGGACCAAGTGTCCAAACACAGGACTTCACTGGAGACATTTTACATCTAAATTACCAAACCTCCCACTCATATGCTGACATCCCAATCTCCAACGTGAAATTCTAACCCCAAAGCCTCCGGGAAGTGGTTAGGTCAGGACAGAGGATGATTTCTCTGTAACACAAACTCCTATGCAGAGCCGCCAGGCACTGGATTCTGTTATAGTATATTAAATAGACCATGATCAAGCCCACTCTTTCCACTTCTTATTTCAAAAATTTCTCTTATTTGAGAAAACTCTATTTCATCAAACCTACACACACACACACACACACACACACACACACACACACACACAGCTATGGTTTGGAAACATATTGAATGTGCTATCCAAAAATTTATGAAGCTTGGTCTCCAGTACAGTATTAGTGAAAGAAGGAGGAGCTGCAGAGGTAGGAGCCAGTGGGAGGTACTTGGGTTTGGAGGCATCTCTCCTGGAATAGATTAATGGAGTTCTGGTAGGACTCCAGTTAATTCCTGGAAGAACAGACTGATGTAAAATGCGGCAAACCCGACTCCCTGACTATCGTTTGTTCATCTTACTCTGTGACCACTTTAATACATGCTTTTGCTATTCTGATGGCACCTTCCATGAGGTCCTCATCAGAGGTCAAGCAGAGAGGGTTGTTCATTCTTCCATTTACAAACCCGAAAACTATGAGTGGAATACTATAAACTATTTTGTTACAGAAAATAGACTAATGTACATATATGCCAAATGTTTATCATATGAACACATATCTTGGTAAATAATCATAAAGGAGACATTGAATAGAAACCAAAACCTGAAAAAGACATAAAAAATTCTAGTGTCCTAAGTACTTCCATGCTGTATTCAAAACTGTCCCCTCCCCCTAAGGTAACCCCTGAAGTAACCTTGTTCTATCTTTTATAACATAAAATACACATCTTTAAACTCCATAGAATTACTTGACATATTATAACTGAAATCATATATTACCTATTCTTTGTGCCTTGCTTTAATGAATAGTAAGTATGACAGATGAGGGTGATGGTATATGCCTATAATCTCACTATTGTAGCTGAGGTAAAAAGATCATGAATTCTAAGCCAGCCTATATTAGTTCAACAGGAAACTGTCTTATAAACTAAGAACAAAAATACTTATTGAGTCAATCCCATAAACCAATATCACATGATTTGTTAATTCACTTTCATCACTGCATAGGAATCGCCTTTGGGTATAGGTGACAATGTATCTGTTGGCCTTGATGAGCTAGGTTACTATACCTTTGTCAAGGCCTCCTCTTCTACCAGCAGCAGGTTCCTACCTTTCGAGATTCATTTAATCTTGTCACTTTTATAACATCTTTTTTGAATGACCTACAAAGTAAACTTGATCACCCATACTCACAAGGTGCTTTGTTTGATTGCACATCATGGTGGACTAAAGGTGATTTGCAAGTATGACTTCTACTCCCTGATAACAAAGTTGAGGGAAGGATTTAGTCTTCATGTGTATTGCTCTAGTGTCTTACACTGACTGTACTGTGTTTTGAGTATGCAGATATGAAACACCTTGGCTAAAGTGCAGAGTTAGATAACTTCCAAATATGGTGGAAAGAAAGGGAGGGGACAGAGGGGAGAACATAGGGTGTAGATTTGATTAAAATACATTGTATACATATATGGAACAATCAAATTATAAGTAAAATACATTTAAAAAATCAATATTTCGGGCTGGAGAGATGGCTCAGTGGTTAAGAGCACTGACTGCTCTTTCGAAGGTCATGAGTTCAAATAACAGCAACCACATGGTGGCTCACAACCATCTGTAATGGGATCTGATGCCCTCTTCTGGTGTGTCTGAAGACAGCTACAGTGTGCTTATCTACAGTAATAAATAAATCTTTAAAAAAAAATCAAATATTTCTGAAGTTAAAAAAAACACTTAGAATGTCAAAGAAACAAAGTTCATGTGATTTACAGAAGCAAGCATATTGAAGAGGCAGATTTAGTCTATTGGTCTGAGGCTCAGAAATTTGAATTTTAACATTCACACAAAGCATTCATCACTATAGGATTTGGTTATTGGCCCACATGTTCCATGGCTGACATCCTAAAGCACTCCCAAATGGGTCCCAGTCTCTTCTCAACTCAATGACCATTTCCTATTATTGGTAGACAAACAGACCAATGCCTAATACGGCTGACAAGGAAAATGCAGGGAAAATGTACTAAGAGCCTGTGCTTTCACCAGAGCACAATCTTTAAAGCAGTAAGCTGCACGCACTGTCATTATCTCATTACAGTAATTTCAACACTTGCTCCTGTTAACTTATTAAAAAACATTTTACATCATTTTCTTCATTGCAGGCACAACAAACTATCTCATTACCTAATACGGATCATCGCCAAATGCTATGGCGAGGGGTGTGACGGAGGAACTGCACACAAGTAGAGGAAGTCGGGGCTTGGAGAGAGGCAAGCACAGAGCACAAAGATCTGTAGTGCCAAAAAAAACCAAAGGGTTTCCAAAATGTTGGCACTGCTGCTGCTCAAGAGGGACAAGCCATTATTCTTCTCACCATGTTCTAAGTCCTTTAGAAGACAGAGATGGTTAATTATAAATTCATCACCACCCATTCATTCTATACATGTGCCAAGCATTATAAAAATGCCCCAAGTGAGCACTTGGACAGAAACTTTTAAATTAAACCAACAAAAACAAATCATTTCCAACACACTGTCTAAAGCAGGGATTGGCAAAACACAACCCGCAGTCAAGTCCAGCTGCTGCATTTATTTTTCATAAATAAGGTTTTATTAGCTCACAGCTACATGTATTCATTTATACAGTCTGCGCTTGATTTTATACTATAAAGGCTCAGCTATTCAAACAGAGATGGAAAACCACAGGCTCATATTTACTGTCCAGCACTCTGTGGAGACACTGTCCTTAGCTCAGATCCAGTCTTGCTCCTGGAGCAGTAGACAAGGAACACTAACACTATCAGAGTGCTCGGTTCGACATGGAGAGCAGAGTGATTCACCCACATGGAATGGATCAAAATGAACACGTTAAGGAGATAACACCCTCTATGATGAACAAGATAATTAAAATATTCACAGTACTGGTCCAAAGAGTACAGTCCTGAAGATAAAGATAATTCTTCACCCACGGGAAAAGAGTGGGCTTGTGACCAGATGATATTTTATTGCTAGACAACAGAGAACAGGGTTCTTTGTAAAGAAAAATGGAGGCAGTGGCTAGCCAGAGGAACTACTCCTATTGCTATGTAAGGGGGAGAGAGAGTCCTTATGTTAGTCTTCGCCACCAGAGAAGATAGGACATGTGCAAACTGCATTAACTCAGACAGATTACTTTTTCCATAAAAGAACTATTACTATGGAAAGCTGATCTTGGCCCTATATCACTTTCCCAGTACAAAAACAAGTAACTAAGAAACAGATTTGATAATTTCAACCAAGTTCATTTGGTTGTCATATTCATTTCCTTCTTAAATACTGCATTTTCTCTGTAACAGGAAAATTGCTTCTCCAATAGGCAATGGGTTATGATTTGCTCCCTGAAAACAAACATGCTATAAAATCCATTTAAAATCTCTATTGTGTCATGTGCTATTTGTGTTTCATCTGTAACAGGCGATTAGCTGTCATTTGGGCCTTACTTTGGCCAATGCTATAAGGACCTGACAGAGATGAACATCATTTCTTCTTAAAGTTACAAAGTCTGCTCTGCCACTGTGTTTACATTTAACATCTTTAGTTTCTGCTTTTGAGTTGGTTAAGTCTGACCACATACAATTCAAATACTCACAAAGAGACATGAACAATAAATATGTCAAGGGAAAAAAAACAGCTTATGATCTTCCATTCTAACCAATGGACAGAAGGTTAGACTTGTGAAAGCATACACTAGAACCACAATTCTGACTGGAAAAATAGCTTTGCAAGCTAGTGAAATTGGCGCCATGCAATAATTTGACACACAGAGTTATTTCTACTCTGATAACAACTGGCACTTGCTCAGGCAATGCAATTTTCTGACCTCAAACTCATCCTGCTTTGGGCTATGGGACATAGTCTGTAGGAAGTATATTCTGGAAATAGGGGTCATTTGTCTGAGTGCTTTCCGACTGGACAGTCTTTGATTTCAGACATGGTGATCCACCTTCGGTCTTAGCAAATTTATACCTTTTATAGCGCTTTACTCTTCCAACCAAATCTGACAAAGAAGAATGATGGCCACCGCTTCATGATCTCCTGAGATGTCACAGGTGGGAGGGCACCTAGACCAGCACTTGTGTGAGGACAAGATGTTGAGGCACAGAGATGTCACGCACACTGCTTCATGCCATGCCACATGTGGGCAGCTGATCGCCAGGAAGCACATGCCCAGAGGACAAATGCCTTTCTATCTTCTCTATGGTTTGCATTTGCCAAGTCTTGGCACACAGTAGGCATTCACAAATTGTTTACTCAATGTACTGCAAATCTCTGAAATTCAGTCTAAAAGTTTCTTCTATTGTACTATGCCTGCTCATGTTTAACAATGAATTAATCTCTCTTTTATCTTTTAAAAGAATCAGAAGTCACATTTCAAATTATGCTTTTACACAGGTATAATTAAATCTTTAAAAGGTGGGATGGCAAAGAAATTAGAGGCTAGAGTGTAACAGACATTTTATAACCTGCAGATGCCAACAGCAGGCAGCTCCCACCCTACTCCGCCCCCTCCTCCCCCACAGTATAACGACAATTATATTTCAGGGTGAATAATATAATTATCTAAATGAAACCAGGAAGAAAAAACGCATACAACATAAAAGGATTAACTGCTAGAGGACTTGTGGTTGGGGGAGGCAGGAGGATGGACCCAGGCTGACAATTTCATAAAGTAGCCATCAATTATTTAAATCATTGTGACTTTTCAGACAGCATTCTGGACAGCAAGGAGAAAAAAAAAAAAAAACACTGCAGAAATTTGAAAACCACAAATTAGGAGAGGGATGCTTGTTATTTGGTTGTGGAGTGAAACGTGCTCTGCCTAGCGAAAGGATCAAAAGGCAAAGTCATTCTGTAAGAATGGTAGTTAAGGATGCCACTTCTCTGCAGTTCAAAAGAACAAAATACCGTTCTTACAGTAAAAGTCCAAGTGCGGGGGGAGGGGCTATGTGAGAGGAGGACTGGGAGGCGTGTGTGTGTGTGTGTGTGTGTGTGTGTGTGTGTGTGTGTGTGTGTGAGAGAGAGAGAGAGAGAGAGAGAGATCAGGATGTAAAATGGATAAACAAATTAATTAACTAATGGAGAAACAAAAAAGTCCAAGTACTATTAAACTCCACGGAAAGTAAATCACTCAACTAACCAAAGCAACATTTTAAACGAATACCACAAGCAGAATACAGAGAGCAAGCCAGAAGGAGGGGACCCAGAGCCTCTGTTATAGCCGTCATTTCTAGATGTCACTTGAGACAAGGCTCATATGTGGGGCCTGGCTCAAGGGATGCAGATGGATTATTTTCTAAGGCACATGCCAGCCTCAAAAGTTCTATTAAAGTCAAATCTTTATGTAAGCATACACCAAATTGTACTGGGAAAACTCATAATTCAAATTAATTATATAAAAACTATTTTAGACAATGTTATATATTATATACTTATAAAAGTAAATGACTTGTCTCATGTATATGCTTGAGGTCACAATAGTGCCTGTCTGATCTATTATATTTCTACCATAGAGGTAAGTCTGCCTGTGACTCTTAAGTCCAGGTCATAAAAGAAAGAAGAAACCGATCAAAATAGCCGCTCCCCTTTCTTTTTGCTATTGCTTGAAGCATCTGCATTTGCTAAGCTGCTATAGGGAAATTGATTGTTTCTTCACAGGCACAAGATCTGCTTTGGTTAATACTCATGAGGTAAATCTAGTCAATAGTTCCACGAGCCAATTAGCTTACTTTCCATCTAGATTTAACTAGTTGAGAAAAAAAGAAAAATAGCTCAAGTCAGTCACTTATAATGATTTTTAAGAAACAATCAGATTTTCTGCAGAAAAGTAGGCATTATAAATATATAACTAATCATTTAAATAATTTAAATGCATTTTAAGCAAATATATAAGCTTTATATTCACTCATACAAGATTAAAAAATAGCAACACAGTGACTGATTAAGACAATTCTCAACAACTAAACAATGGTTTTATAAATTACAACTTATTTTAAAAATTTTGCTCATGAAAAATAAAATCTTTAGCTTATTTACATGCTACATATCAAATCTTTGATATCTTCTGCTAGTGAATCTCTTGCTCGGTTGGTAAGGATGGCTTTCCTGTGCTCACTTTGCCCCCTACCATTATTGTCACTCGAATTGCCTTGGTCCTTTCAAAATGGTAGGCACGGGATACTATGCGTTTGTCATACATACAAAACTTTGCAACACAAAGATTAAATGCCAATGCATGTAATGGTTGCTTTTTAAACAGGATACCATGGGGACTCAGGATAGTGTATGAAGTATGACAAAACTGGGTTGGGGATGATAACGTGGTAGCAAAAGACCCTGACAGGCACTCAGGGTCTCAGACCAGCAGTCATGGTTTCACATCAATAGTGATGGGTCCCATCAGAAGATCTGAGATGTCCAAAACCACACAATTCTCATGAAGTCAGGAGAAACAACCAGCAAGCACACTTTGTAGGAGAGTCTACAAGATACTTCACCATCACCACGTGAAGTATACATACACCACTTCTGTGCATTTACATACTGTGCAATCAACATAGCACTGAGACACTTGTACATCAACAGTCACTGCAGTAACCGCTAAGTGATGGAACAAAGTAGGGGTCAGCAACAGAGGAATGGATTTATAAACGTGTGGTGTATATGCACAAAGGAATGTTTCCAGCCATAAAGATGAGTGCCATTGGTGGGGAAATGGATGCAACTGGAGATAATCACATTAGAGTGACATAAGCCAGTCTCAGAAAGTCAAGCATTGCATATATTCTCACTTGCAGCTCTTAGATTTTATACGCTATACATTATCATGTATGCACATAAGACGTGAAAGAAGTGTCCAAGGGAACAAAGGACACCATCAGGGGGACAAGAAAAGGCTGGGGAAGGAGGTTTCAGGGGGAACATGCTTAGTGTACTAATATATACTTACATAAAAATTGAAAAAAAAATAATAAAAAGAAATAAAACATCAAAAAATAAAAATTAAACTGCCATGGTTATGGACAGCAAGAAACCTCAGGAGACCTGCACTGTCCTTACATCTTTTCTGTGAGGAAAATTTCAGAAAGAAAATTTATTTTAAAATATAATGGTGTCTCACTTGAAAAATAATGTGAGTTTGCTTTTGTACATCTTTTGACAACACTGCTGGCAATTCCATTTATTCATTCAGTGTGACCCTACTATGTGCTAAAAATTTCTACTGGTCTATGGCAGAATTGGAAAGGATGAAAGAAAAGAGCAACTTTGGTTGGGAAATGGAAAGAAATTAGCACAGTTCAGCCCTTACTCTGTTCAGGTTGCTTGCCCTGGTACAGCTTTGAAAGCCATAGAAACACAGCAAACAAATTCACCAAAGCATTTCTGCAAGTACCTGATAGGCAACCTTGACCTTGAAATAGCCAAGAGGACAACCAATTCAGAAATGCCTCTTGGAATAAAAGGGGGAAAGCAATTAAGCTCTTATAGTGGAAATCAGGCAGAGAGAAGTGCTGGGTCCACCCAATGAGCGGAGGTAGGGAACGGCTCATTTAAGTGCAGTTATCTGAATTTGAATTTGTACATATTTGCAAGTGAATACCCACGGTATTCTGGACTCCACAGATAGGGCCATCCATCATGGGAATAGCTGTAACCATGAGGGGTAAAAGAAGATTGAGGTGGGGAAGAAAAAGAAAGAGAAACCAAATAGAAGCTGAGATGATTTTTTTCTTCTCAAAAGACTTTATTCCTAATATTCACAGTCTAAAAAGGACACAATGACGTAGATAACTTGTTAATGAGCTAGGTATGGGTTGTCTATTCCCCAGGGCAGGATTTCCAACTGACAGAGCTTGTGTGGGTCTAAAAAGAACGAATGAGAAATTGAATGAGAAATATACAGCTTAATCTTTTAGCAACTCGGATGTGCCCTGGCTGATGGTGGCTCCTGTGGGCAGAGGTGATGAGGAGCTCTGGCCTGTGAGGCCTTTGTGGCAAAGGAATGAAAACCTGTAATGTATATTCCAGGAAATCAGTTTGTTGAGTTTGTTTGGCCAATTACGGCAATCCATCAAAGGAGTAACCTCAAACACTAAGCCTGGGTTCACCTATCTTAGGCAGTTCTGAGGCCCTTGTTCCAAGCTTCAGTCTCGAGCAAACAAAACATTCACAGGAGACAGTCTAGCTCAGTGTGACGAGGTCCCTACTTCAGCTGCCTCTGTGATGCCAGGTCTCTGACTTAAAGTCACAGTCTTCTTCAAAGGGCTTGCCCTTGAGGATCTGCATTCCCTAAAGCCTTTCAGTTTCCCTGTCAAATGTCAACAGGAAGCTGGTCCCAAGATGGCCTCTGGGGTGCTGTGTCTAACCTTGTTTCTCATTCTCCTTCCACTTCTGCATAGTTACTTTATCCTTTCAGATCACTGAGAATCTTGTGTCCCCTTTTCAGGATACTTTCTCCTGTCTTCTCCATATACACACATCCAACAACAATGCAGAATCCTTCTTACCCAACATTTCTCTTGATTCTTAAGGCCCCCAGTGCCTCTCTTCACCCTGTGCAGTGCCTGGCTTCTAAACCATCACAACTGGTACTCCCTCTCCATCTGTCCCAAGACACTCAGAGATGAGACCATAAGTTTGGCACAGAGCAAGGATTTAATAAATATTGACATTTAGTTTCAATAGCCTTTTAACACAGGGGAATTACTCAACTGAATTCTGTCATTCTTGTCACAGGCAATGGACCAGATTTCCCCAGCCCACTGTAGATGCTCACACCAATATTATGTACAGACAAGTTGAGTAGGAACCTTGAAAAGCACGAAGAAGACCAGCTGCTTTCCTTGAACGGTTAATCTTTAAAGGGCCATTTAACTTTCAAGTGGAGATAGTCTTGTTTGTCTTCACTTTCTCACTAGAATGTCCCTAAGCCAGAGTGGCAACATACAGACAGGACAAACATTACTTAGGATAAGAACCTCGAAAATTCCCTAAGTACAGCAGTTCTCTGTCTCTACTCATCTGGCTGCTACCAGGAATCTTGCCAGATCAGCAATTCCCTCCTGAGAATGATAGCTATCATTTGCTTGGGCTGTTGAGCCAGCTTGCTTTCTTCCCAGTTTCTTTTTCTCAGATGCCCTTCCCCTTCTCTAACATTTAAGGAAAAGAAATAAATCTGAAGATGCCTTTGTTAGCACATAAAGTCAAATATATTTCAGGCAAAGGCAGCCGTAATTACTTCCCATGCAGGCCCTGTCATGATGAAAGCTGCTAGCTTGCTGCTTTGAATTTTATTATTTTATTTTTAAATGAGCCTATAACCTATGAGATGGGTCTCCTAAAATAAAAATTTGAAATAACTAAGGATCCCTATAAAATACATATAGGGGTAATTATACTTTTTTTTTTTGGTGAGACAAAAGGAAAAAACCCTAATAAATGTTTATTTCTAGCCTCTTTGCATTACTATCTATACTCTATAGAAATTAGTTTAAATATAACTATTATTTTTTCATTTTGCAGGAGGATTTCTAAAGACCCATTAACCAAAAACGTCACTAAAACAAACAAACAAGCAAACAAACAAACAAGCAATCCAGAATGTAATCTTTTATCCTTCAGAGATGAGACCAAACCTTTAAGACAGGCATACATAGTTGCTCACAGAGTGAGTGTGGTCTGCCTGTGTATAAAACCGTTTCTCACTCAAATCATAGCCACCTGAATTAATGCAGATGAAAACAAGTTCCTTTATCATATAATATTCATAAAGGGCCTACCTTCAAACTAATGTGAACTGGCCAATTTCATGTTTCATGACAATATTTAAAGGTACCTTTTAGACTGGTGCTTCCAACAAGTGAGGGCTTCAAAGAAAGCAGTGATGCTCTCACTCACTCTGGCACCCACACATTCCCATTTTTATTTTTTTATTTTTTTGGTTTTTCGAGACAGGGTTTCTCTGTATAGCCCTGGCTGTCCTGGAACTCACTTTGTAGACCAGGCTGGCCTCGAACTCAGAAATTCGCCTGCCTCTGCCTCCTGAGTGCTGGGATTAAAGGCGTGTGCCACCACACCCGGCTCCACATTCCCATTTTTAATGTTCTCTGAGTAACACCATGTCAACAGTCACGAGTTAGAGCTGCACTGATAGATTAGCTGAAGGGTAATTGGAATGTGCAGGCTCATGTATGCTATAAAACCAATATGGGAGAAGGATAATGGTAGAATTTTGGCTGTGGAGAATGTGGATGTTCAAGGGACTTGCTTTTAGCTTTTAGGTGCTTAAAATATTTTCATAAATTATTCAAAAATAGTTTATTGGTTCTCACGTTCTCAAGTTGATGGTTTAACAATGTATGAAACAGCGCTGGAGGTGCTAGTGATGTGTCTGAATGGAAACGCCCCAGCTGGCAGTACTGTTCCATGAGTTTAATGAAACCTTTCTGACATGGAGCCCTGCTGCTAGACGACATAGGGATACAGGGGCTAGATTTGAGGGTGACAGGCAGGCCCTGACTCTTGTCTTGTTTCGTGAATGCCAGCACTATGTGGGCAGCAGCCTATTTCTGCCTTCCTCACCATGATGGACTCTGAAGTCAGGAGCTAAAATATGTCCTTCTCACCTAAACGTCTTCCTCCTTCAGTTGATTAGTAACAGAGATGAGAAAAGCAACCAGCACAATAAATGACACTTTTCCTTTAATAGGGCCTATTTCTACAGGACCTGGCTAAGAACCAGTCTCCTCCATGCTTATCAGAATGAAGGGACTATGTAAGTGAAGCAATGATTGCTGTTGTGAAATGTCTCAGTATGTGGAGACTTCCTCAAGCCCTGTTGGACACATCATGCCCATGATACTTCCCTCCTTGTCTAATGGTAGCTTGGGCCAGTGTCCTTCTCATCCTGTAGATGAGGAGAGGGACCCCTGGGCAGGTGTCCCTGAAACTCTTTCTCATTGGTGACACCAGACTCATGCATTTTAGGCTGTCACCACCTTACCACAAGGAAACTTAATAATAATTACTTACAAAGAGAGACCTGAAGAATCAGCAGAAATGATATACAGGGACCTATCATGACTGCCCTCTGAAAGACCCACCAAGCAGCTCAAAGAGTCAGATGCTGCTGATATGTGCACCCAACCAATGGACAGAAGCAGCTGACCCCTGTTGAATTAGGGAAGGCTGAGAGAATTTGAGGAGAAGGGTGATCCTATAGGAGGACCAGCAGTCTTAATTAATCTGGAGCCCCAAGATCTTTCAAATACTGGACCACCAAACAGACAGCATATACCAGCTGATATGAGGCCCCCAACACACATACAGTAGAGGACTTCCGGGTCTGTGTTCATTCAGAGATGATGCACCTAACCCTCAAGAGACTGGAGGCCCCAGGGAGTTTAGAGGTCAGATGGGGTGGAGGGTGAGGGCATCCATGTGGAGACAGGGTGTGGTGGGGAGGAGGTGTGGGATGTGGAACAGTTGGAGGGTGGGAGGGGAGGGGCAGGGAATGGAATATGAAGTGTAAAAAATGAATTACAAATAAAATTAATTTTAAAAAGAGATATCTAAGCCAGCAATAGGGGTAACACTATACAAAAAGCATAACTGGATTAAAAATGAAATGGGAACCCAGGTAAAGGCAAGGAGATTGCAAGTCCCCATTAGTAAAAAAAGGTTTGAATTGCTCAGGTAAGTATGCTGGCAGCAAACAGGTGAGGTAACAATCCAAAGACAAGAACACAGGGACTCCTGGTACCCAGACTCTCTGGATAAAGTCAAAATCGCCACAAAAAGTTGCTTAATTGAGGCTTCTACTTGTTGTGAAAAGGCCAAGCATCACTGTTTGTGAATAAATAAATTATTGGGAATAAAACCCAAAGAAAACAAAAAGTGTAAGTGGTTTGTTTCTTTAGGTACAGATGCACACCAAAGAATGAGATTGGATTCCAAAATGCTTTGTGTTTTAAACCCTAGGTTTTTTTGTTTTTTTTGGTGAGGACATTAGAGCCATCTCTAAGAGCTTGGGGGTGGGGGACCAATTGATCAGGCCTCTTTTCAACTTAATGATTTTCATGATGACTTCCAGCAGACCTTAAATGGAGCTAATCTATTTACACTAATAAAGCTGCATCTCCTGTACCAGAGAGTGGAGTAGTGAACGGCAACACTGGCTGTGATCAAATGCCACTCCAAGGCAACATTCTTCATAGTAGTAACACGATCTCATCTGATGAAACAATATGCTGTTGCTGCTCTCCATAACTCCCTGGGAAAACAGAAACGGTTACTGGCAGCGTTCTGCTCTATCTGGGAAGGTAATACGTTTGGGCATCAGTGTAATTATCTCCAGCAAATAATTATACTGAAAGCAGCCGTATCTACCATGGCTTGACTGGGATTCCTGCACCTATCCACCTATCAGTAATGTTCACTTGTAACCCTGTAGCCTCCTACAATTCAGACCATCCTGGGTATTTGCTTTAACAGCAATACTTCCTCACTGATTCCCATGGCTAGGTAGAGGACTGAGTTGTGTACCTCTCAGCCCACATCTACACGGAACGTCATAACGTGACCTAACTTGAAAACAGGTTCTTTGCAGATGAAATTAAAACTTGGGATAGAAATATACAAGATTAGGATGGCCTTAAATCTACTGAAAGTGTCCTTATGGGAGTCAGACAAATGACAGGGACAGGGAAAGGTTATGCTAAGGAACTCTGGTTCAAGAAACCAGAGTTGTTTCTTGAACAAGAACAGCAATATCCTCCAGAAAGGGTCCCCTCTAGAGCCTTGGAAGAATTGCAGATTCTGATACCTATAACAGTGATGGAGTAAACTATTTAAAGTTTTCAAATATTTATTGATTTGTTTGTCTGTCTGTTTACTGTGTATTTGCACATGTACACACATATGTATAGTACAGTGCTTGTATAGAAGCCCAAGGACAACTTGCAGGAGTCACTTTTTCCCCTTGGGTTCTAGAGACTGAACTCTGGTGTCATCAGTTTTGGTAGCAAATACCCTTACTTTCCTAGCTATCTTGCTGGCCCCACAGAATTGGCTTCTTTTGTTTCAAGCCATTGTTGTGTTACCCTGCTTTTGTGGCCCTAGGAAACAAATCCACTGACTCTCAGAGCTATGAGCACCACATGCTGCTACTGATCTCCAGCCAGCAGAGGGGTTCCGGGAACAGGACACGGTGGAGCTACAGCAGCTGCTCTTGCCTGCTGTCAGGCTAGGGTATAGGGGCACTAGCAAAGTCACTGGGTGTGTGTTAGAGTGAATGCAGGTTGGTGGGAAAAGGAAAGCAGCCTGAAGATCCAGTGGGAGATAGCAGGATGTGAAAGAGCAGTGACAGAGGTCAGAAAGCCATAGAAGGGAGAGCTACGGAGCAGACAGGAACTGACTTAGAGTGCTCAGTGCTGAGACTAGTCTCATGTGGTATGAGGAAGGAGGTGGAGTATGTTTTACAGTCATTATCCCACTTAACCATTATTATGTTCCTAGGCCCCCAAAATTATAATTTCTATTTTCCAGGAAAGAAATAGGTATCGAGAGGCTAAATAATTTGGTCACAGTAAAGAAGCTATTAAGTGATATGGCTGGAATTCATTTGTATGCGATTTCAGAGCTTATGTATAAAGCTTGGTTCCCAATATAAAGTTGAGCACTCTATTACAGACTTGACTAGAGTAAATGCCTCAGCAATAACCAGGTTCTCCCTCTCAGGGAAATCACTGATTATAAGCAGCAGCAATCTTCAGAGAAGTGGTGCTGATCCTGGATGAATGCTGAGATCATCTGGGCATCTTGCAGGGAGTCCCTCACGCCTGGCCAACTGATGGCGTGTGGGCAGGGGTACTTTTAGGAATCTTCCTGGGTGACTTGGATGGGTCATGTTCCTGAGAATCACTGCTCTAAGCCAGCAGGTGGGAGTGGGAAGTGTGGCTGGCTGAGGAGGAGGTGAGAGTTTGCTGTTTGCAGGCAGACTGTAGCTATTTAACTTTTCAGAAGTGACTCTGGCAAATGCTGGGGCAGTGAGGAAAATATAATATGCTTTAAATGTTCAAGATGGCTTACTGTGTTACTCACACAGCTTATGTTTGTTCCTCCAGTGATAGGGAATTTGAGCCTGAGCCTCAGCTGGAGAAGCTGCTTCTGTCTCATATTGCCCTTCCTGAGTCAGAAAACGTGGGCTCCTGTCCTGGGAAAGCACGCTGTAAAATTTGGAAATGTGCTAGACTAGGAAAAAGCTTTTGCCACTGTGGGAAATAGTGGTTTGTTTTTTTTTTCAATGTCTGGGTCAGCATGAAACAATGTAGAATATTTCCTTAACATGACTATGGTTGCTCACCACATAAGCACACACAGCATTAGGTCTGGAAACACCTCACCCTAAGGCTGGGCATGGCGACACTGAAAGTTGCTTCTTCAACCTTAGATTATATTAAAGTCATGTGCAGGGCTACTTCAACCCTGGTATAAAGTTTGGGAGTCTGGTTCTCACAAGTTCCCAGGTGAGCTGCACGAGTCTAGGGCACTGATTTTCAAACACAAATACACAGACACTCAGATGGTGACATCATACAAGTGCAGTCTAAGTCAGAGGTCTGATGCCTACAGATAGCTCTTTAGCTACTAATAAAGGCAAAGATATAGCAGTGTGATGGGAGAGGAGATGTCTTTGGATCTCTGATCGGATGGTGCCCTCCCATTCAGCATTCATAGGTAAGAATAAGAAATATGAAATATTGTTACTGTCAGTTAAAAAACAAACAAGCAAACATCAAAGAACATCTACATTAGCAAACAACAATACATAAGAGAACTAAAATTGAACCAGAGTTTGACCTCTTCCCTCATGTCTATTCTATAGAATAGAAATCTCTGGATCACCTCAATGTCCTCAAATAAACGAGCCTCAAATTCCATGTCCAGCACGATGATCGTGAAGCCTCAAAACTATACAGCCATAATATGGCTTAGGAAAAATGAGGAATTTTCCCTACGAGACCTCCTTAGTTTAACTCCAATCAACAGGCTTAGCATTGCAAGAGTTGAGGCCATTTTTTGCAGGAAAAATAGTGTCAAACTCTTAGAAGGCTAGATGAGTCAAACCTAATCCTGCCCTTACATCGGAACATCAGAGCATTTTAATTTAGCAATATGTTGGTTTTGAAACTCAAGATTAGGGATTTTGTACCATTAAGGACATATGTCTTTGCAGTAATGAAAGCATTATTTACATCTACCCATTTGTTCATCCATTTATTAAATACTGAATTTGAGGACCAGCCAATGACCTGGATTTGATCTTCACAGCTCACATGTTGGAAGGAGAGAAGGAACTTGGCAAGTTGTCATCTGATCTCGACACATGCACCAAGGCCTGTGTGTCTACCACATGTGCAAATGCCATTTTTATAAATATTATTAAATATCCTAGTTATTCTAAGTCTATTCTGGAACCAGAAGAGAAGCAATGGTAACAACTATCCAAGCTCTCTGTCTGCTGTAAGTGCTTTAGAGCTAAGGCAGATGGTCCTTTCCTTCACTCTCTGGGAGGCAGTGTGGGACAGTAAAGGATTTGGAGCAATGTTCCTCTAACTATGGCAACAGCCCAGTATCCCCACAATCTGTTGTGAATATACACTTTCACAAGATACAATAAGAATGAGTTACTAGAAAAAGAAATTCAAAACCTAGAAATATATATGATATAAGTCCTAATTCATTAGATTCCCAGACAGTGTCAAAGGGCTAAGAACAATCAAAGTGTCTAAATGTTCATTCTCAAACCTGTGTCTGATGGCACAGAGATAGGTAGCTTGCAGACAACCATAGTCCTCAGACTATGATTTGGAAGCTGTTGTAGAACACAGGGCCCAGGACCACTCTTCCCTTTGCTAGCCAGAGGACTCGGGGTAGGTAATTTAATTCCATTGTTTCCCATGTCATTATCATAAGATCATCGAAGAAGTTCCTGCCATACAACCAAAGCACATATAAGCCAGTGAACAGAAAGCACTTGGTAGAGGGCTGGCTCCTAGTCAACACGGCTAATGTGCTGGCTGCAATGATGCGCGATATTACTTTTGTCATGCCTGCTCATCCTGCTGGGTTATGCCATTTGAGGGCCACATCTAGCACAATATTTCACCCCCAAAATGGAGCTTGATTCTTTCCTACTGACGTCCTTTCTTCCCTCCATGGAATGACCATGAAAAGTAAAGTCACCAGTGCCAGTGCATCTCAGCACCCCAGATGTGTCTCCTCATGAGATGGTGCCTGGGCTGCTCCGATGCCATGTTTCTCCTCCCAGAGGAGCACGCACTTCACTTGCCTGTCCACAAATGCATGAAAGCCGTGATGAGACTGCTGTCCATCCTTCTCCCGGGAAAACCCAACTGGGCTGATGACCAGTGACATGGAAGCTGCCTCAGGGGAAGACCACATGCTCTCCTCTGTGCTACGCCCCGAGAACAGCACCGCAGAGGGACTTCTTTACGCTTCATGTAACTGAGAACTTTGCCCACCTGTGTCTCTCATGTATTGCTCCTGACTCCCTTACTAATATGTCTCACACTCTTGGTTAGTATGTTTTAGACCTACTTAACACATTTTCCCATATTTAACTACACTTACATTTAATTAGAAATACAATTAACCAGTAGACATGAGGATACCCTTAAGAAACAAACATTTTAGTATGGGCAATCATGTTAGAAGAATTTTGCAATTGCTATAAAGAAAGAGAATTTTTCAGGATGGAAACCTCATTTTTCAGAGAACAGAAGACAGATTTAATAACCATTTCATCACTACTTTGCATCTCCAAAAATATGCAGTTTTGATGTACAAAAGGAGGTAAGACCATAACCATATACCAAAGGCAGTATCTTAGCTCTGAGTATGAACTTGGAGGTTAATAGCTAGAATGGCTTTGGTCTTAAGATTTCCTCACTTGTGTGAGAGGTCAGAAGGAAAACAGGTCAAGTAGAGTTCTGACCTCACTCAGACTGGAATAATTGGTTTTAAGGACAAAAGACACAGTTACTAATACAAAATGGTGGGTGACAAGTTTGACTATGATCTGACAGGTGCATCATGGACTTCCCGGAGGTGACATTTATCTGGCAGTGTACACAGCGCAGTATGTGGTTATGAGACTCAACATGCATTTGCTATTTAAGCTGAAAATGGCCATGTTTAATAAGGCGAGTCTTTAGTTCAAATGAAGGAACATTAACAAAGAACTAACTCACAGACGTATGGTCAGTGTTGAGACAAGGTGCTAGGGATGGTGAGGAATCAGAGACTAGTAATAGCAGAAGGCAAGGTGCGAGGAGGAGAAACTGTGCTCAGAGCCCAGACAGAGTTGAGCTACAGCTATTGATGAAGCTTCATCGCCCAAAGTACGAGAAAGGAGCTACTCAGCCTCCTTCTTCTCCAACCTTCTCTTTCCTGCTGCTGCTCCCTCCCAGTAGAACCCACTTGGTAAGATGGCCATAGTGGCACAGCCCATAAGGGTTGGCCTCAGCATACATGGGGAAAGGGGAGGGAAGAATTGGAACAAAGGACCTGGATAGGTAGCAGTTTGAGAAAAAAAACCTTCCAGTTGACATGAGACATTCATTGAGATTCATGTCTTATTAGTGGCACAGCAATCTAGAAGGGAGAGGGAACAGTGGACACACAGCTGTGACACCCCTCCCCCTCTCCGCACTCACCAAGAGCATGTCTAACATGACAGACAGTGCACACCAACAACTCCCCTTATCTATTATCACAGAATTTGATTATAATTAGACAACCCTTGAGAAAGTTCTAGCATGCCTCCTAATTCTAATGCACAGACTTTACCTAGCTAGGTAGCACAGCCAAAGAGACGACTGAAGCAAGTATGACCGCTCCGTGTATAGCATTGCTGAAGAGCGTAAACCTTCTTTACCCTGAGCTCCTCATATGGTGTAATTTATGGAACAATGTGTTTGTTCTCTGTTCTTTTCTTGAGACAAAGAGTCTCACTATGTAACCCTGGGCTGGTCTGAAACTCACTGTGTGGATCAGGATGGCCTCAAAATTACAGAGATTCACCTGCCTCTGCTGGAATCAATGGTGTGATTTACCACACCTTGATCACTGTTCTTTTTGAAGCAAGATTAATGTTACTGTCAAAATATATCCACAACTCAAACTCATGACTTGCTTTCATTTTCTATTTATTATCATTCCATAAACGAAATGTATATAAAATGTATACCACAGGCCTATGAAATAAAAATATCTATTGTCAGATAATTTTTATGGCCCAGACATCATATCTTTAAGTAAAATGTTCAGTATGAACAAAATTACTACTTGAATAAATGATCTGCATTTTAACACCAGCTTTATTGGTTTAAATTCTCTGAGCTAGTCTAGTTATTTACATGAACTACCTAAAAACACAGTTCAGAGAACTGACTTCCCACCTGTAAGTGGGGTTACATAGGGTACCTAATTTCATTCTTGCTAGTCTTACTCTGGGATGCATTCACCAGTGAAAAACCAATTCTTTCAAGGACAGATTCTAGATAAATAGTAAAAAGTTGTCTGAATGTCAGTGAGACTCAGTATGTCTGCTTAAGTTACTTCCTCTTATGTTGGCCCTGTTGGATATAGAACCAAATGGTAATTCTTCCTCTTTTCTAAAGTTATGACTCTTCCCAAGTCATAAATGGTGATGAAAGGACAGTAATTTTGGAGCTGGAGAAGATAGTTCAGTGATGAAGAACACTGGATGGTCTTCTAGGGGACCTAGGCTTGATCCTCAACACCCATTTCATATGGCTTACAATCATTTGTTTCAGGAGATTCAAGACCCTGTTGTGGCCTCTGCAGGCAAAAGGCACACACATGATACACAGAAGAACAGACATGCACAATACACTTTAAACAATTAGGAAAGAGCAGGTCTTCCTGACTACCTGTAGAAGAGGCCTCTGCACTCCCAGAACCTTCATGGTGTCTGCATTAGCTAGGATCTTCAAGGGGTCTGAGGTTTTGGTGACGCCTTCAATCTCCTTGTTGATCTCAGCCAGGACCTGATTAAGGAAGATGCTCTTGATATACTCGGTGAGAAACTCTCGAAGAGGACACTGTTTGGCAGGGCCAAGTCCCAGGGCATGCTCAATCTCCTGAATAAATCTGGAAGACAAACAGAGAAAAAAAGGTGTTTAAATAGATCAGAAAAACATAAATACGACATCGCACACATTAGTATCTTTGGGCTCAGGCTGTTTCCATGGAGACAGCAAGGACATCAATGCATCTCAATACAAGTTTCAATTTTTTAAAAGATAAGTTATTTTACTAATTAAATGAAAGAGAATGGAACAGAAAAGCATGATTTCTATGCGGGGTGTAGCAAAATACTTTGATTAATTCTCAAAAGAAATTAGACTATAGGAGTCAAAGGAAAAGTATGATGAGAAGAAAACAAAATTATAGGACAAATTAGAGGGCAGACTCACAAATAGTGCCCATTTCTCATTGAAATTGCTTATGTATAGTTTGTGAGAAATATGAGTCTCTTTCATTTACAATGATCCCGAGTTTGCAGGCTGAGAATGGGAAAGAATAGGAACTGGAAGACAAAGGAGAATTTCAACTTTATTTTTAATGTTTTATTTATTTTATTCAAAAATTTATGGTATATATATCAGAACATTAACAGTTGTTCTTAACTCACAGATGAATATATATTATTGTTTTCAATTTTCTGTAGAGGTAGCCTTGCTTTCAATGGTTTATTATATATAAATTTAATATATATGTAGTATATACATTTACTATAATAGTTCAGTTAAGTAATACCAGCCCCCAACAACATAGCTTAAATCTTATAGAACCACAATATAGTTAACATCATCTATTCAATGTAACTACATAAAGCCAAACTATGATGTTATCCTAACAGAATTCTGCTTATAAATAGCTGTTGTGCAGTGTGGCCAGTAAACAATCACTTCTTTCCATTCTACTGCAAATGGCCATTGTGGGCTGCCTATTTAGTTCATATACAGAACTAAAGCTTGTGGTTATGTTGTCTTCTTGTCACCAAGTAAAAAGGCCATATGGAATTTTATAAAAAGCAGATAGCCAAAATAATTGGGTAATACAGATAAAATTCAGGAAGAAAACTAAACGAGATGATACCAGAAGTGAAAAGAGAACTGGATATAAATAATGTTATAGAAGAAATACACAACCACACAGTTTTGACACTGCCAATCCAGAAACACATGTAACGAAAATAAAACTTCTCAATATAAACCCAGAAATTGGCTGTGATAGGAAAGAGGGCCAAGGATAAAGAGGGATGGTTCAGCAGACAGAGCAAGTACTGCTGGGAACTCCTGGAGGCAGTGATAGCAAGGGAAAGAGGTGGATAAGACGCTCACAGTTGACTAAAACAGAGAACCACAAACGTTTGCTAAGCACAGAAGAGATGCACATGCAGATGCACAAAGTGCATGATGCAGAGCCAGAAGCACCACTCAAGTCCATTTGGATATCTTAAAATCACTTTAAGTGTACTTCCAAGATGCCAGCTACTGAGCATAGTTTAGACTGTAGTTTTGTTGCTTTTAATTTCCACATACGTTTACAAGGGACAGTAAGAGTTTTTAATGTTCTGACAGAACTTTCTAGAAAACACAAACTAATTAAGAATAGCTTGCATTGTTTCCTTACATGGCCATTTTTACAGTTCCACAATGTTACACAAAGTACATTACACAATGTTACACAAAGAACAAAATGAATGTTCAGAAAGGAGAAGAAAAAGAAAGTCAAGACAAAAAAAAAAAGGAGCATATAACTGGTCAAACACATTTTCAACTTATATGAAAAATGCTGTCTAGAAACCCCCAAAGACCTTAAAGAGAAGTGGTCAGAAGGAGGACTCGAGCCTTGAGGGTGAGGAAGCAAAATTCACGAGGGAGGAAAAACCGCAACTTCATAATGACACAATCACAAGGAACTCCAGCATCCTGACTTTTGAGCCTATGTGACAGGCCACATCCCAGAGGTGAGAAAACACCATGTGTTGATGTGTGTGGGAGGGGAAGGAGGTGTCTTCCACTGGCACCGATGCAAGGGAAAGCAACCCAGAGCACATGGTTGCAGTATTACTGAAAACCACACGTGGATTTCCTTTCTACCCAGAAACACCACTCCTGGGAAATACTTCCAAAAGCTAAGGACAAAAAATCCCCTTAATGTTGATCAATTAGATGAAAATGAAAGAACAGACTAGTACATGCCAGAATGCTGTGTACCTGTGTCTGCTCTCCAAATGAAAAGGCTTTAAATATATGGATATGAAAATTCCCAGTCAGAATGGCTAAGATCAAAAACTCAGGTGACAGTAGAGGCTGGCGAGGATGTGGATTAAGAGGAACACTTCTCCATTGTTGTTGGGATTGCAAGCATGTACAAACACTCTGGAAATCAATTTGGCAGTTCCTCAGAAAATTGGACATAGTACTACCTGAGGACCCAGCTATACCTCTCCTGGGCATATATCCAGAAGATGCTCCAACATGTAATAAGGACACATGCCCCACTATGTTCATAGCAGCCTTATTTATAATAGCCAGAAGCTGGAAAGAACCCAGATGCCCCTCAACAGAAGAATGGATACAGAAAATGTGGTACATTTACACAATGGAGTACTACTCAGCTATTAAATCAATGAATTTATGAAATTCACAGCCAAATGGATGGGACAAGGAGATATCATCCTGAATGAGGTAACCCAATCACAAAAGAACACACATGGTATGCACTCACTGGTAAGTGGATATTAGCCCAGAAGCTCAGAATACCCAAGATACAATTTACAGACCACATGAAGCTCAAGAAGAAGGAAGACCAAAGTGTGGATACTTTGGTTCTTCTTAGAAAGGGGAACAAAATACACACAAGAGGAGATACAGAGACAAAATGTGGAGCAGAGACTGAAAGAAAGATCATCCAGAGACTGCCCCACTTGGGGATCCATCCCATGTATCATCACCAAACCCAGACACTGTTGTGGATGCCAACAAGTGCTTGCTGGCAGGAGCCTGACATAGCTGTCTCCTGAGAGGCTCTGTCAGTGCCTGACAAATATAGAGGTGGATGCTCCTAGCCAACCATTGGACTGAGCACAGGGTGTCCAATGGAGGAGTTAGAGAAAGAACTGAGGGGCTGGTGAGATGGCTCAGTGGGTAAGAGCACCCGACTGTTCTTCTGAAGGTCCAGAGTTCAAATCCCAGCAACCACATGGTGGCGCACAACCATCTGCAACGAGATCTGGCGCCCTCTTCTGGAGTGTCTGAAGACAGCTACAGTGTACTTACATATAATAAATAAATCTTAAAAAAAAAAAAAAAAAAAAAAAAGAAAGAACTGAAAGAGCTGAAGGGGTTTGTAGCCCCATAGGAGAAACAACAATATCAACCAACCAGTACCCCCAGAGCTACCCATGGCTCCAACAGCATATGTAGCAGAGAATGGTCTTATTAGACATTAATGGGAGGAGAGGTCCTTGGTCCTGGGAAGGCTTGATACCCCTATGTAAGGGAATGCCAGGGCGGGGAGGCAGGAGTGGGTGGGTGGGTGAACACCCTCATAGAAGCAGGGGGAGGATGGATGGGATAGTGGGTTTCCCGAGGGGGAAACCAGGAAAGGGGATAACATTTTAAATGTAAATAAAGAAAATATCCAATTAAAAAAAAAGAATGAAAAGGAAGTGAAGGTCAATGTCCATTTGATAGTATATAAGAACTTTACGCAAACTATATATTCTCATTTTATTATGGAGTATCGCCATGAGAACCCCAACAGGTGTCTCAAGGAGGTGGAATGAGTTGAAGTCTTACAAGTGGGAATGAAAATTTTCAATAGTTAGTCTTAAAAAATGTTTATTACAAACTGAAGGGTTAGCTAACTAGATTAAAATTGAATTAGAAAAAATTTAAATTGCCTACATATATCACAGACTAATCTTTGCAAATTACTTTCTAATTAGACCATATTTAAAGTTTAATTCCTTAAGTTTTGTTGCTAAGCCTATAACTGACTCAATAAATGCACTTACTACAGATAATCTTGCTATTGCATCGATTGTGCACCTCCCCTGCCCCATCCTCTGCCTCCACCTGCCTTTGTGTATGTGGAAGTAAATGGTAGTGAATATTTCAGGTTATTACAATGACAACAGAGACTCGAGGGATTCTGGAAAACAATGAGAAATTGAAAGAAGACTTATTTCAACAGAGACAGGGAAGAGAAAACCTCGTGAATCTTTAAAAGAAGGTGAGTAGAAGAAGGCCTGGGAGTGAGGGACAAAACCCGTTAGTTACAGCCACAATTTAAGCCATCCAAATTCCATATAGCCAGTCAATGTTTCTGACTCCATCGAACTTGCAGAGGAACCCTACCAAGGGCATTCTGGTCCTCTTGGGCCGGAGGAAACTGCTGTTGTTCCTCTATCTGCTACTGAACAGACGAGAAAGACTTTAGGGTCCCATTTGCTCCCATTAGAAGGACTAGAAGGAGTTTTCTTAACATAAGTACTGACATTTTCCTTTCAAAGTCTTTACCAACTGTACACACACGCTTTTAGCTAGTCAGGCCTGTTCTCAGAGTGAAAGAAATCTTAAATTAGCCACATTTTCTTTCTCTGGAGATGTGTTTGTCTTTGATGTCCTGAAACCATGAGATGGCCACCTCCAGCTCTGGTGGAGGGCCCCCATCCCTTTCAGTGAGCCATCTCTCTTGAATAGAAACCACTCATTCCCTACAGCATACACATCCATCTCCAGCGGCACCTCTAGGTTGATGTTGCCATTTTAACTTGAGGGAATTCACTCAACATGTTTCCAAATCTGCTCTCACAGCTTTGAGGGATCTGAGCAGAAAGCATGAAACATGGGAGAATTAAAAATTAAAGGCTGTTCTCAGACTCTTCTTTAGTAAGGAAATGGGAGGAATGGTGGTTATCAGTCAGGACAGTGGTGGGAATATGTTCATCAAAGGATACCAAGTTCAGTTAGACACAAGAAATAAACCCAGGAGATGTACTGTACAGATGGAGACAAAAGTTAATGCCTGGTATATATGGAAAGCACACAATACAATTTTAAGTATTTTTTACCACAAACAAAGTAAACATGTGAAGGGCAATCCTATATGTTTAGTTTGTGTTAGACATCTGTATCATGCTACATATCCCTTAATATGCATACTTTTTTAAACATTAAAATATGCAAATACATGAGTGACCTGTGCTTGCTTTGGCTAGAATGACAGAAAGAAAGACTGTTCCACCATGCAGCTAGTGCTGGGTAAGTGTGGCTGCGGCTCTAACAGTAGGTAGTGCTCCCCGTGTGCGAGTGTGAGGGTGGGGAGAGCTAGCAGGACACACTGATACTTAGAGGAAGGCTGAATCCTTTGCAAACAAACAAAGTACAGGATGACCAAAACTTCCATGTGGCCTGAAGCAAAGTATCAAGTGCTTCCTACAAGCCCACATGTGCACACAGCAGACTCTTGGAAGAAATATACTGAATAAGATACAGAGCAAAGAAACGCCATCTTTTGATCTCAAACCATAGTTCTTGAAACCAGGATGGAATCTGCCTGACAAACAGTGCCCTTCAGTCAAGAGTTCAGATTAGAGGATCCAGTGAACAATTAAGAAGAGGTGAATTCCACCCCTTACCCCCACCACGCCCCGGTCAATGGGGTCTTCTCTAAATCAGCTGTCACTCTGCCTCCCTCTTGGGCAATATGGCTGTTCACACTACTTTCCCCATGCCTTCCACAGAGTAGCATAAACTCGGTCTGTCACAGGAATGATCACATTATTAAATCAAACATCCGTTAAGGAACATTAGTCCAGATAACCCCACAATGGACACTTTCATTCTGTTTCTAGTGAGTTATTTTAACAAGTACAAATATCTTACATAGCTCCTGATTTTTTTTTTTTGTGGGCAACTTTATATTTTATTTCCTATTCCCCTGTCCCCAAATCCCCAAAACATTGTCTGTTTTTTTGTTTGTTTGTTTTCCCTACCAATAAGCATTTAAAAAAATGGTCTGTTGAACATGAAGCAAGAGCTAGAGAAGAATCATCAAAAGTCCCATTAAGACTCGTTACCTTTATGGGAGTAAAACAAACAAAAAACAAACAAACAAAACAAAACAAAACACTGAGTACTTTATGGTGTCAATAGAATCCCATTAGGAATGCAAAGACTTTATTTCAGAGTTTAGGTAGAACACAGACGGAACCCTGGGGAAGGGGTGTTATCTAATCTCTGGCAGTGCTGTCACATGGGGACTCCCAGACTTTCTCATGATGAGCATGTAAACACAAACTACAGGTGCATCTGTGCAGGGGAAAAGGAGACAATGAGAGTCAAAGGGAAGGCGCTGCATAATGCTGTGTGTGGAGTATCTAATTATAGGATTTTGAAAACTGTTCTCCAAATAAGCCTCCTGAACCAAAGGCTGTAAAACAGGAACAACATAAAGCAAAGGGTGAGTGTACATGACTAATTTTCACTGCAAGGTTAAAACTCGGATCTCCTTTCCTAAATTTAGTACTGGTAATTGTGTGTTTGTAAATATTAAACTGGATATTTTCCTTTTTTTTTCTTTATTTTTTTAAATTTTTTTATTTTTTTGGTTTTTCGAGACAGGGTTTCTTTGTATAGCCCTGGCTGTCCTGGAACTTACTTTGTAGACCAGGCTGGCCTCGAACTCAGAAATCCACCTGCCTCTGCTTCGTGAGTGTTGGGATTAAAGGCGTGCGCCACCACACCCGGCTAAACTGGATATTTTCATTTCATATTATTATTGAATGGAGGCTTTAAAAGTCTGTGCATACATGACACCTGCATTTTTAAAAAACTGATGTTTTCTTGCAGCAAGTTATTTGTTCTCTGGAATACAGAAATGAGCACCCTACTGCCTACATTTCATTCAATATTTTAAATATATATATTTTTTATTTTGATGTGGTTCCTATCTAGGAAATTTATAAACTAATTAAAAATATATTCAATAATCCCAAGCCCCTTGCTCTGCCTAGCCTCCTTATCACATATCCTATGTCATTGTAACGCATCACTTTTGCTTTCATTTCAACTAAAGAATTGGGCCGGGGACCAGCAAGACAAACTATCAAATACAGAGCATCTGCACCTCCTCTAGGCATGCAGCCCTTATTTACCTGAAAGAAGAGAGCTGCCTGAAGTAGACTTTTATTTTTTTTATTTTATTTTATTTTATTTTATTTCGAGACAGGGTTTCTTTGTGGAGCCCTGGCTGTCCTGGAACTCACTTTGCAGACCAGGCTGGCCTCAAACTCAGAAATCCACCTGCCTCTGCCTCCCAAGTGCTGGGATTAAAGGCGTGTGTCACCACAGCCCGGCTGAAGTAGACTTTTATTAGGACAAGGTCTAGTTAAAATCCCTACTATGGTTGATTTGTATGGAAAAGGAAAGCAACCTAGAACTCAAATAGAGTCAATGATTTTACTCCCAGACAGGAGCGCATCCTTGTACAAAGAGATGACAGCAGTTGTACAGAGAGGCAAGAATTGGGAATCTAATCCAACTAAGGCCATGAGAAACGCCCAAAACAACTTGATCTGCAAACAGAGAATCAACCCGGCACCTGTGGCTTAAGACATGTTTCATATGTACTTGATATTTCTCACATTAACATTTAAGACAGAACAAACTAGAAGAAAATTTGGGCAAAGAAGCGAAGAAGCCTCAGCAGAAATGGTTTGAGATATAGTCAACTTACTTGCATTATCTGAGTCAGAAAAGATCATTTAGGAATGATTTACAAAGGACTCATTCAGAAACAGCAGCACCAGCCATATTTAAGACCATAAATCAGTGGAACATGAAAACTGAAGAAAAATCCATAAAGGTTAATGCACATTGGAGCACATTTGCCTCTTAATTCATGGGAGTGAGCCACTGGCACATCGGGGAGAGACTCTCCCTCAACAGTCTGTAATTGTTCATGCTGAGTCTAACCACGATCTGTGCCTTTTGTATATAAAGATGTTCTGGGGGAAACGTACAAAATAAGCTCATCACTGCACAGCCCAATTGTGTGCCCGGCTCACGCCCCTAGGAGAGAATTTGCTGAACTAATGAAATCAGACGGGGTTTGGGTGCTCTGACTTGTAATGAGTGAGACTCATGCCTGGGCCTGAAGGAGAAACGAGGTAACTACCATTAAGTAGCAGGAGACAAGAGTATTACCTATGAAATTTGGACTCTCCAGGCTTACAAACAAATTTAACTTTCAAAAGTCTTGCTATGAGTGTATTGCAAATGACTTGAGACTGTGGTTAAGTGTTCCCTGCAGACTGAAAAGCACTTTAGGAGAAATGAAGTAAGCCTCTTTAAAATGACAGCTGTTAAAACTTTTATGCATATAATTTAGAAATTGAAATGAGACTTAAACTCTAACCCTTAAAATAAAACAATCTTTCTTTAACCCCTTAAGATGTAAATAAATAAGTCACTTATATGGACGTCTGAGCCAAGCCCAATGGCAAGATAATAATCTTTCCATTCTGATAGGGTTGGATTCTGTTTTATTGCTTCAACATATTTTACTTAAGTTAAATACATTCTCATGTTATTATATAAAGAAAAAAGCTGTCAAAAATTTCCAAGAAGAATTTAGCAGAAGCAGCCTGCACGTGACCTGGCAATGTGAGAACATCATAGTTAATGCACTCTTCTGGTGCTGGAGACCAGCGGCCTTCAGACACTAATATGAAATGCAGGGGAACATGGCCGACACTGGATCTGTTGCTACATCAGTGTTCATAACTGTTTACAGCCACAGCGCTCTTACCATATCTGTCTCAAAGAGATCCATAAATTTTCTCCATAAGGATTCTTCAATATGAATTTTAAAGGCACCCTAAGAGGACTGCACTATTGTGTCCATTTTCATAGGATGGCCCTGAGACGCCGCACAGAGGCAGTGCTGTGTGTAATCTCTGGGCTTTGTGTCACATGGGCCTTTAGATGCTGCAGAATGGAACACTTCTATATCTGCCAGTTGGAAGCAGAAAGGACAGCATCAAACTTGATACTTTCTCAAGATCTAATAGCTGGTAAGTAATAGGGCAAAATTTTGACCTTGGACAGCATGGCTCCAGAGACAGTGCTCGACTTAAGCCTGTTCTAACACATTCTTCTAATCCTCAGACATTCAGCTCTAGGGTCAAGACACCTGAGGTGGGCTATCCAAAGGCACAGGTTCAGACTGAAGTCTAAAGTATGTGATAGTGAGTAGATAGAAAAGAGTATATGATCTCGATAAGAACATTTTAAAATATCAAAAATAAATATTTACCTTAAAATATAGTAAATCTTATCTTCAGTTTAAACTGCAGGTTCCTGACCTGCATTCCCAATCACCTGCTAGGTACTTTCAATGGATCTCCTCCTGATAATTCAAATTATGTCTCATCTAGAAGAACTCTTTATTGCTGAGTTATGATTGTTTTTACAGTTCTCTCCTATGAGTTCCATATTTATACCACGATTATCACAATCACCCTGGATCAAGCTTAAAAATCACCTATCACTTTCTCCCAACTTTGCTATTTATGCAAGAAGCTTCCAGACTTAGAGACATTCTCTGTATGATGCTCACATATGGTCATCTGCTCACCTCTTTGCTTATCTGGGCAATATATCTGGAGTGTGTATCTTATGGTACCCATGGCCGCAAATGCTAAAGCAAACAGAGGGAACACTATATCCCCATAACACTCAGGGTGAGGAGCCCCTCACTCTACCAGTTACAACTTCCTGGAGGTACTATGGTACTTCATAGGTGTACATATATCTCCAGTGTATAATGCGTACAAAAAATAAGCCTAGTGCTTTTTCTCTCAGGACGTCCACGTAGTATTCTCATGGCATCCCGAATCTTCTAAGTTGTGGCAGAGCAGCTAGACTAGAGATTTGCAAAATTGTCCTTTTTTTCCCCCCACTGTAGCCTTTGGTTAAGGACTGATTCCAAGCGTAGAATGTCCCCTGACCTCTAAGTTACTTACTGGTCTTCAGTGGTAACTACTTTAGTTCAGTACGTCACAGCACTCCTCATTGTTCTACCTGTTTTTTCCCTCTGGTAACACAATCAAGCTCCTTCAGAGCAGGAACTATGTTTAATGTACCGTTGAATCATGTCCGAAGCATCCTAATTAATTCACTAGTGCCCAGTTAATAAATATTCTAACAAATAACAGTATTGAATTATTATTATAGCTTATTTAGTCTTGGTCATTAAGGGCTATGGCTTTTGACAGTGGTCACTATGCATGGGTTATTTAATGTTCTGTTGTATAAACATGGTTGGATAAACAAGATGAGCAGAGAACTGAGGTGGTGCAAGAAATACGGGAACATGTAAACTAGATGATGTGTGCATTGTGTTAAATGTATCAAAACGAGGCATTTTATCAGCATCTTAAAACTGAGCCTTGCTCTCCCATATGGAGCTCAGTGAGTTTGGCCTGATATGAAAAGTACTCAAGTATCAGTAACAGAAATCACTACTGGATATAATAATGGAAATTTGTCACGTAGCAAAAAGAGATGTGAGTACCTGTTGCGACAAGGCTGTTGCAAGTGTGAACTCACAGCTGTGACTGAATGCACAAGATGTGCATAAGATCAAACCACCCAAAATTCTATCATGGGGTGGGGGAGGGGCACATAAAGTTCTACCCTGGGCACCCCAAGAAGCTGGTAGTAATGGATACTGGTGTGGGGGGGGAGGATCTTTTTCTTTTTTCATCAGGGATGTGGCCAATGAAAGGTGCCAATCCAGTGGTTAGCTCTACATCCATGCTCACGCTGGCAGCACTAAGTGTCTACAGTGGGTAAAGAAAAGAGCACATGAAGTGGGGAAGGAAGAGTGGTGGTCGAGGCTGGGAGTAGGTGAAGGGAGGGAACGGGGGATTCCAGTTGATCAAAACACATTATACACATGATTAAATTCTCAAACAATTTAAGATTTAAAAAATATATGGCAGACAGACTAACTGGTTCTCTTTCAGGGTTCCTTAACAGAATGGGTTTTTATTATGTGTAGTAAATGAATGCCTTAGAAAGCCTAGCTTGAATGATCTCTAATGAGCCTATCTGGCAGCTAACCTTGTTCCATGGTCTTAGTTTGGATTATGGTTTACCCATTCTATGTTTACTCTTACTTGATTAATTGCCAATCTGAATGCACAGCAATCTAAGAAAAAAGTACCTACAAAATAATGTCATCCCCAGCAAACAATTATGAGATGAACCGCAGACACATAGTATTGATTGAATCCTGAGCCTTACACTCTTCTATCTTTATCTTGGTTTATTTGATTCAATACAACTCAACCATGATCATCTTCTCATCCCATAACATCACATGTGTTTTCTAGGACAATATATTTAATGAAAAATTAAATTATTAAATTATTTTATTTATTTACAATATAAATGTTGCCCCCTTCCAGGTTCCCCTTCTGTTCACCCCATCACCCTCTCCCCTTTGCCACGGAGAGGTTGCTCTGCAACCCACCCATCTCCCTCCCGCACTTCACTCCCCCCTCCCCCCCAGTATCCTCCCTTCCCTGGGCCATCAAGTTTCTACAGGATTAGGTACGTCCTCTCCCACTGTGGCCAGACAAGGCAGTCCTCTGCTACATATGTGCTGGGGGCCACAGACAAGCCTGTGTTTTCTTTTTGGTTGGTGGCTCAGTCTCTGTGAGCTCCCAGGGGTCCAGGTTAGATGATACTGTTAGTCTTCCTATGGGGTTGCCCTTCCCTTCAACTCCTTCAGTCCATCCCCTAACTCTTCCATAGGGGTCCCTGACCTCAGTCCAACAGTTGGTTGTTAAGTATCTGCATCTATCTCAGTCAGCTGCTGGTTCTCTCAGAGGACAGCCATGCTAGGTTACTGTCTGCAAGCACAATATGGCATCAGGAATAGTGTCAGAGTTTGGTGCCCACCCATGGGATAGATCCCAAGTTGGGCTTTGTTCACTGGATGGCCTTTCTCTGTTATATTTTTGTCTCTGCATTTCTTTTAGATAGGAATAATTCTGGGTCAAAAGTTTTGAAGGTAGGTGGGTGGCCCCATCCCTCCACTGGGGGCCTTGTCTACCTACTGGAGGTGGTCTCTTCAGGTTCCATCTTCCCACTGTTGGCCATTTCGGCTAAGGTTACCCCCACTGAAATCTGGATCACTTTGAACCACACACTATTCACTCAGCATTTTAATACAACAAAATGAGCCTGTATAATACTTATCTAGGATAAAAAGTGAGCTAAACCGAGTACTTTTTAGCTATTTTTGCCAATGTTCTATCACTATCCTTTCTCTTCCAGAGAGCTCATGCTTGACAGTTTCATTCATGCATCCATTATGAGCCAGGAACCAAAGACTTTTACTAACCCTAAAGGTCTGTTTCTTTCAAGTTTTCCTCAGTAAAGCTAAATAATATTTTAAAATTCTGTTCACAAAACCACAGTGTACAAAAGTGCAAATTACCACATTTGTATCCAGTCAGAAAGAGGAGTGTTTCCTGACTGCCTGAGAATCTGCAGGTAGATATGTATCAATAAACAGCACTTCCAATGGCAAAAAAATCTTATAAAAGAAATTTTATGGTAATGTTATCAATCCCCACAGAATTAACAACTGTCCCATATTATGGTGCTAACTACTAAAGCACAGAACAGATATCGCAGTGTCTATGATCACATGACTCTGCTCACTGCCTTACACTTTTAGGCTGCATATTGCTACTAACTGGAACTGAATATACAAGAGACAGCAAAGCCTATAGGAGTTGTTTGGACAGAAACTTTATATCTAAGTTACAGATATTTTGATCATATTAGATATTTTTGTCTGTCCTACTACATCCTCGGTGGTCTGATGCATAATTTTTTGTTGAAACAGAGGATAAGATTCATCCATAAAAGGCACCAAGTGTGATGATCCTGCAGCCCTGGAATTTATTTCTACAGCAAAGATCCAAGAACATGTACAACATGACACAAGCGATGCACAGAGGTCCGGAAAGTGTGAAGAGATGTGGACATCATGAAGGCTCCAGCTTTTTAAGGCCAAATCTGCACCTTTTGCCCAAGTTCAGTGTTAAATATTCCAGTGATAGAAGCAAACAAGGAATTAGAATATGTGGGTTTCTCTTTATCCTGGCCAACCATTCCCCCTATTAGCACAATTACTCTGCTAATGAGATTAAATTTGGTTTAACTAGAGGATTATTTTACTGCGGAACCCCCACGGACTCTGGTTCCCACAGGATCCATAGCTCTGCTGATGCACCCACCTAACATTCATTTAGTATTGAAAGCCAGGCGTAAGAACTGGGCCTGCACAGTAGCGAAGAAACACAAGGGCTTTTGTTTATATTGAAAAAGAGCCTCATTTAGTCAATCTGAATCTTCCTAATACCCAGTGAAATATTTATTAATGAGTATCAGCACAGCAAGCCAGGGAGTCTTATTTGCATTAATTTAAACCATAAATAATTGAAGGTAGATTTCATTCCTTAAGTCAGAGTTTCAGAAAAAATCCTCAGCATGCTGAATAAAGGAGGCCATTAGTGAGATGAAATGTATTAGAAGTTGGGGGTGGTAGGTGTTTTTGCCCAATCTTAGGCTGTGTGCATCATTTCTCAATTATACATAATTCATTATCCTGCTCTGTTCATCGCAGGACAGGAGTCACAATGAGACACTGGCAGCTTTTCCTCATTTCTCCAGGTCAGGGTTGTAAGGAACCTGTGGCAGGCAACGCCATTCATCAGGCTGTGAGATCTGCATGCACCTTTGTCTGCCTGTTCTCTGCTTGCTTTCTGTGAGGCATGACCAGATGCCACAATGCAGACAGGAAACCTGCTCCTGGAGAACTCAGCCTAAAGACATGTGGAATTGAAACAATTCAAATAAAATCACATTGAGGGATTGTAAACTATGGGGGGTGAAAGAGAGCAAGGAGACTTGAATGAGACAGGAAATACTGGCATGTATTGTAGCTACCAAGGACAAACTGCCATGTCCAATTTATGTATAATATACATTAAATACTCATATACTTTTATTTAACACATATGGCAGTATGCTAGATTCTGAGTTTTAAAAATTCTTACTGGGTGCTGTGATGAAGGAAAAATATCCCAACCTCATTTACCCACTGAGGAAAAAAACTAAGAATTATACAGGAGAGAGGCTCAGTGGTATGGACTGCTGTGTAATTCATGTGTTTATTCTACAACCGTCTGGACACTAGGTTCTTTGTGGGTTCAGTTTGCTTAGATGTTCTCCACTGGACCTAGCACTGTGCATCAGTAAACACTCACTGCAAGCCTTCTGCATCAGGTGAAGTGATGTCAGCTCTGAAAATGGCCATGGTGAAAGCAACTACTTAGGGTAGGCTTAGATAGACAAATGTGAAAATACATATTGTTGGTTGGTGTTTTTATCATGACAATGAGATCTACCTTCATTTTGTGCACGTTCTAATTCATTCATATTTCTAAGTTTATATATTCTGAAACCATTCAGAAATTAAAAAAAAATACTGCTGCTGAAATAGATTTGGGCTTCTTATTAGCTATGTTTGCAGTAATGTAGAAGTGGAGTAGGTTTATTGATTATTCATAAAGAGTAAATACAACATACCCACCCAACGACAGAACAGCAATGGGAAGAGGGAGTGAATGATGTCTTACTCGCAGCCAATGAGAAGAGGACCAATTTCCCCACCATTCCCATGCTCCACTCCTCTTGGGTATCTCAGGAATAAACAGCATTGTTAAGAAAGCAGTGGTGAGTGGAAGAAGACCTGCCTGTCTTCATGCCCCCCAGTCACCTTAGCCACTTGTCCATGTCATTTGCCCTCACCATGCTCAAGGGTCTACTATGTTTCCACGGAGGCTGTGATTCTGGTCAGTTGCCATGCAACAATCCTTTCACTTAGCTGGAAAAGGAAGGTTTAACCAACTCCAACCGTATGCTCTCACCATTCTCTTCCCATGACGATTTATGGACATTAAAATGCTAGAACGGAACAAGGGTAGAACATGATCTTAAAATGTTTATATGTTGCTCTTAGATGTGAGAAATTACGCATGACTAACACTTTGTACTGTTGTTATTAGAGAGCAGAAGATGCTTGCCTGCAATGTGCTTACACTGGAAACAGTTACCATGTGGCACACTCGTAGTAGTTAATTGGGTCAAGTAAACTTTAGAGCAATGATCAGGGGATTTTTATGAAATGGTTCCATGAATAAGCATCTTTTTGGCAAGTATATCTAAGATTGCTTGGATTTTGGAAACAATATAAAGAAAAGTTTATTATAGGATGCCCAAAAAGTCAGTGCAGGAATGCTAACGTGACTAACTCCCTACAGTCCTGTGAGGGAACAGAAGGGCTATTGCTGAAACAAAACAGGAACACCAATATTACTGGGATTGCAAATCTTTTATTAAGAATTACAAGGATGATAAAAAACAAACAAACACACAATCAATCAAAAACCCTCAGTGACTATTCTAGGTCTTCATATACAGAAGGACGAGGCTCTTTCCCTTTGACCAATTAACTCTCTGCAAGCTACAGCCACAAGTGGGGAGGGAAGAAGGGGGAGAGGGGATCCTGATCTGGTATTGGATGAGGGAAAAGAACTGAAGCCCTGAGGGCCAGCAGAAAGACTGTAAACAGGCAAACTTAGGAAATAGGAGATTGGGGGAACCCTTCAGAATGCACCAGAGACTGGGGAGAATTACAGCTATGGAAATGGAGAGGAGCCTGAGGAAAAGAAGGGCCAGTGACAGGCCCAAAGTAGTATCCAGCTCAAGGGGAAATCTCAAGGCCTGACACTATTACTGAGGCTATGGAGAGCTCACAAAAAGGGACCTAGCATGACTGCCCCCCAAAAGACCCAACAAGCAGCTCAAAGAGTCAGATGCAGTTATTTGCACCTAACCAAGGGTCAGAAGCAGCTGACCCCTGTTGTTGAATTAGGGAAGGCCGAAAGAAGCTGAGAAGTGCGAACCTGTAGGAGGACCAGCAGTCTCAATTCATCTGGATCCCTGAGATCTCTCAAATACTGAACCACCAAACAGACAGCATACACCAGCTGATATGAGGCCCCCAACACACATACAGTTGAGGACTGCCAGGTCTGTGTTCATTCAGAGATGATGCACCTAACACTCAAGAGAATGGAGGCCCCAGGGAGTTTAGCGGTCAGGTGGGGTGGGGGGAGTGCAGACGGGGGTGGGGAGGTGTGGGATGTGGAGCAGTTGGAGGGTACATGGGGGTGCAGGGAATGGAATATGGAGTGTGATAAATAAATGAATTTTTAAAAATGAAAAAGGAAACAGAATGGTGAGAAATCAGAACAGTGAGGGGTATTATACAGTATTTGTTTTCAAATATACGAGCAGTATGCAACTCTAAGTCTGATTTGAAAGAAGCTAAGGGGTGACATCTAAGCAATACAAATCATGTTGATATTTCAATTTTGTTTCAAAATCTTTGAGTCCCTTTCACTTTTGCCACCTAAAATAATGCTGCCAACAGCCTGCAATGCCACGCCAGGCTTTTATTTGGCAGGAATGGGTTCAGTACGAAGTGTAAACTTAAAGAGGAAGCAAAGAACATTAGATGGGTGGATGAAAAGGTGTAGCGTAAAAAGTCACTAGTTGACTCAGCACATTGTTAGTGTTTTCATCTGTTGCTTTGAACTCGTTTCATTTCAGTGGCTTCACTATTATCAGGGTAGCGAAATGCACCAGTTACCTCCACACAAGTTCTGTCTCTTACACTGTTGTCAGTTCTTCTGTAGGTGCTCTTTACCTGGATCTTTAACAATCTCATGCACAGTGGCTTCCGTTTCCAGTACACCGCCCTCTCCCATCCTGCCCCTGCCCACTCTCTATCTCTGGCTTTAATGGCCTCCACCCCACTGTCTCCCCACACTTGAGTAGAATGCTCCTTTGCTTGTCCTTTCATGAGGATCTGCATTTTTTTTTTCATCTTGGACTTTTTGTTAAAGGTTCTGTCCATTCAGAGCACATTTCATTTCAGTGATGTTTCAAAACACTTGCATTCAATGTATATGAAAACAATGCCATATGGACTGACCAGGGACAATGCAAGTGAGACAGTTAGCCTGTGATTTACTCAATGAGGATGTGCCCCAGGAGAGGCAGGGCAGGGGACACAAACATAGGTCCCTCAGTCAGAATCAGCTCCTGGCTGCCTTTCATACTGTTACCATCTAACTGCTCTGAGTATGAGTATGTGACCTAGTCTGTTAGAATATCCATTTATTTTACATAACATAATGCTTCTTTCACAAGGTGAACACTTCGTCTGGGGCTTAACTACAGGACAGGAAAGCTGGAGGAAACTCTACCTGCGCTGTGCTTACCATCGCTAGCAATTTTCATGGGTTATGACACAACATCTGATGTTCAGCCTAGGTACACGAGTGGATCTTAACATCCACAGATGAGTCTACCTGTCTCTAAATGCGCCGCTTCAGGCTTATTGTCTGCAGTCTCCATTAATCTCTGTCTCTCCCTAGCTTTCACAGACCAAGCAATGCAATTACGTATCTCTACCTCATCCCTCACTGTCCTCGGCTCTTTCTCATGTGATCATCTCTTTCTAGTGTATTGTCATTTCTCTGGATACAGGAATTGCATTTTTATTTTATTATTATTATTATTTTATATTTCCCAAGGTTCCTAACACAATTTGCCCTTAATATTAAGAACTCAGAGGTAATATCTTTTGGACAGTGTGGTATACAAAAGACTGTATAGGATTTAGGGTCAGACAGGCCCGAGGGCTTCAAATCTGCTGATAGTTAACTATGGAACTTCTCTGACCAGGCCCTTAATCTACAAGTGAGAAAATAATATGTGCCTTGAGGAATTATTGTAAGGTTGTCAGTGATGTATGCGTGGTGACACTGCCTTACATTTGTGCAATGTATATGTGTCTCACACAGTAATCATTACATTAAGTAAAATTATAAGAATTAATTTTGTTCATTTATAAATCTGCCAATTTTGTTAATAGTAGAGTGTTTATAATGAGAAAATGAAGCCTGTAAGTAGTTTGCCTCCTCAGGAAAGAATGTCTTCAAGAACAAGCAGTGACTCAGTTTCCAATGGTGGAACTCTGGAGTGTTCTGTTATGGACTGCGTGTGGCTTACAACAGCCTTGCATGTCCATCTGTACCCACTAACTTGCAATCAAGGAACACGGAGGACTACTACCAGGTAAAGTAAGCTGTTGGTAATGGACAAAACAGGGTACTTGCATCTGTTGGATGCTTTATCCAGACACAAGACTCACTATTAGCAGTCAGTTTCTTAAAAAGCTTAGAGAAGGGCTGACATAAAAATATCTCCCTAATTAACTGTCTCTTTCAGCTGCCTTCTTTTTCTCCACTGTAGTTGTCACAATCTGATATGACATATATGAGTTTGCTGTTTACTTTCTATTTGCCTCAGTGGAATGTAAACCCCCAGAAGGCAGCTCTTTGGCAGTATCTGGAACCTAGGAAAGTACCTGGTACACTACAGGAGCTCTTTAGAGGCTTGTTGAAAACACACCCACACCCACACCCACACCCACAATAAACAAGCTTATTGGACTCCTTTCTAGTTCTCTCCATGAGCTCCAAGGGCAAGAAACACTAGGATAGAACAAGGAGGGGTACAATGGTCCCTGACCTGTTTCTGAATTCATAAACCACATCTCTAGTACGTGGCTGTCAGATAGATCTAGCCACAGCTGCTTGAAGGAGAAAGCTCATAGCCAGCTACACTTCCAATGCCTTACATTTTGTTCACCTATGTGATCCCAAATCTTCAGTGATATCTGAAAACAAAGTAGAATATGTGAAAGGAAGAAAAGGTAGTTATGTAGCACGACTGTGCTCTCATCACCCGTCTTCAATGCCTCACTACAACCGTCTTGCAGTTATGTCTGCAAAGGAAGAAAGACATGTCTTGCACAAAATAGCTTCAATTTTTCCCCCTGAGTTATCTGCAGTAGCACATTCTAGCATGTTCAAATCCTGCAGCTCTCAATCTGTCCCTCTGCAAAAAGTAACATATGCTCACAATAAATCTTTAAAATGGCTCTATTAATAGAGTGGCTGGGGTGACAGCTTTATAAATGGGCCCCATCTTTATGCAAACTGTGTTTTATTAGATTGCATTATAATGATTTGTAATAATACAGAAATGAGTTCTGAGAACAGGAACTCCACTCGTTCCTAAGCTGGTCAGGGGTTTCAAAGCCCATGCATTCTGTGTGAAGGCCATGCATTCTGTGTGAGGGCCATGCATTCTGTGTGAGGGCCGTGCATTCTGTGTGAGGGCCATGCATTCTGTATGAGGGCCGTGCATTCTGTGTGAGGGCCGTGCATTCCAGGGGTAACAGACAACATCAGATTAGTTTTGTGACACTGGATGCTGCTTTATTCCCCCAATAAAAGAATAACATTCTAATAACTGGCTTTGTGTCTGTCAACCCAATTATGTCCTAGTTGGGATAGGCTGACACTTTATCAAAGCAGCAGACAGATGGCAGGGTCTTTCATTACTCTCTGACTGAATAATTAGCTTCCTAGGCACATAACCAGGGAAAGAGTACATGTATAAAGTCAGGTGACTCCCACATAAAACCAAAGGCATAGATCACTAAACATGATCTTGTTAACCCAGTGTTGGGACAGCACCACGCCTCCATAGGCAAAGCCATGCAGTTCATCCTTCTTCAGTCTACTGAGGCCCCCTGCAAACACCTTGGGTGGTGCCTCTCTGGTTCACTATAGTAGTTTTCTCAATTATTCTGATTGGTATGCAGTCCAGGAAAAACACAAAATTAGCTAGAGATTCTAGTGGCATCACTTTGGGAAAGTAAAACAATCCTCTCTTTAGATCTAATCTCATTAAGAAATGTAAAGAATAAAACATTTACTAAAATAAGCTGCCTATGGGAAAAGTCAAAATGGAATTTAACTGAAAACTCTGAAAGCTAGATGTTTGGATGTCTACTGTAAATTAAAACATAAGCAATATGAACTAACCAGTACCCCTTGAGCTCTTGTTTCTAGCTGCATATGTAGCAGAAGATGGTCTAATCGGCCATCAATGGGAGGAGAGGCCCTTGGTCTTGCAAAGATTATATGCCCCAGTACAGGGGAATGCCAGGGCCAGGAAGCAGGAGTGGGTGGTTTGGGGAGCAGGGCGGGGGGAGGGTATAAGGATAGCATTTGAAATGTAAATGAAGAAAATATCTAATAAAAATTGTTTAAATAAAAACATAATCATTATAATTTTTAATAAAGTTATCACATGATGTTTATAATTAGAAAAAGAAGGAACATATGTCTTCCATATTTGCTGTGTTATCTCCTATAACCATCAATACCAAGCAGGTGTTCCACAACTTACTTGTTAATAAACTCAAGAGTGCTTTTAAAAAGTTGTTTATAATAATGGTAAGAGTTAAAAGAGGGAATATATAGTGTAGTTGGACAAATTACTTTAAAAGCCAAGACAGTTAAGAGAGCCATATTTCTACTGTTCTCCCCTCCTTCCTTAGCTTTGTAATTGAGATTTCATTGTCGTGGTCAAGTTCTAGCTAACTATTTGGCATTTCATATCTTCCCAGGATATAACTTCTATAACAAAGCAAACAAATTAATATGGAGAATATATAATATCATAGATTATGACCTGGAAATCAGAAACCATTATGTTCCAACATGAGTGCACTGCTTATAACTGTGGCCCTGCGCCTCAGCTTACTCACAAGATGCTGTGAATTTAGCGTCACACTCCATGGTGCAATATGGGATGCTGGTGTAATCTGAACCTTTCCCCCCAGCTTTCCCAGGTGATGCCCTTGGGGCTGTAAAGAGAACTGAATCACCATTGCTCTCTTATTATGAATATTCATCCCCAAAGGCCAGAATCACTAATAAACTCTCAGCTGCAGGGAACAGGGGGTCAACACACTAAAACAGCACTAAAAGCAGGGAGCCATTAGTGTGCTGAACCACTAAAGCAGACAACTTTATAGCCCTTTAATGACAATTACATTTTCATGGCTGTGGTTAGAGGGAAAAGCAAACCCATTAACCATTGTTCTCTTTCTCTAAGTATCTTTATTCCTTAGTCAGTGAAGATAACAGTTTATTCAACAATGGTTATATATGAACTTATGTATGAAATACCTAATTTAAAAAAAATGGAGTTCTTTGAAACTGGCCCTTTCAATCTGACATTTAAGAAAGCACATACAGTGAATAGTTGAAACATTGCAAAACAGTGATTAGATTGGGAGCTGTACCCTCTGGGGTCAAAGAGTACAGAGACCGAAGAGACAATGAGTGAAAGCCCTCAGCTGAGACACACTCAGGCTATTATCAGCAGGCTGGGTAGTTTCCAAGGAACTGATAGACAGGAGGGAAGGGCACCTGGGCTGAAGGGACTGAGATCTAAAAGGTGATCTGAAGGAACCACCTTTCAGGTATTGACCGGAGAATGGCACAGCTTACTAAGTTCAAAATCAAGACAAATCATTTTGAGATTTCACAAAGAACAGAAATTCAGCAAATGTGTCAAAGCAGCAGGCTGTGTTCCTGGCTCAGAGGGGGCCAGGTACTGTGCTCCTGTGAGTGAGGTGGCCATGGAGCTGGGCTGCCATATGGGTGCACAACTATTTACCACTTAGACTGGGAAAGAGATGCTTAAGTTGTGATTGTATTGCGACAGCAAAGACGGAAAGTCCACATTATTTACTTAAGTCTCCTCAATGTATATGCTGTGATTTCTTTAAAGACATGTGTGTATATGTTTTTCATTTAGGGGTCAAAAATGTTAGAATACTCATGGAGAATTCAAAGTTGAGTGTTGAAATTATGAAGAAGAAGAAGGAGAAGGAGAAGGAGAAGGAGAAGGAGAAGGAGAAGGAGAAGGAGAAGAAGAAGAAGAAGAAGAAGGCAGATGCATGAGGAGAATATGGCTTCCCTTCACAGTTCCCAAGGCCTTTTCATCGGCTCCTCACCACAGGAGGAGAACATGGTGGGCAGCATCCCAAGTGCATATGGACCTGTCATTGTTGTGAGGCTCAAAGTTCTTGAGGAATCATGCATTTGAGACATACAGTTTAAAAGTTATATGAAATACCAGATAAATATAGTCAAGAGGAAAAGAGTACTAGAGTGTATCTGTTCTCCTCAGATCACTAGGATAAAGGCAACATGAAGAGAAAAAAATTAGGTGAAAATATTCCAGAGCGTCCTACACAGGCTCCTCTTTGGAGAGTTTAAGGCATTTTCACAAAGTGGTTACATTTGCTAATGTCCTTTCCTTGTAACTGCAGTGAAGAACAGTCCTAATGATGGTCTCAAGGCAAGAAGGGCACCTTGGGAAGATGACGTACCATCTGGTTCTCTACACTAGAGAGCCTGCAAATCCTCTCCAACAACCTACAGTTGACTGACTGCTCACTGCTACTATTTGATATCTCCTTTTGAAAAACTCTAAATGCACACTACTTTTATAGGCTTTTTCTAGAACATTAAAATCATCTCAGTTTTTACAGTTCCATTTTCATTTGGGGATAAAAATGCATATTTTACAATAGCTCCACTTACAGCTTCATCATAGCATGGTAATTTAGATTTTTGCTCTTTGTGAACAATTTTCTTCTACAGCAGCATTTTTATCTTCTGTATTTTCCAAAAAAATAAAGTGTCTCAGTTGTAAATAAGTAATCAGCTTCCATGGACAATGTGGAAATCACCTCTGGAACACTGTAAATGATCAAACACTATGGGTTGTTTAACTCTAATGGGCATAGTAAGTAGATGGAAAACGCCTTCAGTTCTGACAGAGCAGCCAAAGCCATGAGAGAAACAAAAGCAAGGGTGTCAGGGCCCTTAAATGGGGACCTTTTATCTAGGGTCTGCAACCTGCCTGATATGGTAGGTAAAACCTCCCGGGTTTGAGGACACAAGCATTTTCCAGGGTCCATGATGTTATCAGTCCTCAAACGTGGTTCTCACCATCACTGATGGTTTCCATTAGAGCATAAAATTCACTCAGAGTTCTATCCTCAAATGAAAAACAATACTGACTCACATCTTTATACCCACAGACATCAAACTAAGAAGAAACTGTACAAGCAAGTTTTACTTAGAGCTATGGATGCTTGATTTTTCAATTTTAAGTAAATATTTTTGTTTTAAAAATATTACACATCTTAGGGGCTGAGAAGATGGGTAAATTGCTTGCTGTACAGGGATGAAGACATGAGTTCAGATTCCCAGCTCCATGAAAAACAAAACAAACAGACAAACACTAGGCATCACTACCAAAGTAAAAAGGTAAACACCAACCCAGCCACAAACCATTCCCTGTACAATGATGACCTGCCTGCAAGAAGCGCTACTGTAATGTTACCGCAAAGCTTGTAACTAGCTAATATCTGATTGGACTGGAGCCCCACTCTAAGAGATGGAGCCCATTCCTGTGTGCGTGAACATGGGCCACTGTCTATATGTGTTTCTTGTGCATTTTGGTGGTGGGGGATCTTTTTTCTTTTTGTTTGTTTGTTTGTTTTGTCCTATTAAGGTTTGTTTTGTTTTTATCTTACTTTATTATTCTTCTTTAGATGCCTGTTTGTTTTCTAACCATAGATTGAAAGGATATATATTTGGATGGGAGGCAAGGTTGGGAGGATCTTGGAGGGGCTGATGGAGGGGAAACTGTCATCAGAAAAAATGTGTATGAAAAAGTATTTTCAATAAAAGGGAAGCAGAAGGAGGAGGAATAAAAAGCCTGGCACGGTAGCTTGTGCCAATAATCCCACAGCTAATGAGGCAATCAGGAGGATGTCTGAGATTTGCTGGTCAGTCAGTTTTGCCAAATTGGTGAGCTCCAGGTTCACTGAGAGATGGTGTTGGGAAAAAAAAAAATTGGTGTACGACAATGTATGCTGCAGTCCCAGTGCTGAGGAGTGGTAGATACAGACAGGAGGCCCTGCCATGCTTCTTGTCAGCTAGACTATCTGAGACTATGAGTCCCCTGTTTAGTGATAAAATTGTTTCAAAAAATATGGCAGTGATGGAGGAAAATACCCAAAGATGACCTTTGGTGTTTACATATGCACACATAGGTGACTGTATCTGCACACACATGGAACTCTGCCTCTCTATCTGTCTCTCTATCTGACACACAGACAGACAGAAACACACACACACACACATACATACACACACACAAGTTAGATGTTTCAAGAACTAGATGCAATTTTAAAAATATAGTTTTGGTGATAAGTCTATGGACCAAGTAGCTCTGGATTCAAATGTTGGTTTTAGTATTACTGCCTTCTTAAAGCAAAGCACTTATCTGGCATAGTTTGCAACTACCCAAAGTAATTGTTGAGCCTTTTTTTTTTTTTTTTTTTACTCTCATAGAGACTTTGTTTCAAAATACTTTGCATTTATTAAATAAATAATAAGTAATTACCAAAGAAAATTAATTCATTTATTAACTGCCAAAAGGCGTTCTAATTGTTTTATCCAGTACTCATTTATCCAGCCAACCAATCAACAGATACTAAGGTTCTAATCACACGTGACACTGTACTCATGAAACCTCAGGTACACAGATGGAACTGGACTGATACAGCGAGTACTAGGGACCATAAAGTAAATGCTTTTCTGAACGGATAGAACTTCAGCTAAAATATAAATTCAGGTCTTGGTATTTTACAACAGCATGTGAAGAACATTTATTTTTAACAACATATTGAAAATAATCTGTGAATTTTACCACCAACTTAGCAGACCTCTAGGTATTGGGCGTCCTCAGTGGGAAGCTGTTGAATGAGGTCAGCCGCTGGATTCCCATAGTCCTACTGGGTTACAAGGTGCAGGTCCCAGTGGAGAGGAGAAGACTCATAGGTCAACACAGTTCCTAAACATTCCACATTTCCCAATCTACATACATGTCTTCTTTCACTAAAACCAAATTATGTCTACTACTAAAGTGGATATTTAAACTGATAGTTCAATTGATGTAATGCACATCTCACTCTATGTTCAGAGAGTTGAGTTTAAATGCCTTCTTGATTACTAATTATTTTCTAAGTGAGTTTAATGCTTGTGAAAGCTATTGAGACTACATGCCTGAGAAAGAATGAATGCTTTCTGTTTATTTGACAAGCTAGTTCCCCAGTGTCCCTGGCAGCCTGCAGCTGACAATGCTACCTGTAAACCATAAGATGTATGATGTCTTTCTGTGGAGCTAAAGAACAATCCTGTCGTGTCATCCTCCCTTCAATTACCAGCTTGTTGTAAACCCCAAAGAGGAAGATGACCTAGCTTTGGGAACAGTGGGTGCAGTACAGACAGAATTTACCTAATGATTTACTTTCAACTTAATTCACGTGGCCATCCACAAAAGACACATTTCACAGCACAGGACTAACATTGAACTGTGGTAGAGGTGTACAGCTTCCAGTTTCTACCAGCTGTCTAAGTTCTGTCGTTCTGTCATTTTAGAACAATTTCAGGTGTTACAGGAATCACCCCAACAATTCCAGGAAATCGAATCAAGCTTTTGCATCATTTGCTCCATCCTTCTCAGTGCTTAGCAACATGTAAGTGCCCCAATGGGATGGGCAGAGACTCTCATTAGCAGCTTAAAGCTTTAGGACTATTAGGGAACCTCAGGTGAAGACATGTCTCAGACTTCTCCAATGAAAATCAATTCATTAAATTTGTTTCTTGTCTAAAATCTAATGCATGTTCTATCACTCCTAAAAGCCTGTTTCTCTTCCAGCTGTGGGAAGCAGAGTCCACTCAGCAACCTCTAGCTCACTGTGCACTTCAAAGTGAGTCAACCCTTTTCTGCTGGGAATATAAGGTTGTGTTAGTCATAAGTTGATTATTTACAGGGCTGGAGGCAGATTCGGACTCCCTCAGGAGCTGCCCAACACTAATGGCATCAGGTCTATTACATGGGACTAATATTTCAAGCTAATTATATGGTCCAATGGATGGAGCTCTCACTGTCCAAAGTAGTGTGTCCTTGAACAAGATGATCTATATGTTGAGCACACCAGGATTTCCAGAGAGTGAGAAGTGAAATCTCTAGATAATGTGTTTGTGATGGTTAAAACTCCCAGTTTACAGGCAAAAGCTAACACTATCTGTAGCAACATAGACTTTGAAACAATACCACTGACACTAAATAACATATTTTTGAAAGTGATACTTAGACTAAGTAGCACACCTGCAATTATCACACAGTTATTGTGGTGACATAATCTTCTAAACAAACACAGTAGCTTTGGTAGTTTGCTAACCTGATCAACTATACCTAAGTTACCAATGGATGGAGAACTCTTAAATCTGCCAGTTAGACCTTCCAGTAGAGTCCTACCATGCCTGGCTAAACTCCTATCTTGAAAGTATTAGGATGTATATAATTTAGAACTAATTAGGTTAGGAAAAGTATCTTAATAAGAACAGAGCCTCCATACTGCCCATAAGGAGATACACCAAAAGCAGTTATCTTTATGCCAAGAGGAACATTTGGCAGAACTAGATGGCACTCTCATCTCACACTTTAAACTCCAGAACTCTAGAAATGTAGTACAAGCCACTCAATACATGGTATTTTGCTTTAATAGTCTAAGATGACTAAGACAATAGTCTTAAGCCTTCATCTAGAAATCTACACCACCTATATGGTGAGCAATTAAATGAATTAACCCTTGAAAAGTACTCAGTGTAGTACCTGACCCAAATGCTCAATAAATGCTACTTATAATTACTGTTGCTAGTCATAAATCCTTCCTATTTTATGCATAAAGTTCTTTGCATCTATAGTATTATCACCTTGAATTTATTTACAATCTTGAAGTCTAACTGTATAATAGCTCCTTCTGTGTTTTTTTTTATATTATTAACTAATGCATAGAAATGCAGGACCTGATTTGACATCTTTAGTTTTCACAGTTTTATCTCAATACTCTAAGCAGAGTGGATTCTGAATACATATAAGTCAAGTAATACCATTTGAAGGGACTAAAAAAAAAAAAAAAAAAAAAAAAAAAGGGCCTAGCAGTCTCTTTTCTATCTTCTTGTATGACTGCAGGCACATGTAGTCAGGTACTTTCCCTTTTTTTCTTGCTGTAATTAAAATATAATGACATCATCTACCTTCTTCGTTTTTCTTCTACCAACCCTTCTCCTGAACCCACCCGGTTCTCTATCAATTCATGGCCTCTATTTCTTTAACTGTTGCTCTACACACACACACACACACACACACACTCCTAAATATATACATAAAAACATACAAAATTTAATGAAATATTAAATTACCCTTCCATGGACTGATAACATCATCACTGTTGGATGCTGTGTGGTCTTTTGTTGACTAGGGAAGAAGTTGCAAACAATGAAAGCCAGAAAAATGTATCCTGGTAGAGTCCAGAACTTATGAGTGGTCATTGGGTTTTTAGGACCAGTGTTCCACACTTCCCAGGTTCTGAAGATGTTATGAGAACTGTTGCTACATTTCTAGGACTTAGGCTATGCTACACAACTACCTTAATCTGGTCCATACTGTATGTAATTCTTGATGTGTCCTTACCTAAACCTAATCCAAAAACACATGAGCTTTTGAGGTGGCATCCTTAGTCTTCTTCTTAAAGAAGAACCCATAACCCCAGGGAAGGAGATTCTTTGAAGCCATTTATTGTAATGTGTGGCTACTCTGTAATGTGTAATTACTGTTGCTACACTGATTTGTAACCAGTATCTTAAGATAGTTGGCCAAAGTGATGTCTGTAACTTAGGAGTGGGTGATAACTAGGACTATTAGGCCACAGACTCTTATGAGGTTTCTAGCATTTTTATAGGTTTGTATTACAGTATCCTTCCAAAACTACCTTTCCCTCTTTAACATTACATTTCTTTTCCTACTTTCTTCTTCCTTCTTTTCCTTCCCTCTGTTCTGAGGACTCAACCTAGGGCCTCACCCATACTAGGCACAAGTCTATCTCTTGGCTACACACAAGACCCCCATGTCCTTTGCCTGCAGTGAAAACAACCCCTTTATGATTATATCTGGTATATAAGAAAGAAGTTGGGATATAAACTAAGACTCTGAAGATTTAAGTTTAACACAGGTTCCTATTTACAGTTCCACCTCTTCTTTTAAACCCTGAAACTAAAAGTCATGGCATTTAAAGTGCTAACAATGTAAGAATACAAGTAGTTCAAGAGAACATGAACAAGGGCTTTGGGAGGAAAGAGAATATGGAGTCATCTATATACAAGCCATGGCCCTTCCTGTCTAATCAGTCTATCCTTCTAAAAGGCTTGACAGATTAACTGTGAGATAGAAGGAATAGACGATTATGAGGTCATACGCTACAAATATTTTCTGGCATGCCTGGAATAGCACAGCTAAGAGCATAAGAAATAGCACTCAAGGAGTTCCGTGCATTTGAAAAGGCATAAGATGTTTTTTAATGGCTCTGTTTAAAAAGTTAGTCCAAGTGCAGCTGTGGATCATGAACAGCTTGTTCTGAACCACATGGCCTTCCAGGCTCACAGCCTTCCCACTGTGCTCCATGTTCAACTGGCTTGGAACAGCTTTCCTGAAGCAACTGTACAGCATACTAAACTTGGGATCTTTTAACACCCAGTCACACTTTTCTCTCTTTAATGGGATAATTTAGCCTTCCAACTTTCATAGCAGATGCATTAAAGACTCAGTGATGTCATTTAATTACAGACTCAGAACAAATCTGAAAGTGTCATTATGACCAGACTCTGCTGTCCGCTCCCGGGAGGAGACCACTAGCAATGCCACACGCAACAAGCATGGTCTATACAGAGGAAGAGGAAAAAGACTCAGGCCAAAGCTGATGTCCAATCTCCTGAATATTGATGTTTGGGATTCTCTACATGTCATGTCATTAATTGGAGATAAACGCAGAAAGGCAAAGACTAAGGGTCCAAATTAGAAAGCAAATAAATGATCAGGTCAGTATACACAATAAGTAATTTAAAGGTGTATTTTCTCAATTAGAATGATCAAATTAAGATACCAAAGGTGTATTTTTCTGTCCTTTTAATGGTCCCTTGAAGTCTTAGCCACTAGAGTTCAATACCTGCCATACGTTATCATTTCTTACACTTGACCTTTTACATAGTGAGAGATGATGATGAAGGAGAAAAGGGAACAAGGAGGAGGCTATGTGCTCATATTTTATTGATTGAAATTATTAATATGTAATTACCAAGAAAATCATAGAAAATGGAATAAAATCGCTTTTAACTGATTGGTTTCTATTATATAGAAACATGAAGACGGAGGTATGGAGAATTTATCACTTCATAGGTTGTCCAAAGGAAGCAAACCAAATCATATGACGAACTGAAAGTTCATGTACTACACGAAATTTTCCTTTCATGTCATCAAGTAAATATCTGAGAAATTAAACTACATAAAATGATCTATTAAAAACTGAAAGCATCTCAGCCTCATATCTATTAACTGATTTGGAGCATCTGTACTTCAGGTGTATTGCAATGAGAGAAGAAATAACAAAGCCAGCATTTTAAGTTTTCAAAGCCTGAACCTTCTTTCTTTCCAGATCATTTATAGTTTTTAAAGCAACCTACAAGCAATCATCCCTTCCACTGAACTGTTCAGTTCAGTAGATGGATGCTTCACTAGACTTTCTCAATGCATCAAGAGTTCAAGAACATAAAGATTGATGAACAATTTGGCATGATGAATGAGATGAACATTTTGGCTCCGTGTCACTAGGAATCATGTAATTTCTTTGTTCATAAGAGCAGTTAACTCCAAATTGGACATAGTACTACTGGAGGATCCTGCAATACCTCTCCTGGGCATATATCCAGAGGATGTTCCAACCGGTAATAAGGACACATGCTCCACTATGTTCATAGCAGCCTTATTTATAATAGCCAGAAGCTGGAAAGAACCCAGATGCCCCTCAACAGAGGAATGGATACAGAAAATGTGGTACATTTACACAATGGAGTACTACTCAGCTATTAAAAAGAATGAATTTATGAAATTCCTAGGCAAATACTGAGTGAGGTAACCCAATCACAAAGGAACTCACACAATATGCACTCACTGATAAGTGGATATTAGCCCAGAAACTTAGGATACCCAAGATATAAGATACAATTTGCTAAACGCATGAAACTCAAGAAGAATGAAGACCAAAGTGTGGACACTTTGTCCCTTCTTAGAATTGGGAACAAAACACCCATGGAAGGAGTTACAGAGACAAAGTTTGAAGCTGTGACGAAAGGATGGACCATCTAGAGACTGCCATATCTGGGGATCCATCCCATAATCAGCTTCCAAACACTGACACCATTGCATACACTAGCAAGATTTTGCTGAAAGGACCCAGATATAGCTGTCTCTTGTGAGACTATGCCGGGGCCTAGCAAACACAGGAGTGGATGCTCACAGTCAGCTATTGGATGTATCACAGGGCCCCCAATGGAGGAGCTAGAGAAAGTACCCAAGGAACTAAAGGGATCTGCAACCCTATAGGTGGAACAACATTATGAACTAACCAGCACCCTGGAGCTCTTGTCTCTAGCTGCATATGTATCAAAAGATGGCCTAGTCGGCCATCACTGGAAAGAGAGGCCCATTGGACTTGCAAATTTTATATGCCCCAGTACAGGGGAACGCCAGGGCCAAAAAGGGGGAGTGGGTGGGTAGAGGAGTGGGGGGGAGGGTATGGGGTACTTTTGGGATAGCATTGGAAATGTAAATGAGGAAAATACTTAATAAAAATATTAAAAAAAAGAGCAGTTAACTCCTACAGGAATCAAAAACAGTATGATGGCCAGGACCATGCCTCGTGATGATGATGCCACACACAGCCGTGCTTCAAATGTTTGTATGACATTCTTTGTGTGTTCATGAATATAATATTCTTTCAGAAATCAACTACAGTCAAATCCTAGTTTACCGATATGTCTAATCTTAGTAGTATCTAGTAGTCTATGTAGCAATGAGGCTTAGACAATGAAGACATAAATATTCTGAAATTTCCAACTATTAGGAAGTAGCTAAAAAGGTAAGATTTTCAAGATATGTAAAGGTTCATGTCCATGACAAAAGATGCATCACAGAAGGTCTTTAAACATTTATTGAGGGTCATTGGTGAGGCGACTCAGTGGTTAAAAGAACTGACTACTCTTTCATTATGTAGGAACATAAGGATGGAAGTATGAAGAATTTATCACATTCATACGATGTCCACAGAAAGCAAACTAAATCATATGAAAAACAACCAGATACTTCATGATTCCTAGCACCCACATGATGACTCACAATGTCCTAAAGGATCAAACACTCTCTTCTGGCTTCCATGGGCCATATGTATGTGTAGTATGTATGTATATATATATATATATATATATATATATATATATATATATCTCAGACATACATGTAGGTAAAACAGCCATACACGTTAAATAAATAAGTAAATAAATAAAGATGATTTGCTGAATGCTATGATATCAAGTACCATCAGAATGAATATGAGTTGTACTTCTAGTCTTCATAGAACCTCTATGACACTGATATCACTTTTCTATGTATGTGTTTGTGTGTTTATCTGTATGTACACTTACATTACTCCTGTTTTAGTCTTCTAAGTGTTGGGATTACAGACATGTACCACAAGGCCTAATCACATTATTCTCATGTTAAAGATGAAGTACAGTAATTTGCTGAAAGCCACTAGGGAATTAAAGGACACAACTTGAATTTAAACCCTGGTCTGTCTTGATATTTGAGTCTTTCCACTCTGGCATGATTCTCTCCCATGCCTCAGGCTTGTGACTAGGGTAGAATGCATTAGTGCCATGCCCTTTAAGCCAGGAAACAGGTCTCTAGAACCTTATTTTGTCCTGTATATTCCACAAAATGCAATCAGACTTTGATATCACTATAGTCTCCCTGCATGTTCAATTATAGTTATTTACTCTAGTCCTAGGAACATTTAATCTAAAGTAGCAGTCTTCCTTGGCATTCATTTAAAATATTTTAGGTCTATTATAATGTGACTTGCCCTAGGCTCTACTTCTGCTAAGGGTAATGCTGTGAAGAGGGCTCCCATGTTGGGATCATTTTTTCTGCCCTTATTTGAAACTTCTCCTCTGACAGCTTTCTCCCTGCCTGTGCCGAGTCTCATCTGCTCAGGCAGATTCTGCAGAAGAGGCTCCTTGTATAGTGAAATCAACATGCAGGGAGCATCAGATAATTTCTAATTGAATTTTGCATCACTTCCATTAATGTTAATGCCCTTAAGGCCCCAAGGATGGGTGTATGTGTGTGATCTGAAATAATCCAACAGTTTTACAAAACCAAGGAAGGATATTTGCTTATTTGTAAGCCCAGGGGCCCAAGCATCTAACTAATGCTTGCATACCCTCAGAGGTTACATTTATTTTAGGAAACCTAGATATGCAGAAACATTTTATTTCCTAATGTAGCATTTTGACAAATAACTAATAGTCAGGATTGATGAATTCCTCTGAGCTATGAAAGTTAACATGGTTTAAACAAAAGCTTAAGAGATACTGGTTTCAGTAAACACTACAATTCAGTTATGACACTTGGCAGCCTTCTCTTGCAGAGCCAACTTGGCTGTCTTCATCCCTAATACAAATAAGTAGAAAAACACCTCAAGAGCTAGGATGACAAAGGCACAGCTCTAATAGGAAACAGAAACCACAAGGTCATAATTAACATCAGCATAGGTTGCTGCTGACACAACAAGACTATCGTGCTGTCATTCATCACACAGCTTGTCGGGAAGGAAGCCTTGTTTGTGTTTGCAGCTGGTAGAACTAAAGATAAGTCAGACAACATGCCCGGGCATAAGGGCTGTGACCAAGCCAAGAGCACAGTTGGGAATTTCAGCTCAGGTTTCTACCTTTCCAGTCCAATGACCATGATGAATCAGGGATGAACCTCATGGAAATGCAGAAAATTCTCTACATATATACCAAGTACCCCAAAAGATATGAGTATGTGGGCTTTGAGGGCTGCTATCATCAAGGTTTAGCCTCGTTATTGAATGGGTCAGTGAACTTTTGAAAGAAGAGACTGCCTATCCTCCTTGCTATTCCAGTGCTTACATTCTGCAGACAAAGAAACAATCCTAGAGAAGGGAAATGACATCCTCAAGAAATGGAAGTTGTACATGTCAAACACAGACCCTATGCTCAAGTCTACCAACTCTTGCTGTATTGTTCGTAAGGGAGGAAAGGGTTTATTTAGCTTACATTTCCACATCATAGTCCATCACTGAAGGAAGGCAGGGCAAGAACCCAACAAGGCAGGAGCCTAGAGGCAGGATGCAGAGTGCATGGAGGGTGTTGTGTACTGGCTTGCTCCCCGTGGCTTGTCCAGCATGCTTTCTTATAGAGTCCAGGACCACCAGCTCAGGGATGACTCCACCTGCAATGGGCTGGGCTCTATAGACTTTCCTACAGCTCAGTCTTATAGAGGCCTCTTCTCAATTGGGGGTTCCCTCCTCTCAGATGACTCTAGCCTATGTCAAGATGTCATAAAATAAGCCAGCACAGTGACCTAGAAGCTTTTGGGGACTCTCAGACCTCCATGTCCCCTCACTCAGAGGATTGCTGTGATTACAGACATGCAGTATCTTGTCTGTCTTTTGTCTGGGTTCTGGGGATTTGAACTCAGGCCCTCATGCTTCTGTAACAAAAGCTCTTCACCCACTAAACCATAAATAGCCTCAGACTTGTGCTTTTAGATGATGTACTACGGAAAAAATCCTTAAAAATTGACATTAGTTTTTAGAATCAAAGCATGGTGGGAACATAGGAATTGTAATCTACTATTGTGAGAGTGGCTGATTCACTGGTTATGCATGGCCTCATGACTCTACAGTAATGAACGGTCATCTTTCCAGCTTTGTGAGCAGTCAATATGAAGCTCAGCTTAGAACAAGAGTTTTCTCTAGTACATTCAATTCTCATTTTCAATTTCAGCCAACAAAGGTTAATTCTCAATTTAAAAATATATCACCATGCTAATGTAAGCTGTTGTCATTGTGGATATTCCTGACAGATCACCAAATGAGAGAATCTGCTGTGGGGTGTAGATTGTTGGAGGTTTGTGACAGGCCATGATTTCTTAAATACTCCTCGTCAAGGACTGGGTATGGCATGTCTTGTAGAAACTGAGTCATTTCCACCCAATCTGGGATCTTATTATAGTAGAATTCTGGGAAAGAAAAGGAGACATGACACACAAGATTTATTTGTGCAAAACTCTTTTGATGGACTTCTGTTGAATCTGGGAGTGTTTTCAAGCCTTAGTGAAAAGGCTGTCTCTCTATTAATATGAAAAGCCAGCTAAAATATGTTTAGTGACAAATTCTCACTGTAACACATAGACGGGGCTGCTCATATTGTTCATGTTTCCCTTTCTAGATTTAGGAAAACAAAACAAAATTTTATTGGTGTGGCAATTCTGACAAATTATATGACAAATTATATGATCAAATTGTAATTAAAAGGTTCTTAGAAAGCAACTAAAGGAAGAAAGACTTATTTCAAATATGAAGAAAGTGGGATTTTAGAAAGCATATTAACTCTAAATGCTAAGATATTAGGCGATACTTTGATCAACAGAGATGAAAATACAGCTGGCTGTTAAGCACTGCTAGTGATTATTAGTTCTAACATTACCCTATCACTTAAGTGGCTGCTTTTCCTAGTTCCCCCTAAATATACCAATGTCTCCAGGGCAAACTATGAGGATGAGTCTCTGACCTGAATCTACAAGTCAGTACATAGACTTTCCTTAATGATCCAGAGGCTGAGGTAAGTTCTAAAAAGTTTAGAAGCTGTGGTTCCCAGGTATTAAACTGTTCTTTTGTCTCTTGTTTTCCTACTCTTTGAATATTATAGTACTACAAACCCACATTTTTCTTTAACCTAGCACTGAAGCACAAATAAAGAGTTAGTAGTATTGAGAAAGTCATTAAAAAGAAAAGAAACCCCGTTTTTATAGAGGAGGGCATAGTATTTAAACTTTTCACTGACAGAATGAAGAGGGCAGTAGGCATAACTGTGAGTATCTGAAAGCAAAGCCTGCGGCAGGCCTGGACAAGATTAGCTTCCCAATGCAGCTCCACAGTAAAAACAAACAAACAAAAACAAACAGAGATTCTAGGGGTCCTTTTGCATCCAAGGTTCTTAAGGATGAGTCAATTATACTCAAAGACAAATCAATAGACGGCCTGTTGCTTCAGCATCCCTCCAGTGTATCAAATCTTCTCAGTAGTAGACAGATCATAGAATGTTTGAAGGTTGCTTACTTGAAAATACAGAGGAAGCCAAATCCTATCATATCTATTAACGGATGGAGCCTGACCACAAAATCTTAATTAACACTGTAACAACTTACTTACGAATTACTGATGCAGCCCATATGAGGCTAAATCAGAAGGGAAAGGAATCTTGTTACCTTTTTAGTAGAATTAAATTAAAGGAGAGGAGGATCCCTAGCAGTAGACTAATCAGGGCTTAGATAACATAGTTATTGCTTGAGTAGTGTTTGTTCTGCTTTGTGACACCACAAAGTGGAAAACAGCTCAGAAGCTTGGCTATGCGGATGCTCCAAATGAACAATGGTGTGAAGAGTTAAGTCATTAGAGGACTGTGGTTGCACTCTGGAAGGAAGTGAGGACCACAGTGAGCCTTTATTTCTGGCCAAGTCCCACATAACATGGATATCACTATTAATAACAATAATAAGCTCATGAAAGACTTGGTTTCCTTTTGGATTCCTTCATGAAATAGCCACTAAGACACTAACCAACATAAAGTGGCATAGATTCCCATTTTTAATATTTTTGGACCTTTCCTTTGAACTAATTACACTTCAGTCTTGTCTAAAATTTAAGTATTTGGAGTAGCATAAGAGCTATGCTCATCAATCAAATACAGTTTGTTAACCTTTCATAATGACTTTTAATTATTAAATAGGTAAAAACTATTAGAGACCTAGCTTGCAAATATCGCTGATCTATAGGGATGGTGTAATTCCCAAGGAACAGACTACTACTTGGACTGGGTATAATACTAAAACAAACATTTTACCTGCCTATGGAAATAGTCTTATGTGTATCACATATCCATATGCATAATAAATTATATACATGCCAGAGACAGTTCAAGTAACTTCATATATATGAACAAGTTTAGTCTTTACAAAAGGTGACGCTACTGTTACTGAGTCATATTCTAGATCGGGAAAGTGAAGCCACAAAGCGATGAGACAACATTCCGGAGCTCACACAGTGCTGCACAGCACAGGTAATTGGCCATGACCTGAAACAACAGTCTGGTTCCAAGTCTGCATACCCAGCTCTATCTCAGACCCTATCTAAGGTCTGCAATCACATGCATTATCTATACTGGACAGTAGATTCTAACCACAATTCCAAGTAAGGCATCCATGATTACATCAGCAATTTTCTGTTTTTGTTTATTTGTGAGGTAGGATCTCAGTATGTAGCCCTGTCTGGCCTCAAACTCACAAATCCACCTGCCCCCTCAGTGCTGGGATTGAAGGCATATGCCACCATGCCTGGCTTCAGCCAGCACTCTTAATACTGCCTTGCCATTTTATTTAGAAGAAAAATATTGGTAGTGTGGAATCACTTTTTACCACCTGAGAAAGGACTGCCACAGGACCCTCAGCAGAAACTATATTTTACTGCCATATAATGTCTTTCCATCTGATCTAAATAGAGGAAGCAGCAAAAGGGTTTCTTTAAAATGTATTCTAATGAAATAAAGTTTAAATGATCCTGTTATTCACATACACTACAAGAACCATTCACATACACTACTCTATGGGTTTTAATTAGAGAGTCTGGTAAATACCAAGCTGAAAGAACCTTCCTTGATAAGGAACAAGAATTGTTGATGATCTTAATAAAACCATATAGAACTTACAATCCCATTTTACTAAATATTCAACTGCAACAAAAGATATTTAAAACAACATGTGAAACTACAAATGAAATCATTTTCTTGCTCCTGTATCTAAGAGATTTAAGATCCCCCCCCCCCGCTTTTTTTTTGATCATTTGCTTGTTTTATTTTTTTGTTTTTTTTTCTGTTGTAGTTACTTTCCAGATAGCTACAGGAGCTTTTTTGTTATAGGACAGTTTTGTTTCGTGTTTGTTATACCATAGTGCATCATAGGTAAGCATTTGATACAAAGCAATCAGCAGGGTGTGAGTGAAGTGGGGACAAGTTCGTGGCATCCAGCCTGCAATCAAGAAACATAAAAGCTGGAGTTTTTGAAGGACATCACTGAACACCCAAATCAACAGTTTTCTGAACTTCAGCCAAATTATTTGGCATATGAATAGGCTTGCTCCAAGCCAAATGTTAGCTCTTGAACATTTGATAACTCCTAAAAAATAATATGTTGATGATGTAAAAGGACACAAATTAAACATGAGTTGACTCTTTCATACACTAAAGGCTAATGAGAGTAATAAATGAATCATGTCTACATTCATAACGGACCCTGATTCATCATTCGAATTTTGAAGTCCTTCATTCACAAAAAGGTCAATTAGCCTTCTTTCATGGTCCCTTTTGCCACACAAAGGAATTGGGCTTGTGGGTAACATGTGCCAAATGTCTGAAACAAGAGACAAGATTTTCAATTAGCTCCTGAAAGAAGACTGAATAGTGAGTGAATACAGAACTGAAACTCATGTACAAATCGTGTTAGTGAAGCCAGCAGTGTGAGAAAATGAATGGAGGGGCAGTCTCTGAAGTACGTACTACCCTGCTGTTTAATCGAGCAACAACATAGAGACATCAAAACTTGTACTCTTCTTGTCAAATGGCAGATGTAGAAGAGATTCCTGTCCACCAGTAAAGAGACAATAGCAAAAAGAAACCAAACAATTCAGTTTCCTCATGCAGGTAACACATTCTTGAAGTAGGTACTGTAATTTGTTCCTTCCTTTGCCTGTTAGGTCAACTAGAAATAGAGGTGTACCTTGTTTTTATGGTCTGAGCGTGTTTTCTCTACAGATTACCTAAGGATATCCAAAGATATTAAGTCCTCTGAGACTAGAAGCCAAAATAATATAGACACAACTAAGAAATGATGATAACTTTTATGTTCCCTTAACACCAAGCCTAACTATGTCCTAGAAATATTTGTCTGAAGTTTTAAGAACATAAAACATCAATTGTTTTGTAGATGCCAGAATATTCAAAATGGCCAGCAGACAATGCTTTACAGGCGTTATAGAATCATGTCCATCTTGCTGTATGTGCACACAGGATGATCCACAAAGCAGAACAGAAGGAAAAAGTCAGTGGGATCAAGGAAACCTTGCAGGAGAAAAGAAGATTTCACATATATGCTTAGTCATATTGGTGCTTTATCCATGTGTTATGGTTTGGGTGAGAATCTCCTATATATGTGTTCAAGGCCTAGACTTCAGAGCGAGTGATGCTATTAGGAGCTTTAGGAGGTGAGGCCAATCTGGCAGGTGGTCTCTGGGGTCATGAGCTCAAAGGGGATTCTAGATTCCAATCTTTGCCATTATCTCTTTGTTTCTTGCTTATAATGTAGGTGCCTTCCTCCAATGAATACTCCTACCATGCTAGAGGCTCAAAACAAATGGTACAGCTAGAACTTGGAATGGAACCTCTAAAATGGAAAGTGTAAACAACTTTATTCTCTTTATCTGGTGTGAATATTTTATTACAATGGCACACAACAAACATAGCCTATTAGTTCACTTTCCTATTGTGATAAAGACCATGACCAAAAGAAATTTGAGGAGAAAAGGGTTTATCTTACGGGGGCAGGAACTGAAGCAGCTGTGATACTGGATATGGTTTCTGTGGGTCACAAAGCTTGTTTTTGTTTTTGTTTTGTTTTTTAAATAACCCTGATCCACTTGCTCAGGGGTAGTACTTCCCACTAGAGGCCTCTACCAACAGCTGACTGAGACAGATGCAGGCACAGCCAACCATTGGACTGAAGTCAGGGACCCCTGTGGAAGATTTAGGGGATGGATTGAGGAGCTGAAGGGGATGGCAACCCCATAGGAAGACCAACAGTGTCAACTAACCCAGACTTCTCAGCTCCCAGAGACTAAGCCATCAACCAAAGAGCATACATGAAACATGGGCCTACCTCCACCCCCACCCCTGCCTCCAGGCACACATGTAGCAGAGGACTGTCTTATCTGGCCTCAGTGGGAGATGATGTACCTAATCCTGTAGAGACTTGATTTCCCAGGGAAGGTTGAAGCCTGAGAAGGAGGTAAGGTGAGGTGGGGGAACACCCTCTTAGAGTCAAAGGGGAAGGGGAATGGGGAGGGAAGACAGGGAGGGAGGACAACATTTGGAATGTACATAAATAAAATGATGTTTTAAAAAGAAGAGCCCAATTTCCAATTAGAAAGGGAATGGAGCTTCTCTATGTGCCTGAGACATGCACATAGAAATGCTGATGGCATGATAAAGACAATGAGGGCACACCTTTGCTTGCAACCCTGGAGAAGACTGTATCTTCCCCACTCACATGCACTGTGGCTCTGGGAGGTGTATGTTTTTCCCATGTCCATTTTACAGACTAACTCAGCCTTAGAAAATTCCTGTGATTGGATCACAATCACCAGGATAATAAATCAAGAGTCAATGCTTCTCCGGGGGAAAAATAACAGCCTACAACTCAAGACACTAAATCCAGCTCACTGCAGTATCTTAGTCAATTACTTTTGGGTCTCAAATGTCTTTGTACAGGAAAAAAATTGGAATAGATAATCTCTATGAACCCTTAACATTTTGACCATCTAAGATTTTAAACTTCTATAAGCAAAGGTTTGTATCTCATGGCTTATTTTCCTTCAAATAACACTTTATTGTCTTGTTATAATGATGCTTGCAACAGAGGTCACGAACAACCTAGGATAACAACCACCACAGGGGCTACCCTAATTTAAGATTGTTCTCAACAGAAAAAAAAAAGTAACTTCAATTAATGCAATGAGAACTACTTTAATACAGAGAGGGGCTTGGTGGTTTGATTCAATACTGAAGTGCTCTGTGCTCTGCTGCCTAAGCTGCAATGACAGTGGTACCTTCCCAAAGACCAGGTGTTAGCAACCGCTGTGTGGGATGCTCCTAAACATTTCCAGTGCTGCTGTTACATCTTGGTCTGCAGAATGCTTGCCTGGCACAGCCTGAAATGCAGGGCACATACTAAATAGAAGACACGAATGTGCACCACGGCTGTATAATTGTTGAACTTGCGCCTCATATATTCATAGTTAATTTTGGCAACCGTTTTTTAGTTACGGGAAGGGGTAAGAAGGGGAGGGGGATGACTTCTCCTGTCCTTCAACTTCCCAGAAATGTATTAGAAATGACAGCCTATGATTGCTGCAGACAGTATCTAATTAACTGTCATTATAAAACACATGTCAGAGCCTGGGGCCTATGAGGGATCTGATGTCTAATTTCTTTCCAGAATAATAAGAGTCTCCTTTGAAACAAGCTGGTGAATGGATTTTGTTGTCTTATTAATCAAGTGATTTCCATCTGACCCTTTCTTTTCCTCCTATACCTCATTCTTTCCCACTGTATCCTCCCCACTAACAATCTGGGAACTCATTTTTTAAACAAGTGAAGGATTTAAAACAACTTCATGTCATCCTCTGCCTTGGCAATCTCAATAAAGAGTGACTGCAGAAATATGATATGGGAATGGAAGCTGTTTGTAAAAACTATTAACTCAATAATGAAACAATTATTCCTAAACAACCATGAAAATTACTTACAAGCCTTATTTTCTCTCATTTTGCCATACCACAAGATTGCAATTCTATTTTCATTCCTATTAATTAGAACAAAGAATTTAATCCTTTTCTCCTTCTATTATGCAAAAACAAGCATGGTTATTAGGAAGCTATCTAGTTTCCAATTAATTTTATTTAGGAATGAACTGCAGAGACAGAATCATTACTGATGTGCTCTAACTAGGGGGTTAAGATGGAATGGGGCTGAATCAACACAGAAAGTAAGCAATTTTCCCTACTTTATTTTTTCCATCCACAAGATTACTCATCAACATTCTGCAACCAAGCAAGCAACATCAGCAAACAGGGCCAAATGAAACAATACCAAAGAGTGTCAGCTGACAGACGTTATATGAGAAGCAAGAAATAGCACATTCATGGTAACTCCTATCTGTGCCATCCTTGAGTGGGTACAACGTCCATCTGTAACCATTTGTGAATTCTGGGGTTGGGAATCAGATTACCATTCTAATTAGTGTTACTGGTTAAAAGACCAAATTGGAGTTTTTATACTGGGGTACAGTTAGTGTGGATAGATGGAGTTAAACAAAACAGCATAGAAAAATCAGGGTATATTTTCACAGTTAGATATATGTCCAGTTTTGGTTATGAGCCCGTTTTTCTAACAAACTAAAGTAATGAGTAAGTATTCATTAAGTAAACAGAAGGCCCCTGAGAAAACAGAGCAAGTATAAAGTTGTCAGACAGACTCTCCTCAATAGACATATCTGTTTCCATCTTCCCTCCACAGGAGAAGTAAGGTGGGAATTGAGAGATCCCAGCACCAAGGGTCTAAAGAGAAACTTTCACCTGTGGACTAGTCATTTCTAATGGTTGCTGATGATTTGGCTTTACTGAGACATACTGGGGAATGTTGGAAGGTAGATCCACTGGGGATTATTGGGAAGAAAATCAAGTTGTTAAACTTTATCCAGAGGATGAAAACAATTATATTCTTAATTGTGCTATGATCTTCACTTCACAGTCAAAAACAGTCACTTGCTGCCACAGCCAATAAAACTGAGTATTTATATAGTGAATGTTTATATCTGCGTATCAAAATATTAGTAAGTGACTTCTATTTTGAAAATCAAAATCTTAGATTTTCCATAATACTTATCTAGTATCTTATTTGGTACTGAGAGATGATGTGAGGTTTAAAAAAGCCAACAGACTGTTTGCTAAATGAACAGTAAAATGGATAAACTTGTTTATCTGCACTCATATCTACACACCCTCTATGCAGCACTTATCATTAATAATTCTGCATTATGGCATAGTGCTAAATATGCTGCTGAAGATGTTTATCTAGTAAGGGGATAAAAGTATAACAAAAGAGGACACTAGCAACACAAGAAAGCCTGACTTCCACCTTGTAGACTTTCCTTTCTTTCTTTCTTTCTTTCTTTCTTTCTTTCTTTCTTTCTTTCTTTCTTTCTTTCTTTCTTTCTTTCTTTCTCCTTTCCTTTCCTTTCTCCTTTCCTTTCTCCTTTCCTTTCTCCTTTCCTTTCCTTTCCTTTCCTTTCCTTTCCTTTCCTTTCCTTTCCTTTCCTTTCCTTTCCTTTCCTTTCCTTTCCTTCCTTCCTTCCTTTTCTCTCTCTCTCTTCCTTCCTTCCTTTTTAATTGATTTTGGTTTCTCTCTCTCTCTCTCTCTCTCTCTCTCTCTCTCTCTCTCTCTGTGTGTGTGTGTGTATGTGTGTGTGTGTGTGTGCTGCAGGTACTACACCAATGGTGTTCAGAGCTGGAGTGTACTCCTCTGGAAGAGCAGCAAGTATCTAGTCCCTGTCTACTTTTCTCTGTCATCAAACTCTTCCTCCTTTCAGCCTTTTCTTGTTTCTACTGCCTTGGTTTGAACCATCACTTCTAACCATGCTTATAATATTATGGCTTCATACTGTACAGACAGAGAAATCTTTAAAGTAAAAAATGGGATGAGGGCGACTACTCTGCTCAAGGCCTTCCCAGTCCTCCTCAGCACCCAGCTAAAGAAAAACCTGGCCAGGGGCAATAAAGACCTCCATAATGAGGTGCAGAGTGGCCACATTTCCTTTGTGGCCTAAGTCAGTTTCTTCACAGTCATACATCCTGCTCCCTGACCTTAGCTCTGTCTAGACACTCAGCACCACTTTTGTGCCTTCTCTGCTGTGAGCCTTTCTGTCTCTGAGGGAAAGTGTGTCATTTCTTTCTCTGGGATGCTGCATCTGCTCAGTCTGCAGGGATACAATTCCTTTTCTAAAACTGCAAGGACCACACTGTTAACAATTCAAAGGTCAAATCTCTGAAAGGTTATGCAAGGGATTTGCTATATGTTCTCTAACTTGGTGAGATAATTTTGTGTAGTCACTTATAATCAAATTCATGCATGAATATTTTTAAAGGTTCGAATAAATGTCACATGTAGCTTTTTATTAGGTAGGCCAGGCATTATATTCATTATATCTACTTTTGCAAACACTAAAACACTCACCTCTTACAGATTTTTAGAATTGGAAATTGTGGGTAAGAGATCAGATATAATTTTTTTTTCTCCAGTTCTTGGGTTCAAACCCAGAACCTTGGATATATTGTACAAATGGTCTACATTTCAGTTTTACCTTAGGGCCTACAATTACCTTGCTTATGTTTTAGCAGCTATATGTAAGATTTAAAAAACATCTCAGTGTCTGCAACAATGTACAGCTATTATTAACAAAATCATGCTTGCGGAATAAACATTTATTAATTCTGTATTGCATATAGCTCACTTCCAATGTTTACAACATTATGTAGCAATGAACCAATAACTACTGTCACTAGCAGTCAGTTATAGCTTACAGTGAGAACTAGGCTACTTTCCAAGAATGCAGAAGGATCAAAGAGATGTTCAAAAGCATGTACTCTGGAGTCAGACAGACCTTGGTGGGGAGCCCCTCCCCTGTCAGTACAGGATAGTAAACACCATGTTTGATTTCCCAACTCTTAGTTTCTCCATAGATATACATTGAATGCTACCCTGGGGTAAGCATAAGTTAAATGAGAAAAATCATAGTGAGCAAAAATGATGGAAACAGGTAAAGGAGCAGTGAAGATGGCATCCCACACAGAACGTGACACTCGATGATTTCACTAATATGCCAAAGCAACGATTTATTCTTTCCTGATGTACAATTTGGTTATTTTATTAATGTTCGTCTTGGCAAAGGTGAGCATGTTTAAAATGCACACAATGAAGCTGGCAAAACAAAGGCCCTTGCAGTAACCCAAAGAAAAGCAATTCTGTGCTGGACAAAAAGGGGAGGTAAGCTAGAAGTGTGAGGCTCCCTGTAGTGACTGCTAATGAGTCTTCAAACATGGAAGCAGACACTGAACAAAAACTGCCTCCTTTGGATAGAAAACCTTCATGTTAAAGAGAATAAAAGAAAAGTTCAAAACTGCCTTAATCCTGTTATCATTGGTCTTGTTTAGGAAATAACACTGGCAGACTGCTTTAGAAATATTCTTCCTCGTTAGAAAATTAACCAAAAGTTTCTCTCTAGTAAGATTTTTGTTCCTTAAATGATAGCTCTTCGCAGTTGCTAATAAAGGAGATTATCAGAATAAATCAAGTGTCCCTCTATGAGCTACATGGCTCAAGGCATAGATGTGTGCAGACAGACCTGAAAATTGGAATAAAAACCAGACACAACCTGAGGACAAAGAGATTTGATGGATCAAATGCATGTCCTGCTCAATGTCTTAGAGAAAAATGGTGCATTAATAGGAAATAAAAGCCTCCATTTTATATGGCTGACAAGCTCAACTGCTTCCAAACACCAACATATGGCCACCTTTATAATGAAAGGTCAGCAGTTGTCAACATTAAAAAGGAAACCAGTATATTTTTGAACAACCAATACACCAAGCCTTTTAATGTGCATTTTCACACTGAGTTTCTCACAATTTTTTTGTGATAGTCACTAAATGTAGAAATGGAAGGTGATCTTCAGAAGGTCAGCAACTGGCTCGTGCATGTTCACACTGCCTTGAGTATGGCCACCCATTCTGTGATATATCTGATGACCACTCTAGGATGGCATTCTCTTTTCTGCTTATTCAATCTCTCTCTATATTTCCTCTGTAACACTTACTACAATACTGTCAAATTATCTCTTTACTTACCGACTCTGTCACTAGGCATCTGAGGCATCGGAGAAGGACTATGTTCTTTTTTTCCTTGCATATTAAAACTGCTAATTGTCAATCAAACAGCATCTATAACATTGAACTGGACATTTGTCCCAAATTCAGCATCAAATTTTAGGAGTTTAAATTGTGATTATATAGATATTAGATAACACTTTCCTATGAGGCTGGTATAATTTTTGGTTAATAAAGAGGGATTTCTTCTAGAAAACACTGTAGTACTACATTTTGCTAATTAAAGCTTGCTACCTAGATTTGGTTCTTAGGTTCCATGGTATAGCTACTATTGTAAATGAATAGATTCAGTAGTATGGTATAAACTCTAGGGATTCATCATTAAAGTGTATAGGTTGCCTATTTATAGTTGATATGGGTATGTATTCCAGGAGTACAATATTTCTATGTAGCATTTTTTCTTGATTAAAAGCTATAGTACCTCATCTTACAACTAAATTCCCATATTATCTGATAGCTGACTCATTTCATCCCATTTCATTTTCAGCTCCCTAGTTGTGCCTGTGCCACTTAAAAGTATTGAGGAGTGTTTGCTATTTCCTACCCAGTCTCTATGTCTTCTTTGTTAACCCTTGGTGAGCCCACCAAGGGTTCAATTAGTTGGATATTCCTTTCCATTCTCAGCAACCAAACCGCAAATTGTTAAAGCCATCATTAACAAAATCCCTCCCAGATTGGTCTATGGATGAAGATAACTCTATAGCCCTTATGCAGTTATATATCCTACCTAGCTAAGCAGATTCGCTTATAACCACTGATGCTTTTATTTTCAATCTAGAGTTCCTAAGTATCAGAGGTGGAAGAGTTTGTATATTTGACTATGAATGGTTGAAGTTTGAGGTGGAGGGCTACACCATCATTTATTATCATTTCAAGCACCTGCATCATACCTGACATATGGACATTCGTTGTGAATGAGTCAAAATTATTTCAGTAGCTTTAAATTATGGATCTCAGATGACATGATTTTTCAGATATGATTCGGAAGGGTACAAGTAGCTCTTATGTTTCAAGGACAGAAATTATATTTCTATGTTTCACATAAATCTCATATGGATTTATGTAACATTTCAAAAGAAAATATCTTCTACTGCTATAGAAGCTTGAAAGGCACTGATTTTGGCATCTCCTGCCTTATCTGTTAACAGATTTGTCTCTTGAAACAGACGGGAGGATATGACAACAGAAATTCAGCTGTATGTACACAGTAAGTTTAGAACATGACAAATGTCCCAACATCGTAAATATAATGGATAAGCATTGTGAGCTAGAGGCTTTATTTGTGTTATTCCATTTGACCATTTCTTTGTGTTTATGATGGCCATGCCTTATAAATAAGAATTCAGAAGCTTAAGGAATTAGCAATTTACTTCAAGAGGCATATTTGAAACTCAATTCTCCCTGGATCAAAGATCAAGATCTTCAGATAGCAAAAGAAATTCCTGGTATGAATTACAGAGAATAACTAGTAAGAATGACATACAAAAGTTTTCAGCTCTACTTAGAAAGACAAAGCTACTTTTAAATACATAGAAAACAAACCAACAATTCAAACAAACAAACGAAGATGACAATCAGGCCTGTGCCACAAAATGGAGTTAGTAAGGTGTGGTGCTTACACCCCAACACTCTAGGGAATAATCCAGGAAGGGCTTAAGTTGAAGCCAGCCTGGGCTACATATAGAGATTCTGTCATGAAAATAGGAAGGAAGGGAGGGAGAGAGGGAGACAGTTATGTGGATAAGAGTTTCCAGTTTCCCGGTGTGCAAGTCCCTGCTCTCCAACACATAATGTGTGATAAATGATGCAGGAATGAGGTTTCTATAGAGGCACAAAATTTCAAATCTGAGAATGGAAAGAGATCATGAAGATGGATAAAACTCAATTCCACTGGGAACTCACTTTTTAAAATTAATGAAGGACTTACAATCATGAGACAACCTACACACTAAGGATATAGGTGATTACAACCATGTGATTGGGGCGTGTGAATGTATTAAGGGTGAATAACACTTGCCAGTCTACAAAGTCATTCTAAAGTACTAACACTTTCCCATTTCTGCAGTAGGCAAGAAGAACATTTTGAAAGGCAGATAGATTCTCCTTAAAGGGTGACACTGTATCTTTCAGTAGATGAACCATGTATAGCATCATTTGAGGGTGTAATAACACTAAACATTTTACTCTAGAACTTTTAAGAGTCCCAATTACTACCTGATGTAGAAACAATTTTGTTGAATTTAAACAGTCCAAACTTCAGTGAGGTAGATAAATAATTTTCAACTACTGTTCTAATGAAATGTCACTACTATTATTTTAGGAAGCATATTAAATTAGAATTTAATTTAAATAGAAAGTGAGTTGCTTTCTTTTGAAGAATTACGCTATTGCCTGTGTTAAGCAAATAATAATTAACACGAGTACATACAGTTATAATTAGAAGGGAATTTAATTAAACAAATATGCCAACATAACCAGATGCATGACAAAGTAATTGTAATATGCCTTGCCAATGTATTCTTTCCCACTTTATAGTTCTTACATAGTAATTATAAAGCTATCTCTTCTCTCTCTCTCTCTCTCTCTCTCTCTCTCTCTCTCTCTCTAAATAAGCACAGATATTCTAAATGCAAGCCTTCTAGAAGCCAGACTCAAGTAAAGTAGGCAAGTAAATGACCTCTTCCTGATCAGGAGTGCCAGGGAAGCAACAGTTCTGTCAGTAAGAACTTGTCTCAGGGACAGAGACCTGCCCTGCAGAGAGCGCCATCTTGGCTCTGGGACTCCGCCGAACTTAGTCTACAGGTTAGAGTGAGGACCACAGAGGCAGACAGCTTCTGGGACAGGCGGGAGCCACAGAGCCGCTGAGGCAGCACCCTTTTGGGGCCGCAGACATCCGGCACCTTCCCAGTCGGAGGACAGTGACCTGCCCTGCAGGGAGCGCCATCTTGCTCCGGGACTCCGCCGAGCTTAGTCTCTACAGGTCAGAGTGGGGACCACGGGGGCAGACGGCTTCTGGGACAGGCAGGAGCCACAGAGCCGCTGAGGCAGCACCCTTTTGGGGCCGCAGACTTCCGGCACCCTCCCAGCCGGAGGACAGAGACCTGCCCTGCAGAGAGCGCCATCTTGGCTCCGGGACTCCGCCGAACTTAGTCTACAGGTTAGAGTGAGGACCACAGAGGCAGACAGCTTCTGGGACAGGCGGGAGCCACAGAGCCGCTGAGGCAGCACCCTTTTGGGGCCGCAGACATCCGGCACCCTCCCAGTCGGAGGACAGTGACCTGCCCTGCAGGGAGTGCCATCTTGGCTCCGGGACTCCGCCGAGCTTAGTCTCTACAGGTCAGAGTGGGGACCACGGGGGCAGATGGCTTCTGGGACAGGCAGGAGCCACAGAGCCGCTGAGGCAGCACCCTTTTGGGGCCGCAGACTTCCGGCACCCTCCCAGCCGGAGGACAGAGACCTGCCCTGCAGAGAGTGCCATCTTGGCTCCGGGACTCCGCCGAACTTAGTCTACAGGTTAGAGTGAGGACCACAGAGGCAGACAGCTTCTGGGACAGGCGGGAGCCACAGAGCCGCTGAGGCAGCACCCTTTTGGGGCCGCAGACATCCGGCACCCTCCCAGTCGGGGGACAGTGACCTGTCCTGCAGGGAACGCCATCTTGGCTCCGGGACTCCGCCGAGCTTAGTCTCTACAGGTCAGAGTGGGGACCACGGGGGCAGACGGCTTCTGGGACAGGCGGGAGCCACAGAGCTGCTGAGGCAGCACCCTTTAGGGGCTGCAGACATCCGGCACCCTCCCAGTCGGAGGACAGTGACCTGCCCTGCAGGGAGCGCCATCTTGGCTCCGGGACTCCGCCAAACTTAGTCTGTACAGGTCAGAGTGAGGACCACAGAGGCAGACAGCTTCTGGGACAGGCGGGAGCCACAGAACCGCTGAGGCAGCACCCTTTTGGGGCCGCAGACATCCGACACCCTCCCAGCCGGAGAACAGTGACCTGCCCTGCAGGGAGCGCCATCTTGGCTCTGGGACTCCGCCGAACTTAGTCTGTACAGGTCTGCTGACAGAGGATACTCAGAATCCCCAGAAGAACAACCTCTGAACAGAGACAACTATAACAACTCCAGAGATTACCAGATGGCGAGAGGTAAAGGTAAGAATCTTACTAACAGAAACCAAGACCACTCACCATCATCAGGACCCAGCACTCCCACTACGCCCAGTCCAGGGCACCCCAACACACCTGAAAAACTAGACCTGGATTTAAAAGCATATCTCATGATGATGGTAGAGGACATCAAGAAGGACTTTAAAGAACTACAGGAGAACATGGCTAAAGAGTTACAAGTCCTTAAAGAAAAACAGGAAAACACAACCAAAATGGTAGAAGTCCTTAAAGAGAAACAGGAAAAAACATCCAATCAGATGATGGAAATGAACAAAACCATACTAGACCTAAAAAGGGAAGTAGACACAATAAAGAAAACCCAAAATGAGGCAACACTGGAGATAGAAACCCTAGGAAAGAAATCTGGAACCATAGATGCAAGCATCAGCAACAGAATACAAGAGATGGAAGAGAGAATCTCAGGTGCAGAAGATTCCATAGAGAACATGGGCACAACAATCAAGGAAAATGGAAAATGCAAAAAGATCCTAACTCAAAACATCCAGGAAATACAGGACACAACGAGAAGACCAAACCTACGGATAATAGGAGTGGATGAGAATGAAGATTTTCAACTCAAAGGACCAGCAAACATCTTCAACAAAATTATAGAAGAAAACTTCCCAAATCTAAAGAAAGAGATGCCCATGAACATACAAGAAGCCTACAGAACTCCAAATAGGCTGGACCAGAAAAGAAATACCTCCCGACACATAATAATCAGAACAACAAATGCACTAAATAAAGATAGAATACTAAAAGCAGTAAGAGAAAAAGGCCAAGTAACATATAAAGGCAAGCCTATCAGAATTACACCAGATTTTTCACCAGAGACTATGAAAGCCAGAAGATCCTGGACAGATGTTATACAGACACTAAAAGAACACAAATTCCAGCCCAGGCTACTATACCCAGCCAAACTCTCAATTAACATAGATGGAGAAACCAAAGTATTCCACGACAAAACCAAATTCACACATTATCTCTCCACGAATCCAGCCCTTCAAAGGATAATAACAGAAAAAAATCAATACAAGGACAGGAACCACGCCCTAGAAACAACAAGAAGGTAATCCCTCAACAAACCTAAAAGAAGACAGCCACAAGAACAGAATGCCAACTTTAACAACAAAAATAACAGGAAACAACAATTACTTTTCCTTAATATCTCTTAATATCAATGGACTCAACTCCCCGATAAAAAGACATAGACTAACAAACTGGCTACACAAACAAGACCCAACATTTTGCTGCTTACAAGAAACTCATCTCAGAGAAAAAGATAGACACTACCTCAGAATGAAAGGCTGGAAAACAATTTTCCAAGCAAATGGTCTGAAGAAACAAGCTGGAGTAGCCATTCTAATATCAGATAAGATTGACTTCCAACCCAAAGTCATCAAAAAAGACAGGGAGGGGCACTTCATACTCATCAAAGGTAAAATCCTCCAAGAGGAACTATCAATCCTGAATATCTATGCTCCAAATACAAAGGCAGCCTCATTCATTAAAGAAACTTTAGTAAATCTCAAAGCACACATTGCACCTCATACAATAATAGTGGGAGACTTCAACACACCACTTTCACCAATGGACAGATCATGGAAACAGAAACTAAACAGGGACACAGTGAAACTAACAGAAGTTATGGATCAAATGGATCTGGCAGATATCTACAGAACATTTTACCCTAAAACAAAAGGATACACCTTCTTCTCAGCACCTCATGGTACCTTCTCCAAAATTGACCACGTAATTGGGCACAAAACAGGACTCAACAGATACAAAAACATTGAAATTGTCCCATGCATCCTATCAGATCACCATGGACTAAGGCTGATCTTCAATAACAAAATAAATAATAGAAAGCCAACCTTCACGTGGAAACTGAACAACACTCTTCTCAATGATAACTTGGTCAAGGAAGGAATAAAGAAAGAAATTAAGGACTTTTTAGAGTTCAATGAAAATGAAGCCACAACATACCCAAACTTATGGGACGCAATGAAAGCATTTCTAAGAGGAAAACTCATAGCGCTGAGTGCCTCCAAAAGGAAACTAGAAAGAACACACATTAGCAGCTTGAAAACACACCTAAAAGCACTAGAACAAAAGGAAGCAAATTCACCCAAGAGGAGTAGACGGCAGGAAATAATCAAACTCAGGGGTGAAATCAACCAAGTGGAAACAAGAAAAACTATTCAAAGAATCAACCAATCAAGGAGCTGGTTCTTTGAGAAAATCAACAAGATAGATAAACCCTTAGCCAGACTCACTAGAGGGCACAGGGAAAGCATCCTAATTAACAAAATCAGAAATGAAAAAGGAGACATAACAACAGATCCTGAAGACATCCAAAACACCATCAGATCCTTCTACCAAAGGCTATACTCAACAAAACTGGAGAACCTGGATGAAATGGAGAAGTTCCTAGACAGATACCAGGTACCAAAGTTGAATCAAGATCAGGTTAATGATCTAAACAGCCCTATATCCCCCAAAGAAATAGAAGCAGTCATTAATAGTCTCCCAACCAAAAAAAGCCCAGGACCAGATGGGTTCAGTGCAGAGTTCTATCAGACCTTCAAAGAAGATCTAATCCCAGTTCTTCACAAACTATTCCACAAAATAGAAACAGAAGGTACTCTACCCAACTCATTCTATGAAGCCACAATTACTCTGATACCTAAACCACAAAAAGACCCAACAAAGATAGAAAACTTCAGACCAATATCCCTTATGAATATTGATGCAAAAATCCTCAATAAAATTCTTGCTAACCGAATCCAAGAACACATCAAAACAATCATCCATCCTGACCAAGTAGGTTTCATCCCAGGGATGCAGGGATGGTTCAATATACGGAAATCCATCAACGTAATCCAGTATATAAACAAACTCAAAGACAAAAACCACATGGTCATCTCGTTAGATGCGGAAAAAGCATTTGACAAGATCCAACACCCATTCATGATAAAAGTCTTGGAAAGATCAGGAATTCAAGGCCCATACCTAAACATGATAAAAGCAATCTACAGCAAACCAGTAGCCAACATCAAAGTAAATGGTGAGAAGCTTGAAGCAATCCCTCTAAAATCAGGGACTAGACAAGGCTATCCACTTTCTCCATACCTATTCAACATTGTACTTGAAGTCCTAGCCAGAGCAATTCGACAACAAAAGGAGATCAAAGGGATACAAATTGGAAAAGATGAAGTCAAAATATCACTCTTTGCAGATGATATGATAGTATATATAAGTGACCCTAAAAATTCCACCAGAGAACTCCTAAGCCTGATAAACAGCTTCGGTGAAGTAGCTGGATATAAAATTAACTCAAACAAATCAATGGCCTTTCTCTACACAAAGAATAAACAGGCTGAGAAAGAAATTAGGGAAACAACACCCTTCTCAATAGTCACAAATAATATAAAATATCTTGGCGTGACTCTAACTAAGGAAGTGAAAGATCTGTATAATAAAAACTTCAAGTCTCTGAAGAAAGAAATTATAGAAGATCTCAGAAGATGGAAAGATCTCCCATGCTCATGGATTGGCAGGATCAACATTGTAAAAATGGCTATCTTGCCAAAAGCAATCTACAGATTCAATGCAATCCCCATCAAAATTCCAACTCAATTCTTCAACGAATTAGAAAGTGCAATCTGCAAATTCATCTGGAATAACAAAAAAGCTAGGATAGCAAAAACTCTTCTCAAGGATAAAAGAACCTCTGGTGGAATCACCATGCCGGACCTAAAGCTCTACTACAGAGCAATTGTGATAAAAACTGCATGGTACTGGTATAGTGACAGACAAATAGACCAATGGAATAGAATTGAAGACCCAGAAATGAACCCACACAGCTACGGTCACTTGATCTTCGACAAGGGAGCTAAAAACCTCCAGTGGAAGAAAGACAGCATTTTCAACAAATGGTGCTGGCACAACTGGTTGTTAACATGTAGAAGAATGCGAATCGATCCATTCCTATCTCCTTGTACTAAGGTCAAGTCTAAGTGGATCAAGGAACTTCACATAAAACCAGAGGCACTGAAACTTATAGAGAAGAAAGTGGGGAAAAGCCTTGAAGATATGGGCACAGGGGAAAAATTCCTGAATAGAACAGTAATGGCTTGTGCTGTAAGATCGAGAATTGACAAGTGGGACCTCATGAAACTACAAAGCTTCTGCAAGGCTAAAGACACCATCAATAAGACAAAAAAACCACCAACAGATTGGGAAAGGATCTTCACCTATCCTAAATCAGATAAGGGACTAATATCCAATATATATAAAGAACTCAAGAAGGTGGACTCCAGAAAGTCAAATAACCCCATTAAAAAATGGGGCTCAGAACTGAACAAAGAATTCTCGCCTGAGGAATACCGAATGGCAGAGAAATACCTGAAAAAATGTTCAACATCCTTAATCATCAGGGAAATGCAAATCAAAACAACCCTGAGATTCCACCTCACACCAGTCAGAATGGCTAAGATCAAAAATTCAGGTGACAGCAGTTGCTGGCGAGGATGTGGAAAAAGAGGAACACTCCTCCATTGTTGGTGGGATTGCAAGCTTGTACAACCACTCTGGAAATCAGTCTGGCGGTTCCTCAGAAAATTGGACATAGTACTACCGGAGGATCCAGCAATACCTCTCCTGGGCATATATCCAGAAGATGTCCAAACCGGTAAAAAGGACACATGTTCCACTATGTTCATAGCAGCCCTATTTATAATAGCCAGAAGCTGGAAAGAACCCAGATGTCCCTCAACAGAGGAATGGATACAGAAATTATGGTACATTTACACAATGGAGTACTACTCAGCTATTAAAAAGAATGAATTTATGAAATTCCTAGCCAAATGGATGGACCTGGAGGGCATCATCTTGAGTGAAGTAACACAATCACAAAAGAACTCACACAATATGTATTCACTGATAAGTGGATATTAGCCCAAAACTTAGGATACCCAAGATTTAAGATACAATTTGCTAAACGCATGAAACTCAAGAAGAATGAAGACCAAAGTGTGGACACTGTACACCTTCTCAGAATTGGGAACAAAACACCCAGGGAAGGAGTTACAGAGACAAAGTTCGTAGCGGTGATGAAAGGATGGACCATTTAGAGACTGCCATACCCAGGGATCCATCCCATAATCAACTTCTAAACGCTGACACCATTGCATACACTAGCAAGATTTTGCTGAAAGGACCCAAATATAGCTGTCTCTTGTGAGACGATGCTGGGGCCTAGCAAACACAGGAGTGGATGTTCACAGTCAGCTATTGGATGTATCACAGGGCTCCCAATGGAGAAGCTAGAGTAAGTACCCAAGGAGCTAAAGGGATCTGCAACCCTATTGTTGGAACAACATGATGTACTAACTAGAACCCCGGAGCTCTTGTCTCTAGCTGCATATGTATCGAAAGATTGCCTAGTCAGCCATCAATGGAAAGAGAGGCCCATTGGACTTGCAAACTTTATATGCCCCAATATAGGGGAATGCCAGGGCCAAAAGAATGGGAATGGGTGGGTAGGGAAGTGGGGGGCGCTATGGGGGACTTGTGGGATAGCATTGGAAATGTAATTGAGGAAAATATGTAATAAAAATATTAAAAAAAAAAAAAAAAAAAAAGAACTTGTCTCAAACTCTGAGGATCTGGTTGGTTGGTTTGTTTAGCCCCACCTGAATGTCACCAGCCTTCACCCTCACTCCAAGTATCTCTTATGCTGGAGAGATCTTGATTTTACTTAATCTCCTTGAAGAAATCTTTTTCTAGAAAGGAAAACAAATCATCCAGAAATAGTCGGTCACTTTGAGTCTTTAAAGAGTTAAGCTGTAAGCAGACTACCCAAAGGATCGAATGATGAATCACAGATAAGTGCAAATAATTCTCTAGCCAGGCATTATGGCACATGTGTGTAATAAAAGTTAAAAGTTGATGCAAGAAGATCACACATTTGATGATCCCTGGGCATAGGGATCCTTGACTCATTAAACCAGACTAAAATCAAACTATAACAACAACAAAAATATAAAATTAAAGATGTATTTGTGTTTAATATCAAGGAAAGAAAGATGGTGGGTTCATCTGAGAACTTCCTTATGGAAAATATTCTAATGTAAAAGAAGGAGACTAATATAGAGAAGATAAAAAATTTAATTTGCTCATCTCTAAAATATGACCAAATGTAAATTTTAACATCACAATGGCATGTGCCACACATAGATGTTAAAACACTATATTTCATTTATATCATCTATATATTAAAAAACTAAGATGTTTTCCCTGAGCAATCAACAAGGGATTTGTGCATTAAAACAAATCTGAATTTGTTTTCACAAATCTATCACTCTTGGAATCATTCCATTAACCTTGTGTTTCCAAAACATGAACAAGACACCAGAAAATGTGATATAATCTTACTTAAAATGCATCTATCTAGCTCTTTAAACTTTACAATATAGCACAGATTACAGCTAACCCAGCAGTATTCAATCAAAAGGCAGGAGGGCTATGACCATATGCATCAGAGACCAACTCCTTTTAAGTCAAAGCTCTGAAATCAAGAATATGCAGTTAACCTGTTGTTTTAGGTTTCTGTTGCTGTGATAAGACAGCAGGGTCAAGGCAACTTATAAATGACAGAATTTAACTGGGCCTATGTTTAGAGGGCTAGAATCTATGGTGGCAGCACAAAGGCATCACCACTGGAATAGAAGGGGAATTTACATCTTGATCCAGAAGCAGGAGGGAGGGGCTGGGAGTGTGAAGGTCTTTTGAAATCTCAAGTGCACCCTTTGGCATACCTCTTTCAACAAAGGCCACACTTCCTCATCCTTACTAAACAGTTCCATCAAGTGGGACCAAGTATTTAATCATATAAGCCTATTGGGCTACCCTCACTCAAACCACCACAAGTGTGAATGCTTCCTAAGCAACAAGATATACTCATTATTGCAAATAGCACAACCTGGATAGAAGCAAAATTCAACTTCCATGTAGGCTTACTGGTCTCATCTGAAATATCCCTCATATATCTACTTCAGCTGATGGCTAGACCTGTAGCTGCTGCTGAATGTGCATCTATATTCAGTTATGGCGAGATTGAGACCTGGGAAGTTTTCAGTGACCTATTTTGGATGATTTGGCTCATGAGGGGCCATGCCACAGCTTAAAAACTAGTCCTCTGATTTTGAATTTTCTGTTTCTTGCTACCTTCCTGATGTTACACAGAGGACAAATGGATGTATATATGAGTAATAGACATCAATATTCTCTAGATTACCATCAGCTCGATAAGTATTAAGAACATCCAGCCAGGTTAGCTAGTGCTAGAACACCTTACCTGTAAATCACTCTGCAGTTGAAATCACTAACTTTCTCAGAATTACAAGTATTACCTAAGTTGAAAATTAAAGGACCCCGCTGCATACAAAAAATATAAAGTGTATTTTCTGATTGTTTCACAGGAAATCAGCTAAATCATGACAATTTTCAGATGTGCTTCAAACCTACTTTCAATGCACATTTACTGCAGAAAAACATTACAGTCCTAGGCCAAACCCTGTCACCTCACACTAGATGACTCACAAACTAGAACCTTTATCAAGGGGTAAAATGGATTTTCTTTGACTTAGAGATGTTCAATGAAACATCATTGAGGCTTCCTGTACAGCAAGAGTGAGACTTCACATTCTGACTAGACAGGCATCACAGGTATCAGAAATACTTTATATTATGAAGTTTTATGGTAACTAATGGAAAACCTTACCAACCCTAGTCAAAACAATATTTTCACTTTTGTCTGATTTTTAGCAAACTATACAGATATGTGGGAGGGGTGACAGAAAATAAACATGAGTATTAAGGTAAACTGGCTGCCTTGGACCTTGTTAGTCTATTGCCTCCGACACCTTATTTAGTCTTCTCTGTAAGTCCTCAGTTACTGTTGAGTCAAGACTTCCACTGCTCACATCACATACAAAGGGAGAAGGCAGAGGGGAAGAAATTCTACTGAGAGAGAGAATCTTTTCTATGTTTTCACGTGTCAGTAGGACTTGGGAACTTAGAGATTCACAAGTCCAAGCTTCTAGGTGAGCACACTAAACTTCAGCCAGAGGGAATACAGACTTTGTAATCCAACAAACAATGATGTAAGGTATCCTTTCAAATGATAAATAGTACATTTTAATAAGTCTTAATATATATTAATAATACAAAGTAATATATGTTTATATGTAGTAATGGAATAACATTGAGAAATACAATTTTTTGTCAAAAATCAAGACAGTGTTTTAGTATATCTTAGAATATATTTCTGTGATTATAAATAGCTTCATATTACAACTATGATTATAATACAGATTATTCTCAAACTGTTCATTGTTTTTTTCATTATAGATATTTTCCAGTGTCATGAAAATCTTAGGTAAATATATTATAATTATTACATAATGCCACAATATGGATATATTATGGCTAACAGATATCTCCCTATTGCTACATATTTAGTTTGCTTCCAATTTTTCTGCTGTGTAAACAAACTGTGATGAACATATTTGTAGAAAAATATTTATGCAAGTATCATTGCATTGCCTACATATAAATATCTATATATGAAAATCACTGAATTGAAATATTTTCATATTCATTGGTTGTATTAGCCAATTTTGCTACCATTAAAGTACAAAGATTATGTCTTAGTCAGGATTTCTATTCCTGCACAAATATCATGACCAAGAAGCAAGTTGGGAGGAAAGGGTTATTTCAGTTTATACTTCCATACTGCTGTTCATCACCAAAGAAGTCAGACAGGAACTCACACAGGACAGGAACTTGGAGGCAGGAGCTGATGCAGAGGCCATGGAGGGATGTTACTTACCAGTTTGCTTCCCCTGGCTTGCTCAGCTTGCTTTCTTATAGACCTCAAGACTACAAGGGGCCCTCCCACCTTGATCACTAATTGAGAAAATACCCCACAGCTGGATCTCATGGAGGCATTTCCTCAACTGAAGCTCCTTTCTCTGTGATAACTCCAGCTTGTGTCAAGTTGACACACAAAACCAGCCAGTACAGACTACCTATGGGCTTACAATATGATAGAGGTGAGGGTATGGTTTCTTATTTAAATTTCAGTTCTTAATAACTCCTTCCATTCCTAAATTTCTTACATCTTTACAGACCACAGTGACATTTATAAGCATATCTGATCTCCTGTGACTTTTTAAAACTCTTTAGTGTATGGGCTTTATAGGTAAAATACACTTGTAAACTAAAAATTTTACATTGTTCAAAACTAAAATTCTAAGTAGAGTTTTAGGATTTATTAAGCATGTCAATAATGTGGTCAATTTCTGAAGGTATGCGATACAGTAGAATTTAGCTTATTTAAGACACATTACATACATTTATGGGAAAAGAGTAGAACACACAGCAATATTCTCAGTAGCATCATTGGCCACAATCAGAGCCCTAGGCTTATAAGAGTAAGTATATACGTAGTTAGGAAAGATTAAACTAAAGAGCTAAGCTCAGCAAATCTCATTTTTTTCCATTTTCTCATTCCTTTTTGGCACACTACTTCATCAGTGAAATCTCAAGTGAAGAAAGAGAAGAAATATTTTGATAGCAAAAACCTGACCCAAATTGACTATTTGCTCCACATGAGGGTAGGTTGGGGGTGGGGGTGGGGGAGTTGTCCAGGTGACAAGGTTTGCTTATAATTAGCTTTATTAGTAAGTTACCTAGGGACATGGTTAAAAATGAACAAAAATTAGCTATTAGAATAATCAACAAAGTCCACTGCACATTATCAAAACCAAACACTGGACGGGACACAAAAAGAGATGGAATGATAAGAAAAGCACTGTGCCTTTCCATCTTTTCAGGCAGCCTGAGCCTAGCATGAGTACTTTCACCTACACTAGACAAAATCCAATCCCTAAATCCATTTCCTCTTTCATAACTGGGGAAGGCTCTATGGTACCTTCCCAGTTCTAAATTCTATGGAGACAGTTAGAGAGCACTATTGACAGTGTCCTTTCCTTGTAATTCTAGCAAGAGTACGATGCTGTCAAGGGAGACTAGGCAAATCTTCCAAAGTAGGCTCTTAAGCACCCTTAAACTCTCACATATGCAAGAAAACACAGAGCTTTTTATGAGTTTCATGAGTCTGCTTCATATGCTTTAGAAGAAGTGTTATCCCAGCTAATTAAATCATTTCATCTGTGTGGCTTTATGCAATTGTTGGGATTTCTCCAAAAATGTTCCTTGGGGTACCTTCTGCTTACACTGTTTTGTTCTAAATTTCAGAAGTAAACATCAATAGAGGATGATAATCTCCCTTTAAGACTTCTTAATTAGAGAGGTTTGAAGCCCCAGTAGGTTTCTTGTTAATACTAAGTTCTTAGTGTAGCTGCTTGCTCACTTAGCATCAATAGACTGAACCCACACTGGCTTCTGAGGAGGGCAGTAAATCTGCCATTCTATTTGTACATTTATTTGTAAGGCTGGGTATTATAGGTTAGAGAATGATGGCAGAAAAACCTGATAGATGATGCATACTGGTTTATTTCGCTGGAAGTTTGTTATATCAGATGTTTCTTGAAGCAAGACCATTTTTCTCGAGGATGTTTCTGTTATACAGAATTTTCTACTCTCTTCATATAAAAGCCTCCTTTAAATCAGTCTGAGGACACTAAATATGTTGTACAATATTTACCCTCTTAGTTTTTAGGGAAGAACATTTTGTAAAATGGAGAAAGCTTTGTGAGATCTTGATCCTGGCTTTGTTAACAATGCACTTCCTAAGTGCAGTCCAGAATACTACAGGGTCGGGTAGAGCTGACTTGGGGCCCTGGAACAGAAGGTCAAAAGCACAGGGCCAGACAGTCAGGTTGTGCTCAGATTCTGAGACACACACTGGAGAGCCCTCAAATGACTGGTTAGCACACTCTCCCACCTGCTTCTTACTCTAGGAATGGACATTCTCAAATAGGAAAATAATACACCCATCCTTCCACATGTTAAAGAACATAACACATTATACTCAAACGTGGCCATTGTTTACAAAAACTGCAGCACGAACCATATTAATGAAAATAAGTCTTTTTAAAAATTAAGTATTTTCTTTATTTACATTTCAAATGTTATTCCTTCTCCTAGTTTCCCCTCCGAAACCCTCTATTCTCTCTCCCCTCCTGCTGCTCACCAACCCACCCACTCCTACTTCCTGGTCCTGGTAGTCCCCTAGACTGGGGCATAGAACCTTCACAGGACCAAGGGCTTCTCCTCCCAATGATGACCAACTAGGCCATCCTCTGCTACATATGCAGCTAGAGCCAGAGGCTCACCATGTGTTTTCTTTGCTTGGTGGTTTAGTTCCAGGGAGCTCTGGGGATACTGGTTAGTTCATATTGTTGTTCCTCCTATGGGGCTGCAAACCCCTTCAGCTCCTTGGGTACTTTCTCTAGCTCCTTCATTGGGGACCCTGTGTTCAGTCCAATGGATGGCTGTGAGCATCCACTTCTGTATTTGTCAGGCACTGGCAAAACCTCTCAGGAGACAGCTATATCAGGCTCCTGTCAGCAAGCTCTTGTTGGCATCCACAATAGTGTCTGGTTTTGGTGGTTAGCTATGGGATGGATTCCCCAGGTGGGGCAGTCTCTGTATAGTCATTCCTTCAGTCTCTGTTCCACACTTTGTCTCTGTAGCTCCTTCCATGGGTATTTTGTTCTCCATTCTAAGAAGAGTAGAAGTATCTACACTTTGGTCTCACTTCTTGAGTTTCATGTGTTTTGCAAATTGTATTTTGGGTATTCTGAGATTCTGGACTAAGATCCACTTATCAGTGAGTGCATACTATGTGTGTTCTTTTGTGATTGGGTTATCTCACTCAGGATGATATCCTCCAGATCCATCTATTTGTATAAGGATCTCCATCACTGGTGGGATTGCAAGCTGGTACAACCACTCTGGAAATCAGTTTGGTGGTTCCTCAGAAAAATTGGACATAGTACTACTGGAGGATCCAGCAATACCACTCCTGGGCATATACCCAAATGATGCTCCAACATGTAATAAGGACAAATGTTCCACAATGTTCATAGCAGCCTTATGTATAATATCCAGAAGCTGGAAAGAACCCGGATGTCCCTCAACAGAGGAATGGATACAGAAAATGTGGTACATTTACACAATAGTACATAGCTATTAAAAACAATGAATTTATGAAAATAAGACTTGAAAGGTTACTTTTTTCATTAAAGCGACTTTATTAGCTGCTTTTCATTTTGTTTTGACAAAATAGCCGGCAAGAGCACCTTAAGGAAATAAGGATTTATTTTGGCTCACAGTGTGGGGGCACAGCCCATTTAAGTGGATAAGGCATGGTCAGTAAGAGTGTGAATAGCCACTCACTTTTGAACTGCACTCAGGAAGCAGAAAGAAAGGGAAGCCTATGCTCTACTAGTCTCTCCCCTTTAATGCTGTCTGGGACACTGTCCTCTTGCCACATTGAGGGTTGGTCTTTCCAATATCAGTTAACCTAAACTAAAAAACCCCTCACAGAATGTGTTCCAGAGTGATTAAATCCTGTCACATTGACATCAGTGAACTAAATGAAGACAGGTCTTCTGAATGCCTTTGTTAGACAGGTATGTTTTGATACCCAAATGTGCTATGTCCACATCATGATTTACCATGGGTTCCATGAGAAGGCTCTTCCACAGAACTGTGCATCCAAACAGTGTTCTGAAAGCAGGCTTTACCCCCTGTTGGCTTTACTTGTAAAGCATTTTAACTGCCCCTGCTACTTTGTTGGTTACTCTGTGCTGACTTAAAGAGTCTAACCTGTGCTACAGTGCTTTTAATTTCTGCATCCATCTGCCTTGTGCTTTGTGCTAATGACTGCTAATCAACCAAAAAGACTAGTCTACCCCCTATCCCTTTCTTCTTCCTCTATATTCTTTCTTAAACCACAAACACACACACCACCACCACCACCACCACCACCAACCACCAAGGACAAATAAATCATTCTCCTTTCTTGCAAGTTCTCTCTGAGCATCAACTTACTAGGACTTCTGCAGTCTGCTGTAATGGAGATAAGGATTCAGTTACTAGGTGATTTCACTGTAAGCATGCGATGACAGCTTTACATCCAGTGTGGCAAACACAGGAGTGAGTGGCTATGGAGTCATATTACTGAGGTTTGAATTCTGACTCTGCCACTTACTCAATATGTAACTGAAAAAGTTAGGAATTCCTTTGCAGCCCAGAGCAGTTTGTGAAATGATAGTTCCTAAGTGTCTGGCATTTAAACTCCTCTAGACATGTTCCTGAGACATAGGAAATACTCAGTACCAACACAGTTGTCTTTATCACACATCATCATGACCTCATCTTTCATCAGTTTGCTGGATACATTTCAGTTTAAAAGATTTTTCAAAGAAAAATATCTTTGTCCATTACTTTACTTCACCTCTCTCTCTCTCTCTCTCTCTCTCTCTCTCTCTCTCTCTCTCTCTCTCTCTCTCTCCTATCTATCTATCTTAGATTGCAGTCATAGAGATCTGGGACGCATTCCCTTAAAAACCAGAACAAAACCAAGCACCTGTTTGTCTATGTACATATGGAAAGTCAACATGGGAAAGTCAGTGTCATAGAAAATTTACCGAAGATAGACAGTGGAGCAATGAGCATGTGTAGTGGTTTTTTGTTTTTGTTGTGGTTGTTCTCTGTTTTGTTTTGCTTTGTTTTTTCGAGACAGGGTTTCTCTGTATAGTCCTGGCTGTCCTGGAACTTACTCTGTAGACCAGGCTGGCTTTGAACTCAGAAATCCGCCTATCTCTGCCTCCGAAGTGCTGGGATTAAAGGCCTGTGCCGCCGCCACCACCACCACCACCAGGCAAGCATGTGTAGTCTTCTACATATGTTTTTATTAGTTGGCCCGAAAGGTGTGAGCTTGTCCACTTTCTCCTTCTATTTCTAGAAGCCTGGCTTTAGCACTTCTGATTAGCTGCAAGAGACATTATCTTTGGTGATATAGATCTTCTAAGGAAAACACCAAATGAGACTCAAATACTTTACATTTTAAAGTCAAGGCAGCATTTTAAGTAGCTTTTTAGTGTGTTTTACATATAGTTTTCAAAAAACTTCCCATTTTCTACTTTCTTGGTATTGCAATACTAGAGTAAAACTCGTATCAAACCTCATCTAAGAAATGCCTATAGCTTGATTTCCATGTCATTTCCATAATTTTTCTTTCCTATGTTTAGGGCAGGACTCTTGAACTGAAGACAGTAGTGAATTTAATATTCTTTGTGATTATGCACAGTGTATTTTTAAATAGACAGGATCCAAGCCTTTTCCTGCATCCTTAATGGCATGTATGAAACCAAAAGGTGAGAAACTGATCAATTCTTTAGAAATCCATTACATGCAGAGGGCATGGTCACTTTCATAGAGCTAAAAGGCCTTGAGAGATGATCATAATCAGCTTCTATGCCCTCACTCCATAGGTCAGGAAATGGAAATTCAGAATGGCTAAATGAATCTGAAATAATTTTTGTGAAAAATGTAACCTTTATCTTAATAAAATGTGGCAGTCTAGGTTTCCTTAAGCTATTTAAACACTCCCACCCTCTTCCTTAAATTATACACAGGTGAAAACACTTGAGAGTCATCAAGATAATGATTATAGTCTATTTTCTATAATTAGCAATATTTAAATGAAAAATATAATCATAAAATTATGTAGAAATATGAAAACAATGATATATAAAGGAAATAAGATAAAAATAGTACATGAAGCATTGTGAAAATATGTTTTAGTAAAAGATCAGGATAAAAATAAAAAATGTTTCCCCAGTCAAGATAAAATAGGTTCTTTTTGTGGGGGGGCAGTTTGTTGCTTTTTGAGACAGGGTTTCTCTGTGGAGTCCTGGCTGTCTTGTAACTCATTCTGTAGACCAGGATGGCCTCGAACTTAGAAATCCCAAGTGCTGGGATTAAAGGTGTGTGCCACCACTGCCCACTAGTTTTTTTTTTTTTTTAATTATTTTTAATCAAAGTTCACTATTTTACCAATGACTTAACAAGGGAGAGCCACCATGCAGAGTCTAGTAATACATAGTCTAGTACAAAGGGGATGATAGAAGCTGTGACTCAGAGAAGAGAGGGAGGGCACACTGTTCAGAGCACATATTCCTGCTGAAGTCAAGAAATGAGAAAAACCAAGACCATATAGGGCTGGGCTTGAGGCTCCTGCTGGAGATGCCATCACTGGGAAGGCAGAGGCAATCAGATCACGGAGGACTTAGAGCCAGTCAGGGCTGTACAGTAAGGATGTTGGGGAAAGTTGAAAACATGATGAGCATTTGAGCAAGAGGGTAAGAAGCCCATGGAGGCTGAAGACACAGTGATCAGAAGGAAGATAAGTACTGTTCCTGTTTGTGGATCTCACAGAACAGGTGCTGTTATTTCTCTATAATTCCTCTAAAAATTCTCAATAAATATCTTACAAACCACATCAAACAGAACCACTGTCCCCCTCAAGTCCTTATCGGCTCTGTTACAGACCCAGCTTACTAGTCATCAGACTGTTCAAGAGGCTGCACTCTTGAATGTGTCTGAGCTTGTCCACAAGTTTCAGCCTGGTGACCTTGTGTGGGTAAAGAGGACCCTGATCCAGGGCCTTAAGTCAACAGGGTAAGGCCCAAGCCCTGAGGCCCTCACCAACCCCCAAACAGTAAAGGCAGCCGGTGTAACCTATGGATACACCACTCTCAGCTACGGGAGGTTATAGAAGACAAAGACAGATGGGTCATCACAAGGTCTGCCAACCCCCTTGAAATAAGACTGACAGGCCCTACAGTTATGGCTGTCTAGTTTCATCTTCCTTGCCACCCCATGAGAAAGATCCCAAATCCCCAAGATCTAGGACCTTTGGTATAGAAATGAAAAAGACCAGGGCTGAGGCACTCACAGTCTATCCAATGAAACCCAACCTACCTTCTATAGATTTATGTAAAATATTACTTCCAGAGGCTACCAGGCCTTCTGGAAAATTGTTTCCTGAGGTTTTTCTATAAAGTTGAGGAGTATTTGGACCTCCTCTTTACGAGTGAGGAGATCTCTGTATGACAATGGGAGAGACTTGTTGCTTCTATGTCAAGAAGTCAGTGATAATTAAAGTTTTGCCATGGCTAGAGATAACTTTTATTAATAAAGAAGAGAAATTAAGAGTCTAACAGCTGGTACAAGTCTTTGTTCTTCTGGTCCCTTGGTTAACCACTTACTGTCAAAACTGGGTCAATCATCATTTTGCTTCTAGTCCTCCCTATAGGACCCTGCTTACGCAACTGCTTACCTAGCTTAGTAAAACATAAATTCTGTTAAACTACAAGTGCTAAGAGAACAATATACCACCCCCATTCCCAAGCCCCCAATTCCTACCCCACCCCACCCCATCCCCAGCTGAGTCCATGATTTGACTCTGTTGTGTTTTTTTTTCCTACCTCAACCTCAGTGACACATTTTCTTTAACAAGGACTAACCTACTCCAAGAAGACCACACCTCCTAATCCTTCTCCCTTAGTGCATTATCTGGGGAGTGAACATGCAAATCTGAGTCACCACAGAAAGCAACACAAGTTTTTGTCTGGCATACCTTAAGCTAAGTATCTCTGCTTTCCTCTTCCCATTTCAAGTTCAAATCAGATCAAATCTTTCTGATTAGGCTTTTCATGCAATGCTCTTTAACTTACTAAGTCCAAGGTACGCCTCTATATAAAACAGACCTTCAGGTTTAAGCTTTGACCTCCTGTCCCAGCATGATGTTCATGCTCTGCAATATGCTAAATATTCTGTAAGTGCCCTGAGCAACTTGTAATTCTGAAAACATGTATTTGAGTTTTCCATTCTTATGCTTTCTGAATCCTGAATCCTCAGCTGGAATGTACTTTCTTCACCTGGAGAAATTCTTGGCATTCTTACAGATTTAGCATCAGTGGGATACTATTCATGGAGATTTTCCTGGCTGTTCCTAGCAAGAGGTCTGTCAATGCCTGAACTGTAATTCTATAGCATTAAGTCTAACAGGCTGCATGGATCAGACAGCTACTAGCTCACTTCCAGAGGTTTTGTTTGTGGTTTAGATATAGCATAAGCTTAACGGTGAAGTTCTTTTTGTGCATCTCTTTTCTTGTCATCTTATCAAGTGCTGATCATGAATCATTTCTATATGCTAGTGACCATAGAAGCAAACAAGCACATCTGATTCTCTACCTCAGGAGCCACAGTAGGCTGGCAGAATGAAAGAACAAGCAACTACAATGAGAACTACAGTGTTGGTCCTAAAGAAGAATGATTATTCAGCTTCTTGATGCTCACATTCCCAGTACTCTATATTTATACGAAGAGACTGAATTTATTTATTTGATAAATAAAGCCTATTATAAAGAGATTAAGTTATTTGATTTTTGAAAGAGATGGGTAAAATAGTAGAGAAAACAGCCAGCCTATTCTACAGAAAAGAGATAAAAAGAACAGTGTACAACTGGCCAGACCAAATCTCAGAGAAATCATGACAAATTGACTGACTCATCACAGCAAGTGGAACAAACAAAACCTGGCATGAGATGTAGGCACCTGTGCAGGGTAAAAGGTGACAAGGACAAGTTGTTTTCAAAGGTTGAGAGGAATTGAGAAGTGGGACTCTGATAAAAGTATTTACATGACTTGTTAAGAGCAGCCAAGAATCCAAGACATCAGCCTTTGTTTATGTGCTAGTCCACTCGAGCAGTCCTACCTCTTACTAGTACAGAGACGGTGTGATGGCCTTTGTTTGATACTTGCGTTGCTCCCATGGCCTGCACTGCCTGTTTTAGGCCATTTGTCATTTGTAAGTACCTACTTACCTCATCTTTTTCTCAGTGGATTATGGGTTTCATGGTGGCACAGACCAGGCCTCTCATCACGATCCCTGGTGGGGCCGCTGTGTTTAACACTGAGTAAGTGTTCATCCCATGAAGGGAGGATGAGGAAAGGAAGGAGGCAAAGCCCCTGGAAGATGAGCTCCATGGCTCTCACTTTATGCTGAGAACACCACATCTCTGACGTTAGCAGCAAAAATAGTCGTGAGCAAAGCTGGTGGTGATACTTTACTGCACACGTTCTTTCCTTTAGACCACACCGCTTCCCTCCCAACGCAACTAAAATTAAATATGTAAGTGTTGAAGAAACACAAATGTTCCTCTCTTATAAGAAAGACTTATTGGTAAAAGAATTTAGGTGTTGGTCTTAAAATAAACTGCAAACTTCCCGGATGCAATGGTTACTTTAAGGGAAAGGAGCAGTATGGAAGAGGACAGTTACAAGGGCTCTCAGAACGAGTGGAAAATAACAACTATTATAGATTTGCTTGAAGAGACATGGAAAAAGCCCATATGGCCAGATCTGTACATGATCTGTGGTTTCGATGGAAGTGGAGAAGAACAGATGAGCCACAGACACCCAAGTCACAGCAGTGCTCCACACAGACTCAGCTGCTTCCTTGTAGCCTCCAACTTCTCCTTCCTGACTAAATTCAGCCAGAGCAACCCAGTTAAACTTGGGTGAAAAGGAAACCAAGCGGTTTGTGGGAGTCGTGGCACCTCATACATGCTGATGAGTTAAGTTTGGGTGGGAGCAATGTTAACAAGGAGATATCCAACTATTTTGGGCATTATGTATTCTCAGGTCCTTCTTTGCTAACCCATCCCACCCCAGATATTTTACTAATTGGAACTTCACATTTCAAGCAGAAGTCTTAAGCTGTAATTTGGTACATCTGCTTAGAAATGTGACTAGAATCTCAAAAGATTTCATTGTAACGTCGGAAATGGTGAACATCCGTGCAATTACAAATAACTACAAGAGAAATGCTAATAAATGTCACTTTGTCAGAAAAGAAGGCAGACAGACCACAACTTTATGGAAGCAATTAAAGGTGTCTTTGTGACCATGAAATATGCTGGGCTTCCAAATATTTTGAAAGCCTTTTATAAAATAAGACATCAAAAGATTCCATAAACCAATTCAAGAAATAAGTACTTTCTACCAAAATAAACTTGGACATGAATTACTACCAACTTCTGTGCAAATACTCTGATTTTTTTCTAGAAAAGTCTGTGTTCCCTCAAAGTGGGTCCTCTCAAATCTTGCCATTGCTAGCGTTCAAACAGCATTAGCCTTACGCTTCAGGCACTATCCTGACCATGTTTTTTGGGTTTTTTTTTGGGGGGGGGGGTTCGAGACAGGGTTTCAGGGTTTCTCTGTATAGCCCTGGCTGTCCTGGAACTCACTTTGTAGACCAGGCTGACCTTGAACTCAGAAATCTGCCTGCCTCTGCCTCCCGAGTGCTGGGATTAAAGGCGTGCGCAACCACCACCCGGCTCTGACCATGTTTTTTAAAGCTGGATCCCTCACAGCATTAAGGATTCTGATTGTTTGGCTTTATACTCACCGAATAAATAACTTTAATTCAAAACACTCCGATACTACGCAGTTTCAACCATTTTGCGTGCCAATATGAGTCACAAGCAGAACATCTGGTACTAAGCACTAGGTTTATATGCTGCCCCAAGCTCCTGTGTTGCTCCTCAGGGTGGCAGTGACATGAATCTGTGAACTTCTAACAGGTAGGTTCCAGTGCGAGGCCCTCAGGCAAGCAGTGGGGGTCACGGGTCCTCCCGAGAGTGATTCAAATGGTTCTTACATGGCTTTGTTCTCTGGAGAGAATGAGTATAAAACAAACAAGACTGGCTTCTTCATCGCTTTGAATTTTTGTGTGACATGGAATTTTCCATTCTTATGTGAGTCCCTGCTTTTGGAGTCCACCACTATTGGAAAGAACCAAGAAGGTTCTTGCCATATAGGGGTTACAGACATCACTTCCTAATGACTCCAGAATTGTGAACTAAGTGAATCTCTTTATAAAGGTAGTTGTTAGCATTCGGCCTAAACTCCACCCCACAGTTACCTGGCAACAGCCCAGTAGACCTCATCCACTATAAAAGGGGCTGCTTGCTCCCTCCTCCCTCCCCTTTCTCTCTCTCTTGCCTCTTGCTCCCTCTCTCTCTCTATTCCCTTCCCCTCTCCCTCCACATGGTCATGGCTGGCCTCAACTTCTCAACTCTCTCCCTCTCTCTGCCTTCCTCTGCCTCTACTACCCTCTTAACTCCCCTCCCCTTGCCTTGAATAAACTCTATCCTATACTATACTGTCTTGTGGCTGGTCCCTCAGGGGGAAGGGATGCCTTGAAATGGGCTCACTGAGACATCCCCTTCCCCCACACCTCACCACACCCCACAGAACAGATTCTTATACCTCTTTATCTTTTATAAACACATCAGTAGTTACCTCTGGTATTTTGTTACAGTGACAAATGCTGGGTAAAGTATCATTGAACAGTTTCTTGTACAAAAATTATTTAAAATCTTGTATAAAATTAACTCTATAAGGATAAGGTAAATAGGAAATGCTCATTGATTCTGTACTTAGATTTGTGTTCCATCTCTAATATATGTCAATAGATCTAAAAGCTTTGAATCAAAAGTCAATTCTTATCCCAAGCACTCTGGATAAGTGATGCCACAGCTATATATCCATTGTAGAAGGCAGCAAAGAATACTAGATTTACTAAGCTCTCATCCAGAAGAGATTAATTAAACCCAAAAGTAGTCCAACACCTCTAACAACCATGGATGGATTCAACACCTTGGAAAAGTGATTTAACTAAATAATTCTTAAACATATTGAGTTCTGAATATATTGAAATATAAAATTTCAATGATAATGTCTCACTATTAGTGCAAGAAAATTTGGAATCTTGTCCACCTGGGAAGGAGAAGTAGGAAGCAGGTGGCATTGAAAATGGGAAGGCATGGCACTGGATCCTCAAGTAATTTTAACAGACCAATGATTCTTTCCTGCTGATTACTAGAAAATCACATTAATTCTGTAGCTTTCCATCACTATGTACATATTTCTAAGAACTTCATTTTACTTTCAGGTGCTTATTTGCTTACTATTTATGACATCAAATTCATTGATAAAGAAAAGAACAGATCCGGCACCCTCCCAGTCGGAGGACAGTGACCTGCCCTGCAGGGAGCGCCATCTTGGCTCCGGGACTCCGCCGAACTTAGTCTACAGGTTAGAGTGAGGACCACAGACGCAGACAGCTTCTGGGACAGGCGGGAGCCACAGAGCCGCTGAGGCAGCACCCTTTTGGGGCCGCAGACATCCGGCACCCTCCCAGTCGGAGGACAGTGACCTGCCCTGCAAGGAGCGCCATCTTGGCTCCGGGACTCCGCCGAGCTTAGTCTGTACAGGTCAGAGTGGGGACCACAGAGGCAGACGGCTTCTGGGACAGGCGGGAGCCACAGAGCCGATGAGGCAGCACCCTTTTGGGGCCGCAGACTTCCGGCACCCTCCCAGCCGGAGGACAGAGACCTGCCCTGCAGAGAGCACCATCTTGGCTCCGGGACTCCGCCGAACTTAGTCTACAGGTTAGAGTGAGGACCACAGACGCAGACAGCTTCTGGGACAGGCGGGAGCCACAGAGCCGCTGAGGCAGCACCCTTTTGGGGCCGCAGACATCCGGCACCCTCCCAGTCGGAGGACAGTGACCTGCCCTGCAGGGAGCGCCATCTTGGCTCCGGGACTCCGCCGAGCTTAGTCTGTACAGGTCAGAGTGGGGACCACGGGGGCAGACGGCTTCTGGGACAGGCAGGAGCCACAGAGCTGCTGAGGCAGCACCCTTTAGGGGCCGCAGACATCCGGCACCCTCCCAGTCGGAGGACAGTGACCTGCCCTGCAGGGAGCGCCATCTTGGCTCCGGGACTCCACCGAACTTAGTCTGTACAGGTCAGAGTGAGGACCACAGAGGCAGACAGCTTCTGGGACAGGCGGGAGCCACAGAGCCGCTGAGGCAGCACCCTTTTGGGGCCGCAGACATCCGACACCCTCCCAGCCAGAGAACAGTGACCTGCCCTGCAGGGAGCGCCATCTTGGCTCCGGGACTCCTCCGAACTTAGTCTGTACAGGTTAGAGTGAGGACCACAGAGGCAGATAGCTTCTGGGACAGGCGGGAGCCACAGAGCTGCTGAGGCAGCACCCTTTTGGGGCCACAGACATCCAGCACCCTCCTAGCTGGAAGACAGTGGTCTGCCCTGCACAGGAGCCCTCTGCCTCAGGAGCAGGGAGCACATCTTGGATCCAGGACTCCACTGAACTTAGGAACTTAGTCTGCACAGCTGAGAGTGTGTACCACAGAAGCCTACAGCTTCTGTGACCTGCCAAAGCAACACAGCATCTGGGAAAGGTCCTGTTTTCCGCCTTCTTCTTCGGCCAGGAGGAGGTCCAAACCCCAGATATCTGTACACCTTCCCTTTAAGAGGAAAGCTTGTCAGCAGGGAGTGCTCTAACCACTGAAACTCAGAGGAGAGAGCCTGTCTCCCAGGTCTGCTGACAGAGGATACTCAGAATCCCCAGAAGAACAACCTCTGAACAGAGACAACTATAACAACTCCAGAGATTACCAGATGGCGAGAGGTAAAGGTAAGAATCTTACTAACAGAAACCAAGACCACTCACCATCATCAGGACCCAGCACTCCCACTTCGCCCAGTCCAGGGCACCCCAACACACCTGAAAAACTAGACCTGGATTTAAAAGCATATCTCATGATGATGGTAGAGGACATCAAGAAGGACTTTAAAGAACTACAGGAGAACATGGCTAAAGAGTTACAAGTCCTTAAAGAAAAACAGGAAAACACAACCAAAATGGTAGAAGTCCTTAAAGAGAAACAGGAAAACACATCCAATCAGATGATGGAAATGAACAAAACCATACTAGACCTAAAAAGGGAAGTAGACACAATAAAGAAAACCCAAAATGAGGCAACACTGGAGATAGAAACCCTAGGAAAGAAATCTGGAACCATAGATGCAAGCATCAGCAACAGAATACAAGAGATGGAAGAGAGAATCTCAGGTGCAGAAGATTCCATAGAGAACATGGGCACAACAATCAAGGAAAATGGAAAATGCAAAAAGATCCTAACTCAAAACATCCAGGAAATACAGGACACAATGAGAAGACCAAACCTACGGATAATAGGAGTGGATGAGAATGAAGATTTTCAACTCAAAGGACCAGCAAACATCTTCAACAAAATTATAGAAGAAAACTTCCCAAATCTAAAGAAAGAGATGCCCATGAACATACAAGAAGCCTACAGAACTCCAAATAGGCTGGACCAGAAAAGAAATACCTCCCGACACATAATAATCAGAACAACAAATGCACTAAATAAAGATAGAATACTAAAAGCAGTAAGAGAAAAAGGCCAAGTAACATATAAAGGCAAGCCTATCAGAATTACACCAGATTTTTCACCAGAGACTATGAAAGCCAGAAGATCCTGGACAGATGTTATACAGACACTAAAAGAACACAAATTCCAGCCCAGGCTACTATACCCAGCCAAACTCTCAATTAACATAGATGGAGAAACCAAAGTATTCCACGACAAAACCAAATTCACACATTATCTCTCCACGAATCCAGCCCTTCAAAGGATAATAACAGAAAAAAACCAATACAAGGACAGGAACCACGCCCTAGAAACAACAAGAAGGTAATCCCTCAACAAACCTAAAAGAAGACAGCCACAAGAACAGAAAGCCAACTTTAACAACAAAAATAACAGGAAACAACAATTACTTTTCCTTAATATCTCTTAATATCAATGGACTCAACTCCCCGATAAAAAGACATAGACTAACAAACTGGCTACACAAACAAGACCCAACATTTTGCTGCTTACAAGAAACTCATCTCAGAGAAAAAGATAGACACTACCTCAGAATGAAAGGCTGGAAAACAATTTTCCAAGCAAATGGTCTGAAGAAACAAGCTGGAGTAGCCATTCTAATATCAGATAAGATTGACTTCCAACCCAAAGTCATCAAAAAAGACAGGGAGGGGCACTTCATACTCATCAAAGGTAAAATCCTCCAAGAGGAACTATCAATCCTGAATATCTATGCTCCAAATACAAAGGCAGCCTCATTCATTAAAGAAACTTTAGTAAATCTCAAAGCACACATTGCACCTCATACAATAATAGTGGGAGACTTCAACACACCACTTTCACCAATGGACAGATCATGGAAACAGAAACTAAACAGGGACACAGTGAAACTAACAGAAGTTATGGATGAAATGGATCTGGCAGATATCTACAGAACATTTTACCCTAAAACAAAAGGATACACCTTCTTCTCAGCACCTCATGGTACCTTCTCCAAAATTGACCACGTAATTGGGCACAAAACAGGACTCAACAGATACAAAAACATTGAAATTGTCCCATGCATCCTATCAGATCACCATGGACTAAAGCTGATCTTCAATAACAAAATAAATAATAGAAAGCCAACCTTCACGTGGAAACTGAACAACACTCTTCTCAATGATACCTTGGTCAAGGAAGGAATAAAGAAAGAAATTAAGGACTTTTTAGAGTTCAATGAAAATGAAGCCACAACATACCCAAACTTATGGGACGCAATGAAAGCATTTCTAAGAGGAAAACTCATAGCTCTGAGTGCCTCCAAAAGGAAACTAGAGAGAGCACACATTAGCAGCTTGACAACACACCTAAAAGCACTAGAACAAAAGGAAGCAAATTCACCCAAGAGGAGTAGACGGCAGGAAATAATCAAACTCAGGGGTGAAATCAACCAAGTGGAAACAAGAAAAACTATTCAAAGAATCAACCAATCAAGGAGCTGGTTCTTTGAGAAAATCAACAAGATAGATAAACCCTTAGCCAGACTCACTAGAGGGCACAGGGAAAGCATCCTAATTAACAAAATCAGAAATGAAAAAGGAGACATAACAACAGATCCTGAAGACATCCAAAACACCATCAGATCCTTCTACCAAAGGCTATACTCAACAAAACTGGAGAACCTGGATGAAATGGAGAAGTTCCTAGACAGATACCAGGTACCAAAGTTGAATCAAGATCAGGTTAATGATCTAAACAGCCCTATATCCCCCAAAGAAATAGAAGCAGTCATTAATAGTCTCCCAACCAAAAAAAGCCCAGGACCAGATGGGTTTAGTGCAGAGTTCTATCAGACCTTCAAAGAAGATCTAATCCCAGTTCTTCACAAACTATTCCACAAAATAGAAACAGAAGGTACTCTACCCAACTCATTCTATGAAGCCACAATTACTCTGATACCTAAACCACAAAAAGACCCAACAAAGATAGAAAACTTCAGACCAATATCCCTTATGAATATTGATGCAAAAATCCTCAATAAAATTCTTGCTAACCGAATCCAAGAACACATCAAAACAATCATCCATCCTGACCAAGTAGGTTTCATCCCAGGGATGCAGGGATGGTTCAATATACGGAAATCCATCAACGTAATCCAGTATATAAACAAACTCAAAGACAAAAACCACATGGTCATCTCGTTAGATGCGGAAAAAGCATTTGACAAGATCCAACACCCATTCATGATAAAAGTCTTGGAAAGATCAGGAATTCAAGGCCCATACCTAAACATGATAAAAGCAATCTACAGCAAACCAGTAGCCAACATCAAAGTAAATGGTGAGAAGCTTGAAGCAATCCCTCTAAAATCAGGGACTAGACAAGGCTGTCCACTTTCTCCATACCTATTCAACATTGTACTTGAAGTCCTAGCCAGAGCAATTCGACAACAAAAGGAGATCAAAGGGATACAAATTGGAAAAGATGAAGTCAAAATATCACTCTTTGCAGATGATATGATAGTATATATAAGTGACCCTAAAAATTCCACCAGAGAACTCCTAAGCCTGATAAACAGCTTCGGTGAAGTAGTTGGATATAAAATTAACTCAAACAAATCAATGGCCTTTCTCTACACAAAGAATAAACAGGCTGAGAAAGAAATTAGGGAAACAACACCCTTCTCAATAGTCACAAATAATATAAAATATCTTGGCGTGTCTCTAACTAAGGAAGTGAAAGATCTGTATGATAAAAACTTCAAGTCTCTGAAGAAAGAAATTATAGAAGATCTCAGAAGATGGAAAGATCTCCCATGCTCATGGATTGGCAGGATCAACATTGTAAAAATGGCTATCTTGCCAAAAGCAATCTACAGATTCAATGCAATCCCCATCAAAATTCCAAATCAATTCTTCTACGAATTAGAAAGTGCAATCTGCAAATTCATCTGGAATAACAAAAAACCTAGGATAGCAAAAACTCTTCTCAAGGATAAAAGAACCTCTGGTGGAATCACCATGCCGGACCTAAAGCTCTACTACAGAGCAATTGTGATAAAAACTGCATGGTACTGGTATAGTGACAGACAAATAGACCAATGGAATAGAATTGAAGACCCAGAAATGAACCCACACACCTATGGTCACTTGATCTTCGACAAGGGAGCTAAAAACATCCAGTGGAAGAAAGACAGCATTTTCAACAAATGGTGCTGGCACAACTGGTTGTTAACATGTAGAAGAATGCGAATCGATCCATTCCTATCTCCTTGTACTAAGGTCAAGTCTAAGTGGATCAAGGAACTTCACATAAAACCAGAGACACTGAAACTTATAGAGGAGAAAGTGGGGAAAAGCCTTGAAGATATGGGCACAGGGGAAAAATTCCTGAATAGAACAGTAATGGCTTGTGCTGTAAGATCGAGAATTGACAAGTGGGACCTCATGAAACTACAAAGCTTCTGCAAGGCTAAAGACACCATCAATAAGACAAAAAAACCACCAACAGATTGGGAAAGGATCTTCACCTATCCTAAATCAGATAAGGGACTAATATCCAATATATATAAAGAACTCAAGAAGGTGGACTCCAGAAAGTCAAATAACCCCATTAAAAAATGGGGCTCAGAACTGAACAAAGAATTCTCACCTGAGGAATACCGAATGGCAGAGAAACACCTGAAAAAAATGTTCAACATCCTTAATCATCAGGGAAATGCAAATCAAAACAACCCTGAGATTCCACCTCACACCAGTCAGAATGGCTAAGATCAAAAATTCAGGTGACAGCAGTTGCTGGCGAGGATGTGGAGAAAGAGGAACACTCCTCCATTGTTGGTGGGATTGCAAGCTTGTACAACCACTCTGGAAATCAGTCTGGCGGTTCCTCAGAAAATTGGACATAGTACTACCAGAGGATCCAGCAATACCTCTCCTGGGCATATATCCAGAAGATGTCCCAACCGGTAAAAAGGACACATGTTCCACTATGTTCATAGCAGCCCTATTTATAATAGCCAGAAGCTGGAAAGAACCCAGATGTCCCTCAACAGAGGAATGGATACAGAAATTATGGTACATTTACACAATGGAGTACTACTCAGCTATTAAAAAGAATGAATTTATGAAATTCCTAGCCAAATGGATGGACCTGGAGGGCATCATCTTGAGTGAAGTAACACAATCACAAAAGAACTCACACAATATGTATTCACTGATAAGTGGATATTAGCCCAAAACTTAGGATACCCAAGATTTAAGATACAATTTGCTAAACGCATGAAACTCAAGAAGAATGAAGACCAAAGTGTGGACACTGTGCACCTTCTTAGAATTGGGAACAAAACACCCAGGGAAGGAGTTACAGAGACAAAGTTCGTAGCGGTGATGAAAGGATGGACCATTTAGAGACTGCCGTATCCAGGGATCCATCCCATAATCAACTTCTAAACGCTGACACCATTGCATACACTAGCAAGATTTTGCTGAAAGGACCCAAATATAACTGTCTCTTGTGAGACGATGCTGGGGCCTAGCAAACACAGGAGTGGATGTTCACAGTCAGCTATTGGATGTATCACAGGGCTCCCAATGGAGAAGCTAGAGAAAGTACCCAAGGAGCTAAAGGGATCTGCAACCCTATTGTTGGAACAACATGATGTACTAACCAGAACCCCGGAGCTCTTGTCTCTAGCTGCATATGTATCGAAAGATGGCCTAGTCAGCCATCAATGGAAAGAGAGGCCCATTGGACTCGCAAACTTTATATGCCCCAATATAGGGGAATGCCAGGGCCAAAAGAATGGGAATGGGTGGGTAGGGAAGTGGGGGGCGCTATGGGGGACTTTTGGGATAGCATTGGAAACGTAATTGAGGAAAATATGTAATAAAAATATTAAAAAAATAAATAAATAAATAAAAAAAATAAAATAAAAAAAAAAAAAGAAAAGAACAACATTGGAAGGCCAACAAAGAAGGAAAAGTACCTACCCCCAAGGTACTATAAAAGGAGAAGTGTAGCTTTGAAAAGAAATAAAACATAATTTCATGTCAAAATTGTAGCTTCTATTTAATCATGCTCAGTGTTTGACCAGGGTAGACTTACTTACAACACAGAATGAGACAATTATATCATAATTTCAGGGTCGGCCTGATTATTTATAAAGTTTTAAAACATAGTCACTATCCATCTGGGCATAAAACACAATTGCAACTACTAAGCAGTCCCCAGAGAAGAGAACTGTCCCTTTCTATCACCTGTCTGGTCTCAACTGGGAAAAAAAAAAATCTAAAAGTGAGGACAGGAACTCTAAGAAAAACCAAGGCATGGCACCAGGATCCCCTGAATGTACTTTCCAGCTAATGATGTTAAGTCTCTACAGCAGTGAACCATTTACATTGACCCCCAAACCGGAGGGCTTACCTAGGAGACTAGACGCCTGAGGCAACGCCTTCAGCCTGACTCCAGAACAGCCCTGTCATGTTACTGTTCAGATGTCTGGTAAGTAACTGAAGCCAAGGAACCTCAGGTAAATAAGGGAGGGCAGACTGGAGGAGATCTACACAAGAGCCTGTAGAGTTGCCTCTGACTGAGACTTGGCACCTTGGGGTTAGAGGTGATTTCTTGCTTTCCCGGGCTCCACGGTTTGATAGTGTGTCAGCTGTTTGTGTGTGCAATGTGGTTTGACTGAATACTTGTTTTTCTTCTGGGAGACTGGAGTAAAATGGGGGTGTTTATGACTAATCCACAAGTTCTTGACCTTTGACTCTGAGGCTCCCATTCATATTACTGGATGTTTGTTCATGGAGGAAATGTATGCACTGGGTGGCCCTCTCAAGAGAGAAAGAGAAAACATAAGGAGGCCTATGGGCTTCTCTAGATGCAACTCATCCCCATGACCTTCAGTTGTGCGACCTTATTACTACTATTCCTTAAGATATCTATTACTGTAATAAATCTCAGCCATAGACACATACCATGTTGAGTTCCATGTGCACTTCCAGTGAATGCCCAATGCAATGCTCAAATGCTTTCTGTGATGGATATTCTTGGTTGTCAACTTCATCACATCTCAAATCAATTAAAATGCAATGGGCTGGGCATACACTCATTGGTAGTTTCCCTGCCTGAAGTTTGTCCCATCTCTTCATATCTTCCTAGACTACTGACAAGTATTAACAAAAACCTGTCATAGTTTCTAGAATAGGGTATCTCCCTTTAAATCTGTGTAACTTTCAGTAATAGAGCTTTTGTTAGGATGTCATTGGTTTCATTATATAATCCACAGTGTTTACTATTTTAGTGGAAATTCAAAGCCAGGAGAACAGATTGATCAGAGTAAGAAGCATTTGGGAGTAATATAGGATCTGCAGTGCTTCCAGCAACACATGCCAGCGCTTCCCAGGTCTGCAACAGAGCTGGCTACAAGACGGAAGAGGGAAAGCACTTACTCACAGGAAGAGAAAATCTACTGCTCTCCATGTCTCAGACACTATAGGTTCTTCTGTAGGAGGCCAAGGAGTAAGTAGTTAATAAGGCATTCTAAATCAGAAAGAGACAATTTTCAATCAGAGTTTAGATGTTGCAATTATGTGGTAGTTGCTGATATGCAAGAAAATAATTAGTACCTTCCCTTACTGTTTTTTTTTTCCTGAATCATATAGATGTAAAACACTGCCTCAGAGTAGGAACAGTCATATAAGTCTGAGGGTGAGCGAGTACAGAGCTATAGAGGAGTCAAGTTTATGCTCAAATGACCTAAGAAGCTCAAATCACCCTTACTTTTGTCCACAGTAACCTATACATAAAAATATTACCAAAATACAGTACAATGTAGTATGTGAATTTCAGAGCCAGTTCATAAATTATTTTGCTTGATCTTCACAGAATACCAATTCCTGAGTATATCTCTGGTGTTTTTTTGAATTAAATGTAAAACATGAATCCTGCTGGATTCTTACACATTAAATGTGCTAAATGAGTTTCCTATATGAAAAATAAAGTACATCTGTTGATAGCCACCATCTTCACCCTGCTGTCAGAGCAGCACATTTCCTCCACTGGGCATGTAGTTGTCCTTATTCTGGACACTGCTTACAGGAATGACGGCTTTCAGCTGTGTTAACTGCAATATACTCTCATCTTATATGAACCTGACATAAGGGCTTTGGAGCAACAAGATGCCACAGAGAGATCCTGCGCATGCTTGTCCCTGGGCATTCCTCTCTGACTGATGCTGGAGGTACACGGTTAAAGCACACCTCAATCAGGATGCCTCCAGGGTAAACCTGCCCTTCTTCTCAATCTTTATCTTTTCTCAGTTTACCTTCTTTTTCTCATCTCCCTGGTGTTTGCTTTCTTCAAAGGGCTCCAGGAAGAGTCTCTTCAGAAAAAGAAAACCCTGTACTGACTTGTAAGCATGTGATAAAACTTCTTGCTGCCCGTATGGCAGTTGAATGAAGGACCATGTGGAAAGATGGATTCATCTCTAGGACTTTGAAATTTTCCAGCAACAGATGAAAAGGCTTCTGCATTCCATTTGAGTCCTCCCTGTGAGAGCTTGTGGGGTCGTTACAACTCTGTGGCACTCAGGTTTCCTCATAAAAACGAGCACTGAGTGACAGAGCTACCAGAGAACTGTGTGCACCTCCCAGAGTGCCGAGGCCATGCTTTACTGGAAAGCAGGTCTTCTGGCAGAGAATCAAGGATGTCCCTTCATGGCTGACAGACAGATAATGGAGTCTTTGATGAGATACTTTGTTGCTTAGTAAGCTGAAAACATACTAGTATGGAATGTGGAATTGGGAAAATTGATACTGAATGAATCACTAAAGGCACTTTTAGATTCATTAGCCAGGCTACACTTTTTGGAATAAAGTGCCAGAATAATACATTGTTACTTACTATGATGCTTGAAGGGAAAATTTAACTAAAAAATATCTAAAGCTTTCCATGTACCTTGGAACTTAGAATTCCTATAACCAAGAGAGAGGGCCTTTCATATACTAAACTACTGAGAAATTCACCTACCCATTTTACTAAATGGATTAAATACATACACACACACACACACACACACACACACACAAACCATACAACACAAAACCACATTATGTGTTAGGTCACATCAAGCAAATATATAGTGTAAGGAGCCCTTCTTGTTTGATGCCTGACCTTGAATTAAATGCAGTAGTTTGCCTTCAATAAGGCCAAAAGGTGCTTACAAAACAGCACTCCCCATTCCATCTATTCTGCTAACATCACTGGAAGACATAAAAAAGAAAGAAGTAAACATATTTATTTTTCAGAAAATACTTACTAAAAGGATATACAATGCTATTAGACAACATAAGGCCTTTCACATAAAAATGTGCTCCATACAAGAGACCACCAAAAACAAAGTAAGCAGACTAGTAAAATATTGTACATTGTGGTAAGTACCTCATATGAAGAAAAGACAGCAAGAAGATAGAATGGTTCTAAAACAAACCACCATATTATAGACACACTATTCAGGGCAATTAAGACATTTGAACTGTTTGTATACCCACAATCATATGTCACTGTATACATCTTTGTTTTGCATAAAGCTTTCTCATTCATATTTCTGTATCATTATATATGCCTCATAGAAATACATTTATTAATGCCTCTTATTCTTAAATAACAATTAAACAGTAAATTTGCATAACTCACTGACCGCAACAGAGGTCATTTAAAGGCATAGCTGAAATGTTTTAAGTTAGAAAGAAAGAAATGCAGCAGACCTGCAAGTCAAATCAGGCAGTTAAACCTGAGTCACAGTTACTACTATCTATTTACATCACCAGAAGGGTGATTGTACTCCAGTTATTTTGTATTCAGTACTCAAACTTTTATAGAAAATTAAAGACAAAGAATATGGAGGTATGATGGAAACAATGAATACAAGAGGAAAAGGGAGGGGTGTTGTTGAACCTTCCTTGAAATGAAATGACAGGAGAGAAAAATAACTTTCCATTGTTTTCCATAGAAGGCAGGAAGACAGCTCACAGGTAAAAGCAATTGTTACAGATGCCTGAGTTCCATTTCATGAAAAGCCACATGTTGTGGCTCACATATGTAATCCTAACCCCCATACTGGAGATGAATGGATGAGGCAGAGATGTCTAGAGACCCACAGGCCAGGAATTCACAGCACAGACAGACTCTGTACTATTGAGGTACAAAATGAAAGCCAACTTTCAAAAGTTTTCTTCTTTCATTATGTACCCTCACAACCAAAAAAAAAAAAATTACAAAGATAAATTTTCCTCAGAGCTCACACACACACCTGCAATAAGGAGGCTGAAGCAGGAGGATTGTAAGTTACAGGTCTAACATAGGAAGACTGTTTAAAAACCACACCCCAGAAGTGATCATAGCGAGGCCAGAGAAGGGCAGGAGAGTCTAAGGCTGTGATGGGGACTCCTCTGAGGGATGCAAAGGACCAGGAGCTGGAGCCAAGGAGGCTGAGGACAGTGATCAAAGCTGTTTGGTTTGTAATTTCCCCCGCCTCAACCAAAGGCTGTAGGGGAAGCAGGAGTCTTCTACAGAGCCCTGGCACAATTCTAAACAAATGTCAAAACTCACATCATGCATCATAACAGAGTCCCCTTGCTTCAAGTTCTCCAGGTGACAGAGTCACAGACACAAGCTCAAGTAGGAGAGGAGTGACAGAGGGGAATCAGTGCAACAGCTCTTGGCAAGCAAGCCTGGCTCTCTAGGCCTCTACTCCCCTTGCCACACCATAGCATCCCTATCCATAATAACATGTGAATTACCCGCCTGAAGAGCAGTTTCACACATCAACCCCTACGCCTTAAGAAAAAGTCTGAGGTAAAAAAGAGATGATATAAATCAGACTGCCCTGGACACAAACACAGGTATTATCACTCACTTCTGATCAACAAACATGGAGGGAGGGAGGAAGAAAGGGGCACGTGGGGAAGGTGATAAGAGCTCTATCTTTCTTTTTTTCTTTTGCCAGTGGGCTCTTCTATGCTTTAGACATAGCAGGTGCACAATAAATACTTCCATATCATATTCTTTTCATCTCAATATTTCCTGTGTATTTACCAAGATCTAATTCTCTTCTACATTTTTTTTTCCTGAAAGAAATATGCATGTGGCAGATGTTTAACAGCTATATATCAACAGTGAATGAAATGATGTAAGTACATAATTTGGTTATAAAGTTTATAAAGTGCTTTAAGCTGACAGAAATCGTGCATATGTAGACTGTAAATGGACATAAAACATAAACTATCTCTCTAACAAAACTGTCCTTTCTTTTTTTCCCTTCTAGATTCATCACTCTCAAAGGAGGGGCTCCCTTGCTATCTCCTCCCTATAAGGTAGTCGGCACCATGCAACAAGACGAAGGGTGTCTCTGTTTAGAGGACACAAATGCCCAGGCAGGTCAAAACGGAGACTTGGCTTCCTGTCCTAGCAAATACAGTTCATCCATAATGTGTTCATAAGTGGGTTGCCATCCATGACAACTGTACCCAGAGACCAATGCTCAACAGTGGCACACAACGGCTAGCAACTAGGAGATTTTGATTTAGTTCATAGTTTTGTAGAATGAAATTTCCAGAGTGATTGGGATGCTGCTTTCTGGGGGAAGTTTTCCTCCTACCTTCCCCTGGAGCTTGGGTATAGGACATGTCATGGTGCTTCTGAGTGGGCTCCTGCTAGTGGTGCAGAAGCTGGTGACAGAAACAGGTAGGGACAATGGCACAGCTGCTAATGGGGACATTTAAATCAGCTCCTATTCTTCCCCTGCCATCATGCAAAGCCCCTTTACTGCTCTAAAACAAATACAGCTTAATTCTATTTCCTGCCTGCCTTTGTATAATTCTGACATGTCCTCAGTCAAACACGACCCAGTCCTTCAATCAGGCCCTATTTTTCTAGAGATGAGGAAACAAGAGGAAGCGAAAGCAATTATTGAAAACTCATAAGCAGCAGCTTTAGCCTAATTACCTTGACTTTCCTTTTTAATTTTTCTATCGATTGTCTCCTGCTAATATGTGAGTATTGACTGAGCTGGTGGAGCCTGGAGCAGCCACGATAAGAGCAGATGCCACGGGGAAGCAGGATGTAATTAGGAGGCCCTGCACTCCTCTTTGGAATCACACTTGCACAGGCAAGGCTCTGGTTGGTCCCTCTTAAGCAGGGGAAGCAGCTTCCTTCAGCATGGCTGCTGTCTGCTGTGTCTTTGCCACCAGAGGGCAGCTGGGAAAAGGAAAAACTACTCCATGTTCTTTGTCCCTCTTTTGATTTTAAAATAATGTGTTTCCCATATTTCTCCACACATTATCTACCAAAACTCCCTGGTCTATATAACTCCAAGAAGATGAGGTGGCACTGTTTTGAGTGGCAAAAAGTATCCCCCCCCTTTGTTTTTTTCAAATGCTACTGGATCAAGTCTCATCTTAACCAAGGAACTCTGGGTGGTTTATCTGAATATTCATGTACCACTGACAGCCGCTCACAACTCTGGGCTTTTTTTTTTTTTTTTTTGGCTTGGAGAAAAACAAAAGTTTCTTGCTTTAGTGTATACAATTTGTTTTTAAATTATATCTGTAAGGTAGTGTAAACATGTTTTAAAATATATCTAAGTTTTCTTTGCAGTAATAATACTTTGTTTGTCTGTCATCTTAAATTGGTATCACAGTATGTGTGGCTCACTATGAGAAAACACAGTTTAATAAAGCTGTATGCTAGGTTTTATAGGTGTCAAGATGACCCCAGTGAACCAAGGTGTCATGTTTGGTCCTGTTTTATTTTATCTTCTTTAGAAACCCTGGGAAGCAACCAAGTAGTAACAATTAGCAATGCTTAATGGACTTCGAATACAGCTGTGAAAACTGTTAATTAAGCAAAATGTAAGCATGGGTGAAACTCTAAAGGAATGGAAAGAAAAATATGAATGAAAAAACACTAGGCAGAAACATGAAGAAAAGTGGAAGGCTAAAGACAGACACAGCATAGACAGAGCTGGGAAATGAGAGCCTTGAAATGTTAACACAGCCACAGGAATGACCAAGGTGCATCCATTATGAAGTGACAGTTATACACACAGTGTGGACATTTAGTAAATAATAAACTCATTTATATTAAAATAACCTCACAATACCTGAGGGAATCAATGTAGTTCCCAAGTCACAGGCATAAGGATATCACCCATCAGATCAGCAATCACAATTCACTAGACGGTACTGAGAAACAAACTCAGCCTACAGTGTGAATAACTGATTAGAACTGCATCAAATAATGCCATAGGTGTTCATGATACAGATTTCAAATTGGATTTATTGAAATGATGTTTGAAGTAGCTGGCATAATACTTAAGGTTCAGAAGCTGGAGAACATCCTAGGACTTTACATGACTAGATCTGGAAGTATAATATTGTGCTCTGCACAAGACTTGATTAGCATATTAGTGTTCCTTCTAAGTAGTCCAGGAAACTATTCTAGGATGGCACAAGGTCCCAGATGGCAGATGCAAAGGCAGGTATAATTTGGGCTTTCTTTTTTTTTTTTTTTTAAAGGATCTATTTATTTATTATATGTAAGTACACTGTTGCTGTCTTCAGACACTCCAGAGAGGGCATCAGATCTCATTACGGATGGTTGTGAGCCACCATGTGGTTGCTGGGATTTGAACTCAGGACCTTAGGAAGAGCAGTCAGTGCTCTTAACTGCTGAGCTATCTCTCCAGTCCATTGGGCTTTCTTTTTACAAAGGTCTAATGTAGAAAAACAAGTCACTATAATATGATGTGATATGAACCACAATTATATAAGAACAAGATGTAGAGACAGCTAAAGAAAGAAAGTCACGTTGGACGTGTCTTAATGAATAATTGAAAGGGCTGTCAGGAGAGAGGGAAAGTTGTAGCAGTGAGTACAGAGCCTGGGAAGTTTAGGTTAACTGAGTCCTCACAAAGGGAGAGAGAGAGACGAGCCAGTGCTGATAAGAGTAGACCTCTCATGGTTCCCAGTTGGGTAGGATTGCTTTCTTGCCTTGGCAACTTACATAGCACCTTCTGGTACTATGAGAGTCAGTCCTTAGGATGCAGGACTGTAGGTCAGTTCCAGCTCTATCTTTACCTGCCTATATCCCTACTATGTGGTATCTACAACAATAAGGACTTACTTTTAAGTCTTGGGAGACAACCAAGGGTTATGGCAATAGTCTGTATTAATGGGGTTTCACTTTAACTTTGTCGACCAACAACTGGCACTCACATTTTTCTTAGAGAGTCTATGGCTCTTGAGGGAGCATTATCACTCTATATCGTATGACTTCATTAAAAATGTATATTGTGTTTACTAACTTTTAAGTAAGCTTATGTATGTTTCCCTATGTATTTTTCAAACACACCTTAAATATTATCTATTCTTCCTTTCTCACTCTCTATTGATCCCCTCTTCTAGTCCAGTTAGGAGTAGCATTCTCCTCTGTTCCCATTTCTTTCCTTATAGCATGGGGAAGATTCCCCCAATGGTTTAATAGTGGTACAGTTATCTTGAAAGTAACCAACAGCTGTCTAATTGGTCTTAAAGCCTACTCAAGAGGAGTAAATTCTAATTCCTGGTACTATAAACTTAGCCAACCACTCATGGTTGGAGAGGTCAAAAAACCCTAGAGAAGAATCTACTATAGCCACTGTCCTAAATCAATAGAATGTATAATTGCATTCTAAATACTTAAAACAACAGGTGAGTGTTGTTTTCACCAAAGAGGCTTCTTTTTGCAGCACGTGCAAGCACTTGGTCAAAATGCAGAAAATAGTGGCTGTGAAGATAGGGTGTCCAGATCTAATTGATACATTTGCATTGCAACCCCCACACCTATGACTCAGGGAACATTACAGAATACAGGGCAGACAGATTGTAAGGACCAGAGGGCCATGACACCTGCTCCTAGATAGTGTCATCTAGATATGATGGAGGAGCTATACCCATGAAATCTCAACAATATGGTTACCTAAATAAGACTTGAATAAGGCCACCTCTAGGTGACAACAAGCCAACGAAGATTTCACAGGGTCAAACCCCTAAATATAGCGTTACAGGCAACAGCTGGCTGCTAAGGCAGTGAAAATCAGTCTTCCTCAGGGATAAGACCCCAATAGGTTATCTAATCCCATGTGGTCAGCACTAAACACATGCACATCCAAGCAAGCCTGAACTTGAGAGGGAGTTGAAGGTCATACAAGGATTTGAAGGGGTCAGAGGGAAGGGTGGAAATTGTGTAAATACAGCACTCATCTATGAAATTCTTAAAAAATAGAAAAGTAGAACAGGATAGACTTGTGTTCTGAAAGACAAGGGGCTGATGGGTATGTGTGTGGGGAAATACCAGAATAATTTAGCGTAAAGAAATGAAATAAAAAGTAGAAATCTATCTTCCAAAAATAAAAATATAACAACTTTTATTGACTTTCTAGTTGTAGTGCCATGGGAAGAGGTTTGAGTTTTTGTCAAATGACTTGGTTCAAGTAATAACCACTCATTAGTATGTATGTAACACGTGTCATAAGATTCACTGGAAATGCTAAGTAGGCAACAGAAAACACTGTAGCTGTTTCATTTAGAAATGATTTAATACAGGGAATATGCTACTCACAATAATATAGGAAGCATTGGTAGAACAGGGAGTAAGCTTGGTTTTCATGAAATAATTCCTAAATAAATGTGAACAGTGATCCATTACTGGGACAAACTATTACCCCTGATACAGTTAGCAGAGCAAGGAGTTAGGAGGGTGGCACGACTATAATGATTCCTTTTAAAACGATAACGAATGACTATGGCAAACCCCGTACCCTCACACTTACCAACGAATCAGCTGAAGCACAAAGACAGTCCTCACCCAGTACCCTCTCCCAAACCTCTCACGAGGGTATCTGCTAGGAGGAACCAAACTTATTCCCAAACACTATGGCAAGAAGATACTTGAACATGCCTACAAAGACACACGATAAGGATTTATAAAGCTTCCTCAGTACCCAGTCAGGTATGGACCACAGGCTGAGTGAACGTGAATGATTCCAAAGGTAGGGTCATTTCAGAATTACTTGCCTTGTGGCTAAAAATCTCAGGGTGTTTCCATTTTTCTGTTATCACCAGAGGTTTGTCCCACTTAGACTGCAAAATGGATGTCACAGTCCTACTCATCACATATAGAAATGACACCGTTGATGGGAACAAAATGGACTAATTCTTTTAATCAGACACAGAAGGCCAGTCTTGCAAGGGCCTTAGCAGTCTTTTCCTCACAGGTGCTGACCAAAGCTATATCAGTTTTTCATGGTTCTCACTATTACTGCCACAAGCTTAAGTGCTAACGCAAAGGTAAATTATGAGGAGCCCTGAGGGTTGAAAAAAACCGAGACCCTTCCCCAAGCATGTTGCCATGCCTGGAATATAGCCTCAACCATCTTACAAAGTGAGAGCTGGGAGGGAGTGTGGGCATGAAGGCAGACAGGAGCTGCAAGCAGGCAGGAGCTGCAGGCAGGCAGGAGCTGCAGGTAGGCAGGCAGGAGCTGCAGGCAGGCAGGAGCTGCAGGCAGACAGGCAGGAGCTGCAGGCAGGCAGGCAGGAGCTGCAGGCAGGCAAGCAGGCAGGAGCTGCAGGTAGGCAGGCAGGAGCTGCAGGTAGGCAGGCAGGAGCTGCAGGTAGGCAGGCAGGAGCTGCAGGCAGGCAGGCAGGAGCTGCAGGCAGGCAGGCAGGAGCTGCAGGCAGGCAGGCAGGAGCTGCAGGTAGGCAGGCAGGAGCTGCAGGCAGGTAGGCAGGAGCTGCAGGCAGGCAAGCAGGCAGGAGCTGCAGGCAGGCAGGAGGTGCATCTGTGCACCTTCAGTGTCTTCATTCCTTCAATCTTAACACAAAGGCATGTGCTTACTTACTAACTAACTAACAAGGTTATTGGTACTGAGATAACTAGTGTCTACAATCTGACAGGGACATTATTATATGACATAGGTAAAATCTCTGCAGATAAGGCAGATAAGAAGTTAAGGCAGGTATAGAGGAGAGTGAGGAAGGAGATTTGCTAAAGGTTTACTCAGAAAGGAAAATAATTGTCAGGGGAAAAGAGACTGGATCAAACCTGTTTTTCTCCTTTTGTTTTATATTGTTTATTTCAGGAAAGAAAGTTAAATCATATCTGCTGACAGACAGTAAACAAGTCTTGAAAGTCCCAGCAGGGCTGGAATATTTGCAGAGATTGTGTTTGTCAACAAAGACTCTCACAGTGGCACTGTTCTGATGACAGTGAATGACACTGATGATGTATGCTGGCCACTCTTCTTGCAGGTAAAAACGAATCAAGAATGTGAAGTTTAAGGGCCAAGGCCTGCTATTAATGCAGATGCTAATAACTACACAGACTCCTTTATAGCATGTATGGGTAAGTTTATGGTTCCAGAGTTTTCAAAGGGTCATAAGCCTACTTAACCACCTGCAGTGAAAAGAGACTGCATATCAATGCCCCCCTGTCAGAGTCTAACATTCTATCCTCAGAAGTAGTCACTTAACACAATTATAATGGTAGCAAGGATTATTACCTAATAATACACTTACAGTGTTTCCCCGCTTGCCAGAGATAATTCATTGGATCAGACTATATTATAATGTGAATTATTACTATAGAGTCAATATCATAAATTGATTATAAAACTTTTAAGAAATTTACATCTTCATGTATTTATTATCACCACTGCTTATTAGAATTCTTTACCCCTAAATACAATAAGCCATCCTAAAGAACCCTCAGCTATATAATTGTATTTATGACTATACACACACACACACACACACAGTTACAATTTGGGGGTTTCTGTGTTTTGAGGATGTTGAGCAAATTTGGCCTATAGAATATTAGCTTTTTGAAAAAACTTATATAGAAGGCTTTGTGATAGCTATTCCTGGTTGTCAACTTGACTACATCTGGAATAAACTACAATCCAGTAAAGGAGGGCACGTGTGTGGTACAGATCTTGAGACTGGAAGATACAGGCTTCTAATCTGGATCTTGACATGGAGATCTTGAGACATATTGGCCATGAAAAGTTTAGGCCCAGGCAAGGTATTACACACCTTTAATCTCAGGAGACTGAGGCAAGCAGATCTCTGAATTCAAGGTCAGCCTGGGACAAAGCAAGTTCCCAATCCAGGCGAGGTGGTGCCCACCTTTAATCCGGGCCACACCTTCTGCTGGAGACCTACACAAGAACATTGAAAGAAGGAGGCTTTACTCTTCTGCACCTGCTTGCACTTACTTGCCAGCACATCTGTTGGAACCTACCTCTTCCAGATTCCAGTTTCTACAGAAGAGCAGCTGAAACACATAGCCTCATGAAACTGAGCAACTAGGACTTCCCATCCACAGTTGCCCATCGTTGGGTTAGCTGGACTGCAGACTGTAAGTCATTCCAATAATATACAGAGACATTGCAAAAGTTCTGTGACTCTAGAGAACCCTGACTAATATAGCTTTGTTGTTATAGGAGCTTGTGATGTGCAGTTGGTCAGGATAAGGTACTTTCACTGCTTGCTCATGGGTTTAAAGTTAAGCGGATAGGAGCCTTCCCCATGTGTTAACGGTTAGAATGGCATAGGAGGGATACTGACATGGGACGGTGGCAGTGGGGCACTTCGATGCTGCCACCAGCTGTGTCGCAGCATCTTGGTCTATAGCTGTCACTCTTGTACCTGCGCTGACTTTCCAGGAAGGACTCCTCAGCCATACATGTATGTCTAGCTCTCTGATAGGGTTATCAGTTTCTGCTACACTCATAACAGCAGGGGTGGAGACAGTGAGGACAAACACAAATTCTTGCTCAGAGTCCCCAGATCATCTTGTTCTTACTAACTTGTATCACCTTTCCTTCCTGGTCTGACCTGCAAAGCCCAGGTTCCAGCATGCTTTGCGGCGAGCAAGCTTATAGAAACTGACCTGATTCTACAGCTGACTAAGATGAGGCTACCATGATAGACCTCACATTGTGTACACACATGCCCATGCATGATGACAGCTTTCATATACCAGGTAACATTATAAAGGAGCCACTAACAGGCTCGAATGCATTGATACCATTATTTAGAACTGCTGAGAAATACCATTTTTCTCAAGGTAGCAGTAGAATACTTTACATTTAATATTCAAGGAACACAGAAAAAAAGCAAAGTTGAAGAACTGAGAAAGCACAATCCTTGTGTTCAGCACAAGTCTTTGTTGCCCTGCAGGGAAAAGTACATTCTTTCACTAGAGTAGGTAAAGTAGGGGAGGGAGGCAGCAGAGGTGGGAGTGTCAGGTCTTAGACCATGGAAGGAATTTGCATTTATATTACACTTCACAGCTCATTTTACACTTTTGGATCTCAGTTCTCCTTCAATCTCCCTTGGACCAGTTAGTTTCCTTCTCTTCCACTGCTACAAACGATCAACGCAACCAACTATTATATTAAATGCTTTCTCTATAAAACCCAAAATGCATCTAGAGCATATTCACTTCTGTTACTGAAACCAGAACGATCCCCATGGCATGGAGGCAGAGTCAGGATATTGTCCCCAGAAGGGGATTTCCAGGCATGCTGGCTCACGTGGGCTCAGGCTCCTTACCCAACAACCAACAACCCTGAAAGCTGTCAACCCCATCTTCAAATGCGAAGAAGCTAATAGTTCAGAGAATCCCTAATCATTATTACTTTAACAAACATTTCAAACCATGTTCTCTAAAAATGATGAATATATAACTAAAAACAGAATCCAAACTCATCTCATCAAAAGACAGTACAAGAAGTACAGTATAGTCTCTGTCTAACCGCAATGATGGCTTACTCCAACGAATACCCTGTGGAAGGCAGCACAGAAAGAAAAAAGTTATCTGTTATCCAGACTCATACAAAGCTCATTCTCCTAAAGGGATTTTCTTCATCTCTGACAATGCTGTATTAAGTACTGCACCATTTCCAGCAATGCCTACCAGAAAGGTGATGGTTCTCTACACCTAACTTCTCAAGCCTTTTTGTGTCTGCTGGCATTATAAGTGAATCATTAACAGTCTCACATAGACTGGCACTGTTGTTTGCTACTGGTGAGAAATTTCATTTCTTTCAATGTAGCAGGAGGACAATTTGGAATTGAAAATTGAGGGACACTGATTGAAAGCAAGCAAAACAAAACAAAAACAAAACAAAACAAAAACTCCCAAAGCAAACAGCAACAAAAACCCAAGAGTAAATGAGTTCAACTCTCTGGGACATTTATTTTGTCACTAAAGTCAAATATTAGATATTCCAGAGTAGACAACAACAACAACAACAACACACACACACACACACACACACACTCACTCACAAAAAGAAAATACTACCCAGACCTCAAGCAAAGCTGTGACAGTGTCAGAATAACAGTCAGCCACAGCCATCTTTAATATGTACACACACAAGAGTTAAGTGAGATACAAGCAATTAGAAACCTCAAGCTAGTAGTTCCATGCTGAATCTAGAAGTACTAACACAAGAGGGGTTTATATAAGCTAGAATATGTATGGCAGAAACCTCCCTGTCTATGATCTTGAGAAAAAAAAATCGGTCATAAGACAAAGGGCTGTGGAACAACTGCTAACAGCCCCATTTAGGTGCAATATGGAGACTGTGGAAGAATTAAAGGTTTGAAGTGCAAATGCTGCAGGAGTCTTGAATTTATGCTAAATGTTTATATTTCATTATAGTCAATAAGGAGACTTGGAAGGTTTTAAAGGATAGGGGGAAGATTGGAGCTGTGCTGAAAACCAATACTACACTGTGTAGGATCTAGTAAGGACCAGCTAGGAACTTATTACAATTGCCCATACACACCCAGAAAAAGATTAATGACTGTGGAAATAGGAGAGGAATAGCAAATTAAGAAGTAATTTCTAAGATAGGATGTACAGGATGGAGGTAATAACTGGTGGTGAGAAAAAGGAAGATAAAGTTGAAGATAAGTATGACAGATACAGTATAGACCTCTGGAAAAGCAGAAGCTAATGGGGAAAATTCTGGCAAAATAACACTCTTCTTGATCTGGCTGTCAATGGCTCAGGAAGGAAGAGTGTCCACAGGGCAATTTGCAATGGTGATGGTGACTGTGGGACAGACATCAGATTGATAGAATCTAAACAAGAAAATATAATCAGTCTAGATTATATAAATGTGATGATCTGTTGTTATTTGGGCAGACACTCAGGGAGAGGGAAAGAAGGGAAGCCAAGGGAGGACAGAGAAAGCAGGCATTGAGAAAGGGAAAGAGGAAGATGCAATGGTTTCCACTGTGAGCACTTGTCTCCACATTCCATAAGAACCGGGATGGCACAAGGACACAAAACTGTGGGAAGGAGCAGCTGGCAGGTTACTGCAAGGATGGTGCAGAGGTTCTGCCCAGCTGCATGAGTTCAAAATGACCAACAGATGCTTATTGCTGAGCAATTAAATCAGAAACTACCATGATGGTTTCCAGGCATCCGTAGATTTCACAGCAACTTCTATTCAAATACAGCCAGGGCTAAAATTTGCACAGAAATGTTCCAGGACAGATTGGAGTCAGTGGGTAATAAAATGGCGAGAAGGAGCCCAGTCAACTTTTCAGATAAACTTGGTATAGAAAAGAAGGCAGTGTTTTAGTAGATTGTAGGTGAAGCGAAAGTTTGTTTAGGGTATGTAGAGAATGCGCAAGCTGATATGGAGAAAGAAGGTATGACATATAGAAAACAAATACATGCTCATACAGAGGGTTGGATTGAACAAAGGAAAGTAAGAGTGGGGTGCTGAAAGCTGGGGGAGAACACAAAATCAAAGTACAAATGGAAGCTTGCTTCACACAGAAGATGACTTAATCCTTAGAAAAACAAAGGGGAGAAGAGGGAGACAGAACCCCAAGTATAGAGCAGCAAGATCTTCCTCTCACATAGTGGATAAGAAAATGATAGAAACAAAACAAAACACTGCGGGCTCCAGGGATAAACAGAGTGATGTTATCTTCCTGTGTTGGGGATAAAAAGAAGAATATTACATAGGCAGAATGGCAAAGCAGGCTCAGTAACCTAGATCCTACAGACTAGATTGTGGAACACAACAGGATGGCTGAATACAGTAAGGGCTGTGGATGCAACACAGTTGAGAACCCTTATCTAATTATGACAGGACTTGATGGTCAACCCAGCAGAGTGGGAAAGGAGTATAGTGTCTCAAAACATAAGGGCCCAGGCACCTTCACTGCTGCATTTTTTTGTGGTTCACCATGTAATCGCTTAGCTTCCTTCTCCAGCCACCATGCCTGCTGCTGCTGGCTCCCATGTACTACCTGCCATTATGGACTGTAACCCCCTACAGAGGTAAGCCAAAAACTATCCCCAAACCACCCACCCACCCACCCACCCACCAACCGACCTCCAGCCACCCAATTAGCTCTCATCTAACTTAAGCAGGTTAATAAGCCTAATGGAACTGAGCATATTTCTTCATGAGAAAAGATCCGAAGGAACTTTTCATCCGAAGATGGAAAAACTTGAATAAGTTTGAGTCATCTGGTGGAGGTTTATAAAAAATGGCTTAAAGTCAGATGCCAACTGTTTAACAGAAAAGGAAATGGACTGATCAAAGCAAAATTTTATAGCATCCACACTGACTGAAGAACAATAAAATTTGATCAAAAGATTGAGGTAGGAATAGTTTTGAAATAGTTATCTAATACCAAACTAGAACCTTTAAGAAATACTGACAATGAAGTATGAATCATGGCTTGTTAATTCTCTAAAATTTCAAAGACCTGCATGAAACCATTACAGGAAAATGAGAATGTCAAGGAATCCCTGGGTTTTTCAAGACATACCAAAATGAAGAGAAACTGGGAAAAACCCTCTAAAAGTAATTTTCCAATAAATAGTCTAACAGAAATAATCAGAAATCATCTACAATTTCAACCTCATACGCACATTGAAAAAAGTGAAGAATTATCATGAGATAAGTGAACTTCAATGATTCCATTTATATTCTGCCAGATCCTGTTTAAATAAAATGGAAAACCAATTTATGAGCCATCACCATCTCCTGCTTAATGTAATAATGACTGCATGGGCTTAAAAGGCTTAATTTTAAAGTCTTTTTAGTACTTGGGATGTTCTCATCAATAGTTTGAGTTTTTCAGTGTCACCAATTTTCATCCTAGGCTGTTAACGGAAGCTGTCCTTGTGATACAATAAGGCTCTCCTGTGGACAACAAACAACTTACCTGTCCAAGTTTGATCTGCCGAAGGCACTATTGTCTAGTGCTTGGTAAATGGTTTGTATAAAAATCTATATATTGAGTTGTGCAGAAATGAAATAAAGTCCGAGCAGTGACAGAATGTCAATTATGAAGTTGGTAAAACAGCCCTGGTAAAAGTTGTTAACTTGGACACTTTTTTTTTTAATTCTAGGCATTATATTTAAATATCATAACAAGGAATGTCATTAAGAGGGGAACACTCTGAGAGCTGACATAAATAATATATCTATTAATATGTCTGTAAAACTCCTTTTTATCTACAGCATACATTGTTATAGTTAAGAACATAATTCCTGATTCTAAAACATTTACTGGGGTAAAAAGCAAAACAAAACAAAACAAAACAAACTTTTGATACATCCATTCTAAAGCCAACAGGACAAAGGCTTATAGAAACTTAACATGTAACTAGCAGGGTAAGTGCTTGAGCAAGGTATCATATCAAGGGCTTCTGCTAGATTCCATGCCAACTATCTGAACCAGGAAGCGCTCAGTATGACGAGACTTGTTACCATTGTCTTTATCTTTTCATTCTTGTTCTCTGTTATGTTGCAAGTTTTACAACTGGAGAAGCCAGTGTGATAGTTTTTCATCATACTCAGCAATATACAGGGAATGTGAAATTAATGATGATAGAAGGAGCTGAGAGTACTGGGCATCTTTCAATCTGTGTTCTCCATAAAAGACATAGAAGCTTTCGACTGGGATATAGAGAATTGCTGTTTAGGGGACGAAGTGTTTTGAAGTCCTAGGTGTGCTTGATGGTGATGGGAGCACATGATGTGACTCTGCTTCCTGTCATTGAATTGTAAGCACAGTTAGATGGTTAAATTACTAAGTTTGGTATTGTTCAATTTTATCACAATAATAAAAATCATTAAATGTTTTAAACACTAACAACCTCTGACTAGCATTGTACAATATTAACTCTGAACAACATTGTAACAAAAATGATAAAGTACCATAGAAAGATATCTAATGACCTTGGGGAACCATGTTAAATGTGCTGCTGTTCTCTGTAAATATGACTCATACTTAATCCAAAAACCCTACATATTTTTTCCCATCTGCACAACTAAATCCAGTTCATGAGGTGTATAAGGCCTTTTAAGTGATCATATGAAGACAAATCAAGTAGAGCAGATGGCAGGATATCTGAATATCTCTCATAACATTTCATAAAATGAATAAAACTCTTCATACTAGTGTCTATGAGCTAATCTACACAAAACTCGAGAGGAGCTGACTCAACAAAACAGATTTCTAAGGAGCTCAGTATTTCCAAAACACACCGCGTCTATGAGAACACACAGGGCTTGTATTTTTCTTTGCTGTACAATAAAACTAGTAAATAGCAGAGGAAAGGAGAGAGATAGAAGACAAATGTCTTTTTAAACTTTTCCAAACAAGAAGCAAAGGAACAACTTGGGATGTCCTCCTTCAGAAGTGGCTTGCTGCTCACCAAGCTGACTCTGATTACATCACAGCACTCTTTCTTTCACACCCTTGCTCAGCGAATACCTGATTCATCACTAAGGTCATGTTACCAGCCCATCATCAATTTGAAAGGAATAGCAGCAAAACAAGACATGTCACTAAGAGATAATCGCAGACACTTCATCCCAATACTCCTTCCTTGAGGATCCTCCAAGATGCTTCTATGACTTTCCAGAATATGTCCTGTTCAAGTAGAAAATATAATTCCTGTTTATTCAATGACATCCTGACCCTGTCACTATCCATGGTTATCCCTTTGACCTATGTTACTACAGAAGAAGCGGAGTCTCCTAGAGGCTGCCAGACTCAGAGGTTGTCTCTATTTGCCTCTGTTGTCATTCTTGCTTGTTTGTTTTTTAAAGAAACCTTGGGTTGTGATTGTAAGAACTGTGAATATTAGAAAAAAAGGAGATTAGGCCCATACTATTATTTGCTCCAAATCCTATAGCTTTTATTCCCTTCACCTCCATCAGGAAGAAAGCAATCCCAGCAGCCAGGACTTCCTTCTCGAAAGTGAAACGTTTCATTTGTAAAGGTCAACTACTTTATATACTGATTTGGGAGGCTTCTGAATTACTATTTAGTTAATCTTCTTCCTTGAACCAAGAGACTTAGAAATCTAGACTTAGCAAAGGAGCTTTCTTAGTGTACTATGGTGAGCCAGGAAGCATATTGTAGAAAAAAGCACACAACACTGACTATGACTGCTATTCTTTCTTTTATACTGGCATCTAAAACATGAGTATGGAGATTATAAAAAAAGTCTCATTAAAATAGAATTTCCAGGAAAAATCTGTATCTAACTGAAAATCATATATCAAAAAAGAAAAGCTTCAGAAGGTCTTGCTATCTTCCCCGGGACCTAAGATCTGATTCCATGACACCCTCTAGCCACAGGTGACACATACAACACTCTACATTGCCCCAGGACCCTTGTTTTCCATGCATTTCTTTTTCTAAATTGTACAAATATTGACTTGCAAGATTTGAATATTAGGCCACAATGATGAGACCAGGCCCATTGATTAGAGACAAATACGAGTTTTCCTTTAATCATTATATAATACACACTAGCATGGTTACTGTTTTCTCAAAATTAACAATGTTTAATAAAATAGTATAATTTTATATATAGTCAATAGATAGTAACCAAGTCATCCATTACCCATTCTCACATTTCTTCTTATAGCCTTACCCAAGTTTTTAGATCATTATCAAGTTTTTTATTCATTTTTAATATCTGTATTTTTCTTTCCTTAGTAAGGAGAACGAATGAAAGTAGAAAAATCATCAATACCAAGGATTATCTGAGAACCAAAAGCCTTACAATATAAAGCCATTCTCTTGTATCTCATGTGCTGTTTTGGTGGCGATGGTTTAGATTACCTCCATATGCACTGGAGCTGGAGGGGTAAGGTAAGATTGACCCACAGGAGACAAACCATTGTGCAATATATTAATGTTCCAGTGGCAGTTGTGCTGAAAGATGCACGTTAGGCTAGGTCAAATGAAAACAAAGGGAGACTAGGAAATAGCTATGTATTAAACGACTAGAAGATGTCAGTGGACCAAATAGAATACCTAAATGTGAAAAGAGCTCACTGATAAAGAAAATGTGGTAAATACTCCAAAGTTAGTTTATAGAACAGATCAACTGTATATCATGTCACTGGAGGATATAACATAAATTACAAATAGTGAGAAAGCAATAAAATAAGGGAAGTTATTGGTAAATATCAAGGTAAAGTAACAAGAAATCCAGCAATATCCCAAGTGAAGCCCAGAAAATCTAGTCTAACTCTAACAAAGAAAGGAATTCTTTGACTGATTCAATATGTTTAAAAAAGTCTGAGATGGTCTATAACTCATAGCTCTACCTAGAGTTATGAAATAAAAGGCTGTCTTCAGTAAACACCATGTGACAATATCAATGGAAAGACTCAATAAAAACCTTCCCAGTACATACTGTCACAGAAATATTCTCCTCAAGGCAAGTTCCCAGCAGTTACTTTCAGGAAAGAACAACTGTGCGTCTTTCTGCCTGAGGTTCACAATGCCATTAACAGAAATTTAGCACCCCATGTAACGTTCCCGGGCCAAGCTTCACAAAGCCATTAACAGGAGACTCAGCACCCCATGTAACTATCCCACCTGATGCACTGCTATCAAATTTTCACGTGGCGCTTTAAAGTCTAATGAAAAGTTATAAATATTGACTTTGGCTACAGTAACTTCTCATTCTATGAGTCTCTGTTGATCCAAAATAATATAGCACTTGGGGACAAAGGAAGAATCAGAAGATACCATGCTGTTACCAAGTGGCAATGACTTAAAGGGACTTCAGCAGAAAATGCAGAGCACAAAAGGATAAATCCACGTGCAGTTAAGGCGTAAGGTTGAGTAAGTGTTTCACTGTAAATAATTTAGGAAAACAGACCATGCAAAGATAAGTAAGCAGAATTGTCCTAGAAATAAAAGCACGGAGAAAAGCAATGATCTTTATGAGTCTTCCTTGTACTTATTTGGTGGTTAAATTGTTTACATTAAAAATTGCTTTAACCTGATCTACAGTATTCACAATAAATGAATAAATTTATTACAACTTTCTTATCTAATTTTCATGAAACCTTGATCATCTTCGAGGGAAGGTAAAGAAATAAGGCCTTCAAAAATTTTAATTACTCAGCAAAAATGCAAGCAACCACTAGCACACGGAAGAACAGGTATTTCAAAATGATTTGTTTTACCACCTTCAATGCTCGCAATCCCTGTTCTACTAACGTTATGCACATGTTCTTAGGGGTCTAAAATAACTTATGCATGAAATCAGCAACCTAGATAAAATGTAAAATGCCACTCATGGCAGTGGAGCCACACTAAGATTGCTAGCGTGGTTTAAAAGAAACTTCCAGAAAGAGGACAATGTGCCAAAAAGACAAGACATTTGAATAGGTCCAAAATAGATGACCAAGTTTCAATAGGGCCTGAAAGAGAAAAGACATTTTAAATAGAGTATTTGACACACAAAATGGTGGAGAAAAGCAGTAATCTTTATGAACAGAGAAATTCAGATGTAGGGCTGTTGGGCTCTATATGAGCTGTAGTTGGCTATACCCATATTAAAATATACCTGACTGGTCAAGGAGTTGGCCACAGGAAGGCGGCATTACCTATTCCTGAACAAAGCTGAAGTATTACAACTTAACGGAAGTGGGAAGAGACCAGAGTATACTCGGTGATACAGCGACCAAACACATGTGGCCCAACACTCACCATGTTCCACGTGGCATCTGCTAAGTACCAGTGAATCCCTTTCACTTGTCTCCGAGAACAACACTTTCTGCTGTTGTTCATCCTTCCCTAAGTCTTCTCACCTCCTTACCCTTATTTCACACAGAGATCTGCCACAGACCAGTATTCTTTTCAAACCGTCACTCCAGGAAACCTTGTTATCATTCACCACTACTATTACATTTGCTAACTACCAAATATGTACTATAGCCCACATGCTTCTTTTCAACTTCAAACTTCTTTTAGCTGTCCAAGTGATGTCTTTAAAAAAAAAAAGCAAGGCCAAATTAAGTTCTATTTTTCCTCCAAAATTTGCTATTGAGACTTTTCTCTCTTTGTAAACGGTAACTCCACTTTAGCAAATGCAGAGGCCGCAATGTCAAGTCATGTGCGTCTGCTTTTTCTTCTATACTCCTCGCAATCTGCCAATAAATTCTGTCAACTCCACTTGCAAGGATAGCCTATCCATCAGCATCTCAAGGAGACCAGGAGTCTGCAAGCTACAGCCTACACATCTACATATACTGGTCTGTTGAAAAGCAACCACCCTAGCTCTCTTACATATCGTCAGAATGCACATGAGAAGTGTTAGCAGAGGCTGCATGACAGAAAAAAATCTAAAATACTTTAATCTAACCTTTTGCAAAACAGTGTTCTCCCTGCCTTAGTGGGGCTGACTACAAGAATTATTTATTCCTGCCATGTCTCTGTCTCCTTACGTATGTTCTTCACAAAGCAGCTGCTGAAAATGTAAAACTATTGCCCAATATGCCATCCATTCCTAAGAGATGCTATTGAAATTGCATTGAGTTAAAGTCTTTAGTTCTTTAGGATCATTGATTACATTTCAAGTGCCCCATAACAGTATCCTGACTGACTTACTGGGCATTTTGACTTTAGAATATTTCTGTCATTGGAGAGAATCCTGTCATCTAGCACTGCTTTAAAACCTGGTAGGTTTCTACTTCTATAAACCCTCTAAAGGTTTCTATTTTTATTCAATGTCAAAATCTTAGTCATGGTCTACCAAACGCCACTTTCCATGTCCACCTCCAACTACTGCTTTGCCCCACCTCTCTTCATTTACTGGTCTGTTTTCACCAGTCACTCACAGGTTCTCAAAATGCCAGCCTGTGGTTCAAAATATATAAACAAAAATATATGAAGTGCCATTTTTTTTGTTCATTGGTGCACTTCATCTATATTAAGGACTCTTTATAAATATCTGTATTTTGTGATGTATTAGCAAAATGACAGATAATGGTATAGTTACTATATGTGTTTCTCCACAGAGTATAAGTTGTGAAAATGCAGAAATTTGTATGTGTTGTTCAATGGAAAACCCCCAAGACCAGGGCACTATTATATACTGCAGAGTTATTCATGAATGTTTACCAAATAAGAAAATGAATCAATTGATGGATATGAAACTTTCACATAGAAAATTGCAGAAGAATGAAGATGTAAGTTTTCCCTTGACCCATATGCCATTCATGGGTTGAAAGTTTTACCACTTCTTTTCAGCGAAGCTTGGACTGGCAGAAATCTCTTTTCGGCTAACTTTGGAGTTGGAAAGGTAACTACTCCACATCATCTCTATCTTGAGCTACCTGATAAGAAAGGATGCGAGTATTTTGAAATAACTGTTAGAAAATGAGACCTGACTTAGCAATTCAGTACCTAAACCTAATGGCAAAAGAGGAAACTCAGAACTCAATCCACTAGCCTATCTCAGTTATTAATCTATCATTGTTGATTCATATAACTTATATGTCTATCAATCTTGTCTAGGATTCATTCTCTTTACATAACCCGGGATTTCACTCAGTTTGAAGAAAGTTATCACAAGGAAAAACTATTTAGAAAATGAAGGTGATACTCCTGTGGAGTACAAGGGGGTGTAGCTATATTTTCTGATCTCTTCTAGAGGAGGACATATTACCACTGTTGTTTGGAATGATGTTACTTGGCTTCCCTAACCTATTCTATCTAAGAATTTAAAAAACAAAAATATATAAAGAAGAGTGAATGCAATGGTTCAAGGGCTTGCAGGAACTGACCCTGAACCAGCTGCTGCAGAACACACTTTGGTGTGACTCATAGGAGCTCTTCCTTCTTTTTTACCATCTACAAAACATAATTTTGCTAAGAACCTCAAAACAAAACTTAAGTGAGCAACACCACAGAACAAAATATTCATTCACTTTATGTCTAGAAAATCTGTGACATATGACTTCAAAAGCAGGTAAATAATTTATGATTAGTAACATAAATAGAAATGACATTTAACATAAAAAATACTCTTAGAGGAATTATAAAGCAAATCAGTGAGATGCCTACTGACTGAGAGAAGACTAGGAACACTTGTAAGAAGAAACGTAGGACCATTTCTGACTCACATAAATTTTTCTTTTCTGTCCCTGGAACTATCTATAACCACATGACAACAGCCCAGTCTGAAGAGCTAAATGCATGCATTAAGGACACAACTCAAGGATCGACTCATTGAGAAACACAACTCTTTAGGGGAGTTTGCACTGATAGTGCTATACACAACTTTGCATTTCAAATGGTGGTAAAAGTTTACATTGATTTTCAGAGGACACTTAAATATTTGGGTAAAAACTAATGTTAATCTTTAAAATGCCTAGGATCCAAGCTGAAGTGTTGAACAGTTATCTCCTCTGCTTGTTGTATCTTCTGTATGACACCAAAGACCTATGGTTCAACAGTTTCCAAACTAATTATAAAGAAGCCGTGTGGCCGTCACCAGAGGCTGGAAGTATCCTGATCCTTTCCTGCAGGAAGGATATATTGCTCTGCCCGCAGTGTGCAAAATCCTAACATTTTTCCCCAAGGGAGAAACAGAACTGCTTCTCCCCTTTAAAAAGCCTCCAGAATCTCCCCAGAAATCTAGAGAAATGCAAAGGTCACAAGGATAGACCCTTGGACAAAACAGCTGAATACACATGAGAAACTGGTTTAAACTCTACTCGCATGTCTCAAACTCGCCCTATCAATGGATTTCTAGTACTTCACTGCAATAAAAGAATGATTTGCTGTATTCTAGCCTGAATTAGATAGGTCTTATCAGGAAACAATGAACACATTTTTGTCTCTTCAACTTTAACCTCCTTTTTTATATCCCAGAACTTACATGCATTTGCAAACTGAATCCCATGTAGAAATTCCTGTATCTTAATTTAAAGTCATAGTGTTATAACTAAACTGACTTGGGGAATGTGAGAGTCTGAAGTTTTACCCTATCTGCAGGCAATGAAGAAAAGTTAGCATGCCACAGATTCACAGATGCTGGCAGAATTAGAGCAGCTAAGAAAGGAACCCAAAAAACCCCTCCTGGTATGAGACTAGGGACATTTCATCCCCTTGGCAGTCGTCACAGCCAGATTACTATTCCTGCTACATTCCCACCACGGTGCAGGATTAGCTTCTGCTGTGCACATACTAGCTTGTACTGGAAAAGGGGAGACAGATTTACCCCTACTCCCCTTTTAATCATGGATCATGGGTTTCAAAACTAAAATGGATAAATCTCTGCAGTAGAAGGAAAATAAAAATAATTTTTTGTAGATAAAATGTGATTTTTTTTTTTAAAAGCACTCTTCTTGTGAAAACAGTCCTCAACAATAGCGAGCTGATGAGTCCAGAAGAAAACCACGTGAAATGCTCCATGGTTTTCTTTTCTCTAAACTCCCAACCCTACAGATCTACCTGGCAGTTACCCCTTACTATAAGGTCATAGAAAGTCCTAATGCCTGTGATTGATTGTGAAAGTTCACACTATATCTGTGTTTTACATTTTTAAAAAACTTACAATCTGATCACATGTGATCAAATCTATCTTAAGGCATGCTAAGTAACACTATTAGGAAGAGAAATGTGACTCCTTTGCTTTCTCAACTTCTTTTTTCTGGCATCTAAATTTGCCTATGCATTAAAAGGGGTTCTCTATCATATTAATGGCTCCAATTATCAGTTTGATCCCCTATGGATCCCATGCAAGCTCAAAATAGATACTACTCCAAAAGCATGGCTGATGAAGCTTCAGGGTATTTTTCTTCATAACGAGCTCCTGTGAGTATGGAAAAGAGTATATTGCAAAGAGATACTACTGCTGTTTTTCTTAGTCTTAATGCAAGAAATGGAAATGAAGCTCTATCCTTTCCCATCTACACTGAGAAGCCATTCATTCAGTGACAGAGAGAATGAGTATTCTGAATTTCAAGTTCTCTTTCCCCCTTAATTAGGCACAGATAACACAAGAGCAGCTCCACCTGAAGCAAAACTTGTTATAGATCCAAACTTCCACCTTAGTACTATACTACTATCTATATAACTATAGAAAATGCTGAGGTTCTATTTTAAATCAAAATGTAATTCTTAAATTATCAAATTACACCTGGGCCCAAAATGGCAATACATTACTTTCATGGTAGAATGCTAAGTCTGCCAGAATATCCTGTCTAAAATCATGTATTATCCCTTGCTCAGAACATTTGTTTTCTACATCAACAAGTGGTCTGGTATTGTATTTACTAACAATGAGAATATTATTATTTGTAAAACCCAATAGTGAACTGAGATATGTATCCTCAACAATGTAGTAAAATATCATCCTGATTCTGACAGTCCTTTTACTTAGACTTTTAAGCAAAAAGTAAGTAGGAGAGGAATAGGAAACATACATTCCTGTTAATACTGTGAAATACTATCATAAAACCCAGTGTTTAACTGTATTCACTCATGTCTCTTAAGGAAAAAGTATTCTAAGACCGAGTAAGAGACTAGAGATTAAAAAAAGACAAACAAAACATCACCCCAATTGGTCCTCAGTCCATGGTAGTGATTGTGATAGACAGAGAAGACAATTAGTCACAATATTAGAGGGTGAAAATGTACTAATTGCCAGCTCCTTTATGTGCTGTCAATTCATCCATCTACCCCCGCATCCATTTGTGTACCCACATATCCATTGTTCAATGATGCACCCTGCTATCTATGCCCTTACCCTCGCTCCATGCATGCATGCATGCATACATCCATCCAACCATCATCCGTCCATCATTGACCTATCCATCCATTTTCTAAGGAGAAATCAGTTTCTAGGAAGTGCTATGCTTAGTAGGGTTGGAGAACAGAATGCTATACAAGACATTTCCAATATGTATGGAACGTTGGCACCCTACATTTAAAATAACCATTACAATTGAAAGAGGATGTGCTGTTCTAATTCAATTAAATCAGAAACCACTATCATCTACTTCAGAGAAATCTTGCTGTACATGTTTGTTCTTGTCAATGTGTCATATTAAAAATAATTTATATTGATTTCTTTGTTCTTACAATGCTAAGTCTCAAACCATAACTACAATGAAGGAGAAGAGCAGATGAGCAAGTTCTGATGAATTCTGTAACTGAGCCTGTAAATGAAGAGCCAAAGGCTAAAGACATGCACTCACTGGTAAGTGGATATTAGCCCAGAAACTTAGAATGCCCAAGATACAAATTGTAAAACACATGAAAATCAAGAAGAAGGAAGACCAACGTGTGGATACTTCATTTCTCCTTAGAATAGGGAACAAAATACTCATGGAAGGAGTTACAGAGACAAAGTTTGGAGCTGACATGGAAGGATGGACCATCCAGAGACCGCCCCACCCAGGGATCCATCCCATAATCAGCCACCAAACCCAGACACTATTGCATATGCTAGCAAGATTTTGCTGAAGGGACCCTGATATAGCTGTCTCTTGTGAGGCTATGCCAGTACCTGGCAAATACAGAAGTGGATGCTCACAGTCATCTATAGGATGGAACACAGGGCCCCCAATGGAGGAGCTAGAGAAAGTACCTAAGGAGCTGAAGGGGTCTGCAACCCTATAGGAGGAACAACAATATGAACTAACCAGTACCCCTAGAGCTCGTATCTCTAGCTGCATATGTAGCAGAAGATGGCCTGGTTGACCATCATTGGGAAGAGAGGCCCCTAGGTCTTGCAAACTTTATATGCCCCAGTTTAGGGGAACGCCAGGGCTAAGAAGTGGGAGTGGGTAGGTTGGGGAGCAGGGCAGGGCGAGGGTATATGGGACTTTTGGGATAACATTTAAAATGTAAATGAAAATATCTAATAAAAATTGTTAAAATAAAAGGCTAAAGACAGAATGAATGACATCCAAGGCCAGAACTTAAAGCTACAGTGTCTTGGAAGATAAACCACTTTTAGCCTAAAAGGTCTTGTTTTTAGTTTCTTTAGCTTTAAATCTATTTGGATTGCTTACCAACACATTAGTTTTAAAATGTCCAATACATATCATAGTTTGACATGAAAATCTTGAGGACTCTAAGTGGAGTGGAGGGTAAAAACCATAGTGCTACAATAAGGGTAATACAGTCATAGATTAAACCCAATTCTCCCCAGAATGCACCTTGCTCTGATGGGACTAGTCTGCTCACAGACATGGACATACATGTGCCCACATAAGTTTTCTCACAGTTGCCTTTCTTGGGAGAACTTTTTGTTTCAGCTAATATTCACTAAAACTTAATAATGTGCTAAATGCCTACATAACCATCAGTCATTACAATCCTACAGGGGACAAATCAGTATTACTTCAATTTCATTATTTCAGAGAAGTTAGGGGCCTAAGGTGACATAACTAGTGATGAGAAGGCCAGTATGTGAATTGAGTTGTATACTTCTGGGTTCCAAACTTTCAGCCACACTAGCACAAGAAGAAAGGGTACCTGCTAGTGACCCTAGAGCTCACTCAGTGTTTTCTAGATATATTGGCTTGGCCAAGAGAGCAACTTTCTTCCCCAGAAGTGATGAATTCTTCACAAAATTCTCACTGCCTGAAGGTACTTGGCAGCTGACATTCTCAGATACTTTTCGTAGGCAGCTGGTTCGCAGAGACATGATTCCTTCTCATTCTTGCCCCATGACTGGTTAGAACAGCAAAGGAATTTTTATCTACATGATGGATTTAGCAGAGTCCATGCTGAGTACACCTCTCTGTGTGCTGACATGGGAATTAGGGAAACAATGCTTTTCCTTTCCTTGCCAGCTTAGCCTTATGTTTTCCCCCTTACTCGCATAACCTGTTTCTTAATTCCTCCTAGATAAGATGGAACAATTGGTTTATTGCTATTATTTGGTGAGTGGAGACTTTGACGGCTACCAATGAATGAAGTTACTATTCATACCTATACTCCAGTGACATTTGGCCATGAGTCTTACCTCGTCATATAAATTTTTCTAAAGTTCCATTCTCTCTGCTAAGAAGCTCCTGATTCTCTTTAGTGATGTGGTTCCTGGTCTACCAATGAAGTAAATCACTAAGATATATTCTATTGTTTTGATAATTTATGTCTTCTCAGACATATATTCCAATTTCATTGAAATTGTCGTTTCCTCTAGGGGAATTACAAAACCATGCAAGAATCATATACAAAAAAGGCACTTGATATTCCCCACACCCCTGTGTCTGTATGACTACTCATTAGAAATTTATAAACAATATACCAAGAACTTTCTTGGGTTAAAAAATTCGTAAAATACAGCATTGCCACAGATGTTCCCGAACTCTCAAAAATAGGAATATAAAAACAATGTGTTCTAATAGATTATGCAGAAACACAGTGACATGGGTAAAAATAACAGGAGACTTCACAAGTAAGTGAGACACACTGAGACACACATATATACACAAAGAGACAGACAGAGGGAGACACAGATAGAGATAGGCACACAGGTGGGTAGGGAGAGGAGCAAGGAAAGGTGGGGGGAGAGGAGAGAAGAGAGGAGAGAGAGATGAAGAGAGAGACAGAGACAGAGAGAAAATGAATCAACATCTAATGTGGCCGTGATAAAGTGAATTAAAAACAGGTCCTCTCTACAACCAAGTGAAGAAAATCCCACATGCCCTTAGGTATTAAGTAATTTGTAGGAGCTAATCCTGGTCACTTGTAAACCTGCAAACTTCACCAAGATCCAAAGATTTCCTACTACTTATTAGCTGTGAAATACCGAGAAATTTTCCTGATTTCATTCTCGGTGTCTCTTTGGAAGCCACCTAAATGCATAAGAAGGAAGAGTGCCATTTTAAAAGTTCTAGCAATTCATCTTTGTCTGGATTCTTCCCATTTCACATTGCTTTGTTTTTCTGGTGTTATGTGCCAATTCTAAACTCATGGGCAACAGCAAAGAGAATGAAGTAGTTTTTAGTTTGACAATGAAACCAGTAATAAAGTTCATGTTTCAAATAACTTGTCTCTTGTATGAACTACGGTCAACTGAAGAAACACCTTTCTGGATTTTCTTTTTTTTTTTAAAGTCTACTAATAATGAGTCTTACAGACAAGAATCTTTAGAGAAAAGCTCTTCCATTTTGGATATTTTCAATTTTATGTCCCCTTTCAGAACATGAGATTGGTACTAAAGTCATTTTAAGTCTTTCATTCTATTAGGTGATGTCAAATATAAAAAGGATGTATTCTGCGAGCACGAGGGACTTTTCTAGATTAGTTGTAGTGTCCTTTGCATTCAAGTTGTTTTGTAAATCTGTATGTGTAAATCTGTATCTGTATCCTCTTGCATGGATGCTATTACAAGCTCCCGCATTAGGATTTTCAGATTGTTTCTCTTACAGTATTGAAAGCCCCGTGAATAAGAATCTCCTGTCAACTTTCCCACTACCTTCCATGGTGGGACAATATTACATTATATGAGTATACCATTAATTTATCCATGTATCTGTCAACAGATCTTTGAGCTAATTGTAGTTACTATGGACAGTGCTACTGGAAATCTGCGTGCAGATATCCTTTTTTGGATCCCGCATTCTGATTCTTTTTGGTCAATATATCTAGGAATAGAAGTGTACACTTGATACAGTAGAACTTACCATACATTTTTTGACTAAACCACCACATCATTGAATATATCCTCTAGAAAAATATTCAACATGTAGCAGGCTGCAACAAATGTCTTGAGTGGTAGCACTGTAAGAAATAGTCACTGAGAACTGAAAATATTCACTAAATTTCATTCGTACACAAGGTCTGTCTATGCAGTCCAGGTGGGTTCCAGCCTGCAGCACTTCCACCAGTCTCATGAGTGCTGATATTACTGGCTTTAATCTTTTTCAGAAACAGGTAATAATAATAAAAAAAATCTTGCTTTTGGCGAAATGTCTTAGGTGCACTCCTGAGGCAAAGCTAATTGCTTTGATGACTCAGCACTACCTATAAATGATTTTCCCATTGGAACAAGAATAATACATCTACCTGACAGAAACTTCCTGATAAATATGCTTTCTGAAGTCAGAATGCAAGTAAGTAAGAGAAGTCACCTTTGTGGTCTCATACTGGGAAAGAGGCAGGAGTACTGCCAAGAGTTCAAGGCCAGCCTGGACTACATGGCAAATTCTATGTCAGTCTGGGTTACATAAAACTCTGTCTCTAAAAAACAAAAACAAAACAACCAAGCAAACACACAAAAACTAACAGAGTAGGGTAGAGATAGAAGTTGAGGACAGATGGGGTCAAGAGAGACCAAGACAACAGGAGAAGAGAATGGCTGGAAGAGACTTGGAAAAGTAGAGTAAACAAGAGTGAGGGCAGTGAGCAGCAACTCCAACAAGATGGGAATAGAAATCATCCAATGGAGGAGCTAGAGAAAGTACCCAAAGAGCTGAAGATGTCTGCAACCCTATAGGTGGAACAACAATATGAACAAACCAGTACCCCCGAAGCTCGTGTCTCTAGCTGCATATGTATCAGAAGATGGCCTAGTCAGCCATCACTGGGAAGAGAGGCCCCTTGGTCTTGTAAACTTTATATGCCCCAGTACAGGGGAAAGCCAGGGCCAAGAAGTGGGAGTGGGCTGGTAGGGGAGCAGGGTGGGGGGCGGGGTTACAGGGAACTTTTGGGATAGCATTTGAAATGTAAATAAAGAAAATATCTAATATAAAAGAAAGTAAGGAAGGAAGGGAAGAAGGAAGGAAGGAAGGAAGGAAGGAAGGAAGGAAGAAAGAAAGAAAGAAAGAAAGAAAGAAAGAAAGAAAGAAAGAAAGAAAGAAAGAAAGAAAGAAAGAAAGAAAGAAATCAGCCAACAAGTCAACCTCAAGAAACTTGGAGCCAAAAGTAGGGAAGAGCTGGAATCAGACAGTACACCAGAAATGCTGGTATCATCCTAGCAGAAACTGGTATACACACAAAGGCCCCATACCAACAATCAAACAAAGTGCCTGACTAGAATATAGTGTGGTTGGTGAGAGAGCAATGGATTGGCATGGAGAAACTAAATTCTGGGATTTGGGGTGTATAGCTCAGTTAATAGAATGCTTGGCTATTGTGCAGAAAGTCCTGGTTTTCATCTCTAGCACTGAATAAAGCCAACTCCACCCAGCATTTTCCCAAGTGGAGGCAAGAGGATCAGGAGATTAATGTCATCTTTGATTATATTATATGTTCAAAACCACCCTGGGCTGTATGAAATCCTAGCTACAAACAAATGAACAAACAACAACAAAAAGGGATGGATAAATACTTACGTTTTCTAAGTAAATCCTCAGGAGTATATGCAATAAGCACAAAGGATAGGTAACTAGGAAAGTTCAAACATTAAGACAGTGATTCTCAACCTGTAGGCCATAACCCCGTTGATAAGCCTCTATCTCCAAAAATATTCAATTATAATTTCAAATACTAGCAAAATTATAGTTATGAAGTATAGCAAAAAGAATTTTATAGTTGGGTCATGAGAAATACTTTATAGGCATTAGAAAGGTTGAGAACCACCACATAAAGAGAAATATGTACTTTTAAGTAAATAGAAAATAAAACATGTAACTTCTCAAAGGAGTTCAGCTGGTCTTGACACCTTGCATCAGAGGTGTGAAGGTGCTCACCCACCCTCCATGTCCAAGGATCTGTGTACTCTGTCTGTGGAATCAAAGCAAGCCTGCCTACGCTTGCAGGTTTCCTCTTTCTATGCATTTCTCCCACAGCTCTTACTGAGGTGCTTCATACTTTAGTGTTGCCTGCTTATGTGTGGTTTGTTTGGGGGTTTTAATGTTTTGTTTGATTCGAATGTTTACTAGAAACTAAATTCAATGAAGGGTATATTATGTCAACCTCGCCACTAAGATTAACACAATGTCTCTAGCACAAGAAGCTCTCATTAAATAAATACTTCAGAGTGATGAAAGTAATGATGATAAAGGACCATGGGGGTGGGTGGGGGTGATAATGTATCCATCCCATTGGGAAGGTCACATCTGTTTGGAAGGAACACGGCATTTCCTGCCTCTGCCATTTACTTCTCTTTCAGTCAGTCAACTCTCTTTCAGTCAGTTAGAATTATGCACTCTCAACCCTACTTCTAGAATGATAGCACCATAAAAGAGAACAGCCGTGAAGGTCTACTACCTAGGAGTGCCTGTCTTTACTAATAATCCAAACCATTTCCTTCACTCCAAAGTAAAACCTTTAATCCATAGGCAATTACTCCCAATTCTCCCCTTCCCCTATCCTGTAGTGAACAACAATCTGTATTCTAATTCTGAGCATTATGTACTAGAATCATTTCATAGAAACTGAATTATACAACATACTAAGTATTAAGTCTGGCCTTTCTAACTTAGTCAAGAATAATGTTTTAGAAGTTTTGTAGTATATGTGAGCAGTTCATTCTCTTTCACGGTGGGATATTCCATTATATGTATGTACCATTAATTTATCCATATATGTGTTGATGGATCTTTGGTTACTTTTAGTCACTATGGATATTGTGTGGAGATATACTTGTTTGAATCTCCCATTCTGATTCTTTTTGGTAAATATACATAGGAATAGAAATGTAAAGTTCTATGCCAAGTCTATGTTTAAATTTTCACCACCAAACCATTCTGCATTTACATCAGATAACTGTAACGGCGACCATTTTCCACGCTTGGTCTTGGTCACTCTAGTGGATGCAGTGGGCATCTCAATGAGGTGCTTTACTGTGTTTTCAGGGTTTACTTTTCAATGACTCTGTTTTTTGCCGGGTACTTGTTAATAGTCTTGCCATTGATCATATCTGCTTTCCATTATACCTCAGGTTTAGGCTTTTGGAATACTTAGATATTGAGCAGAGAGACACACAGTCCAAAAGAGCATACAGTAGCAAACAGGGATGAGGGTTAAGATGTGAGATCTGTGGTTAGTTAACAGAAGCATAGGCAGTAGTTAGAGAAAATGACAACAGTAAGAGGCTCCCCTAAGGAACTGACTCCTCTCTCCAGCTAGCAGAGCTCTCAAACAATTGCTGCTATGAAAAGACTGAATGCTCAGGTATGGCCAAAAAAAAAAATTAACTTTCTCCCATTCTTTCCTAGATCAGCTCACTGCAGAACACCAGAGTAAGCATAGTTTTACATGTATGCGAGGCTATTATCATGGCACTAACTATAGGTAGATATACCCAGCTGACAGCATCTCAGTTCCTGCAAATGTAGGGGTCTTATCAGTACCCAGCTGAGTCTATTTTCCCTATAAATATCCCTGAATTGCTTAATACCATGTACTTTTATGACACACTCAAAAGTGATCATGTGTATCTTATCAGTGGGTTTCAGTTTGTGCATCCTTGTATAAAAATCCATGAAACTCTCTCTCTTTTGAGTTTCACTAAATCCATTTCTCTCTCATTTCAGTTTCAGCATTGCAGCCCAGCTCTACAGGTAGCAAATTGAAATGTTTAGTGGCCCATTGCAGACAGATTGAATCTGCAAAGAATACGGCAATAAGAAAGAAGAAAAGCATCAATATCATACGGCAAAGCTCTCACCAATGACAGCGCTGATGCAGGGTGAGTGATTGAGCATTTGTTAAACTTCTACCATTGTGAAAGTAACCTATTATTTTCCCAGTTGTATGCTGAAATACCTCAATCACTGACAGAACAAGTCAGTAAAAAATGATACAGTTTCTATTGCTCTTCTTCCATGCAGACGATGTGGCATGTGGTCCCCCATCCCCTGGATTCAGTTCTACCAGCAGTATGTTTAATTTATCCTTCCTCTGGTTCATTTTGTAAAATGTCTGATAATGCCTGTAACCGGTGCTGATTGCTTTTTCTTTTCCTTCTTTTTGTTTCACTAGCTGTTAAAGAAAGCCTCATAACATGACATGGTTTTCTGGTTCAAGAAAACTTCATAAAAATGCTAAGAAGGACATGGTGCCACGTGAAAGCAAAAGAAAGGGAAAAGGAAACTTGCAGTAGGTGTCTAGGAAGAACTTCCTGGTCTCTGCACATGTAAACAGCTTGGGGCTCTTGGCAAGGGTATACCCCAAAGCACTGCATATCTGCAATCAAACCCATGTTACCATGGTGTGAATCCCCTTCTGTAACGTGAGCCACAAACACTGCCTGATTCAGGGCTGTGAGTCAGAGGCAAGACCCTGAGAAAAGCCTGCAAGATCAGATGCAGAGGCAGATGAAGAGATGACCCATCTCTAAAAGCTGCACCATCCAGCGACGGAAGCCAGACCACACAGACTCCCAATTGCTCTGCACTAAAAGCCCAATTATGACCATGGCTATGTTATGAAATTCATATGTCTCCGTATGCCTGATTAAAAACTGCACAATATACATATGTGTGATAGGACAAACCTAAAAGTAAATGCTCTCCTCTGAGATAGCAGATGCTGGGAGGATATTGGTGACCCTTTATTATGGAGTAGCCACAGCTGAGGCAGGGCATACACAATGGCAGCAACACTGACAGTGACAACCACAGTCTAGATAATATGTGCAACACCAGCATCTTTCTTATTCATAAAAGTCACACCAATGCTTGGGCCTCAGAGACACTTCCTTGATATGGCACACATCTGACCTTGGCTTTGAGCCCCAGGTTCTCCCCCCCCCCCAGCCCCCCTCTCCCTACCTCTCTGTCCTCATTCTCTCTCTCCCTCTCCCTCTCTCTCTCTCTCTACACACACACACACACACACACACACACACACACACACACTTTCTACATACTCACATTCTCTCTCTCTCTCTCTCACTCAAACACACACAAAATCTTATCAACTGAATTCTCTTTCTATTCTTATTTTGCAGAGGAGTAAACTGAGACAATCAGAAGTAAGTTATTTTACTAAGTCTTCAGAGCCAGTAGGAAATTTGCCTACTGACTATAGGCTTTAAATATGTAAACTATATAGCACTCAAAGCAGCAATAGAAAATAGATTATGAGAGTGAAGATTTGTCATTGAAAATCTGAAAACAATGCTAAACTCACAAAAGGCAGAGACATCATATTATTATGTCTGAGTATTCCACTGTCTGTAGACCACATGAACACAAACATTAATTTGGTAAGAAATAAGGTAGCTAAAACCTTAACCTGTTGGGGCTGAGCCTGCTGACAGACCATCGCTGATCTTCGGCTTACAGAATGGTTCCCCACAGTTGATAAATAATGTGTACAACTGTTTTGATCCGGTCCTGATTCCCTTGTAAAAGAATCTTTTATTCCTTCTTGATGTCATCTCCTGTGTTTCACTTCTCCAGAAAATCTATACATTTCTACAGTACCTCTGCCAATGTCAGCCTTTGTAGACAGTGCCTGATTACAATCAGCCATCTTTTGCTCCTCCACAGATAGTACAATTAAAGAAGCAATTGCTTATCAGAGTCACCTTCCTGAAGAGGCATCCATGATGACACTTCCTGCTACTACTGAGGGAAGGAAGTTTTAAGCTCAGAGGACACACTAAGCATTTCAGTTCTAATTCCTTTTGAAAGCACCACCACGCCCAATGCTATAAATTGACTGCTCTAGAAAACAAACAAAAAACCCCAAACAAAAAACAAAGAACAAAAACCAAACCAACCAAACAAACCCAAGCATTTTCCAACCACACTGAATACTACTCATGGTAAAGTATTTTATAAAATAGTGGCCACAGACCTATGGGATCACATGGATGATCTGCCTTTTCGTGCTTTGTAATTGGCTATGTGACCTAAGCAACTTATCAAGACCCAGAATCTTCATGTATGGTATAGTTTTCCATATTTGCTGTGGTGCTACAGATGAACTCAGTGAATGCTAAGGATGCACACTGTGCCATTGCATTGAACCTCCACTCTAACTTCAATGTGACTTTCACATGGGGCATTCAAAACAAAGTCGTCTCCATCTGCCAGCTAGAGTGTTTGATTTTTCTAGACTTAATAGCACCAATGCAACAAGGGCTTTTTGGGATAAAAGCCTTGAAGTCTTCATTTATTTTAGTTTACAAAGAGAGTCAGTTATGTAGAACACCCCATATTTCCTCTTGGGCACATGTCCTTCCTTTTCACTGTCTTCTCTTTCCCTAAGTGCTTATATGCTATGCCACTGTGGAAAAATGCCAGTGCATCTATGTCTAGTAAGAAGCATGAGTTCAGAGCGTTGATTCAACTCCAGAACTATTCTGAACCTGATGGCTCATTATTTAACACATTGGGGACTTAAAAACAGTACTTTATAAATAATATAAAACACAAAGCATCAGAAAACCTGAGGTACAGATATCAGTATCTAAGATATATTCTACTATCACTATAAATAGGATTCCATATTGCAGAAACTCAAGTTTATCAGAAGCAAATACGGTACCATTAAATGGATTTCAGAAATGACCACTTGCAGGAATGGAAGTGTAGCTTGGTGGATGCACACTGCTAGTATATAGAGGCCTTGTGTTGGATTCAGAGCACCACAAATTTTTTAAAAATTAAGAAGTAAATTATACCCCAAAATCAATTTTAAAATAGGAAATATTGATTTCTCTGCTTCAATTTAATATCTTTTGTACTTGTACCAGGAGCACATGCACTAAAATTCAATCAAACAAATCAGATAAGACTAGTTAAACTCCTTCACAAAGACAATACAAAAACTGGTCAGTGTTCCATCCTTCACAAAGAGTCTGGGGCATGGCTCAGTCATATAGTGCTCACCCAGAATGCAAAGGGTTCCTGGTTCTATCTTCAGCCCTGGAAAACTAAGTAAGTGATGGCAGCAACTGACCCTACAAGGCCCCTGGAAGGCACGGCTTGAGAGCCAGTGAGATGGCTTGTGGGTAAGGGTGTTTATAGTCAAGGCTGATGACCAGAGTTTTATTCCCATAATCCTCATAGAAGGGGAGAATCCTTTCCCACAATCCATCCTCTGACTTCCATCAGGCTGTGCCATGGTACCCTCCCATGCCCCATCATAAAACAAGGAAAATAAAACTTTACATCATTTTCTCAACATATCACAACTATTTATTTATACTTTTTTAAGAGTAAAAAGCATCCATATAAATCCTTCAATGCTCCAATGTCCCTGGCAATTTACTATGTGCTCAATGAGTATCTTGGCCTCAAATTTACCATGAGCGGTACCTTTTTCTTTTTAAAGGAAAACAGAAAGAAAAATAATTAATGTAAACATAAATAAACACGGCACGAAGCCTGATGTATGGAATCAGCCTAGAAATGTTAGTCTGAGTGTTTGCTTCTTCCTCATCAATGCATCGGTTGAAGCCCTGATCCCAAATGTTACAGTATTATCAGTCCTATAGGTAGTCATAAAAGCGGCATTTCCATAGGAGACAACCAGGTAAGCACTTGCCTCTCATCTTTGTCATCTTTTCTATCTTCTCCTCTTCCTCTTCTTGCACCATGAACTAATACGAGGAAATACATGTGCAAGCCAGAATTTCACCATTACCTGACAATGCTGGTGCCAGGATCTGAGCCTTTGGGCCTCCAGTGATTTAAGAAACAGTTTCTGCAGTCACCCAATCTGATGTAGTTTGCAATGGCAGTCTGAGTTACAAAGACATCTTCATAATCTTAGTCACATTCATATTAATTGGGCAAATTAACTAATCGGAGATCATTCCTCTGAAGAGCTTAAGTCACAGCAATCCACCACAACCTATGCCCATTAGAGGGAAAAACTTGTGGGGCTAAGGCAGGCTTCTAACTTCAGCAGGCTTCTGTAACCTAGACAGGTGGGCCATTCTTTCCCAATATAAGAAGGAATCAGTAAGACCCAGACTTCCTCTTGCCCTTTTACATATTTTGAATGTCAAAACTATAGTTTCTGTTAACAAATTAAGAAGTTCTTTGGGTATATATCTTTGTGCTACTTATATGTATATAGCTAGCTGTCTTGTTTTTTCAATTTGGGTTTCAATTTTACTTTCTATAATAAAGCAATAATCATCAGAGAGGCTGTCAAATGACTTATGATTTAATCATGATATTATTCTGACAAATCTTCCGACTGTTCCCAATTGGATTAACAATTATCTACCTTGCCCTATCCAATAACAGTAGATAGGCATATATATATATATACATGTCTATATCTCCTTAGCAGTATGCAATGTCACTGGCAAATCTAATTTATATATCCCTATAAGGTCAAGGCAGACATATGATGTAACTACTTAACTGCTTGACTCTACTTAAATAACGTATTAGTATTGAAGCTAAGAAAATAAGGCAAACATATACTGGTTTTCACAATATACAGACTTGTACACATACACAGTAGCCCTAAAAGTGATATCAATTCAAACTATTGGAGGGAAAGTCCATGTACAAACTAGGAAAAGGCTAATTAAATCAGCTTAGATATAATTCAGATCATCCTGTCCCAGGTGTTGAACTATGCAATCTATGATTTTAACTACATCTATTTGAAGTCTCTAAAATCTAGGAGTACAATTTACTTTAAATTACTCAAGAGGAAATGAAAACTTGCAATAAAAATTCTAGGAATTTTTAACCTTTTGGTGGAATACCTACAAATTCAAGGTAATATTTATGGTTTCCTGATGTATATCTCTGTATTCTGATACTTTATTTTACCAGACAAGAAAGGTATGATTACCTTTTAAAATTTTCTTATCATGTATATGTATATATATATGTATATGTATATATGTATACCTGCTTCTCTCCCTGGTAGACACAGTACTGGAACTGGATTTATAGTGGTTTTGAATACCATATATGGGTGTCTAGATATGAACCTGTGCCCTTTGCAAGAGCGGCAAGTATTCCTAACTATTTTTCGAGTTCCTATCTCAAATAAAACATAACTTATTCAAAATGCCCTCTCATCATTAAACTTTAATTCAGGGAAGCTTAAGACTTGATCATATTCAATTTCTTAAATATGAACACTATTAAGTTAATATTTAATATCAGAGAAGGGCTTCTCTCCTCTTTAGCTGACACAACATATATGCCAAAGAAAGCTCTGTAATCTTTCTTGGAACAGATTTGATATTCATATCTCACTATGAAAAATAATTTTCACATCACCTTATTTCATGCAATAAAAACATAACTTCAGCAACACAAGTGAAGATAGACTGTCTGTTGCTACCCAAATGATCTGACATACATATTTGGAACAAGTCCTGTTAGTAAAGCAGATTTTAATGCAAAGCCATTACATCCCAAGGCTAAGTAACTGACTATGGGGCTCCCCAGATGCTCTTCTACTAATGGGCACAAATTCGTGAAATTTTAGAATTTGTCAAAACCTGTGGAGCAAATGAGACAAATTTGGAAAAAGAACTGACAAACAGTATCACTTCACTTTCTTTTGTTTTCAAGAAAGGTAAAGATGACTTTGACGTAATGAATTTGAGTCAACATCCTATAAAACAGACAATAAGTCCTCTCCAAATTTTGTGCTTATTAAAAGGTGGCACTCAGGGAAAAATTAGAATAAACTTAAAGAACAGTTTTGCTTACATATAACTGTGGAAAAATAATGTAAGCTATGCTAACCCCCCTGTCAGTGTGCATGTTACTATACTTTACTTAAGAAAAATCCTAGCGTTAAACCACAAAAAGACAACAGAGAAAACCTAACCATGGAACTTTTATGAGCCAATGTTTCCCCAAATCCATCTTCCCTCTCTAGGCCATGAGTCCGTTTCCATTCTGTAAGAATAACAACCTCCTGTGAAAGACAGTTTGGCAATGGTAGTTTATTGAAAAGTATACAGAATTGAAACAAATGACCATGTTGTCAGACAAAATGTAAGGAGCAATCTATATGGCTTCAGTAAGCTATTTACTTCCTCATACTTCAGCTTTCCAAGGGTCACAGTAAATCTATCACTCAACAATGTAAAGTGAAATAATTTGCTCTCTACCACAGGGGAAAATAATACATTTTATTCATTAAATCAAAATAAATATTTAGTGAATATGTCCAAACCTTACCCTCTAGTATCATAATCACCAGAGAAGTCTAAGAATTGTTTGCGATGTTCCCTGAAAAATTCTGATACACTTCATTCTAGGTCTGTTCTTCGCAGAGGTTTTGTCAAATAGCTAACAACTAAGGCACTGGTGCTCCACAGTTTAATAACCAACAAAACAATCGGAAATCGTGACAAGCACTACAATGGAACAGCGAGTCGTGTGGGATTACTGTGCGGTTCTGAAAGAGCTAATGGATCAGTGCATCGTAATATTCTGATGGCAACGGGAACAAAGTCCAAACTCTACAGAAGATAAAATGTAAATACAAATATCAATGTTCAGATTTTATAATTTATGTCATACCTTAAATGTTGCTGGTCAGTAAATGAATGCAGAGAGAGAGAGAGAGAGAGAGAGAGAGAGAGAGAGAGAGAGAGAGAGAGAAAGAGAAAGGGAAGGGGGAGGGGAAGAGATAGAGAGGGAGAACTGTGTCTATAATGTATATATTTAATGGCTTAAGGATCATTGAAAATAGCCTCTAAGCTGTAAATGGGGCACCTACATTAAACCCATCACCACAGAGACTCAGTGAACATTGCTGAAAAAGAGATGGAAGGAATGAAGCCTGAGAGGCGAGCTAGCATCAAAGCTATAAAATGCTGTGTTCTGGACATGACATGCTTTTTGCATACATCAATTTACAGTAGCTATGGTTACCAGTACATAACCTACAGAAGTTCAAGCCAGACAAAATCGTTGCACAAAGAGATAGATGATCTCCAGGCCACAGCCCTTACTGGGGAGCTATTGAGAATGGGTAGTTAATGTGTGAGGGAGAATCATTCTTTGTGGAGAATGTGACCACTCCTAAGTTTCCTATAATCCAGTGAATGGCTACACATGTGTGCGTGCGCATGCACACACACACACACACACACACACATACACACACACACACACACATAGAAGACATAAAATTGGGAGGGAGTATGTTAGTGGTCAAGTAATCTCTGATATATGGAATAAACTTACATGTCAATTTTCATGTAACAGAATTATTTTACACAATGCCTCAGAATAGCCACACTACATAAAATACATGAATGGAGATTTTAAAAATTATTGTATGATTTGATTCATGCAATTTCATTGTTAAGCGAAGCATAATATAGATGGCTCTAAGAATTCCATTTTCAACTTTTAAAATGCTGAGAGCACAACAGACATCACTTAATAATGCTTAAAGCAGAGTTGCTACCACTGCCACAATTATCAACACAGACTGATTCAAGATATTAATGGCTTAGTTTCACCAACTTGTTGGCAAACAGTTCATGATTTTATTATGACAACTTATCGTTGAATGATACCAAGCTTCTCCACACTGAGAGGCTAATTGGAAGGAATTCAACTCCTAAGAGCTTGAGATGGGAAAATGATGAGTCAGCACCCTCAGAGTCTACTCTTTCCCTAAAAAGAAAGGGCTAGGAACGATGCGCAGCAGTAAAGCACTTGGCTAGCAGGCATACTACCCTTGAATCTGTTGTAGCACTATGGAAAATGATGTCAAAAGCACTGATCCTATAACTGTTCCCTTTGCAAATATGGTTAGGTCAGAGGTGGACAGTCTAATTGTGATAAAAAGGAAACCACGCTTCTTTGGGAGAAAGGGGAAGATAATGACACAATACCAAAATATTCTGATTATTTAAAAAAATCAGTTATTTTCCACTCGTGGAACATTTATAATGGATGTTTGAATACATCTAGAATCAAATGCAAAGCCTGAGAATGACTCTGGGAACACCACCTTTATTTATTATTGTTATTGTTACTATTATTATTTTATTAATCATTTTATTTGTTTACATTTCAAATGATATCCCCCTCCCTGTGGTTACCCCTCCAGCAACCTCCCCCATCTCGCCCCCGCCCCCAACTCCCCTCTCCTTTTTCCCTAGGAGGGTGCTCCTCTGAAAATGGAACTGAGACTGAAGGAAAGGCCATTCAGTGTCACCTTTAATTTTGTGCTTCCACAGGTCCAGGAGAGGTGGCTACTTACATTCCTACAAGTTCACAGGAGGCTGGTCCAAGGTCACACTCTACACTCCCTGGCAAGCATCATCTCTGCAGCCCAGAAAAGTCTGCGCACACTTGGCATTTTCACTGAGCCTAGATCAAAGACAACCTTCTCCTAAGCCTTTCTAACTCATTTCGGTTTACAGAAAACCCCTCTTTTATCCTTCTCTATAAAGGAACAGAATGGACTTGACCTACAGTAAATGACCTACAATAAATGGCTTCTTTTCTGCCCTCAGTGCCTAGAACACAGATAACATCTTATCTATCACTTTTCATGATTAAAATTCACATGCCAATCAGGAGAATGAACAGACTCTAGCCACGGACTGCCCTATTTACATCTGGCCATGCGAGTTTCTGTGCATTAGGAATTGCTACCTAAATTCTCCGAATACTCATTTTCCTGCTTACAACCCCAGAGCATCAGCAAGGATGGCGTTACAGGACTGTGGTGTGAACTGAATACAACAATGCATTTAAAGCACTTGGCACAGCACTTATGTGGCACAGTCTGCAACTTTATTCACCGTAGTATTAAGAGACACTAGTGTCTCTAACAAGGAGAGGGAGAGAAAGATATTGTTGATAAAGACAATGAAAGAGCACACACCAGTTACCACATTGGGATAGTCTCAGTGCTCTGAACAAGGACTGCTAAACTTAGGACTAATAAGGCGTACTTATTCGTAACCATTTTAAAGGCATCACTTCCCAAACTCAATCGTACTTCATCTCTGTTGTGGAGAACCTGTCTTTACTATCCTCCTGAGTGGCCATATTCTTTATCCTTCCCCTCTTGACTTCCTGGCCCTCTATTGTATTTTCTCATTTTTCTTTCTTATTTGTTCACTACCTGTGAATCCCTATTATATTCAATCAGGACCTTTAATCATTGGTCATGTCTGCATAGGTGTTTGCCAGTGGATCAAGCTGCTGCTGCTTGCTAACCTGTGAATTCCACTATTCCACGTCCCACACACGTAGCATATTCCACATACACAGATACTCAGTAAATGCTTTCATTAGAATTTTGTTCATTCTGTTCTGTTGCATTGTTGGTGCATTGATAAGATGCTTGTCTGTGACTTTAATTTTTCTAAATCCCATTTTTAATGATAGTTTTTAAATGCTTTAACCTTCCTTGCAATCCAACACTCTCCAGAAGTAGTGGAAAAGAAAGTAGAGGGAAGGGGTAGTGGGGGTGGGTGGGAGTGGACCTGTTTAGGAAGGTTCTTTGGAGCAACTCCCATCTGTGTTTTCTGGAAATCACAGGTTAGCAGGCAGCAGCAGCTTGATCCACTGGCAAACACCTCATGAATGAGCAGTCCAGTTTGGTAGTCAAGATAACAACAGCGGTGATGGTGATAGGGCCTAGCAGAGATAGTCAGGTCTCAACCTTGGCTCCGGTCAGCAGCCGGGACCAGCAGGAACACTAGGAGAAGTTCTTGGCTGTGCTTCTTTCAGGGAAGTGAAGATCAGTGAAGATGTGAGACCCACAAGCATTGCATAGTTAGCTGTACCAGCAAGCCAAGCTCTGTCTCCATCACTCATTGGAGTTCTATTTATACCCTCCAAATATCATGTGTCCTCCACATGCCTTGCCTCAGCATGGGTCTTGCCTTAGCATGAACATCCAATCGGCCTGAGTCCTTGGAAGTGACAACAAACTGCAGCACAGCACCGGTTTTTTGGTGTGCTTCTCTTTATGGCATCCTGACAAATGCAGCTCAACTATGCAATGTAAGGAAAACCAATACATGTATGTCAGTAGCAGAGTATTTTCATGCCTTTTCATGTGCTAGCTTTAGCACAACATTTTTTCTCCTGTGTCTGCTTCAGCAAAATGTTCTTTCATGAGTCTGTCTTAGCCTTTCATACCTTTGTCTACTTTAAAGGGATGTTCCTTCATGTGTTTGCCCCAGTAAAACACCATCCAACTGACTTCCAAAGAACCCTTAAGTTTCCATGTCACTTATCACTACATTACAAAGTATCATTTCCATGACATCTCTAGAAGTTATTTACTTTCAGGAATGATTGAGAAAATAGCTTATTTTATATTATAGCTATAAGGTATTATAACAGCAATATCTATATCCATCTGTGCCTTTATCAGGAAGCTCAAGGACACTTTTCTGACTCATCTATAATGGTCACACTAACTTTACAGTTGGATGTTCTTTGAGTTAAAAAAATGATGCTGAAAATTGAACCGATGTCCTCTATGTGTGCTAAGTATATGCTCTACCAATGGCGCTTAGCTCATATCCTCATTTATCTTTTCCTTTAATTATATATTTCTCAAATATTAAGATAATTTAGTTACATCACTATGAACCATAATTTTTTTTTGTGGATGAAGAAACTATCAATGTGTTTCTACAAAATGTGTCACCATGTCATAAGAATCTCTTTGTGCTGAAGGCAAATAAAAATTAGCAGATACCAAAAGAGCCCTCCATACAAATAGTCCTCCACCCTCTTCCTATAGACCTGAAAGCATAGCATAAACTTGTCTTTGTGAGAGGGGAATGATCACTCTTGTACGATATTTCTTCTTATAAAGGGTCTTCTTATAATGGCCTTGAACTCACCATCTTTTTTAACTGCAGCCTCCAATATGCAGACGAATAGGTAGACATATGAATCTGGATAGAGAATCAAGCAACTCATCACCACTGGAATATAACTCAATGTCACAGCTCCTACCTTGCTGTCTGATTACATTATTTATCCCCCAGCCTCAATAATTTAACATTTGAGCTGCAGTTAGTGATAATCCTGACAGGATGATTGTTCTGGATCTCTCTTTCCACTGGCATTTCCTTTGAAGAATTTTCCCTTGAAGTATTTTCCATCTACTTTCCAGAAGGGTGGATACAGACCTCTAGGATGCTGACGTATGAGCTAAGCTTACTCTCTCACAAAGCCTTGCTGTAGCTCCACCCAAATAAAGTTCTCCTATGCTTTAATAAGTATCAACGAGAGTCCTAGCTTTAATAGTTCCTTCAATTTTCTCATTTTTGTACTAGTAAATGAGGCTAGGCCACAAGATATCTAGAGTTTTGCACTCTGTACGTGTAGAGAGGGGAGCTGGAGGAGAAACTCAATGACTATTAAAGCAGGAGGCTGAAAGTGGTCCAGCAGAGACCTCACCGTGGTCATGAACAATCACCTCTACAGAGACAACTGTGTTCCAAGAAATGCTGAGTGTTGGATGTTGGCTTAGAGACTGATGATAAACTTTAAGACTGTTTCCCTCCAAGCTACTTGACTTGTAGTAAGAATTTTTTGGAGGGAAAACAGCAAACAAGAAAGACTGGGTTGCAGATGGAAGAGGGTGACATAAAGTAGAAACAACAAAATACCTCTAAGGAAATGAGACCAGCATGTAACTGCTTCTCTTGTGAATAAGCACTGCTTGCTAATTTTAAACAGAATCCTCTGGTCTCAGGTATTCAGAGTGAATTCAAATATGAACACTTTCACAAAGAGGTAAAAAAGCAAATATCTCTTGTCAAAGAAAACAAGCCTTAGGCCATAGATAACAGAGCTAGGTTTCTGAACCAAAACAGATTGCATGTGAAAGCCATCTTTCTTTAAGACTGTATCTCGCTTTGTAGCTCAGGTTACCCTTCAACTTTCAATTTGTCTACCATTGACTCTGGAGCGTTGGAAATACAGGTGGGTATTTGGGGCAATATTGGTGTATTTGTATCAACATATACTGTGATAATTTTACTCTTCTAAGACAGACAAATTATATTTTTTCAACATTGTAAGATATTTACATCTTTGTAAACATATTTAGGCTATGTTCTAATTCCCGAGCATTCATACTTCTGACACCAGAAAATACTAATAAGTAAGATAACAGCGTTGCAGGATTTTCCCTGTCCAAATACATTAGGGCAGTGGGAGGCCTGTGATTGGACAGGAGAAGGGAGGCAGAATGAGGAGCTGAGGAGACAGAGAGAGAGGGGGGTGGGTCTGAGGAGGAGAGGGAGAACCAGAATGGAGGCTGATGTAGTGTTATCAAAAGGTTAAAATAATTGTGTTAAAGCTATATCATTATCATTTGGCTCTGAAATTATTGTATCGGCATCTTGTAATTGTGTTAATATTGATACATAAACCTGATTGGCTAATTAAGTGTTACGAATCTTCATTCTACTAGGTAATTAGATGTTGAGATGGCTAACCTGGGGTGCATAGGCATTGCTTGAAAGCTTGAGGAACTTGGAGCTCTGTCCGAGAGTTGGCCTGGTGGGAGCCATGTGGCCTAGCAGGGCTGGTGAGTTGGTGGGCCAAGAGACCAATCAACTGAGATCACTTGGTGCAGGGGCTAGCTCTAGATATTTCCCGCAACATAACAGGGTGCTATGTCTTTTCTGACCAATCCTAAAGGAACAAAGGTCATCATATAATATTGCCATTTCTAGTATTAAGTCAAATTACAAGCCCACTGGGACTTGAAGTAAAAGTCTTTGAAGTACTGTATTCCTATTGGCACCTTTCCAATTTGGCAGTTTCTTAGAAACTGTGAATAGTTCTACCTCAAGACCCAGGGCCTATACTCAAAATATGCCCCACTATACCACAGGGATGCTTGCTCAACTGTGTTCATAGCAGCTTTATTTGTAATAGCCAGAAACTGGAACAATGCAGATGTCCCTCAACCAGAGAATGAGAATGAAATGAAATCTGCAAATAGAGTGAGTGGGGAAGAGGGGAGGGGGAATCTTCAGGATGAGATAGAGACCTGGGATAAGTAGGGGGGGGTGCCCAAGAATCAATGGGGATGTCCTTAGCTGTAACACATATCACTAGTGATATGGAACCTGAAGAGGCCACCTCCTGTAGCCAGGCGAGAACCACAGAGGAGAGAGAGGGATACAAATCCATAAAACTTTCAACTCAAAACCTATTTTTTTTTTTTTATAAGAAAGGCAGGGACAGGGGATGGAGCCAAGACTGAGGGGATGGCCAAGCAATAACTGACCCAACTAGAGATCTGTCCTATAGGTAAGTACCAATCCCTGACACTATTAATGATCCTGTGTTATGCTTGCAGGCAGGTGTCTAGCAAGTCTGTCCTATGAAATCTCCACCCAGCAGCTAACTTAGAGGAATGCAGAGGCCCACAGCCAAACAGTGGATGGAGCTTGGGGATTACTATGGAAGAGTTGGGGGAAGGACTGAACACTCCAAAGATGATAGGAACTCTACAGGATGACCAATAGAGTCAACTAACCTGAACCCTTGGGGCCCTCAGACTGAATTACCAACCAAATGAAATACACAGGCTGGACCTAGGTTCCCCGCACATATGCAGCAAATACTGAAGAACTGGAATAGGGGCTATCCCCAAAGCTGTTGCCTGTCTATGGGATATGTTCTCCTAGATGGGCTGCTTTGTCTGGCCTCAGTGGAAGAGGATGGGGCTAACCCTGCAGACAGTAGATATGCCAGGGTGAAGGGCCTCCACTCTCTCAGAGGAGAAAGGGAGGGAGAAAGGGGGAGGGAAGGAGTTGTAGGTGGGGGTGACCAGGAACTGCTTTATTATATTCAACTTTTTTATTATATTCAAACTTTGTATAAATGTCAACGTAGTACACATATTACAAATAATTAAATTTGAGGACTGATTCAGACTGATAACCATACCTTCTAGTTAATCACTCCATTGATAGATACTATGAATAGCCTTCTATAATTGTAGCACATCAGAGTACATTGATAAAGGCTTCTGTTGATAACAGTTAAGGATGTTTCCACTGTTCAGTTATACGAGCTCAGGAAGGGTGGTTCTTTTCTAGTGTTTTTCTCTCTGCATTTAATATATGTGTTATCTTTGAACTGGCTGCTTCATAGATGTATATAGGTACATTACAATATGTCTTTATCTGCCCTTCCCTAGCTGGGATCTACTATGCTTCTGGGATCTAAAACTTTGTCATTCAATTATCAACATTTCTTAACTTCTATTTCACTAAGTGCTGAGTCTTTATTTTTTCTTTGACTTTCTTTTTATGTTCTTTTCTATGTATGCAAGAACTTGTCATCCAATATGTTCCATTTACTTCCTGCTGCATAAAATATCACCCCCAAACTGTTTGATGCAAAATAACAAGCTTTCTGTTTTAGGGATTTAGGCCTAGGGGCTAGAGAGATGGCTTAGGAGTTAAGAGCACTTCTATTCTCCTAGAAGTCCAGAGTTCCATTCCTAACACCCATATTAGGCAGCACACAACTGCAGGAGATACTACACCTTTTACTGGCCTTGTTGGGCACCCACATGCAGGTGCACATACAAACATGAATGCACACACACACACACACACACACACACACACACACACACACATACATACACACATATGCATTAAAATAAAATAAATCTTGTATCTTAAAAGAACCCAGGGACTTTCTACTCTACTGTTAATACAATGTCACTCTGAGTATTCAATTATAATGGCAAATATTTGAATAAGTAAACTGAAGCTATATAGCGTCTAATGACACCATCTTGGAAATTGCATATATACAGCATGAGACTGCTAAAGGTTTAGGGCATGTACTTTATCTAAAGAATAGAACACATTCAAAGAACTGTGGCCTATTTTAAGTTGACCAAAAAAATTCTGATGCTTATGTTTTTGTTTTTGTTTCTGTTTTGTTCACAGTAGACATTGAACTTTCCTCTTAATAAACATGGGTCCGGCTACTAAAATTCTACCCTGCAACAAAGGAATTTACATTTTAAATTTCCTTTATATTTCCAATCTTTTACATTTACAAATGGCATCTGAAGTATTTGATCTTCTGTGTTTAATTTGCTATTAACCTATAAGTTACTTTTAAATAATAATAATGACAATAATAATAATAATAAACCCTTAGTTTTCACTTCTAGGACACTTTCAATTCTTTTACATTCTTGTTTGGGTTTTTATAAGAATTTACTCTTTTTATCATGGCTTCATTGAAATTGTGTTTTGTAATTGTTAAGATACACCTGTTTCATATTATTAAATCAGTAATTCTTTTCTAAATTTACCAGAAATAAAAAACAAAACAAACAAACAAACAAACAAACAAAAATAAAAGCTACTTTTGTTTTCTTCTGAGTCTAGCAATGGTTATATATTACTTGTATATTTTTGGAGTTTGCAAATTAATGTTTTAGAAGATTTTATCCATGGGATGGGGAATGTCCTAAATTTCAGGAGTGTAACAGATTTCTCCCTCTCCTTCTCCTTCTCCTCCTCTCTCTCCCTTTATTTCTTAAACAGGTGGTGAGAATCATAGTTTTTTCTGTTATAGCGTCTCACTGAAGGTCATTGTTGCGCTGTATGTGAGCCTAGATCCTGTCTTGCATGGCCCCTGGCACTGTCTCCATTAGTCTGTAGCTGCTGAAGCCCAACCCTTGGGTTACTAAGATTGACAGATGCCCCATAGCAACTGCTGTATCAGTGTTTGCTCATTGCCCTTGTTTTTAGTTTTCTCAATGTTTTCATACTTGGGAAATTACTCTTATTCTCTAACAAGGTCAGCAATACATTTAAAAGGAAGTTTATTAAATTTTATACAGTGTTCCCACCTGCTCTGTATCACAAAATTTTCTAGACATTTTATCTCTCAACTTTATGAGAAACAAAAGTCTTCATTTTTGTTTTATGTGATTCTTCTTTTTTCTCCCATGTTCTTTGATCTAGAATCCACAAATCTGACAGACATTATTACAGGAAAAATGTTACATTACTAAGTTAAATAATAAAAAAACTGAAGGTAGAGGAGACCAGATAGGCTGCCCTTGGCCCTTCCCCACTCTGTTACTACAGGCCCTATTCTCTCAGGAGCCCCTAGTGCTGTAACTCCCTTTCCACACTGTCCAGGTCTCCTGTGGACCACACAGATCATCCCTTTCCACCTGCCTTTCCCTTTGTCCTTCATCAATATTACCCAGCCCCCAACTCAAGCAGACACCCTAGGCTCAACCACAGGCCATGCCTGCCAGAAGATCAAGTAGGCTACCCAGGAACCTTCCCTACTCTCTCTGTTACCACAGACACAATTCTCAGGGTTGGCCCTAGCCCTAGACAGAAAACCAGGGGTACAGGAACAGAGTCTCCTCTCCATGCCTCCTATTGATCGCTCAGATTATCTCCCCCTGGCTTCCCCTCCACTCATGGTCCAACATCCAGTAAGCATTACTCCTAAATATTCCAGCTAAGAAGGCCAGTAAAACAGGCAACACTCAGCTAACACATTCTCTGAAAACAGAATCCTCTGGTCTCAAATATTTAGAGTGAATACAAATATGAAAACTTTCACAAAGAGGTGAGAAAGCAAATAGCTCTCGTCAAAGAAAACAAGACTTAGGCCATAGATAACAGAGGTGCCTGAACCATAACAGACTGCATGGGAAAGCCATCATTCTTTAAGTAAAACAGGCCACACTCAGCTAACACATTCTCTGAAGACATCAAGAGGAAATAGAAACCAAGGAATAAAACTCCTACTAAACCAAGGTAAACCAAATCAGCACCTTGACCTATAATCACCTCCAAATCCAGACGCCTATATACCAGCATAAGAATACAATTAATAATAGCCAAGGCAATATGTCTCTACCAGAGCCCAATTATCCTACCAAGGTAGGTCCCGATATTCCAACATCACTGAAGCACAAGAAAAAGGCCTTGAGACCAACCATATGAATATGATGGAAGTTCTTAAAGAGGAAATAAAATAATCCCTTAAAGAAAGCCAAGAAAAAGTAAACAACCAAATAGTTAAAGAAAACACATAAAACTATCCAAGGCCTGAAAATGGTAATAGAAGCAATAGGAATTCATAAACTGAGGTAATCCTGAAAATGAAAAATATAGGAATGCAAACAAGACCAACAGAGGCAAGTTTCATCAACATAATACAAGAGATGGAAAAGAGCATCTTGGGCATTGAAGATACAATAGAAGAAATAGATACATCAGTCAAAGAAAATGTTGAATTTAAAAATATTCCTGACACAAAACGTCCAGGAAGTCCATATAAAATATAATATAAAAAAGATATTCTATGATGTAGTCAAATTTAAACAATATTTATCTCTAAATCCAGCCCTACAGAAGGCACTAGGAAAAAAAAAAGATCCAAACCAAGGAAGTTAAAAACACAGGAAATAAATAACCTCACATTAGCAAAACGTCCAGGAAGCTTTGATAATAAAATCAAAGCTAAGAATATTAGGAATAGAGGAAAAAGAAGAATACAAGCTTAAAGACCCAGAAAATATTTTCAACAAAATCACTGAAGGAAAATTTCATAACCTAAAGAAGGAGGTACCTATAAAGGTAACAAAACCATACAGAACACCAAATAGATTGGACCAGAAAAGAAAGTGCCCTCGCCACATAATAATCAAAACACTGAACATATTTACAACAAAGAAAGAATACTAAAACCTGCAAGAGAAAAAGACCACATAACATATAAAGGTAATTAGAATTACCCTTGACTTCCCAATGAAGACTATAAAGCCGGAAGACTCTTGGACAGATATCTTACAGACAATAAGAGACCACAAATGCCAGCTCAGATTATTATACCCAGCAAAACTTTCCATCACTAGACATGGAGAAAAAAAAGATATTCTATGATGTAGTCAAATTTAAACAATATTTATCTCTAAATCCAGCCATACAGAAGGCACTAGGAAAAAAAAAAAGATCCAAACTAAGGAAGTTAAAAACAAAGGAAATAAATAACCTCACATTAGCAAAACCAAAAGAAGGAAACACACACACACACACACACACACAGGCAGACACACACACACACACACATACACACACACACACACACACATACACACACCACTACCACCAAAATAACAGGAATTAAAAATCACTGTTCATTAATATCTTTCAATATCAATGGTCTCAATATTCCCATAAAAAGGCAAGACAAATGCATGGGCAAACAGGATCCAACCTTCTGCTGAAAAAAGGAACATACCTCAGTATCAAAACATTACCTCAGAGTTAAGGTCTGGAAAAAGATTCTTCAAGCAAACGGAGCTAAGAAGCAAGCTGGTCCTCAAGACCCAACTATACACACTCTTAGGCATATACTTAAAGAAAACTCCATTTTACCCAAGAACACTTGGTCAGCTAAGTTCATTGAGGCTATATTCATAGAAACCAGGAACTAGAAACAACTTAGATGCGCCTCAATTCAAGAGTGGGTAATGAAAGTGTGTTAGTCAGGAGTTAGAAAAACTACATCATGAATTTGCAGGGAAATGGATGCAACTAGGAAAGAATCATCCTCAGTGATTCAACTCAGACCTAAAAGGACAAATACTGTATGCGCTCACTTACAAGTGGACATTAGCTACTAAATAGATGACAATCAAACAACAGTCCAAAGACTCAGAGAGGTAGAGCTGTCTCTTGTGAGACTATGCCTGGGCCTAGCAAACACAGAAGTGGATGCTCACAGTCAGCTATTGGATGGATCACAGGGCCCCCAATGGAGGAGCTAGAGAAAGTAACCAAGGAGCTAAAGGGATCTGCAACCCTATAGGTGGAACAACAATATGAACTAACCAGTACCCAGGAGCTCTTGTCTCTAGCTGCATATGAATCAGAAGATGGCCTAGTCGGCCATCACTGGAAAGAGAGGCCCATTGTTCGTGCAAACTTTATATGCCTCAGTATAGGGGAAGGACAGGGCCAAGAAGTGGGAGTGGGTGGGTGGGGGAGTGGGTGGGGGAGCGTGTGGGGGACTTTTGTGATAGCATTGGAAATGTAAATGAAATAAATACCCAATTTAAAAAAAAAGAGGAGATTAGAAGAGGCATGCATGGATCTCACTGGAGTAGATTCTGCCAGTAGTCTAGGGGCAGAGGGGACAGGAGCAGGAGGGAGGAGAGGAATGAAGGGAGCCAGTACACGGAGAGAGATGGAATTAGGAGCTATTTGGGTGCAGTGTGGAAACCCAGTGCAATGGAAACTTCCTGGAATCTCTGAGGGTGATCCTAGTGATAACTCCTAGTAATGGAAAATATGGAGTCTGAACTGGTCATCTTTTGTACCCAGGCAAGGCTTTCAATGGTGGGACTAGGGCTCCATTTGGTTGAATTGTTGGTCAAAGTGGTCTAGTAGAGAATCTTAAACAACCTAGGCTGATATTAGGATAGAAGGTTGGTCCCTGAAAACTGACAGCTGTTCCCATTGGCAGGAATAACTTCCACACAACTCATTGAATGTAGATAGGTCAAGCTGATACAGGTTTGGAGCTTGTATTCCTATCACAGTCTAGTCTCTTTGGCACAGAAGGTACTCTTCCGGTTGTAGAAAGAGAAACTGGAAACCAACACAGCTACAAAACCCTCTACTTACAACCTGCCCTGCATGGAAGATGTGCTAGGGCAGTGGTGACATCTGTGGGATTGGACAACCAATGCTTGACTTAATTTGAGGACCATCACAGAAGGAGCCCATTGCCTTAAACTGCCTTGTTGGCCAGGAACTGGATAGCACATTGGGTAGAAATAAACAAGAATGGCAAACAGACAAACAAACAAACAAAAGAAGGAAAAAAATGATTCCCAATGATAATCTAATATAGTTATAGATCAGTGCTTCATACGGTTATGATCAGAGATGCTTCTTCTAGCAGTAGATTGTTTTCTAGGAATTGTATTTTTATCTAATCTTTTATCTTTAGATGTAATGAGAAAACATGTACAAACTTTTCCTATCTTATACATTATCAAATATATAACATAACTTACAGAAATGACAACTTTTTCAATACGGCAACAAGCAGATTGGGAAAAGATCTTTACCAATCCTATATGCAATAGAGGGTTAATATCCAATATATACAAAGAACTCAAGAAGTTAGACTCCAGAGAATCAAATAACTCTATTAAAAATGGGGTACAGAGCTAAACAAAGAATTCTCAACTTAGGAATACTGAAGGGCTGAGAAGCACCTAAAAAAATGTTCAACATCCTTAGTCATCAGGGAAATGCAAATCAAAACAACCCTGAGATTCCACATCATACCAGTCAGAATGGCTAAGATCAAAAACTGAGGTGACAGCAGATACTAGGGAGGCTGTGGAGAAAGAGGAACACTCCTCCATTGCTGGTGGGATTTCAAGCTGGTACAACCACTCTGGAAATCAGTTTGGCGGTTCCTCAGAAAACTGGACAGAGTACTACCTGAGGACCCAGTTTTACCATTCCTGGGCATATACACAGAAGATGCTCCAACATGTTAGGACACATGCTCCACTATGTTGATAGCAGTCTTATTTATAATAGCCAGAAGCTGGAGAGAACCCAGATGTCCCTCAACAGAGGAATGGATACAGAAAATGTGGTACATTTACACAGTGGAGTACTACTGAGTTATTAAAAACAATGAATTTATGAAATTCATAGGCAAATGGATATAACTAGAAAATATTATCCTGAGGGAGGCAACACAATCAAAAAAGAACACACATGGCATGCACTCAGTGATAAGTGGCTATTAGCCCAGAAGCTTGGAACACCCAAGATACAATTCACAAATCACATGAAACTCAAGACGAAGGAAGACCAAAGTGTGGATACTTCCATATTTCTTAGAAGGGGGAACAAAATACCCATGGAAGGAGTTACAGAGACAGAGTGTAGAGCAGAGACTGAAAGAATGACCATCCAGAGATTGCCCCACTTGGGGATCCATCACATATACTATCACCAAACCCAGACACTTTTGTAGATGCCAACAAGTGCTTGCTGACAGAAGCCTGTTATAGCTGACTCCAGAGAGGCTCCACCAGTGCCTGACAAATACAGAGGTGGATCCTTGCAGCCTACCATTGGACTAAGCACAAGGTCCCCAGTGACGGAGCAAGAGAAAGGACCTAAGGAGCTGAAGGGGTTTGCCGCCCCATAGGAGGAACAACAATATGAATTAACCAATATTTCCAGAGGTCCCAGGGACTAAATCATCAACCAAAGAGTTCACATGGTAGAACTTATGGGTCTAGCTGCATATGTAGCAGAGGATGGCCTAGTTGGTCATCAATGGGAAGAGTGGTCCTTGGTCCTGTGAAGGCTCTATGTCCCAGTGTAGGGGAATGCCAGGGCCAGCAAGTGGGTGTGGGTGGGTTGATGAGCCGGGGAGAGGGGAGGTGATAGGGTTTTTCAGAGGGGAAACCAGGAAAGCGGACAACATTTGAAATGTAAATAAAGAAAATATCTATTAAAAAAAAACATGGAAAAAAAAAAAAGAATGGATGAAACTCCTTTCTCTGCATTTTCTGAGTGTTCCAATATTACATAGAAGAGATAATATGCCACTTAGAGACCAAAAGGTATACTGAGTTAGGGCTTGCAAATGTAAATTTTGCTGAAATTATTTTCATAAAACTTTAAACTTAAGCAATATTAATGATCAGAGAAAGAATAACATCACAACATATTTTCATAAGACTCGAAAGCCACAGATATTAGTTATAATGGCTAAGATAATTTAATTATAAACCACTCATTCTATTACCAGACTCTTAAAAGTTATTTATTTTTACACACACACACACACTAAATGGGAGCCTTAAGCTATGACCTACCACTGCATATGAAATCAGTACACAGTGAGTTAAATTAACAAGTCCAATGTAGAATAAACCACAAACTTGATATTGATCAATTCTGCCTCAAGCACAGCAATCAAGGATTTCTATCTTTGAAAGTAAGCTTGTTGACCTGGAAGAATGAGAAACAACAGTCATAGTGATTTTACTCCTTCTAATCTGTCTGATAACACTAACAGAATGTGTCAGCTGGAATGAGGCATGTAATGTAAACACATAGGGAAAGATGGAGAAGCCAGGCCCAACAAAGAACAGCAGGAGCAATAATAAGCAAGGAGAGATGACATTCAAAAGAGTCAGTGCTCACAGCATTCAGATGGGAAATGAGGTCTTTTAGATGAACCCCCATTATTCACACCAAGTTGTTTATAGAAAAACACTGCACAGTGTTCTGCACAGGATATGAAATTCATGTTACCCTCTTGCCATGTATATACCAAATCCTTTCCTTCCAGAGCTTGAAAAATAACAATGTGCTCTGGGACCCAGCTGAGAACCTGAAACCTTATGTGGTTGTAAAAAGGTCTTAACAACTACTTGCTGATATATAACTCTCCAGCAATGATATTATTTCATATGTTCCTCTCATATAATATTCCACAAACCCCCTGAGTGCTACTATGGCAAGGCACCTGGTAAGGGAGTATTAGAAATTAAGGCAAAATGGTTGGTCTCTATAATGAATTAAGAATTAAGGATTTCTTTTTCAACAGAGAGGCTATAAACAGTTGCAAAGATCTAATAAATTAATATATGTAATATTCATAAGAAGTACTAAAAATATCAGTCTACAACATTTACATGGTTCCAGAATATGTACATTTTCATGTGTGCTAATAGCATTTATGCTTATCACTATACACACATTTGATTTTCTTACCTCAATATTACCATTTATGAAACTTGCACATTTACATATTTTAACAATCATTTTGATGGTTTCTTCATGGTGAATGGAATCAAAATGTTTTTAAAAGAATATCAAATTAAAAGCAATGTATAATACAACTGTCAGAAAAAAGTCTCTAAAGTAGCAACAAAGTAATCCAATATTATTCAGATTTTTCAGACTCTGTGCATGCATGTTGCATATGTGCATTGCTATGCTTATACATCTATTGAGACTCAAACCTACAGCCTCTGTCATACTAGTGCACATCCTCGACCACTGAGCTGCAGTGCCTTTTAGAACTGTGAGGATACAGGTTACATAATGTCCATAGTTACACACAAATGAATATAATACACAACATACTATTTCTTTTTGAAAGAAATTCATTTGTATGACATAGAGCTTTACTTTTAAAAAAGTTATTTTGAAATAACTGCACCATTACTAATATTGTGCAGAAATCCTTATAAATGCTTCCCCATTATTTAATCCTAATACAATTCCCAAGACTCAAATCAACACAAACATATCCTGGTTAACTAAACTACAGACTTTACTATCATGTCTACTGCTCAGTTCACTACTGTTTTCTTTCTGTTGCAGGACACAATCCTTGAGGCCACACTGAATTCAGATGCCGTGTCTCCTTCTTGGATACTTCAATTCATCTTAGAGGTGGGGGAACAAAACACCCATGGAAGGAGTTACAGAGACAAAGTGTGGAGTAGAGACTGAAGGAATGACCATCCAGAGACTGCCCCACCTGGCAGTCCCTGGTCCATCCTGATTCATCCCATAGACAATCACCAAACCCAGACACTGTTGTGGATGCCAACAAGTGCTTAATGACAAGAGCCTGATATAGCTGTCTCCTGAGAGACTCTGCCAGTGCATGACAAATACAAAAGTGGATGCTCACAGCCATTCATTGGACTGAGCAAATGCCCAATGAAGGAGAGAGAGAAAGGACCTAAGGAGCTGAAGGGGCTTGCAGCCCCATAGGGGGAACAACAATATGAACTAGCCAGTAGTCCCAGAGCCCCCAGGGACTAAACCACCAACCAAATATCACACATGGTGGGACTCATGGCTCCAGCTGCATGTATCAGAGGATGGCCTAGAAGGACATTAACGAGAGGAGAGGCCCTTGGTCCTGTTCTATGCCCTAGTGTGGGGGAATGCCAGGGCCAGGAAGCAGGAGTGGGTGAGTGGGTGGGTTGGTGAGCAGGGGGAGGGGGGAGGAGACAGGGGAAGGGTGTTTTTCAGAGGGGAAACCAGGAAAGGGGATAACATTTGAAATGTAAATAAAGAAAATATCCAATTAAAAAAAAAGAGAATATCCAAGAAATTATGAACTGTTTCAGTGGAAGAGAGTTAGGAAATTTTATAGAAAAACCTTCTTGATTCTGCTGCTTTCAGTAAGCCCAAGATACAATAATGGTGTAGGGATCTGGAATGTCCTAGGTGTCCAGCCCAACTCTAGAACAGGGGATTAGGGGATTAGGTTTTATTATGGCCATGTAAATGAAAGGAAGCTGACCCAATGAGTGAGAAGGCCACATTTTATTTAGCTCCCCCCCGCCCCCCCCCCCCCCCCCCCGTAAAGGTTGGTCTGGGATTCCTGGAGACTAGAGACTTCCTATTACAACAGCTATCAAGTAGCAGTGACTACAGGTATCCAACACTGAACCTGGCTCTAATATTTCTTGCCTTGTAAGGCTGTTTGTAAATTATAGAATGGTAATGTATAGGGCCAATGATAAATTCTTATTCTGCATGAATTAGTAACACAAATGCATGCTGATTTGACTGAACTGTTGATCAAGTACAAAAGAGAGAAACAGACTTTATTAGACACTGCTAAACAAGTGGTAATAAATAAAAGGTGATAAAAGAAAGACTGCCTTCCTTCAACCAATTAACTTGGATTCCTATATGAAATATAAGTCTTATGTTCATGGCCAGGAACTCGGTTATTAACTTTTTTTTTTTTTGCTCTAAGAATTGTCTTGTGCTCCATGATTGTAATATTTGACAATATGGTTTATATAAGGAAAATGGTGACTCATTAAATCAATATTACTCATTAAATCAATCAGTCAATAAATATTTTACAATAAAGAATCAACTGTTGCATCTAGCAGCTTACATTGCCTTTTAATTTTGTAACTGTATAAAGACCTTCAAAATCCTCTACATACATAGAAGACCGAGTTCCCATCAAACAACAGGAATGAAAGGTGAGGCCCACTAAACACATAAACATGATTTTTTTATGCCAAATTTGAATTATTAGGCAAGTAAATATCTGTTGTTTTCATAAACATCAATTTTTCTCACCATAGCTACAGAGAGAACATTTATTTTTAAATTAAAGCAAATTCATTCCCCTTGAAGCAAGTTTGCATCCCTGAAAAAGAATCTGACCTGCTTTATTTACATGAGAAACAGGACAGAAGAGACTGAAGGCACTCCACCACCTAATTTCTCTAAGCTACAGCCATTGATTCTTTGTAAATTTATTTATTCAAAACAACAGCACAAACAATTCTTTTTTCTTGGGTCAGCAACTTACTGAATTAACATCAATCATCAAAGGAGACAGGGCTGAAAGGGAGATGGAAGCCCATTTTCTCAGAGATTGATTTTTTTTTAAAGCCAAAACACACAGGCATAAGCAAGAGGCTATTTACCATCAAAAAGGTTCAACTTAAAAGTCACAGCCAAAAGTGCATAAGAACAGTGCTGCCTGGGTTCCCTGAAATCGTAAAAAAGAGTATGTGGTTGCTTATTTGTTTTAATTACTTGGTTTTTTTTTTTTTTTTTTTTAAGTGGTAAGCAAGCATTTGATTTCCATAAGAAGCCCACCCAGATAGCTACTACAAGGAAAGAAGTGGCTCAGTTGGGGAAGGAAGGGGATCAATGTTGGTGTTTATTAGAGCCATTTTCTAATGGCTCTCTCAACTCTCTTTACTTCCTTTGATGTATTTAAAGTGGGAAGGTTCATCAAAGGCGGCTGTGATCAGGGGCTTAACTGTATTTAAATAACTACCTGTGGGGTGTCTGAAAGGCGATTTGCTCTTTAGGCAATAGCAAAATCATTCTTTGAAAAACTCTGACTTGCTTTTTACTAGGAATTCAGCAGGAATCATTTTTTTTCTTACAAGGTGAGCAGTGAGTTCCTGTAGGAAAATGAAGTCAGAAGTGTCACTATTTCAGAGACTGCTCTAAGAACTGAATGAGCAGTTGGCTTATGTCCACTTTACAGCCTATGGTGTTGGGGAAACCTTTTCCTTCCTAGAGCTTTCCCAGAGATTTATGTAAGGTGAGGAAGGCATTAGACCAAGTGCTGGCTGTTAACACTCTTTATTTTAGGCATTTAAAAATTAACTGTATTGCTATTTTAAATTAGGACAAGATCATGAGATTTTTCTAATCTTACATAGAAGAGAAGGAAGAACCTCCCCAAAGAGGGGGGGACATATATGTGAGCTAGCTAGCAAGTAGGATATGTGTTAATACTATTTTCTCTCCATTTGAGGCAAAATTTATTTCAGTTCAGATTTTGATCAGAGCCATTAATCACTCTCTTGTCTAGAATGATGCAGGAACATCTGTTTGCTCTTCAGATGTAAAACAAAAATTTCTAGACTTTGATTCACATTAATGGGGATTATGTTGTAAAATAAACTTTATACCTTGCAAGAGAGAAAGTTTACAAACTTATCAAATAAAATTAATAAAAAGCTTTCAATCAATCTAAAGAATAACAAAAATACATATTTAATATAACATTTGCAAAGTTTAAACCCAGTATGAATTTTATTTCTACTTACCCTTGATGCTTTGATCATAATCAAATTAAAACGCTAATTTTGTACATCTATGCAATCCTCAATTTCTAGCTTGGAGGGTTTTTTGATTTGTCTTGCTGCTTGGCACAGGGCTGTGTAACCTACACTGGCCTCAGATGTATGGCAGATCCCTTGACTCAGCTTCCTGTGTGTGTAGATTGCAAGTATGGACACCCATGCCCAGTTTTAGTCAAAACTCCTTCAGCTTCCTAATGCTCTACAATGAACAAAAGAAAAATCTAGGTAGAAAAAGCCCGGCTCACACAATGCCTGCCAGGATCAAATTGATTATAAAGTTATAGTTATATTGATGTTATAGTTAGCCTGAAACCTGTACCATCCTATGTGGAAAATGTGAGATTTAAGTGAAGCTGAAAATACTCTTTAGGCCACCCCAGGCCAGGGTAAGAACTGGATGTCACACCCAGGCTCCACTCCTGCAAGTCTGAGTCAAAGCCACACTGAGTGCAATGACCCAAGGTCACCAAACCAAGGTCACCAGAGCACTAAAAGCAGGGGCAGAGAGACACTGCCCACAACTGGTTTGAAAAGGAAAACTTAGGTACTGTATTATCTTAAAAAAAAAAAAAAAAAAAAAACCAACCAAACAAAAAACCAAAAAAAAAAAAAAAAAAAAAACACCAACCAATCAACCAAACAAACAAAAAACAAGAGCAACAAAACAAAAACAAAAAAAAAAAATTTGGGGGAAAACTTACAATGCACAAGGCAATAAAGATGAAAAGGAATCAAACAAAAAGCTTTATAAAATTCTGAAAATCAAAGTGTTTAAAAACTTTCAAAATGGCTCATTTACAATGTGACAATTCATTTTCTTAGAACATTAGGAGTATAGGTAGAGTACATAGACTTTGCTTGCTTGTCTAAGACAATGAGTTTCTACAGAGGCAAGAGCTCCAATTGCCCAAGTATTATTATAAAACTGAAGTTTTATTAGTATGAAAACAAACAACTTTTCCACAAGAACATTTTCACTAGAGATGCAGCATGTCAGTTCCCCTTCTCCCCCTATAACCACTGTTAGGGAGGTTTCAAAACAAGCAGGAAATCATCAGGGAAGAACAGAGGTAGGAGTGATTAGGACCTGGATTGGTGACATAATGAGGAAATTTCATAAACACACACAATGTGGACATTTCATGATGACATACACACAGAGACAGACAGAGAGAGACAGAGAGTGAGGGGGGGAGAGAGGGAGAGAGAGACAGAGAGAGAGAGAGAGAGAGAGAGAGAGAGAGAGAGAGAAAGAATAAGATCAGGTGTGAATAAATTACGATCGCTACGGAAATTAAATAATTTCAAAATAAATAATAACCTTGAGAATTACTTTAATAATGGGGTCAGCATGAGGAAAACAGTTGGGAGTAAATTGCCTTAAATTATTTCCTCGTGAGTGAACACACAGGGTAATAAGCTGTGAATGGGGTGGGTAATTCCATCCTTACATTGTATTGGCCAGCAAAGTAGGAAATTAGAATTACGGAACCCTTCTTAAATTCTTATCAAAATGAGAGTTGAAATTAGTGACTGAGATACCTCCATGTTTTAGGACTGGAATTAGTTGTGGAATATGGCAGTCAATGCATGGAGCAGCACAGTCCACCAAATCAAGATAAGGCTAATGAAAGAAGGCTACTGTGTTTTCAATATATGGCTTTGTTAGGTAGGTAGAATCTTTCAATTTTATATAATATACGTGTATATATATATGTATATATGTATATATATATTACTAAGACATAGCTTATATATCATAAAATTATAAGTGTTTTTACACTTTGCTATTAACTTCAACAAATACAGGGAAAAATTGAGACACATTAAAAAACAAAGAGTGAAATGATTTCTGAGAACTAGTGGGTATGCCGCTGAACACATTATAAATAAAACAGTGACTGTAAAATAATTATACATGTCATATAAATCCCAATTCATTAGGTGATACTAAGCTAGTATGTGCTCTCACATAGAACTATCTCCCTAAGACAGAAATGTAAAATACACCAAATCCTTCCGCATACCGGCCAGAGTCCATTAGATCAGGTAGACTAGGAAACAGAGGATCCGAGAGCACTTGCTGGCTTGAGTAGCCACAGAGTTGAAAGAAAGTAGAAATAACATTTTTTTATATTTAACTTTGAAAATGCTTAGTGAGATTTAAGCCATCAGTGGGAACTTAAAGAATTTATCTGTAAAATTAAAGGATGCATTGGAAGGTGACTTATAGATGAGGAACAAGCCAAACTAAAAACCTAAAGCCATGCTTACCGTGCAGTGCAAACACACATAAAGTGAGGCTATGGGCTTTTATCTGGGCATGGATAACTGGGATGACAATCTTTTTCTCTTTCTGTTGTATGCATAAAACGCCATATGAGAAATTCTATCACAGCCTCTTTGTGGAGAGATCAGTTTGGCCTTGACAAAAAGGCACCACCACTGCCATCACTTCCTCCCACAGCCGCTACCACCACCACTCACCCTACTAACTGAATTACATTGGGGCTCTTTTTGTCATGATTAGCTTCCAATTTTCAGGTTCCTGGAGTAGTCACACTACCAAGCTGACAGTGTGATTTTTCCCCTAATGTTCCAGGTCAAAATAATTAATAATACATGTGCTGACAATGATGAACTACCAGGTAAGAAAGCCTGAAAGTGTTATGGGAAATTCAGAAGCTGAAGACATAACAATTAAAGATTATTTTACAAGGCAGATTTTATTTTGTCCAAAATAAGGATACACTTTGAGGTCCTAGCTCCCCAAGTTAAAGTCTGCTTTCTGAAGCTTTGCCTCAGTGGCCTTTCTTCCAGGCCTTCACCCTCACACTCATGACAGAACAGCCTAATTATGCTTGCCAAGGTCATCAAGCGTCCAGTGTGCTTGCTCTAAGTTAGAAAGTTGACTAAGTAGATTGTTTATCCACACAAGAGGCAAACAACTTAGTAAGTAGATGAGACCTCAGAATCATCCAGAATAAAGTCGGTTCTACTCTCATCATATATACATCTCATCTCCTGCTTATTCCTATAACAAACACTGCTTTGTAGAGTTTCTAGGTTGATGTAACATAAATGAGTGCTCAGTGTTGACTGTGTTTCCGCTAATAGAGTAGAGCCATTCTTGGTGCCACTCTGAGAGTCTAGTTTGTAGGTACTGTATGGGTGGATGGCTGACAGTCATTATGAAAACCCTAAATTAAATGGATAATGAAGGGATTTTGAAGCAATTTTGTTCCTGAAACAAAATACATAGGGCTATGGCTTTCCTGTGTGTAAAAAGCACTAACCTAACAGTCATCACAGAAATTTAAGGATTACACACTATTGAGAACATTATCTTATTTGTCTTGCCAATCTGAAGGTGATGTAACCTAAGATCCTGCTTCTGTGACTGAGTCTTCCCCATCTCAAAGTCTCATTACATGCAGATGCCAGTGCTAAGTGTGATATTAACCACTGTAATTCTGTCTTTATTAGATTCAGGTATATAAATGGCATCCCAGTGTGTGTGGTGAATTTTGATCATTATTTCTCCACTCAAATTGTGTTCAGCTTCCTGCTGAGAGGATGATCACTAAGTTTTACTATAAGCCCAAGGGACCCATTAATTATTATATTACATTTTATGGTGTGGAGTAAATAAATAACATTAAAGTGCTAAATTCATTCATAGGGAAGAGCTGTATTCATTCACTGGGTAAGTTCTTTAAATCAAGCCTCAGCTGCTAATAGGCTCTTCATAAAAATGCAGAAAACACCCATTGTAATATGGCAGCAATAAAGGAAGGCATCTGGGTTAACAGAGAGAAACATTAGAAGACACACATTCTCTGTGAGGCACATAAATGGCATGTAAGTGAATTACAAGGTTAAATACACAAAATTCATTTAATATTCAGTCATTTCCATGTAGCTCAGTCATAAAAATTCATCTTAAAGTAATATAATTATCCTTATAGAAAAACTCAAAATAAACTAAATGTATGAAGTGCGGCGAGCAGCCCTGACCCTTTCTAAGACTCGCCTTAATTACTGTACATATTGCCTTAATTGGCTTGTCTTATATTAAAAGCCCATTGGGCAGGGAATGTCTGTGCATTTATCTTTTGTATTATATATAATCCTTGCTCATTTCCATTTATAGTTTCTAGAGTTATAAGCAATTGCTTTTGTTAAAGCTTTAGACTGTCAGAGGTTTCCTAGCCAGCAGCCCACTGGGAATTTCTTTCCCCATGCTTCATGTGACTTTTAATCATTCAAGGCAAGGTACAGCTATGAGTTTTTTTTCCCCCCCCTTGGCAGATTTAAACTCTTGAGAGCTTAAGAGTGACACCAATTCTTTGACTCTCTTGTACTTCGCTACGGAAAGTTGCTATAGGTCTTTGGGGTCAGGCTCCATCCTACCCCACCACCTGCTCCTCTGCACATCTCTGTACCAACACACTGCACACTTGACTTTCAAACATAGCAATGAGAATACACTATGTCACCTACACTACACACTATTATAAAATAGCACAAAGAAGAAGAAAAAGGAAAATGAGTATTAAGTATGTCATAATGTTAAGTCAGAATCATACCAACATAAACTACCATTTTCTTCTGCTAATAGACAGAAACCTATGAAAAACTTCACAAATATTGTTAATATTCTACAACAAGCCACAAAAAGACAGTAAGGAGATTGCTACCATCTTGTTTCATTCATTGACTTATAAAAATACAAATTCTGATTAGCCCTGTAAGTGTTTCAAGTGTAAAAGTCAGTTGGCTTTCATAGAGCTAACAGGCTTCCTTCTGTGACAGATAACTCACAAATAGGTTTCAGTAAAAAAGCAAAGTCTACCTTCTTCTCGAGTTTCATGTGTTTCGTGAAGGGGTAACAAAACACCCATGGAAGGAGTCACAGAGACAAAGTGTGAAGCAGAGACTGAAGGAATGACCATCCAGAGACTGCCCCACCTGGGGATCCATCCCATAAACAACCACGAAACCCAGACACTATTGTGGATGCCAACAAGAGCTTGCTGACAGGAGCCTGATATAGCTGTCTCCTGAGAGGCTCTGCCAGTGCCTGATAAATACAGAAGTGGATGCTCACAGCCATCCATTAGACGGAGCACAGGGTCCCCAATCAAGGAGCTAGAGAAAGTACCCAAGAAGCTGAAGGGGTTTGCAGCCCCATAGGAGGACCATCAATATGAACTAACTAGTACCCCCAGAGCTCCTTGGGACTAAACCACCAATCAAAGAAAACACATGGAGGGACTTGTGGCTCTAGCTGCATATGTAGCAGAGGATGGCTTAGTTAGACATCAATGGGAGGAGAGGCCCTTGGTCCTGTTCAATGGACCAGGGGTTCAATGCCCCAGTATAGGGCTAGGGCCAGGAAGCAGGAGTGGGTGGGTTGGTGAGCAGGGGGAGGGGGGAGGGGATACGGGATTTTCAGAGGGGAAACTAGGAAAGGGGATAACATTTGAAATGTAAATAAAATAGCTAAAATAAATAAATAAATAATAAATAAATAAAATCAAAGTCTAAGGAAAAAAAAAAAAGAACTATAACCAGTGCATTAAAGTTAGCAAGGTAAAAGCATACTTGTCCCCCTGGTTTTGAGATTTCTCTCCTTGTAAATGTAATAACTCTGGTATCATGAGAAACAACCCATTGAATATAGAAATGAAGGTGGTACAGTACCTGGTGCGAGGAATGAAGCCTGAGATGGGGACTAGAGAGAAATAAGCATGTCATAGAGAGAAATTTGCAGGGGCGGAGGAACAAAGCAAGGACGCCTGCATACCGCCAAGTAAGGAGCGAGTCTAGGTACATTAAGGAATCATGGAGTTTTCAAAATAGAGAAACAAAAGGAGAAATGAACAGATATATTTTATATAAGATATATTATAGATTTATATATACAAATATAAAAAAGGAAAAAGACAGAAAATTGAATATGAAAATTCAACTAAAAGAGAAGTTGAAATGGGAAGAGATCAACCTTAGGCATCAGAAATTTAGGTTAAAATCTACCTCAGTCAGATACTTTCCAGAAACAAAAATACAGTAAAAGAGGGAGATCTGGGCTAGGCAGCCGTTTGATTCTTTTACCAAGTCACCTCACAGACAAAGACAGCTCATGTTGGCTTCATTTCACCAAGCTCTGCTTGGACTGCAGAGGTGGGACGGTGGTGGCCATGCTGTTGAAGGCTGACCAGCAGGAAGTACTACACACAGAGAGAACATGGCACCTTATGCCAGGGACTCATTTCCTGAAGATACTCTCATTTGATGACTGTCCTTCACTTTTGAAACAATTTAAACCCAAAACAAAACCAACCAAACAAAAACACTTGCTAGGATCTGGGATAAGCAGGGGTTATTAGGAGATAAATACTTATGTAACTCATTTAAGGAGGAATGTGCATTACACCCACAGTGCCCACTGTTCTGACTACCACTCAGTTCTATTGACCAGCCAGCCGTCCCCACCTTGTAGCCCCTCATCTTCCTAACTTCTACTACACTTGTAGAATTCGACCTCTTTCGATTTCTTTTCTTCTTTACCTAGTCTCCTTTCCAAATAAATTTATCTAGTTTGGAGGCTTTATAAACCACTGACATGTTGATGACTTTGAAATTAACATATGCAGCCAGCCATACAGACCACTAGCCATATTTAATTTCAAAAAATTAATTTACATTAACTACATTTAAATAAAAGCCATTCTCTAAGTTGCAACAACTAAATTTGTCATGCTCAGAAGTGAGTTAGGGCAAAGCTTGTCTAACTACTCAATGAGTCCAATGACTACAGAAGCCTCAGACTGACCTCAGGACTCCAGGTCTTCCTTAATCTTCATTACCCCCTTAGATTGTGTCTAGGCTCTTCCTGTTGATCAAGGAAGAGCTTACACGGACCTCTGGTTTTCTCATTGTCTTGTCAGGTCTACTGGCAAATCTTCATAATTTACCCAGAATATAGGAACCGACTGAGGCCACGGCCAGCCACATAGCATTACCACAGTGTCTTTCTCCTCTTTAACAATACTTTTACTTCCCTATGGTATATTTTTCATAAAGAGCCAAAGCAATCTTTGAAAAGGAGAAGAAAGAACTAGGACTGAGACATTCCTTTGCAATGTTCAAACCCCATCAAAAGCTTTCCAATTCTGGATAAAATACAAACACTCCCAGTAGCTACAGGATATTGCATAGCCAGCTTCTGACATCTCTTTGATGTCACCTATCACACACACTTCCTTCTCACTGATCTGGTCCCAGATCTTTAGAACTTCTCACCTCCTCCACCAAGAAGGCTTCCCTCATACACAGCCCAGGGCTTCTTTGCTGTGTTCATTCATGCATTTCCTTGAATATTGACCTGCTCTCAGCACCCTGCCTAAGGCAGCATCCTTCCTGCTCCTGCCTACCCTGTCTTCTTTCACAGAATTTGAAATCCAAGACATGTGGCATCTGTCCATTATATGCTTTTCCTATTAGACTTTATGCTTTTTATTGCTTGCTCATGATAATAGCTACATTAAGTATCTGCTAAATAAAACAGAAAATAATACCACTGTGGTAAATGCCTGGACAGAGGAATACAAAGGAATGTCCTCCAAGCCTTTAAAGTCTGAACACCAGCTAGAATTACCCTATCAGGCATATCCTATGCACAAACAGAAATGAAGGCAGACACAAACATTCAGGGGAAATTCTCATCACACAATTGTATACACTATGGAAGGGAAACAAAATAGGAGAATCTAAACAGGAAATTCTGGAAGCTCATGACCTTGGCATAGAGACAAAATAGGTTTACAGAGTGTCCTTCACAGTTCCACAAAAACCCTCCAGGCAGATCACTACTATAGTGTCACTGTCTTCTTGCTAACAACAAGCAAAGAAAGCATTGACACAGTGGAATTCCACTAAAACAAAGCAGGCATCGATTGGGCAGCTAGCACATGCCAGGACCTTGTACACATGCCACATGACTGAATGCCGAGAATACTGCAGTGAGTTGGCCGACAATACAGATGAGGAAAGAAACCATTGGAAGTAAGCACTTGCCCAGAGTCAGAATTTTAGCTTAAGTGGGAGACTTTGTAATATAGATCACACAGAGAGTAGGGGTAGCCACCACAGTTCCCAGACCCTGAACAAAGTCCCTTTATTTCACAAGAAAAAACAAATACCACGTCTGTTATGTATAGTGTTCACAACTACATCAATTGTAAATTTGTACTACCAGAGGTTGGAATAACTAATTCCTAAAAAAACCTAGAAAAATTTCACCAGAAACTTAAGTCTTAAAACAAATAAAAAAATCTTCATATAGAACCAGAGTGCAATGCCAAATTAGGGAGCTGTGAGTGGCAATATGGCTTAGTGGGCAAAAGAGCCTGCTTTGTGTGACTGATGATCTCAGTTTGCAAAGTTACCCTCAGAAAGTGTTTTCTCCTGACACCCTTTAGGAAGTTCTAAGTGCATCAATATGAACTAACCAGTAACCTCGGAGCTCCTTGAAGCTGTACCACCAGTCAAAGAAAACACATGGTGGAACTTGTGGCTCCAGCTATATTTGTAGTAGAGGATGGCCTAGTTGGTCATCAATGGGGTGACCTTGGTCCTGCGAAGGCTCTATGCCTTCATACACAGGAGAATATAGGAGAATTCCAGGACCAGGAATGGGAGTGGGTGGGTTCGGGAGCAGGGGGAGGAGGGAGGGGATAGGGGATTTTTAGATGGGAAACTAGGAAAGGGGATAACATTTGAAATGTAAATAAAGAAAATATCTAATAATAATTTAAAAAGGAAGTTCTAAGTGAATAGGGGATCTCCAGGCATTCTACCTAGAAGATTGAAGGATCTTGCTTTAAGCTATCCATCTTCCTCTTTAGATCCATCCTCTTGTGTTCAAAACAAACATAAACACATTTCTCTGGCAATAAAGCATGAAGATTTGCAAGACTCAGTGTAAGTAGAGGTATCTTCTTGTTTGTTAAACACAGCTTCTCACAGACTTTTCAGCTCAGTGTTTAAATATTGTTTAATTGCTTTCTAACTCCAATTTCCATGAAACTTTCCCCAAATTGTCACTAAGTTACAGGATTGAACTCATTAGAAAAGCAGTTTCCCTTAAGAAGAAGGAAGACCAAACTGTGGGTTCTTCATTCCTTCTTAGAATGGGGAACAAAATACCCATGGAAGGAGTTACAGAGACAAAATTCAGAGCTGAGACAGAAGGAAAGTCCATCCAGAGACTGCCCAACCTGGGGATCCATCCCATCTACAACCACCAAACTCAGACACTATTCTAAATGCCAGAAAGATTTTGCTGACAGGACCCTGACCTAGCTCTCTCTTGTGAGGTTTTGCAAATACCTGGCAAATACAGAAGTGGATGCTCACAGTCATCTATTGGATGGAACACAGGCCCCCAATGGAGGAGCTAGAGAAAGCACCCAAGGAGATAGCCCCCCCCCCCATGTCTCTAGCTGCAAGTGTAGCAGAGGATGGCCTAGTTGGCCATCAATGGGAGGAGAGGCCCTTGGTATTGTGAAGATCATATGCCCCAGTACAGAGGAATGCCAGGGCCAGGAAGCAGGAGTGGGTAGGTTGGGGAGCAGGGTTGTGGGAGGGTATAAGGGGCTTTGTGGATAGCATTTGAAATGTAAATGAAGAAAATACCTAATTAAAAATGCCTTAAAACAAAACAAAACAAAAAACAAAAAAAAAATTAGATTAAAACAAAAGAAGAAGAAGAAAATCAGTTACCCTTCTACTCTCAACTGAAATGCAGCAGACAGAGAGGCCACACACATGCACTCCATGATTTACCAGGCACTGTCATGCCCCTGTGCGTCTTGTCCTGTATTCAGACAGCTGCATCATCTTCATACGCTCCCCAGACAGGCCTAAGAAGCTCTTCTTCACCCACAGACCACAGCACCCCACCATTCCTGCTTTTGGCACTGTGCTCTGCAGCCAAGCACTTGGAGGGAGAAGGATGAGGGTGAAGAGTTTAAGAATCAGAGACAATATTGATGTTCTGCACAGAAGAATATCCTGGAATATTCACTCCTGCCCTCAGACCTGTTATGATCTCGTCTTGCCAAGTTCACTCTAGAAACATCCATCAAACTCAGGCCAAAGCTCTGCTTCTCACGGAAGTGACACTGGAGATTCTGTCGCATGTGCCCTTGCCCTCTTGGAAAGAACCTTCTACCACAGGTGTAGCTAACATCCCAGGGCACACAGAAGGCTGGGCTACATCTCTAAGGCCCCTCTATTTGCCAATATTCTGACACTGCATGGTTCTGACCTCAGCTTTCACTAGGAAGAAAAGTATTTCTAGAAGCTTAAGTCAAATTGTCCATCTACTCCTAGAACACAGGATTTCATTAGAATAGACTGAGGAAGCTTCAGTGAGGAACACTACTGAGGTTTGAATGAAATGAAATTATTTCCTTGAGAAAAATGCATTCTGAGTTCCAAAGAACTGACTTACAGATTACCTAGGTGTAGGAGCTATAATCTATCCACAATATGAAGCCACTTTGTTTTTTTGTTTTTTTGTTTTTCTTTTGGGTTTTTGTTTGTTTGTTTGTTTTTTCCTTGTCTTTTCGAGACAGGGTTTCTCTGTATAGTCCTGGATGTCCTAGAACTCACTTTGTAGACCAGGCTGGCCTCGAACTCAGAAATCCGCCTGCCTCTGCCTCCCGAGTGCTGGGATTAAAGGTGTGTGCCACCATGCCCAGCTGAAGCCACTTTGTAAGGATGGGTACCATTGTAGAAAAGCTTTCAAACATAGGCTGTTCAGTAAATGACAATTAACATGATAGAAAGATGTCACAGAATAATCTACAAGTAAGTAGATTAAGTACACATCTTTATTTCATGTGTTTTAGAGAAACAAGAGAAAAACAAGGCCTTATTTTAAATGCCTTATTTTAAACCCATAAATTTAAATTAAAAAAAATTCTTCTGACTGCATTTACTGTACTTCCCTGGACATTAAAAAACTATTTAGAAAACCCTACACTGGGCTCCATAGGTGTTACAGATCTCAGCCCAGAGCCATTTTGTATGTGTCAGGGAACATGGGAAGGGAGGCCCACTAGTGCTTCAAACACAAAATGGCTATTATGAAAACACACCATACCTTATGGTGATATGGAACCAGATAAACAATTATAAAGAAATAAAAGGAAAGCTGGCTGATCCTAATATCACTGTGAGATTTCAAAGGGCATTTGACTGTATGGGCTATGTCTATCCTGCTTGATTGTAAAGGCCATTTATATAGGAGATGTCCCAACCATCCTACTTGTCCTGAAGCAACAACCTTCTACGCAGGTATCAAATGAGAAAAAGTATGGTATAAAGGAAGAATCCAGAGTCTTGGGCTTTGTCGGGCTCTCCTAACTGGGTCTAGCTGCCAGAGTAAATCACAGGATTTCTTTCTTATGGTCCCACCCATAGAAATACATACCAGAGGCTGGCTGTGAAAGGGACAGTGGGCAGCTAGACTGTTTCTTCACAGACTGCTGCTCAAAGCATCTTGAAGGAGTGAGGAAATGCAACATTCACATTTACCAGCTGTTCCAGGGAAGTTGTACTGTTCACCCTCCCCTCCTCTCTAGGACTGAAGTGTTTATCATCAGTTCTCTAAGTGTGCACTGAAAAGCAGCAACCCAGAGGCTAGCAACACAATGGTGTATTAAAGGGTTAAAAAGTGCTTGTTTAGAACATTACATATATATTGATTAGAATATATACATTCTCTATATATTGTTTTATCTTTTTTCTTTTTCTGTTGTCACTGAAAAGTACCAACTGGAATAATTTCCAGGTTATGAGAACCACTTCTTACTTCACCTTTCTGATAATGACACAAAATTGACACATGACAGTATTTGTATTTTGTTAGTGTTGTTTAGATGGAGTAGCTGAACCTGAAAATGTGACCAATGTTTATATGATTAAGTCTGCACAGTAAATTCAAAAGGTCTAATATATGAAGAAAATGCCAAAGTATGTAAACTGTCCAAAACCAAAAACTAGTTCCCCATGAGGGCAAAAGAGTAAATTCATGGCATTATGTTTCATGGACTACTTTCTGCAAGCATAAAAAGGAAAGACGGAAACAAAATATATTGCACAATATATATGGACTCATAAAAATGTGCTCCATAGGGGCTCAATAAACATTAGCTAATATTTCCCAGTAGTTTCTGTAAGTTATTTATCTACCTGCTTAGGTTTCTAATGCCTCAATTTCCCTGTCTGTAAAATAAACAAATATTTACTATAAAATCAAATAGCAATCTACATTCACTGAGGAGTCGCCAAGCTTCATGAAAGTTTCAGATGCATCTAGAAAGAGGCGGATGATGGATGGGAGTGTCAATCCTCATCACCGTGCACCACAGCTATTGTGAGCAAGGCTACAAAGGGGGTCAGCTCCTGGCTCTTGTGTGCTGCGGCAGGAGAGTGCCCTCATAAAAATACAGAGTTCTCTACTTCCTGAGTATGGACAGAAAGATGAAAATTGCTAAGGCCACAAAACTGTATACATTTAAGCTCACCTGATTAGCATTAACAGAGATCTTTATGTATTGATCTCTGACAAATAGTTTCTTCTTTCAAGGTTATATGAAGCACTTTGCTCCAAGTGCCAAAATAGAACATGGTTTAAAAAAATGAGAAAGGAAGAAAAGGGAAAGTCATGGAGGGAGGGAAGGAAGAGAAATAGAATGAAGAAATCTTCAGGAGCCTTAAACCTACAACAGGGAACTGGGGCTGTCTTGGATTAGGATCTTCATTGTGTATCACGGGTTCCTAATCTATCATTTGAAAAGTTTCTTTCACTAGCATAGTAACAGTCACTTTTATAGCCCTCAGGACTGCATGGTTCCTAGAATGCACTAGGAACTGAGAAACACGAAGGAATGCATCGACCCCAATGGTTATCAAGTGCCAGCCAGACATCACAGCCAGAAGCTAACACTAATGGCTCCTGCTTTTTAGAAACTGATGTAACAAAAAAGATGGAATGCTTGCCTCATATTACCATAAGTCTTAAAAACAAGAGGAGAGAAAAGAGAAGCCAGCATCTAGACAGGATACAAAGTGACCACCAGATTAATCTATGGCAGTGCTATCAATCTGTATACCAGTCACCCCAATCCAACCTGGACAAAAATCATTGCTTCCAACATAATACACCAAAACAAATTTATAAATGTTAATAAAATTTTTCAAAGGTCAGGTCACTGCTTCCTGTAACAGATGTCGGGGGAACCTACTACATCTCAGTATCAGGTCACTGGCAGGACAGCTCTGACATTAAAGAACGGGGAAAATGGAATGTTTCTCTTTTAAAATGAGTTAACCAGCACATCTGCCTGTTTCCCCTTTGGCTGCCTGGTAGAGAGCAAGCGCTGTAACAGGGGACATTTATTGAAACATACCATTAAATCAATATGGCAGAGCATTCTACTTTATGCTGGGCTATAAAAGTCATGCATGTGGGAAACGGAAAGGAACACATAGTACTGGAAATAGGAATAAAAATGTTTTGCAAAAGTAAATGAATTCCTAGAATATAAAATTTAAGAGACTATTTAGCACAGCTGAGGACTTAAAATTGACTACGTAAGCCTTAGTTCTTAGGTAGATATTACAGGAACCCTTCTTATCCAAGGATAGAGCTGGAATATGACAAACAAAAGTGAGAGTTCTGGCAGGACTATCAGAAATTACTTTGGAAAAGGGCAATAAACTCAGATTTATGGAACTGCGTCATAGGAGGACTTTATATTCTCATAAATGGAAAGGCCATATTTCTGTCTGTAATCCAGGGAGATGGAGAGGGCAGAAGGAAATGTGTTGCCGAATGATGTTGCTGAAGAGTAAAATGTGCTGTGAGTATCTGAGAAGTAGACACTGAGCCCAGTGTGTGCAGGTCACAGCTGTGCTCGCCGATGAGCTTTTAGTCCACAGCCGCTTCTGACCACTTAGTAGCTCACAGGCAACTCTTGGAGAGCCCATGGTTTAGATGTACATACACGAATGCACACACGATATGAATTTATAGAATTTATAGAAGCACAAAGTACTTCTCAAAACCTTAAAAAACATTTAAGGTTATAGGTCAAAGGAATTTTAGAAATCAGCAGGTCTGATACTAATATTGGCACTGATAATTTAAATGTTATAGCAACTTATGAAATGCATGTGTGTATCTGTGATTCTCACAAGTTAATTTGTAATTTTAAAAAGTTAACAAATCAAGATCTGACCAAAAGTCAAATAGGACCGTGAAAGGCTTCTCACTGAAGAATAAGGGAAAGGGGGCTGGGGAGAGGGGAGATGGGTAACGAGGGACCTGCTCATGGGCTTGACTTCAAGTTCCCAGCACTCATGGCAAGGTCAGGGTTGAAAACTGAGGTCTGAAATCCTAGTGCAGCCCGTTGGGGAGTCTCAAGACCTTGCTGGATATTTGATCGAGTCAATTAGTATGCTAAGTAAATAAATAGCACATATATACATACATACATACATACATACATACATACATACATACATACATACATATATACAGTGGAGAGCAACAGAGTAAGACACTAGAACACCAATCTCTTGCTTATATATACACACCCTTGCCCAAGAATGAAGAAACTGCAAAAAATAAAATCTAGACTATTGAGATAATAGGGCCAGCAAGAAAATTCAGTTGTAAAAGAAGCTTGCTATCAAGCTTGCTACACTGAGTTAGATCCCTAGAAACCACGTGATAGGAAGCCAGAAGCAACTCTCTTAGGCTGTCTTCTGATTTTCACTTATGTGTCATTACAGGCATAATGTGCCCAAATAAATAAATATTACAAAAGTGAAAATGTTGATGATCACTACTATGAAAGTTAAGACAGCAAGCAAATGAAAACTCCATTTAACAATTTGAATGATAGTGCTCATTTAACAGGAAGAGAAAGAAGAAAAACGTAGGTTACTACTGAGAACAAAGCCACATTCCATTTGCAATCAGTAAAGCAGCAATCCCACCACCACTGCCATATCCTGGCATCTATGCAGCACCTTCAGCAAAGAATCTTCCTTGTACTATACAAAGTGACACCAGAAATCCGGAAACACCTGGAGGGGGTTTGCCCACAACTTTGGAATTGTTTTACTCTTACCTTCTTTCTTTACCAGATTCAAAAACAGAGGGAAATCTCCACCTTGCATGGTACCCAGCCTATAAATATCCATTTTGTCACAGGCCATTAGTGTCATCGTTGCAAGACCCAATGTAGTCGTCTGTTCCTTTTCGTGAACTAGGCCTAGATCTGTCTTCAGTGAATGCAGCAGAGGCCAAGGGAGACTATAAAGGGCTTCAGGTTGGTTTTATTTATTTATTTATTTATTTTGAGTTTATAGGATAATATCTTGAAGCCATTCTGTGCCAAAGAACTCTACACAGTTGGAGATGGTAATATATACATACTTCTTTCTCTTCTCCTGATCTGATAGGCAATTATTTTTCATGAAGATGAAGAATTGGGTATCAGAAGCATTCTGAGGTAGAAAATCTTTACTTAAGATCACAGTAAAGACATCAGCAGAAAATTTCCATTCACAGATTACATAGGCAACACTTGTTAGTGTGACTCAACAACTTGGGTGAGAAAGTCCATTCATTAAATGAAAATAGATGGCCTATTACATGTGAGGCATGATGCTGAGTTTTAATAGTGAGCAAAATCCTTAAAAATCCCCACCTTTATGGAACAAATCTGAATGGCACAGAGAAGATGAAGAGCACAGGCTGTAACAAGCAGAGTGGGAGGAAAGGCGGAGCATGCTAAAGGGTATCAATGGGACAGCCAGGATAACTTGCAAGGCAATATCAGAGAAAATCCACCAAGATACAAGGAGAGAAAGTTAGATGGTTTCCTGGTAGGACAAATGCATGCATGGACTTAAAAGCAACAGCTGGAACATCACTGACTCTCCAGAGGAGTGATCTCTAGACAGAAAGCTGAAAATATACTGGCAGAGCAGGAAACCACTTGAATAAATTTTACCAAGGATTCAACCACAAAATTCATACACTAGGATTGAAATTTATAACTGTTATTATGGCTGAAAAGGAAGTAGAGAATAAAGCAGAAGAGAAGAGCCTAATTCAATAATCCATCTTACGGTGGGCATGGTGGCGCACACCTTTAATCCCAGCACTCGGGAGGCAGAGGCAGGCGGATTTCTGAGTTCGAGACTGGCCTGATCTACAAAGTAAGTTCCAATACAGCCAGGGTTACACAGAGAAACCCTGTCTCAAAAAACCCAAAAGAAAAAAAAAAATCCAGTTTCCACCTGACTTGTAAATCCTGAGCAATGGTTAGCTTCTGGGTTCTATGTTGAAAGCCCACAGCATATATGCTCTGATGGGCTGCCTCTGATGTGCAATAACAGGCATGACATGTAGGCTTTGCTCAGAGCATCTGAAAGCCGTGCATCTTCACTGACTGAAATGTAGAGGAATGTGAAGTGGAAATTTCTGGTTTCTTTAACAACTCAGTTGTGTCACATGATGTTTCTGGAAGCTGTTTTGCTGAAAACAAACACTTGAGAGGGCATGTGATGTTTTGCTGAAAACAGACACTTGAGAAGCTGTGTGATGTTTGGAAGGAATATAAATACAACCCCACAAACAGAGAGGATGCTCTTGCATTGCTATACCATGTAACACTTTGCTTCCTTGTTGGTCTTCGCTGGTCTCACTTCTTCACTGGTCTTAACTTCATAGAGAGAAATGTACCAAAGACCTTCTTCTCTTGGTATTCCAGCGGCTTCTGGCTGCTTCTGCTGACTCATGCCAAATCAGTAGAGCCTTGATATTTCTGTTGGATTGAGCCCCCACTCTACTGAACTGGATTGTTGGTGGAATCACCCCAAGGACCTACTTTTAAACAGGTCTACAACCCCCTTTCCTATTAAGCTTCCTTCTCCACTACCTCTGGCCAGTGGGCTAGAAGGACGTGGAAGTGTTTGCTAAATAAAGTAGATTTTGAAGAATCTAAGCCTACAAGAATGAGTAAAGGATAGCAAGTGGTGAACATATGGAACTGAGTCTGGGATACATTAAAATCAAGACTCCTCGACGACAAACTAATGGAAATGGCAAAAGACCATCAAAGTAAAGAACTCAGGAAAGTGTTCCAAGCTGAGATGGCCTTCACAGCACTGAGACTGGAATAGGCTAAGGGCATAAATATGGGGAGAAAATGAGAAGGTAGTCAAGGATTGAATCAGGTGGCACATCATAAGGGGTCAGATAGATAAGGCTGAGAACTCAGAATGCACCAGGGAGGTGTGAGCAAAACCAAAATGATGGATTCCTCTGGTAGCTGAACTGGAAGAAGGCCTTTCAAAGATACAGCAGAGGAAAAAAAAAATCGCATCAAGTGCTAAATGTAGGTTTAGTAACATGCAAAGCAAAGTAAATGTGTTTGCCACAAACCATTGTGCTCTTCATTTCAATGGTGTGTGTGTGTGTGTGTGTGTGTGTGTGTATAAAGATCTTAACAGACTCACCCTCCCATGTAATATTTATGGAAGTTGAACAAGTCTGTGAAATGTTTTGAGTATCTAGCATGACAAATCATGTTTTCGAAATAATTCACTAATCAATCTCCCTTGTCACCCCCTGTCACTGCCTATCTACCTCTGTCACTGTTCGGCTATTCTCAGCAAGGTAGACACCACACTTCAGTGTTTTTTTTTTTTTTTTTTTTTTCCACGTTTGTACTCTGTGTGTTTGGGAGAAGCAGAGATAGAACAAAGGCAGGAGAAATGCCACACAGGTTCTAACTTACTAGGAAACAAATGTTCAGATCTATTATTCTAGGCTGAAACGGGCTCATAAATTAGCATTAAGTGATAACAGAGAGTAGTCGTGGACTAATCAAATCCAAAGCTTCAAAATGAATGGTAAACTCAGAATGATGCACCTCTCTCTTTATAATGACTCCTGTCAACGTCTCCAAAACTGCACGTCTCCAGATCCCTATTCGTCTCCTTGCTCTTGGACACTGCCTAGTTGTTATTATGCCCTTCTTCACACACTGAGTTCCCAGAACTACTTTCTTCAGATGCTGCATCGTCGTCTCAATATCATTTGGTTATGATCTGTGAATGAATTGATTCAAGAGTTTAAAGGAGTACTGTGCAGAGCACCACAGGAATATGAGTTCAAGTCCAGTCAGATGAGATGCTATCTCAAAAACTATGAATTAAAATGGTTTTTTAAAAAGATATCAGCTGGGTGTGGTGGTGCACGCCTTTAATCCCAGCACTTGGGAGGCAGAGGCAGGCGGATTTCTGAGTTCCAGGCCAGCCTGGTCTACAGAGTGAGTTCCAGGACAGCCAGGGCTACACAGAGAAACCCTGTCTCGAAGGAAAAAAAAAAAAAAGATATCACCTGACTATTTTAAATCAGGATCAACATAAAGGAAGGTACATATAAAGATGCAAACACTGTTAGCTGTTACTGTATTCCTCAAATATAAATTCCTAAAACCTTTATTTCAAGTTGAAATTCAAAATTCTCCAATTCCTGAAGAAGCTTGTGTAACAACACCCTGCTGAAAACCTGCTGGCCAGTGACCTGCTCCACCAGTGCAGCTCACACTTTACTTTCTGGGATGGCTTGTATTGTTGTTTCAAAATCTGTATTGAAAATTGTTTCAATCTGTTTCAAAATCGAGATTCTCATTTCTATAAAGATTATTTTATTTCACACATATACTGCCCCTCAACATGAACTCTTAATGAAATATTCAAGTGTATATATTGTATATTATACATTTCTTCAGTCTTTCATTGATTTTTTTTTATTTTGAGATGGTAGGGATGGAGCTCAGAGTCTTGCACAAGCTAGACAAGCACTCTACAGTTGAGCTATGTTCCCTGGGATGAACATAAGCCTGTCTTGTGTTTGTGTCACTTGAGGTGGGGGTCTTAGAACATTTGCCAAGCCTGTTCTCTTACTTAAGATCCTCCAAACTCATGTCCTAGCTAAGACAACACATGGTCGATATTACATCTGCAATTTTGCTATTTCTTTGTGAATTTACACTTTCTACATTCTTTGTGGCTGTAGATTTTTCATATCTGGACTGGGGATAGGTGTTTTGGAGTTAGTTCCTAAGATGTATAAAACACCTCCCATTTTTCTCAATGAAAGCTATAGTTGGCATGTGAAATGCCCCTACAAATGCCCATTATTAATGATGTAGTCTTTCTCATCTTTTTCTTGATTCTGTTGGGAGGGTGCTACATTCTGAATGTCAAATGTCTTTGACAGGCTCATGTATTAAAGCTTGTTCTGCAGCTGTTGGTACAGTTTCGAAAGGCTGTGAACCTTAGCAGGTAGAATCTAACCGGTGAAAGGAGATCACCAGTTAGGTGAGGGTTTGAAGACTATGCCTAGCCTCACTTCAGTCTCACGCAGTGGATCCTGACCCACTGTGATGATGCCCTCTAGACAAATGTTCCCACTAACATGAACTGAGCTTCTCTGATATGCCATTCCTGCCACCATGGTCTGAAACTATGAAACAAAGCAAATGTTTATTTTGGTCACAATGACAGGAATATAACCAACACATTAGGAAAGCTTTAAGGGGAGTCCAATAACCGGAAGTGATTTCACTAGAAGCAGCATCCCCTTGAAAGAAATACTGGAATCTTGGTCCTTCTATTCTCACTGTTGCTTCCCAGCTGTAATGAAATGAGGAGCTTCACTTCCTGCTAGTGTGCCTGTGACTATGAAATACCTTTCTACAGGGCACAGAGTAACCACGTTTCCATGAACCAAACCCTACAAAACTGTGAGCCAAGGTGAATATTCTTTCTTTTTAACATCACTAACAGGGGTGAAGACAACAATTAGAAGCTAAGAGTATGGAGTTTATGTGTTTGGGTTCTCCTCTCAATCTCTCCCTCCCTCACAGTGTGTGTGTGTGTGTGTGTGTGTGTGTGTGTGTGTGTGTGTGTGTGTGAGAGAGAGAGAGAGAGAGAGAGAGAGAGAGATAGAGAGAGAGAGAGTTTAACTTCCCTCTAAGACTAGTTCCACAAGCAGTCATTTCTAGAGCCCTTTTCTACAGATGCACGCCTGCTCTGCCAGCAAGAAGCAAGGGATTCAGAGAGGTCAACTGTCTGAAATATACCCTGAGGGAACTGACTGAGTATTCTAGCAAACAAACAAAACCCAAGGTAAGGCTAAAATGAACTCAAATATCCATTCCTCCACAGAGTGCTGTCATGTACAACTTTCAGCGAGTTGTATGATCTCAGACTCAAGTGATTATTCTGAAAACTGAAATAGGGCAGTTCCTGAAAAGGACCTGGAACAAAGTAAACGTTTACTAGTAAGTGGCAGGTCTCTTGCTCCAGGCTGAGTGAGCTTGTGGGATGGCAGCACATCCTTCCCTGTTCATCCTTTTCATCGTATTCTGCATTCAACTTAAAACATTTATTATATAGTCCTATAATAAAAGGGATGGTGAATACGACCAAAGTGAATGGCACACATGTATGAAGTGATTATAATATAACATCATTTTGTAGAATAAATATATGCTTGCTAATAACTTTTTAAGTATTTTTTTTAAAGCTGAGGGAAATCCCAAAGTGGACCCATAGGCTTAGTATTTTTACAATTTGTTTCACTGTTACACTTGCAAGGTTCTACTCTCAAGCACCTCTGACCTTCTGTTACCTAAGAAGTTCAGCCTTCAGTGTATGATTGAGTGACAAGAAAAGGTAAATGCATCAATATTTTATCTGAATTTACAAACTCACATTGTAGCACAATTATAGCAACCTTTGACCACATGCAGCCAATGCAGATTGGATGTGTATGTGGTCCATGTCATAGAAACTGTATCCTTTTCAGAGTCTCACAGAGATGCCACAAAACAACAGCAAATCTATCAAGGAATAGTTTCCATAATGGACATCTTCCCCAGCATCCTCTCCTGCTCTTATTCGTGCTAAAGTATTGCAGCACACAGGCAGGCAGCTCCCTAACTGTGCCTTGACATTCCAGGCACCCCACATGGGAGATGGCTAGTTCTCCATCTTCAAATTTGCTTGGAAAATACTCAGTAAAAAAAAAAAAAAAAAGAGTGGAAACAAATTAGTAATTCTGTCGTCTATTGATTAAGTCAGGGTCGTATTGGGTATGCTTTTGGGGGTAAAGGAAGCAATCAATTCAAGGCGCTACAACATTAGTGAAAACCTTCAGGGACTTTTCAGTCCTTTTTTCTACCTTGTTATTAACATTCAAGCTAGGAGCCCTGAATAGACTGCTTAAGGGCAATAACAAACCCTGAGAAAGGGACAGGAACTTGCATTAGTAACCACATCAGAGCAAAGTCAGTCGCTGGCAGGTGACAGCTCCTACTTTTTGAGTTCCAGAGAAATAAATGCTAGTGAGAAAAAAGTATATAGAGAGGAAGATAATTCATGTCCACGAAGGCCAGCAATGGAGGAGATCACTCATTTCCTTAGTAAGCACAACAAGTCTGTCTGCATTCACAGTTGCAGAACACTGGATAACTGAAGGGAGGAAATACTTTCTTTGTGTGGCACCACCATGGAGGCCAGTGAGAAGAGTGACACTAAGAGGCTGCTAACCTCAAGTGCACAGGAATCCCTGAGAATCTGTTCAAATGCTCATTCCCCATACCCTGCCCACTGATTCTCATTTGATAAAGGACAGATGCACAAACAAAAGGGCCAATAATTCATTTTATAAATAATTTCTCATATTGAGCTTGATACAAAGGTTCTTGGAAAAGTCTTTGACAAGTGCCATGAAATAAGAGTAATAGAATTTAACTGAATCAAATAATGTTTTCATTAAAAATAAGTTACAAATTCAAATAGCACCGTCATTCCCCTCCTAAGAGCAAAGTAGATGGGCAAGACCTTTGAGCATCTACCGAATATGCCTGCTTAGTGAATAAATGAGTATGCTTATGTTTTAGTGAACAAAGGAAGACAGCTGTTAGCAGAGGTACCAATTGCTGCTTCTGTGATCTCCAACAACTACGAAAAATGCTTCTAACTGTTACTATTTGAACTACCATCACACTCATTAGAAAGATGAAGGAACTGAGATTAGACAATGGGACATGTTACATAGACAGGAGCACGTGGAGCTAAGTCGTACATCATAGTGCATCACAGCCCATGGCCCTAGGAACTTGAGGTAGCTGGAAGCTAACGGACTGGGCTATTTATTCCTGACAGGACACCATAGATCTGCCCTAGCGGTAGCAGCCCTGTCTATGCCCTTTCTTTTCATTCACACTAACTCTAAAAAAAGGGTTACTCACATCCTCAGTGAATCACAGATGATTACACTTTTTATTCTATTTTCTTTTAGCTGAAAGTAAGCTAACCTGTCATTCTTTTCCTATGTAATTTATTTTGCCAAATTTTCACTCCTCTAATCTCTCCACATGACCTACATTTGAGGATAACTGTGTAATTTCCACCTTTATATGTGCCACTTCCTGACTAGAAAGGTGCCTTTGGAGCAAGCTGTGTTTCTTTCTGGTTTCAGTCCCATCTCTTTCAGGAACCATCTCAGGATGATCGTATGCAGCTCTCATTTTTACACTTCTGTAGTGTCTGATAGTTCTGAAGTAGTTCTAAAATGCTTATAGGCTGTCTTACTAACATGATAAATCTGTAAAAATTTGCAGAATACATAATAATCTCAAGATTTTGGTTCAACCTGGATATAGGCAGGTTATACTCTAACTGCTAAGGATAATACACTTTGGAGTGTTGGGGAATATAAGCCAGAGAGCAGCCTGGGGCAAGTGAAGACAGTGGTCTGACTTCTCATTAGAGTCCCCGTGTTCAGTCGAATGATTGGCTGGGAGCATCCACCTCTGTATTTGAGTGGGTGGGGGAGTGGGAGAACACCCTTATACAAGCAGGGGGAGGAAGAGGGGATCGAAGGTTTTCCAGAGGAGAAACCTAGAAAGGGGATAACATTTGGAATGTAAATAAATAAAATATCAAAAAAAAAAAAAGACAGTGGTCTGAACTCTTTATCTGGGTATAGCATACTTAAGTTTTCAATCTCAAAGAATTCTCAAAGGCCCTACATATTCATGGACCAAGAAGCCATTCATGGATCAAGAAGCCATTCATGGACCAAGAAGCCACTCATATGCTTCACAAACACTTGCATCCACCTCCCAAGTATGGGAGAAAGAAAAAAATTACTAATGGCAAGTGTGTCCACACTGGGAAAGCTGGTGTACCTCAGCTTCTCTGGGTCTCCAGACACACATTATTTGCCTCTCTTTCTCTGGCTTTCTTTTATCATGAGTCTATGCATGGATTTCCCTCATCTAAGTATGGACCTCCCTAATTTCAGCCTAGGAGATTCCTACTATAGAAGGGTTTCTCTGAAGGGCTGAGTTCGGGCACTATATTCTCCCATTCTTTGTGTGTGTTGCTGTCCTCTTACAATGCTTTGCCCTGCTCACTACTGTTAGCAGTAAGAGAGCTTGAAGTGCAATTCCTGTCTGATTCTCTCTGGCTAGCATAGAGCCTGGTATTTGATGGGTGCTCAGTAAATATTTGCTGTGTAACTCAACAAGAAAATAAGCCAGGGAAGTAAGTCTTTTCTCAGTGTGAGGTCCCACTGCAGTTCACAGGAGGGCCAATTCTGTGTGCTGCTTATCACCAACCAGTTTTCATGCAGCTGTGAAATCTTTTAAGAGTGAAAAATCATGATTGGATTTATTCTAAAAGCCTAGCAAGGTAGGAGGCCCATAAGTTCCAGGTTAGCCTTAAATTAAAGGAAAAATAATATTTGCAGATAGACAGTCTCTATATTTGGGCTCTAAATTGTTTCCACAGAGCCTCAATAGCCAAGTTGATTATCTCTTAGTGTTGAGTACATATGTAGTTAAGGCCAAATCCCCAATAATGTCTAACACAATAGTGTAGCTCTTACTAGTAGAAACTTAAGAGCACATTTCAAAAGTACTGGAGATAATGTCTGCTCATAATTGCAATTTATTCTGGAGTTTAATGATCCCCTTTAGTAAACTGTGAATATCATGCATACTCAATTATGTGTGTCGACAGGGTTGGGTTAGATTTACTAATACTGAAGCTCTGGCCATTTTAACGCCCTTGTCTAAAACAGGGTTCTGTGTTAAGATGTTGTTCTAGTTTTTAATTTTTTATGCCAGAAACAGACTCTAAAGCTTTATTGAGACTTTGTTATTAGGATTTTATTATTTTCAATAGTATAGAATGCCAGTTTCTCCTTGGGCTGTGCATTAATTATAAGGAGGAAAAATGTTACCCACAAATTTCCTTTGTAATTCATTATCATTAAACTAATAAAAAACCAAATGGGATGAGTAACTACCATTAGGCCTGTAGGATAACTTTCTCACTTAGTAGGAAAAATGCCATTTGCCCTTAGGAGACTGAAAACCAAGGGCAGGAGAGCCCATCCACTGCTTCTCCTGCCCCACCTGGAGCGCTGCACATCTTCCCAGGATGGGCTAAGTTACATGAATGAGCTCAGCCCAAACAGCCTTCTGGTGTCTGAAAAACTCTTCTAATTCTTATTTCAAGTCATGACTTATTTCTTAAACCTGAACACCAAGAATAAAATTCAGACAGCCATATAAAATTCTACCAAAATTACTACAAAGCTACAGAATATTAGTTTAAAACTTTTATGTGTGTTGTGTAAGTGTATATACATTAGTGTATATGCAGATGCACACAAAGAGCAGAGGTCGAGACTGGGTGTTGTCCATCATTTTCTATCTAATTTTTTGTGCCAGACTCTTTCACTACACATAGAGATCATTAATTCAGCTACACTGACTATCCAGTGAGATACAGACATTGGCCTGCCTCCACCCCTCAGCATTAAAATCACAAATGCACCTGTGGCTTTTATGTGTCTACAGGAGCACACACTTAATGACCAAGCCACGTTGTAAGCATCCGTTTTATTTTTTTAAATTGGTACTCACTTGCTGGTCCAAATCATTTAGATCAAGGCAGGCCTTACTCAGCAAGCTCGGCTTTATTATTTTGGAAAGATTCCTTGTTTGTTAAGACTGAACAAGTAGCTGCTTTGTTTTGTTTCCTTTCCTATTTTAATTCCATAGGGGTTTGCTGCTATGCTCACTTATAAATAACTTGACTAACAAAAATGTACCAATACTGGGTAATTTCATCAGTATTTTGCTGCTATTTCGTATACACTATTATTTTAATTAACAAAGGTCATTTATCATTCTACTAGATATTTTTCTTTATTTGAAAGTGTTACTATATATTGTTAGCATTTTAGAACTCAAAATAATAATTCACATTACTCAAATTACATATTAGAGATAATCTAAAGATATGATTCATTCTGTTATTCCCACAATATCTGATTTTCCTAATTTATTCCCATAAAAGAAAAGAAAGTATTATGTTCTGTGCACATCAAGGAAAAATTCTCCAATTATTTCCTTGTAACAAAAGCTTGAAATTCAGCCTTTAGGGATTCGTATGCAAGCAGCTTTTCTCTATTTCCTAATGTACCTTGTTAGAGCAATACATTCTACTATACTTCTCTGAAGGAGCTTCTAGAAACAGGGAGAGGACAGAAGAAGGGCTGAGCCCAGCAGTGTGGAGGTAAGAGGACAGGAGCAAAGTTTTCCTATCCTGAACTTCCCTTTGCCTTATCCATAAGCAAAGCCTAAATGGTAAGGCCCTACTAATCACACACACACACACACTCACACCCATCAAACACTTACTTTTAATTTACTTTTGGTTCAAGAACCTGTGCAAGTATTATTCGTAAGGTTTTCCTGGTCTCGAGAGCCACAGTAATTAGTGTAAGAATGTTGGCTCAGCTTTTCATGCCAATATAACATGGACATTATTCCTATTGTGAGAATGAAGAAACCTAGTGTTGGAGAAACATAGTGAGCAAAATTGGAATTAAAGCTAAGATTGGTGGCACTCCTAAATCTGACAGCTCACAGGATGCTAGGCAATTAGGATAATTAAGGGAATATATGAGCCTCCCCTTTATGCTCTAACACATATTCCTTTGTACAGGATTTTCATAAACTTTATTCACTTATTTATTCACAAACATCTAGAACCAGTGCTGTAATGGCAGGGACAATGCAGTGTGTCTCTGCATGTAACATCCCTAAGCGAAACTGTTCATTACAAATTATGCTACTGAATTCCAAGGAGGAGGAATACATGCCATCTGGGGGAAACCCATTTCGTCCCATACTATTTCCATTTCCCCAGTGTTATGTTGTCATCGTTGCTTGTTGTTCAAGACAGAGTCTCATGGGTCCTAGGCTGGCCTTGGTGTCACCATCTCTGAGAATGACCTTGGCACCCTCATCCTTCTGCCTCCACCTCCCAACTGCTAGGAGTAGAGGAGAAGCACCATTCCAGGCTTCCTGTCTGATCCTGTTAATTCTTAGAACTTTCCCTGGTCTGATTTGCCTGGGCTAAAAGAGCTTGATTCCTCGAACTGTGACTTCTGCCATCCAGGACTCTGTCCTTTTATCATGCTAGCAGAACAACAAACGGCTGTGGACATTCAGTATTTTTCAAATATCTCTGTTTTGTTCACTTCACTTTCACTCAACAGTCCAGAAGAAGGAAGTTGTTCAGGAATTGTCAACACAAAAAAGGGTTTATACAGCCAGGCTTACTTTCTCTCATCTGTCAAAAGGGAAAGAAACAGCAATACAGTGGAGACAGTGTAGCTATAAAGGCACACGCCTTAGATGATCTTTGGAGAATTTACAAGGAGTGAGGGGATGTTTGCAGAGAGAGAATATATTAGAGAAGATGTTAATGATATTACTCTGCAAGAGAGCATTGAAAGTTCTAGAAGGTAACTACCTTGTGGTGCTGGTACACCAGTGTATAATGATGCAAGCAGCACAGAACTCTGGTATCCTTTAAGAAAAGCATTTCTGAAGTACAATTCACAAAGGAAGGGCTATCTGGACATGAGCTATCTTCATCAATGACAGGAGAACATACAGAAAACTGTTTTTGTATTATGACAATTGGTCTTAGGAGAAAAAAAGTTCCTGACTGATGCTACTAGGCTTTCAGAGAATGTACAAATATAGTATCTACTCTAAAAACGCAAACACCGAAGCTCTGCCTTGGCCTTTTTGCCAGAAGACACACTAGGGTGAACTAATATGTGATAGAGAGCAGGAAAAGAAAGAAGAATGGAACAGTGTGTGTGTGCTAGGGAGAAAAGCAGAAGTGGAGGCACGATGAAGGTGAGAGGTGACACAGGTGAGGGATGTCTGAGCTCAGCACAGATCCCAGTGGGATCTGTGGTATGGTGTACAGCAGCCTGGAGCTTATACAGAGATGGACTCAGACCCCTTACCTGCTGCCAGACTGCAGGATCCCCCTGGCTATAGGCAATGATAGAGGACCAAAATAAAGAAAGTTTACTTTTGGATTGGCCCTCCTCAATGGACCACTATGGTCTGCAATGCCACAGAAAGCCATGGTGGTATCTGTGGTCTCCACTGCTGCTCTAGGCCAAGATGAAGCCTCAGATTCATGTGGCTTTGTGCAGTCGGGGACATCCTGACATGAGCAGCATGCGAAGCCACCTCAGACCATGTTGAGGCCCATGGCCCTGAGGGGTCATGAGTGGGTTGGTAGTCCTGATCTGAGCCAGGACCATTTTGATGTCTTTGACCTGTGTTACCACCAAAGCCTATGGGAATGTCCACAGTAGCTTGATGTTATCTGCTATCTGGTAATACCCATGGGCTTGGGAGAGTTTGGCCTACCCCTCCTCTCCAGTTACAGCTGATAGCTTCTAGTCTGGATGCAGCCAGAAAGAGACTTGTTGCCACTCCCCCACTAGGGGCCGGAGGACTGGCCACTATGAATGTGACCATGTCCAGTGAGTATAGACAACAGAAAATGGGCTTCCCCCCCTTTTCTCTCTCTTTTTTTCTTTTTTTTCTTTGTTGGAGGGAGAGTCATGAGGCACAGGAGGCGGATGAGGAAAGGCTGGGAGGGGCCTGTGATTGGGATGCATGATGTAAAATTCCCAAATCATCAATAACAAATTTTTAAATGTAAACATTATTGGCACTGCAAACGGTGTTTTGCTCCAGAAACAGAAATGAAGGGGTGGAGTGTGTGATACCCGACTGAAGTCTTCAGTGTTAGAAAAGGAACCGGACCTCACAGGTAGCTGGGATGGAAGGAGGCGGGGAAACACACACTACTCACACTTACTCCAGATTGTCTAGGCCTCTGACAACCACACTTACAAAACAATCAACTAGCACTGAAGAAAGGAGAATCGGGAGGAAAGCGGTGCTGCGAAAGCTTCTGGTTTGACTGGTGACTGTGTCAATAACTACAGAAAGAGAAATTCCACAGAACCGGAAGCTCCTGAGCATAGCCCACAGATACACAGAAAAATTAATACACCGGGTATAATTCTCATGCTCTCAAAAGGGAGAGAAATACTATTTCAAAATGATAAGAACAGGGAATGACTGAAGAGATAAAGGAGGAAAATGATTATAAACAGGGAGTTTTCACTATAAACAAAGTCTGAGCATGCCTACTGAAACCCAGGGAGAATACAGAGAGAATACTCACTCTCCCACCTTTCGCTCATCCTTGTCATAAAGGCATGAATTTGAAAACAGCAAAAGTAGATTAAGAGAAGCAAATGCAGAAACGAAACACCTCTGGCTTCTCTCCAATGAAACAGTTCATGGGTTTCTTTGTTCAGTATTCAGCTGCTCCTGAAGGGAAGTATTTGGTCAACCGTCTCATGGTTACTTTGGAAAAGAATAATTGAGATGAACAAAGAAATGATTTAAAAATATGCTATATTTCTAAATCACACTGATAATACCTTCTGAAATATTTCCAAATAAATATATTGATGTGTTCATTAATCTACAAAGACTACAGTATAGCAAGATGGTACTAACATTGTCTGGATGCAAGGCAGGACTGTCTTCCTTCCCTATACTATATAATATTAGAATGAGGAATATTCAGACACTGAGGACACGTGTGTTTAAAGCCAGTCTAGTGAATATTTAGAAATGATATTACACTTGTTATATGTTGAAGAAAAGAACTTTAAAAGACAGACGTCATTTGCAAACTAAAATAAAGCCATGAAACATATAGAATCTAATATTCTCTCGAAGACAAGGCTGAAGATGGAAACAGACCATCTGTCAATATAGGAGCTTTATTTCATTGTATCTCAAGAAACAAAGTCAATGAGACAAATCATTAAACTGTACTTTCTTTAATTTATTTTTTTTAAATACTATGGACTATGTAGCAATTTTTTAAAAAAAAGAATTATTTATTTATTATAGTAAGTACACTGTAGCTGTCTTCAGACACTCCAGAAATGGGCATCAGATCTCATTATGGATGGTTGCTCAGAGGCCCTGCTTGCTCCAGCCCAAGGATTTATTTATGTATTATATCTAAGTACATTGTAGCTGTCTTCAGACACTCTAGAAGAGGGCATCAGATCTCATTATGGATGGTTGTGAGCCACCATGTAGTTGCTGGGATTTGAACTCAGGACCTTTGAAAGAACAGTCAATGCTCTTAACTGCTGAGCCCTCTCCAGCCCGCTTTTAAAATTTTTATTTTTAAAGATTTTATTTTATTACTCTAAACTAATTTTATTATTCTTCAGTGTCTGCCTGCACATGTGACATCTATGTGTGTGTGTGTGTGCACATGAGTGCAGATACCCACAGAGGCCAGCCGTCTTGGATTCCCCTGGAGCTACAGTAACAGATGGATGTTAACCAGGTGACCTATGTGTTTTGAAGTAACCAGAGTCCTTGGGAAGAGCAGCTCGTAGTCTTAACCACTGAGCCGCCTTTCCAGCTCAAGTGCAGACTTTAAAAGATCCAGGAGTATCTTTCAGAGATAGAGATATCTGCAGTCTGTGTAGAGAAACTTCTTTTAAATACATTTTATTTTTAATTGGTTAGAAATTTTATCATAGATAAATTTATATAGGAAACATCTTCAGCATATAAAAACTCAAACTAACCAGTTAAGATTATAATGCTTCCTTCTAAAATGGTTCAAAACTTTGTAAATTTTCTTTTCTTTCAGAGTACAAATTAAGAGGCAGACACAATGAACACACTGGAGTGCCATGAACATAAGATCCGCAGACAGGGCCTTCACCTGGTCTGCAGTGTCTTCAAGACTCAGAGACGGGATGATATATAGTCGTATCATACATTTGTGAGCTATTTCCAAAATGCCACCGTACAATGATATTGTAGAGTAAAAGAGATCAGTCTGTTCTATCATCAGCAAGGACAGGATCCTGAGATTCCTCTTCACCTGGGGTGTTGAATAGTGAAGAATACAAAAGCAAATTATAAAAGTGAGCCCCAAGTTATGGATACTTTGTGAGTATTAAGCCCATGTTATATTATTGTAAAACCCTAGGTCTACAATGCTCGGAGACTACCAATTATTTTATGTGCAGTATAAATTCCAAAGTATTACTTATTTTCTTCCATATACTATAAAAAAGAATTAAGATGTATACTCATTAGTATATATAGCTACAAGTGAAAAAAACAATATTAATGTTGAAGAGAGTCAACGTTTGCATGGTTTCAAACACATGATGATGAAACAGATGTGAGCAACACACACAGACTCACCAGGCCTCAGAAATAACCTGACTCCTTGTGGTTTCGGGGATGGTTGTCCTGGAGTTTGCTGTGATAATGGCTATAAGCATTGTTGAGCCATTAAGGGCCAGGCCTGCTGTCTTAACGTGCTCCCTCAAGTAATTCCATCATGTTTGTTTGGGAGAGACTTTGTGCTATCTTAAAGACATTCAAACATCAGGGTCTCTTAGGATGTGTTAATATACATAAATTACAGAGGGGTGCTCTGATTGCATTATAAATGCGTCTATTTTTCCTTTCTTCTCTCTGCAGAGGACATACCACTGGCTAAGTTCCAAAAAAATGCAAACTTCATTGGAGCTGTGATTATTAATTACATATTAAAGTGTAACTGGTCTCCCTCTTGGTGGTTATTCATCATCCACCACATGAACGAGTATGTGAAATGTGAATAGCATAAAAAAATATTTCACTCAAGTCCCACTGAGTACAGAGTGGGTGTGTGTTGGTATAAAGAATCTAGAAGACTGGCAGGAAACAAGAGAAAAGACATTTTATCAATATCAAGACTACTTAGAAAAGCTTTTTTACTTTACTTTTTTAGAGAAGGTAGGAAAAACAAAGTATCAGATAATAACTAACATTTCAAAGATCGTTGTCCTGTAGCGCAAACTAAAAACGCCCTGCAGAAGCTCCAAAGGCTGTGACAAAATCCCATTGCCATTAATGCCTATAAGAGTTTTGCCTTCAGGAGGAGAACATATAGAGAAATGAAATTTTTGACAGCCTTGTGATGTTCAATAAGGTGGAAGTATATTTGCAAACCTGAATCCTGACTGACTTACTGTGGCACTTTTTCTGACAGACGATGTTAAACAAATGTCGCATAAAGGAGTTCCTCTGATATGTGTGCCTGGGTGTGGGAGAAGAATGGGAGGGGAAGCTTCATAAGCTGTCACGGGAAATTAACAGTCTACCTTAAGGAGTTTACACACTATCATCTTAAATCAAATGCAGGCAGCCTGTCAGCAAACAGAAAGCAGGAGGACAGCACAAGAAGTGCTCGCTGCCTCAGTCTCACCCTCAGATTTATTTCAAAGACCTGAGTGAGCATTTGTTTTCCTTGAGTAGCTCCACTAGGAAGTGCACTCATCACTGAGTCCTTGCTGCTTATCCATCAGAGCATCAAAAGCTACTGCAAGAAGAGATCTGGAATCAAATGTGTTTTGGAAGGCAATGGCTAGAGGCACATAGAGAGATTCATGACCCAGGACTTGTGTGGACCCCAGAAAAATACATTTCTACATCCATCTTACTCTGGATCGGACAGAGAAAATTACAGTGTTTCTCTTATAAAAAAATACATTGTTAAATAAACCAAAATTCATTCCGCTTCCCCAAGTATTTATTGAGAAACTATTATTGTTTCACATTATCAAAGATTTAGCTATGGCCTATGCATTAACACCTGGCTCTGAGTCCTGTTCCTGAGGGAGGAACATGAGACCATGAAGCTGTACAGACTGCTGGGTTAGGCCTATCAAGGGCACAGCAGGCAGGGAAAGGAAACAGTGAGAAGAGGAAAACAGGTATCATAAAGTTCTCCAGAGGAGATGCTGCTAAAGGGCAGACACAGATTTCCTAGGTAAAGGAAGAGGAAACCAAATGACTTGGAGAGGTAACATGCATCGTGGAACAGAGGGAGACACAGATGGCGGCTTATGAGCACCAGTAGAAAGGGAGGTTCCATCAACTGTAGGAAGTACAATGAAAAATGAGTATTAAAGACAGCCCTCTTGGGTTCCTGCCTTTGATATGACCTTTCCTATACTATATAAAAAGACAACAAGGACTTAGATGTAACAGCTATGCCCAAATGGAGGAGGGCCTGGAAACCTGAACAAAACCTGAGAAGCCAAGACTGTAAACTCCACATGATGGAAATTTTTTAAATTCAATCAAAGCTGACTGGTGTCCAGTCTCCAAAACTGTCTCCAATGCCAAGTTGGTACTGAAGCCACATCCATGAAATCGGGCCTCACAACACAACATTCTCATACTATATTTTAGGATTGCTATGATAACTCAACATTGCAATGTGCTGCGATATATTATGTAAATTGTTATTTAAATATTTGCTAATCTTTAATACTCTAAATATCTTATTGAAGGTTATTGTTATTCGTGTGCTGGAAACCATAGCCTTGGAAAGAAGCTTCCCCCTTTGTCTTGTTAACTCTGACTAAACATGTGTTAATTGCAATGATAAAAATACAGGAATGCATATCAAAGAGAAACAGGGATGTGGCTCAGTGCAGACATCTGGCCTCACATGTTAAGGTCCTAGTGTTTGGTCCCTACAATCAAAGAGAAAGGAGAAGTGGGAGGAGAGGAGAAAAATAACAGAAAATATAGGTTATCATCCCATAATTATTACCAAATGTAAATGGTATTTAAGAATTATGAATTCAAAAGGTATTTTATACCTTTTAAAGTTACATATTTAAGGGAAATTTTATCTGCTATACATTTTGACTTTTAATCATCATTTCATATACATGTTAAATGCATAGTTTTATGCTGACAGAAATATACCTGTCTACTTGTGAAGATTAATACTGATGGCCAACTAACAGAACAGAGACTCGCATAGGAGACAAGACTCAGGGCATTCTGGGAGATATTGCCTAGATTAGATCATCTCAGGGATGCCTGTGAGGAGCTTTTGAGGTTAGCTCAGCTGAGGTGGAGACTGATGATCTTACTGAGGGTTTATACACTGAACAGCAGCAGCAATGACAACAACAATAAAGTCAGGATCCTCTACTGAGGAATACAAAGGAGGAAGTGAGCTAAATTCTAGCATCCATTTCCCTTCCAACTGTCCCAAACTCCATCCTGCCATGGTGGAATATACTCTCAAAGTAGGAGCCCAAACAAGCCCATCCTTCCTTAAGTTAGCTTGTCAAATGTTCTTATGATAGTGACAGGAAAAGTAGCTAACTTGCTGTCTCAGCACGAATGGCAGCACAATGTCCTGTGATTTGTATCACAAATCCCTCAATAGAGACAGCCTTGTGTAAGTAAAGCTTAGAGCTACACGTGGCCTGGGATTTATCTAATTCTTTGTTCATTCTTCCTCCTCCATATGTTTACCAATTCAACTGCTGGTTTTGTTTCTTTGGCATAATCTCTGTTTTGCCCTCAAGCATTCTGTTTTTGGAAGGATTTCCATTCTGCAATAATAAAATTCAATATCTCATTAATCTTTATATCATCTGCATGTCAGTCATGATGATCAGCAGCTCCTCTGGCTTACACTATTTTTCTTACAGGTTCTAAGCTGATTCTCCTTCTCCCTGCCACATTTCCAACTTCATATCTGAATAGAACACAACTCTATTTTCATCGCTATTCTGCCTTCTTTCCAATATCATCAGAAATTACACATGTCCCCACTTTCACCTAATGAGAAGGTCAATCTCATATTCTAATGTCTCCACTGGTAATGGGATTGTCCCCTTAAAATAACAACTGTTTTGCCTTGAACCACCTCAAGACACTATGTAAGGGCTATAACCAAATATGGTCAACATGGTAACATCTACACGGACGAGGCCACAACTTGTGAAGATGAAGGTAAGCTGAAAACACAGGTAGAACAGGCAATGTACACGCTGATTCCTGAGGGATAAAGTTTCAACCACACAGGGTGAGATAGGTTAGAAGACTATTACGAGTGGGCAGATCATGGCATGAGAGTCCAAGAAAAAGAAATGGCTTGTGGGTCAAGACTGAGATATAGAATGAAAGTTTTACATATAAGGTGAGCGCCAGGTGTGATACCTTATTCCAAACAACTCAGAGTGCGTGGGTGGGGAATAATGAAGTCAGGAAGAAGCAGAAAGGCAGCACGAGCCCTCACAGAGCTGACTGAGCTGGATAAGAAAGTTCAGATTTGCCAGAATGGAAGTAGTCTGGAGCTGAGGACTAAAGTAATGCCAACAGAAAGGGGGATCCAAGCCACCCAAGTAGACGCAGAAAAAAAGTGGTGACAGTGGGTACAGCAGCCATTAGAAACAAGGGTCTCCTAGGTAACAAGCTTTGTATTTAAGAAAAAGGTGCCAATTTTGTTTGGTTTTGTTTTAATCTAGATCTTACCAAGTGATAAGGGCAAGCCTAAATAACTGGAGAAAAGGGCATTGTGTCTGCGCAGAAGTAAAAGGGTACTCAGGGCAAGTAAGTGCTAAAGGGGAAAAAATTCAGCAGCGATGGAAAGTTGGACTTCCTTGCTGTGGAGTTCCTTTTCTAGTCAAATCACCACAATACGAAAGAAAGAAAAATCTCTAAAGTTCCAGGGACAGTGCCTTAGAAACAGTGTCTTCTAGATAAATATTTGCAGGAGGTCTAAGAAGTGATAAATGAGTAAAACAACACAGATGAGAAACATTTTACACACACACACATACACATATGAAACATCTAACACACAAACACACACACACACACACACACACACACATGTCCTCAGATTCAATTAATTGTAAAATACACTCATCTACCATTGAAAGTCAGAGCTGAGCCTTGAAAAATCAACATGTCAGCCAGGAGTGGTGGTGCATGGCCTTAAAGAGTCACATTAAGGACATTGAGAAAGCAAGATTCTCAACTTGAGGACACCTTGTGCTACAAAGAAGATGTGGGAGGGCGAGAAGGATAAGGGAGGAATTTACATATTAAACAAATCATTTGCCAATGAAAATATAATAAACTGACACTTAGATGACAGCCAGAGAAAGATGTCAGTTCCTTTTTATTTCGAGAAACTGTCCTCTCACTTTTCCTAAAAGGGCTGAAATGAGAAAGAAATGGACTCACTCGATGCATGTCAGGGTTCCAAGGAACTTCTATCTAAGCTGTCCAGCAGGTTTCAGGTTTCTAATTGCATTCTGAAGAACAGGACCAAAGCTGCTCTTCTTACTCTTTTCTCGGCCATACTTATCTTACCCTTACCATGTAACATTTTCTCATTGTACTTCACACTGACACACAAGGGAACAATACAATGCAAAAGGAATCAGTGGTTTCCCAGATGCAAACAACCTGAGCCTGAGAGCTTTCTATGTCTGGGAAGGCACTGCAGCTCATAGCAATACTAGGAACACCAGGAGAGGCCCCAGGAGGCCACTGGACATGCTACAACCTAACATGTAGAAACAGCTACAATAAGCACAGCAAATTACTTAAGTAAACTTTGAAAACAATAAAATGTTTTTTCTTAAATATGCATAATTAAAGTGTAAGACTCCAAATTCATCCTGAAAGAAGCTTTTAATATCACAATTCATCCCCACTTCTGGCTGTTCTAATTACCTGTATGTAATTAACATTTTTGTTCTGTTCCAAATAGGTTGCTATTCCCCACTGTTGAGCAGAGAGCACTTGCTGTACGGTACCCACTCACCATGACCTTGCGCCGGCCTGCAGAAGGCCATGCTTGCTTCCTCTTCTCTGATGTTCCTCTAAGGGTTCATCACCCTTGCCCAGCTCCTCTCCTCCTCACTGCATTGAGTTTCTTGTTTGCCCCAAACTAGATTATTTACCCATGTTTGCTTAATAATATTGATTTAATATTACCAACTATCTTTCTTTGAAAACGTTAATTCTTAGTTCTGAATGATAAGTATATTTACAATGACAAAACATTCAAATAGCAATTCTTGAAAACTTAAAAGCTGAAGTTATCAAAGGGTTTTAGTAGTATATAGGAACCCTAATATCAAAGTCAGCAAAGTAGAAATAACTCAATGAGAAAGAGAGAAAGGAAGGGTGGTGGGGGTGGGGGAAGTACAGAGAAAAGGAGGAAAAGAGAGAGAGAAGAGATCTGAAGGCAACAGGGATAATAAAATCTTCAATATGAACAGAGACATTGCATAGCTTACACCTAAAGGAATATGTTATTAAGGAAAGAAATCGTATTTTTTCTAGCCATGCCCATATTATTTTGATTCTAAATTATATTATCAATTTATATTTCTAAATCAGATGTAAATGGGCCCATAGCTGGACATAAACATACTTCAATGATGCTGAGTAGGCATATTTTGGCTATTACAATCCAAAAGACAAATGTGTGTTCAGAATACATAAAAAGCAGTACAAAACTATGTAAATTCTTGCACTGAAAAGTTGTAATGCTGACTTTTCTATGGACACTATCAGTAATGTTAGTAGATAGAGATGGAATTGGTAAATAGAAAGTCTCAGCGCAGAGTGGTGATTTTAGGTCAATGAGTTGTAGATTCTATGTCTCAGGAGTTACCGAAAAAGGAATGTCACATGAACGTGTTGCCATGAAAAAATAAAACAGAATCCCATAATTAGCCTCCAAACAATGACACCATTGCATACACTAGCAAACGTTTGCTGAAAGGACCCTGATATAGCTGTCTCTTGTGAGACTAGGCCGGGGCCAAGCAAACACATAAGTGGATACTCACAGTCAGCTCTTGGATGAATCACAGTGCCCCCAATGGAGGAGCTAGAGAAAGTATCCAAGGAGCTATAGAGATCTACAACCCTGTAGGTGCAACAACATTATGAACTAACCAGTACCCCAGAGCTCTTGACTCTAGCTGCATATGTATCAAAAGATGGCCTAGTCAGCCATCACTGGAAAAAGAGGATTGGACATGCAAACTTTATATGCCCCAGTACAGGGGAACGCCAGGGCCAAAAAGTGGGAATGGGTGGGTAGGGGAGTGGTGGGGAGGGTATGTGGGACTTTTGGGATATCATTGGAAATGTAATTGAGGAAAATATGTAATAAAAAAATTATTAAAAAAAAAAGAACATCGGGAAACAAAAAGAGAAAGGGAGAATAAGGGAGGGTGTGGGTAAGACTAACTCTATTATGGGGAAGACAAGAGACAAGGTGACTTCTTGTACCACTGCAGATTTCAATATGACCTGAATGTCCCTCTTACTCCAATGTGGAGAAGACATTAGAAGTTCTTGTCCTGTCAGTGGCAATCAGTAGTGCTGACATGTTTGATTTAAACAACAACTAACAACAAAAACACATCAATGTGCGAAAAGAAATACAGGACTCCAGACCTGAGACACAGCACCGCGTGTCTGAGCGACAGTTCCAGAACCAAAGGCTATGCATCCACCACTTAAGCGTCTAGCTAACTCTGCTTGCACTCAGCTGCAGGCTAGGCATCTCCAGGGAAGATACTGCTTCCAAGAAAAGCTTTCCTATCTTTACAAGTTTCATTGCATATAGGCACATTTCTAACATTTAATCAAATCTTTAGTTCTTCACAAATCTTTCCAATTTTCTTAAGTGTCTGTTTATATTTTATAGAATTATCTGGGTTTTTCATGTAAACAGACTACCAAATCTTCTTTCAAACTAGATGAAAGGCAAATAGAAGTATAAGGCGAATGGCTCCTTGATTGATTCCATTTTCACTCACGTGTAGGGTTTGTGACCAAAGTATAGCAAGAATCACAAAACATGGTTTCAAAAGACAAAGATTAAAAGAAAAGCTCAGAAAAAAATAATTTTATCTCCAAATATTTGATAGCAGATTAAAGGCAGTTTACATCTTTAATATAAAATTGAAAGCATTTACTAACATGTGAGTTTCAGAAGCTACATAAACCACTGCACAGTGCATTTCAGGCCTTGTAGGAAATATTATTCATAATTCAGAAAAAGAGTTGTATTTCTCTAAAAGTATGACACAATGGCCACATTGCCTCCCATGTATGAATGGCGCATGGCTCACAATGTCATCTGATGGACTTTCTCAGTACAGAAATCACAGCACCTTTCAACATATCCACATAAGCTTTAGGTCATTAAGAACAAGCAGGTATCTAGATAAAGATACCACATACCTGGAATGCTCAGAATAACACACTTCCAAATATCACTGCAAACATCACACTGACATCGTGGAAACAATATTTCTACATTTCTCAAAGATAAACACATTGGCAAAAAATATAGAATAATTATTTAAATCCTTGATATTCATGTTTATTCTAAATATTCAAACTACATCTTCCTTTTAAAGCAAACCACATGAACATAGGACACCCACCTATCTAATATTAAGAAATGATGAAGGAGTTATTACACTTTCTGATTATTATGGGAAAATCCAACACAAGTTAAATGAGAACGATTTTAAAGCAAGCTTTGTATAGAAAGGTTTTGTAATCTTGGACATATTTCCAAAACAGACCCTTTTACATTAGACTAGGTTTAGACTAATATGCAATTTGCCAATAAATGAATTCTTCTGTGGTTATTCTCTAAATTTGGAAAGATTAACAACCAAATCCTACTACAAAACCCAAAATTAAACTATGACTTTTATAATGAAGCCTGCCAGTTTGTTCATGGCTTCAATAAAAAAAAAATTTATGAGTGTTTTTTTGAAGTACACTATATTAGAAATCACAGGTAGAATGAACACTTTAGGGTACCCTGATTTTTATCACATAGCATTTGTAAAATATCATTAGAAAATACCATCAAATTACCCAGTATACTTCCAGATATACCACTGTGAGGAGGCACATACCATTTTTGTTACAGTAAACTACACTAACCTATACCAACTATATATACTAAGCTATACTGACCTGGTGCTTAACAAGAGTTCTTCTGTACTTCAAATCCAGTAGAAGTCCAAATATAATAACGTTCCTTGAATGTCAGTATTATTTGGCTTCCTCTATACTTTCCAAGACTTTAGAAATTACAAATGTAGTTACACACACACACACACACAAGGATTTCTCTGTGTAACCCTCGCCGTCCAGGTCTCAAACTCAAGATATCCACCTGTTTCTGACTCCTGAGTGCTAGAATTACAGATGTGTGCCACTGCCTTAGCCCTATATTTCTGTTGTCTCTTATAATGTCCTCATTAATCAAGCAAAAGGAAGCCATTTCTAGTCTATCCACGATGAATACAAGTTCCTTCACGCCCTCCATCAGAGACAGGTGAGAGCATACCTTGGCCCCCAGCAAGCCCACTGTAGTCCTTGGAACACAGTCACCTTTCTCCTTTCATTTGCAGTCCTTCCACCCAAGGCTTCTTTCCTCAAATATTGAGGTCTGCTTCTCTTACTGCATCATCAGGTCCAATTAAGAGACATGCTCACACAAAGACCTTCTTAACTCAGATTCTCTAAAAGGCACCCAGCAAAAAAATTAATACACTGGACAAGTCATTTGACATTTTAATTTTTAATTTTAAACATCTAAGGCCTTTGGAATCCTGAAATATAAAAGCATTCCCCAGTCATAGAGTCATAAAAATTAACATGCAGAAATCAACATATGGACTAATCATCTCCTTGCTAATGTACAAAGAAAATTAAAATGCTCAGTAATTTAGTCAATAAAAATTTTGTTTCCATATGTTTTTCTCATTTAGATCAATAGGCAGAGGAACAGATGAGATGACCTCTTCTTAGTGTAAGCTGTCAGTGGGGTGGAACCACTCACAGTGTCTTGGTAGGATAAGGGCAAAGCAAACAAAAATATTCTATAGTCCGTATTTTTAAGATAATCCCAGCATTTGGGAGGCAGAGGCAGGTGGATTTCTGAGTTCGAGGCCAGCCTGTTCTACAGAGTGAGTTCCAGGACAGCCAGGGCTACACAGAGAAACCCTGTCTAGAAAAACCAAAAAAAACAAAAAACAAAAAACAAAAAAGAGATAAAAGGCTGACCAAAAGTAAACACTATGGAAATACTAAATAAAGCTAAAGGGCCAGCAGAGTTAATGGGTTGAACAGGTGGGAGCCAGTCCCCTTGCCTCTGTTTCCTAGAGTCGAGGCCACCATAGCTATGAGGAGACTGAAAATAAGACTATGGGGTTACTCGAAGGGAAGAGCTTGTGGGATAATTGTATGAGAGGGAATATATCAAACAGAATGACAGGAATCAACTCTGCAGTGTTCACATAAGGGCAGCTCAGTTTCCAATACGAACACAGTCACCTTCTAGGCACTAACGAGTGCACTGCCAGATAATCAGAAGTTACAAAAGTGCTGTCTCCATAAAGGAAGTGTCCCGGCCATATGCAACCTCTCAGGAAGACAGAGTGGTGGTCATGTTAGACAGAGTGGGCAGGTAGCAGAGGAAATGTGTCTCCATTCCAGTGAGGAAAGTATGGGGGCTCAGTGAAAGTCACAAGGAAGCTTATACAGTCGATTATCACAAATATTAGCTGTTACTAATTAATTCATTATAAATGTCATTGTGAGGAAAGGTACTTCTGAACCTCGTAATCATGATTTAAGACATAAACAAAAAACACTGTCATAATCAATCAGGAAAAGTTTGGGATGAGTCAGGAATAGAAGGATTTGATCTAGGTAGAAAACCTTTGCAGAAGAGCGGGAGGAAGACGGTGACTAATAGGCAACAGAATATGTCATTATAGGAATTGTCACACTGGGTCATGAGAGACCCTGCATATTTATCTTCCGTGACAGATATCAAAGATTCCACAGATTCACGTCCTTCTCAATAGCTGCTGCATCCAGACCTGTTAACCTCCGCCTCCTGGCAAGTTCCCCAGCAAGCACCTCAGAGACAAGAATGTGGTCTCATCTTGTTTCCTTAAGCCTTACACAAAAGCACTGGTGACAAAAACCAAAAGAAAAGAGCCAATGTACCCTGTTAGGGTTTTCATTTAAATTTTTAAGTCTCCTGCCACCTACATCTTTCCATTCTTCCATTCTGTCCATCTCATTTTGCTATATTGTCTCTTAGATAAGAACATATGGTGGAACAGTCTATTAACAAAACTACAAATAAAGAGTTAATGCATGATAAAAATTAATGTGCAGAAATACACTATTTATATACAGATTAATTCTCCTAATTATAAAAATTAAATTATAAACTTAAGAAGAAATAATGGACACTTCAAAGAGGTTGGAAAATAATAACTAAAATTAAAAGTACTAGAGGACTTAGCCATTTGAAGTTTTATAAACCTCTTATTAGATTTTCATATTGACTCACTCAATAGTGCCTTTAAGGAGCAAGTTTTAAAAGTGTGCCATGGGCTAGCATAAAGCCTGCAACTGTCACATGATTACAAAGAATTAATTCACCTGGCAAGCCACATAATATTCTTGTTACTTACATTAAGAGATATACAAAGAAAAAAATTAATGATGAATTATATCATGTGATAAACCTTCAGTTCCTGTCAACAATAACTTACAGCTCTGAATTAGAATACAGATGGAGTTGGTTAGAGAAGGGGGAGCCTGACACAGTAAAACAACTCTCAGGAAAGCAGCAGGACTGCTGGACTAAACACTGTTAGATAGACAGTGCATGAAGTTCCTCCCTCCACAGGCCTCCCTCCATATGCAGAATAAACAGAGACACAAGGGATTAATTTTCCCAAGCTATCACAAAATGGAGCAGCAAAGTACAGTGTTCAACTGAATTTAGAAGAGGCTCATAAAGATTCAGACACATTCCTAGATATAGCTGTCTCTTGTGAGGCTATGCCAGGGCCTAGCAAACACAGAAGTGGATGCTCACAGTCACCTATTGGATGGATCACAGGGCCCCCAATGGAGGAGCTAGAGAAAGTACCCAAGAAGCTAAAGGGGTCTGTAACCCTATAGGTGGAACAACAATATGAACTAACCAGTACCCCCAGAGCTCGTGTCTCTAGCTGCATATGTAGCAGAAGATGGCCTAGTCGGCCATCAGTGGAAAGAGAGGCCCATTGGTCATGCAAACTTTATTTGCCTCAGTACAGGGGAATGCCAGGGCCAAGAAGTGGGAGTGGGTGGGTGGGGGAGTGGGTGGGGGAGCGGGTGGGGGACTTTTGGGATAGCATTGGAAATGTAAATGAAATAAATACCTAATTAAAAAAAGTGATTGTAACTGCAGAACAAATGCTAAACTAATTAACAAAGTCATAGTATGTATGAACAATATTGTTAAATATGTAGGGTTAACATTATAATAGGGAACACATATATCAAAAACTAAATTTTCTTAATCCCATGATTCTTAAGCGAATTTACTTCCAGCAAGAGTTTTAGAAAGCTAACATATTATTCTGAGATATAACTTGTAAAGAATTCAAGTTTCTGTTCCTTTACATAAAATACAGCAAATATATAATGGTTATTCACAGAGAAAAGCAATATTATATTATGTATCTAAACCCAAAGTTCCATTTATAAATTGTGGTAAAAGATATAATATTAATTTCCTTTATTAACCATTTTTAAGTACACTATAAAATGATGTTGGCTACTATATGAACATTGAGTGCATCATCAATTTATACATTCATTATGAAAAACAGTGTAAAAGTCCCACAAAATTAAGAATAGAACTATTATATGATCCAGCAATTCCCATGCCATGATCACAGCCAAAGGTAAAGTGGAAACAACCAAAGAACCATTCCGCTGATGACTGGATAAGAGAAATGTGACTTATATACAATGGAATACAATTAAGCTACAAAAAACGAAATTCTGTCATTTGTGACAACATGGATCAAACTGTATGACCTCATTCTCGTGTGATCTAAAAGTCCATCGCATGCAAGGGAAGTGTGGAATGCAGGTTAGCAGACAGTAGGGTGAATGGGAAAGTTGGATGGGCAAACACTGAGCAAAGAGTAGCCACGGTGAGAGAGGCGGGGGAGAACGAACTGGTACTCAGCTGTGCAGCAGTGTTATTCTGCTCACCATCAAATCATATTCCAAGAAACAAAGCCATGTATTTTACTCTTAATATCATATAGGTCAATACACATCGCATCTGTTCAGGGATTTGCTGATTCTCAAGGAATAGTAAAGAAGTCATCAGTGTAAACGGATAAGACACACCCTGGGTCAGTAACTTCTTGTTCTCCTGAAGAACTACAGAGAAAATACCACAGGCTGTGGGCCACGGGTTATGCTGCGATGCTTCACCTCTGTGATAACAGTGGGCCTGGGCTTGCCAACCACTGAGATCCAAGAAAGCAGGAGAAGGAAGGGACAGGATGGGCAGGACTACAGAAGGAAGTAAAGAAAATCAAATCAGAGTGTCCAGTCCTCCTGAGAACACGGAGCTATAGGGCTGACATTAACTGGTCTATTGACCAACTTTCATTGTGAAACCTTACAAAATGGAACAAGTTTCTTTGTCCTAACGATTTGACTGAATGCTGGCTGAACTATCGGCACACAGGACATCAGCATAAATAATGGGGATATTGATCACAGATAAGTACATCACAGGGGCTGTCTTACCTCAGTAATGGATGGAATATGACGGTAATATTTCTGGCTCCAGGTTTGCAGACAAATTTTGTTCCTCCACCTTCAATTAAGTTGTCATCTGGACCTCCTTCAAGGAAAAGTGAAGACTGAGATTTAGCTAATTAGAAGTTTTATGAATGAGCAAACCAAGCTTATCTGGATGAGTGTTGTATAATCACAAGGGCTGCCTCAAAATTACCACAGTATTTAAACTTATTGCAAAAAGACATGATCCAGTCTTTCTCTTCAACAGTGTATGGATTAATTACCCAGCAAAAGCAAAAATAAAAGTCCAAGAAGAATTAATGGCTCAAGGTTATAGCATAGTTGAGGCTAAAACTTTTCTTTTACTTAGTGTCTTCTTTGGAGAGGAGGGCACATGGAGAAGGAAGAAGTTCATTTAAAGCATCCCAGATTATAAAACAGACATAAATCCTATTTGTTATATTGTTACCAAGTTAAAAAAAAAACCCTACTGACTGAAAGACACACTACTGCTTATGTAACACTGGGAGACAGAATCCTGGTTATTAAAACATACAACTTTGGGGCTGGAGACATGGCTCAGTGGTTGAGAGCTGCTCTTCCAGAGGTCCTGAGTTCAATACCCAGCAACCACATGGTGGCTCACAACCATCTGTAATGGGATCTGATGTCCTCTTCTGGCAGGAAGGTATACATATAGATAGAGCATATATATATATATATATATATATATATATATATAAAATAAATTTTTAAAAATCTTTGGCTATATAAATGAATGTTTTCAAAAATATCTCTAATACATTCAATAAGCAAATATTAGAAAACTAAATTTGGGAGAGAGAAAAAAAAAAAAGGTCAGTGTATGAAGGGGCTAGGTGCTCCTTCTAGAGGACCAGGAGGTAGCTCAAAACCATTTGCAACTCCAGGTACAGCTGATCTGATGTTCTCTTCTGGCATCCTAGAGCACCAGACCCACAAATAACCCACAGACAGACATACAGGTAGCACACACACACACACACACACACACACACAAACATTAGAAAGAAAATCACTAAGCTACTCATCAAACTATAAAATGCACACACACCAGCCCTCAGCCCTCAGAAGAGCTGGTTTGAAGCTAGCAGCAGGCATGGTTTCCATTAAGCGCTACCCTGAGTCACAGAGAAAATAACTGTCTTAAAGGAGTATACCACATTGCTAGCAGGATTTTATTTCAAGCTACTGACACATATTTCTGCAGAGTACAAAATTGCTGTTTTCTTGATGCTATCACAAGTCTTAAAGTAGATTTTGCAATGCCCACCTGGACTTACATTCCTTCCTCAAATGGCTCTTAATTGGCAATTAGCTGAAATATCAAAGGGTCACAGTGCAGGAAGTAATCCCCAAGCTCACATGCTGGGGCACTAATAGTTAACATCACTGTTTTGTTGAGAGAATTAGTTGCAGAGAGTTTAGAATATAGAAAGCTGGATATTACTTCAGAAATTGGAATATATGCTTCTACCAACACCACCCTAGTGGGGTTTGGGGTTTTTGTCTGTTTGTTGGTTGATTGTTGTTTTAAATGAAATTCAACTGCTACCATCACCAGCTTCTATCCATGTTATGCTACTCCAAGAGTGAATTCTTTTGATTGGCATAAATTGGGAAGGGGCAGGGCAGGGAGGGGGCTGGGGGTGGGAATCAGGGCATACAGAGCCTGGTAAGCCCCATATTCCTTGAAAAGCCACAATGTCTACAGGTGGTAAATGTAGTTTGGTTTATGTTGATATGGCTCTGGATGGAGTTCAAGGGCAGAATAATTACAGATCATGCGCAAGACCCATGGTTCAATATTAAATACAGGGAGGGGGCAGCAAAGTTTATCTATAAATGACGTGTCTTAGAAAGAAACAAAGGAAGGAAGGAAGGAGGAAGAAAGAGAGGGAGGAAGAAAGCAATGAATAACGTCGTCTAACTGCTTCTACTCATAGGTGAACAGACCTGTCTCCCATGTTGAGTCAGCAAGTCCATTTGCCTCTGAAGCTGGGCGTCTCCTTAGGGCTCATGATTTTCTTTTGTGTATAACTGGTACTCTACTCTTCTCTTACCTCATGTTTTTCTTCATAAGCTTCAGAATTCAGGCCTGCATGCATGTGTGCGACTGTACACACACACACACACACACACACACACACACACAGCATGTTATTGAAAGGTTTTCTTCAAAATATCTAAGTTCCCTACACTTATATATTTTTTCTCTTTACTTTAAAGCGTTTCTTGATCAGAATTCTTTGGATGCTATCAGATGAGGCTTTATTATCCATCTTGGTGGTCTCGGGCATCTAAGAGATTGATAGCCCACGTGGAGGCCAGCAGTCTACATCCGCGGCGTCAGCACTTCCTAGAGGCAGCAGCATTAGACAGGTACTGTTCGGATCAGTTGTTTCCCCAAACCATCACAGCGCACCTCTGAAGGTACAGCTCTTTCTTCAGAGTTATGCCCGGCTTCTTCACATTCTCAAACTCCGCATCACAACACAATATGAAGCAGGCCTATTGATATCTTGCTAAATGTTACAACTTAGATGACAACACCGAGACTAACACAAGGACTGGGGATGTAGCTCAGCTGTAGAGTTCGCTCTCTGCATCTCAAGGTCCTAGGTTCATGAATAGACAAGACCAAAGAAGATATGGAGATAAACAGAGAGTGCCTGGAATAGGCTCGCGGAAACACTACTCCTTTACCAGCCTCTCCCACAACAGAGCATTTGAGCAGTTACAGACAGAGAAAAGAAACTGGGAATAGATTTATCCTCTGAATCAACAATTTTCTTTCCAAGACCACAACACCTAACAGAATGGAGTAAGAGGAGATGTGTATGTGAGAAACAAGGTCATTTCTCTCCTGCACTCTAGCAACAACATAAACAAAACAAAATAAAAAAAAATGTTATATGAGATGGATATAAAAATAACACTCTGAAGGCAACAGAAGTCCAGAGTGAGTACTATCTCAAGGTGATATGAATTGAAGCAGGTACCTTTTAATGATTTCTAAAAATATCAAGTGCTACGATTTTAAGGGCTCCCAACTTTTAGACTAAGCAAGCTGCAGACTGCTAGTTCTTCATATACATTGCATACCTGGCATGCATGCCTAATCTGTGTGCCTTGGTCGTATTGGGCTCACTTCTGGACGGGCATTTCTTCTACCAATCCTTTAAGTACAATAAATATTTACTTTAAGTATCTAGCTTAAAGTAAATCTTGCCTTCCAAAGCCGACAACTCTATTAAAAGTAATTTGATATAAAAACAACCCACACAAACTTTAAATATGTTACTTTTATTATCACTACCTGATTTCATTGGTACTCACATAACTTATCTCTAGCTAAAGAGGTTAAGCAAGCATCCACACATTATATTGATGGAAAAAGAAATAGAAACCTACGTGGCCAAAATAATTTAAGATTAAATGAAACAACATTTGAGAAAATCTATTGTCAACTGTTGAAGCCCAGCAAATGTGAGTAACTCAATCTGCTCTCCTAAAGCCTTACAGGGAGTAGAAATATCTAATAAATGTGTGCTTATAGCAATGGATTAAGAAGTGGAGCCAATAAAAAAAAAAACAAAACAGTAGCAACAACGAAGACTGGAGGCAATAGGTAAGTCTGTGGAGAGAGAAAGCTGTGGCAACAAAGGGAGGAAGGCAGCATATGAAGTTCCCACCTTAGCCACAGTGCCCTGCTCAAAACTCCTGGGAGCTGAGGGAAAGGATGAGGGCCTCATGTAGTGTGCAGATGCAATTAAAAGTGAAAAAGACTCTGCTCTGTCTACTTAAGCCTTAACCAAAATTCTACCTACAGAGCCTTGTGTATTCTTCCAGCTCTTTGCTTATGTGCACCTTCACTGCATCTTTATCCTCTTTATAAAGCAAGTGTTTAAATCTAGGTTAGCAAGTGCTATGGAATAAATGCATCCCTGCCCCCCCCCCACACCCACCCACCATGTGTTGGACTCTTAACTTCCAGTTCACAGTATTGACGTCTAAGACTTTTGCCATGAGGATGCATGCTCATGAGTGATTCAAGCAAACTTCCAAGGACACGATGACTATAGAAACCTGAGTCCCTCTCTTCTCTCAACCTTTCTCTGTCTTCTATAATGGAATGATATGCAAAAAAGTTAGTTTTGCCTCTTAATTTCAACTGCTAGTCCTTCCAATCTAAACACCATTGAATTTGTCTTCACTACAGATAATTTAGTCTGTGATATTCTGTTGTAATAACACAAAATTGACAAAGGTATTGAATTACCAATTAAAGAAAATTAGAAACAGCATCCCAAAGAACTATTTTTGAAAATAAGCTACCAGAACGAAAAGAAAGGAAGCCTGAGTGTCTTTACCATCAAAATAGACTAGAAATGGATGCCTGGCCTTTCAGTATTCTGGGTGAGAAATAGAACTCACCTCTCCTCACATGCCCTCCCATTCAGCCAAGTAGCCTGGGAACTGCTGTCAAGACCATTAAGAAGCAAGCTGCTCAAGTTCTGTGACATGCGCTGACCAGGCAGGGGCAGCTCTCACCTTCATTCATTATGCCTGCAGTCTAATCTCAGCTGGGAAGTACGGGAATGGGCACCAGAGAAAACAGTGAATGATGATGGATGGTTGGAATGAAAAAGAAATTGACAGTAGGATTACAAGCAGGCTGTACAGCACAGGATGATGGAAGAATGCCCCAGTCATATTTCCTGGTTTTTACAATGAGGAGAATGGTGTGACAAGCTCTCCCAGGTAACTGGCAACAAACCCCAAAGCCAAGAACAATTGAGGGATGACAACATTTTAGCACTAACAGACTAGTCCATTCCTTTAGAACTCATTTGGAGGAAATTAGCTGCTAAATTTACCTATTCTTTGACTCTTTCAAGCTGAGATTTGTTGTCACGGACAATGAATACAGTCATCTTAATAACGCAGACAGAGAAAACCAATGCCTCAGAAAAAATGGAAAAAAATGTTGACCTTTGAAATGATGATGGTAAGATAGGAACACTCAGTAAATTTTAGTCAAATCACAGACCTTTTACTTAATATTAGTTTAAGTATGATAAGTTTATTAAAATAGACTGTGCCTAACCTAGCCCCTTTATAAAATAGGAATTATGGTCAATTCTTTCAAAGCTAATGTGTGAATGTCTAAATGAGAAACTGTACACAGAGACATTCAGCGCAGTGCTTGATATCCAGTACACACACCCAAGGATGTGCTTCCATATTACTCTGGCAACAGTAATGGTCAATATCATTAATGAGCACAACAAATGAATTTGTAACAAATAAATGTGTAATAACTTAATAAAACACTATTGTGAGTCAGTATCACTGCAGTGACAAATTGAGAAAATTGCTAGGAACACTCAGAGTGTGACAAGAGGAAATAAACTGTTCTTGACTCTTAATTTTTCAGCTAAAACAATCAATATCAAAATATAGATGCTGGTACTGTGAACAAATATCTTGTGCTGAGTTCTTAAATTAAAATAGAACAGAATGTAGTGGTGACTTCCATTAAGTTACAGAAAACAGCATGTCCCAAATGACATTCTGAATGTGTCCTGGGTACCAAATTGGGTTTCAACATTGCAAAGAATTACAGAGAGGATGGAGTGTTTTACAATGAATATCTGACTTTGGAAAAGACGTGCAGAATAACAAATATGGAATGCCTATTTGCATCAATAAAGAGCATGTTTAATTGGATTTAGGCGCCAGCTGAGTGGTTGGAGTTTCCTGAACTTGAGTGTCACGTGGGCAGAGGAGGCAGTCTTACAGACTAAGTTCTTCAGAATGGGTCTATTCTCACAGCTCAGACTGGTGATGCCATCACCCTGCAGCTTCTAAAGGGACCTGAACACAGCCTTGAGGTATGGTCCTGAAGCAAAGAGAAAGCAATAGCAGAATATTCTAATCCACAACTAATTTACTATTTCAGAAAAGCAAGCCAGGACTCTGGCTAAAGGGTGAGGTTTGAATAGATCTAGGAAGAAAAGCCAGTCCAAACACAAACAAACAAAAGAACAACAACATCAACAAAAACCACTTCTATGAGTATGCTTCCCCTCCCACCTCACAGCCCTGGCATTCCCCTACACTAGAGAATTGAGCCTTCACAGGACCAAGGGCCAGACAATGCCATCCTCTGCTACATATGCGGCTGGAGAAATGGGCCCCTCCATGTGTACTCTTTGGTTGGTGGTTTAGTCTCTGGGAGCTCTGAGAGGTCTGGTTGGTTGATATTGTTCTTCTTCCTATGGGAAATCCGTCTGGTGGTTCCTCAGAAAATTGGACATAGTACTACCTGAGGTTCAACTATAGTACTAATGGGCATATACCCAAAAGATGCTCCAACATATAACAAGGACACATGCTCCACTATGTCCATAACAGTGTTATTTATAAAAGCCATAAGCTAGAAAGAACCCAGATGTCCTTCAACAGAGGAATGGATACAGAAAATATGGTACATTTACGAGAAGGAGTACTATGTACATATTAAAAAAAAATGACTTCATGAAATTCTCAGGCAAATGAATGGAACTAGAAAATATCATCCTGAGTGAGGTAACCCAGTCACAAACATAGATATGTGATATGCACTCACTAATGAGTGGATATTAGCCCCAAAGCTTGGAATACCCAAAATAGAATTCACAGATCACATGAAGTTCAAGAAGAAGGAAGATCAATATTTGGATGATTCAGTCCTTCTTAGGAGGGGGAACAAAATACTTATGGGAGGTATTGGGAGGAATAGAGGAGGGAGAGGGGAAAAGAAGGGCAGGATCAGGTATAAGAGGAGACAGGGATGATATACAGAGGGTCAGGAAATTGAACAGAGGTGTGTAGCAAAGGGATTAACTGAAATGCCCAACAATGGGGAGGAGAACCCAAAGAGACCATATCCAGAGGTTAGGCATAGTCCCTGGTTGGGGACTCATTGCCAAATTCTTAACCCAGAACGGCTCCTGGGGATCCATCCCATATACAGCCGCCAAGCCCAAATACTATTGTGGATGCCAAGAAGTGCTTGCTGACAGGAGCCTGCTATAGCTGTCTCCTGAGAGGCTCTCCCAGAGCCTGACAAGTACAGAGGCAGATGCTTGCAACCAACCACTGGACTTAGCATTTGTTGAATGAACATATTCATTAACAAAATGAAGAAACTCTCTTCTCTGGAAGAAGTGAATTATGATTGTAAACTCCCTATGAAGAAACAAATGGTATATTTTTAGAAGAAATATGTTCAATCGGGAATCCAGGTTTTAAGAGTTAAATGAATTAAAATATTAATCGTAGACAACATTGTCCTAAATTAGCTACTTATTCCAGCCTAAGTTGAACAAACACCTTGCCAAGATTCTCATAATAGCTCACATACATTTATTCTTGGTTTCTTCCACTGCTGTGATCAAGGCTGCTACTGTTACCCTAGATATAAATAAAGAAGGCAAGGGGGATGGAAAAGAGATGCAGTCACTAAGTAGCTACCAGAAAAGGGATACTCAGACTTCTTACAAAAATTCCCTCTCTTGACTTTAATAATATCCCTGAAATACTATTACCAAGCACAACAATTAAGAAATGTAGGAATCTTTTGGGGAATCAAAAGTACAGGGCCTGCTCAAGGATGTATATGGTAGGCTCAGTATTCACACTTCAGTCTGATGCCTCCCAAGCATTTTAAACATATATAAATATTATCAACCTATTTAATAGCATCATTTTCTTTTCATAGGAACTCAGATGTTGAATAAGAAAATAGTGTTGCATAAAAATTCCAAAATAAACAACATTGTGTCCAACTTTATGATGAGATGATAGATACATTTATTAATTTTTCATAAAATCAAGACTAAACATATGTTGGCTATTCAGGTCAATATCTAAAAAGTCTTATTGATTAAAGATACAAATGAACTAAAAAAACATATTTTCTTTCTATAAAATGATCATGCAAGCAGTATATTTGGTAGAAGCACATTGCATTATCCAACTGATGTGAGAAATACCTTTTTCTTCTAACACAATCCCAACAGGAAAAACTCGATATGCTTTCTCATCTCTCCAGACTGCCAGCATGGAATATGATGAGCACTGCAGCTACTCACGTGGCTGGCAATGGCTCTCCAGGTTGCAAAGAGCAGAAGACAACAAGTGGCTGTGCCTTTTAAAGAGACAGGGTTTTTTCTATTTTTCTTTTTAAATAAAGAAACCCAATGTACCCTTCACAGGCTCTGATCAGGGCCACCACACCACACTTCTAGTTTCCTACATAAAACTCCCTCAGAATATCTTCTCTCTGGCTTCCTTACAACAGGCAAACAATATGAGTTGTTCCACCCCCATGATTTATCACCTCATGGATCTATCACCATTATTTTGTTCAACATCTGAGTCCCTGTGAAGAGAAAAATGATGTTAATTTTCATGGGGGTATCTACATGTTTAAAATACTTAAGAAGTGTCAGTTCCTTTTAAAACCAGAGGGAACGAGATGAAGCAGGAAAGATGCAGTCTGAAGAGTCGTACAGTTGCTGGGAAGAGGAGTGGCCCTGGCATGCAGGTTACCGGGAGCATTTCCTTCCCTGCCGCTCTTCTCCTTTCTCCTTCTGTCCTTCTTTCCTTCATTATCTCTCTATTTTGTGCTCAAGGTAACTTTTAAGAATCACCAGATGAATTTGGGGCTAATATTCAGGAAATACTCCCCAAGCCCAATGCTGTTCACTGTCCTAATCAGCCCTAACAATGTGGACACTTGATCTCTAGAAGCAAAATGAATAGCGTGGTGGGGTTACCACTGCAGTCAATAGAATGAAATGTGGGTGTCCTCCTTTACTCAAGAAGCCAATCTTCTCTCCTAGGCCTCAGCAGTCATTTCCGCACACATCACAAAATCTCCTGTGTAATACACAGTCACAACAGGTACTGAGAAATGAAACCTGCAATCCCCATTACAGAGGAAAACAAATATTTTGTATGTGTATAATGTTCTTCCTTTATCAAGAATAAGACTCGTATAATATAATCAAATGCATAAAACAAACAAACAAACAAAAAGCTATATTGAAATTTTTGTGTCTTGCTTTTATCACAAAGAACAACAGAGGAGTGACAAAGCAAAAGATTACAAGTTTATAAAAACTGAGGAAATTCATATTCAATTTCCCTTCAGAATTAAAGGATTAAGGTAAGCAGTGATGGATGAAAAACAAGAAAGACTGATGAAGACTTTCATAACAGCGCCTTTCTGCTTCCATGAACCCACAGGAGGGGGAGAAAGGGAAGGAGGGATGGAGGGATGGAGGGATGGAGGGAGGGAGGCAGAGAGAGAGAAACAGAGTGGGTGGGACAAATAGAAGGGAAAAGGAGCTTCAAATGTCCAGAGATCCTCCTGCCTCTGCCTCCAAAGTGCTAGGATTAAGGGCGTGTGCTACCACCACCTGGCTTCACACACTCACAATGAAAAACTGTAAGTCATTTTTGAAAAATGTGGTCCCCTAGAGCTCTTTCAGGGACAAAGTCATTAGGATCCAGCTGTGGTGGTACTGGAGATTTTAGAATAGAAAATGAGACGGCAAGTTCTACAAAGGGGTGAGCCACTTACCAAATGACCACTAGCCACTCTGTGTCTTTTTAAATGTCTGATCAATAAGTCACAAGGGAACTGCAATTGACCATCTTTGAGGAACACTTCTGTCTTAGTGTCATTATCCTCCAACTCACTTTATTTTAAGCTACATAGGAGATTGCATTGATCCATTTTCCTCCCATTCTTCCAACTAGTTTTAATGATCTTGAATATTTTACCTCAGTGCAGTGCCCACTTGGACACTACCAGGTCAGAGGTCGATGCCTGAAGCTAAATAACTCTGCTGCATATCACATGTTGGGCTTCATTTACAAAGTGTATTTCTAATGGTATAGCATATATTAGCACTGCATTGTTACTTATGACTAAATAATAGTCCGCTGTTCGTGCATGGCATATTTAATTGATTTCAATATTCATCAACTGATCACCGGGGATCTCCACTTTGAACCTATTACAAACAATGAAGATATGAACATCCATATACATATATCTGTGAGAAAGAATGTTTTTAATTCTTTTAATCAAAGGTTATGTTTAATCTTTAAAGAAATTTCCAGATTCTTTCCTATCAAACTGGTACCTTAATACAGAAATTTAGTGTTCTTTGTTGGCTTGGGGTTTTCTGTTTGTTAAGTTTTTGTTTATTTGTTCTATTTTGTTTTCTTTTTTCAAATAACCACTTGATTAACAGAAAGGACTATGCATATGGGGAAAAGAAATGAGAATAGTTGGTTAGAAAGCAAAAGAAATATCAGTAATTTATTCTCCTGTTGACTCCCTTCCCATCACAGCCAACTCCCCAGCCTCATGGACCCTCTCACCCTGGCTGTTTTCACTATTAGAGTTAGATAAAGACATGGTGGGGTTGCTGCATTCACTTCACAGTGGGGTGTGTGTGTGTGTGTGTGTGTGTGTATTTTCATGTTCATCTGTGTATGTGTATTTCCCCTATTTCAGAAGATATCACAAAGTACATTTGATGATACTGAGTCCAGCAGCATTTTTGAAATGCCAAATGTGAGAAACTCTGGGTGCTATCTATAGTGTCTTAATTAAGGAGAAACACTGTTTTGCCACGTATGACTAAAAGAGGGTTTCTCTCATTGATTGAAGTTTGGAATGTGGGGTATTTTACTGTGTGCTCAGGAATTTTGATTAAACTCAAACAAGATGTAAAAGACAGCAGAATTCGACGAGGGCCCTGATTTCATAGGCAAAGCTCACTGCCAATCTCCCGTGCATGTGTGGCCAACTAAAGACCACTAATGACAGCCACAGACTATACTGGATTTTTATGACAAGGAAAACAAACAAATAGAAAACAAAGGGTGACCATCAGGCTTGAACTGCATGAATTCCAGTTCCGATGGAAGATTTTGTGCTAGAAAATGCCTTCATTGGCTTAGTACTCAAAGAAACGCTTGAATCTTCTTACTCCCTAAGTTGGAAGGAAATTACTGTGAAGAAATCAACATGACAGGTGTGAAGAATAATGGCCTTAAATGACTGAGAGAAAAAGGACAGATAGTGAGCTCTTTCAACAAAAATTTAAGAATCAAAATACAGTTGCATAACAGCATTGTTAAGCTTCCTGACAAAGATAATCAGAACTGGCATCCACAGAGCAGAGCTCACTGGAAGCATCTGCATCCGAGCGAGCGACAGGTGGTTTTAAATAACAGTACCTGAAAACCCACAGTAACTACGTTTAATTAGCAAGTCAACTTTCCAGTCACTGTAGACAGCAAATTTCACAAATTTTCTGGAATTACAGTTTTGAACCTAGGGAGACAACTCAGTTGGTACAATGTTTGCTGTGTGAGTATGAGGACTCAGGATGTACAGAGAAAACAAAAACCAAGGATATCTTCTGGAATTCACACACACACACATTCATGTACCTCATATGTTCACCTGTACACAGATGAATATGAAAAGGCACACATACAAACAGCATACAGACACACACATAATGAATTAAAATAAAGTAAAATGAGACTTTTTCACAACTTGGAGTAAAGAGTAAATTCCGCCCACCCCGACACACACACACACACCTTTCTGTGTATAATTCTAATAGTGACAACTGCCCTGGAGGGAGGGTCAAAGTTTATGTAGTTGAAGGTTTGGGTCCTGTGCTCCAAAGTACAAGCTCTACTGTCCACTGAGGAAAATTTCCAATTTTATCTGAAACAGTTATCTGAAACATTGATATATTGATTCAGAATTTTTCCATGTGGCTAGTCATAATTATTACAAAGTTCATGGCAAAAGTTTTAATGTTCCACTTCTTATGTATGCTTCCGGGAGTCTGCTCTCTTACTTAACAAGAAATAGTAATGTGGGAGAAATTGTAGTTTGACAACAAAGCCATTCATGAAAAGAATGGAATGTGAAACATTTTCATATAAAACGGGATTAGTTAGATGAACCCAAATAGGCAAATAAACACTTTTAACAATACACACACAGATCAGGCCAGTGTAAGACAACTAAAAAAGAAAGAAGGTCAGGAAACCAAGGAAAAGGAGAGGTAAGAGGGTAGGCCGCAGTCTCCATGGCCCACGCCTGCCAGGGAGTGGTAGATCATCCTTTGAAATCACACCAGAGAAAGAAGAAACCTGCTCTTTGAAGTCTTTATGTTTTGTTTGTCTTTCACCTTAGTTGAATCTGGTTCATTTTCCCCAGTGTGCACGTCATGCATGTGATATCTAGAGGTTCCTATATCCCACAGAATTTTATCTGTACCAATTCTTCCAGGCCTGGTCAGAAAACTTTTACCAAAAACATTCAGGCCTGTCAGCTTCTCGACCAAAGAGAAAAGGTAACTTAAAATTCATTTTAAATTAAACATACATTTGGAAATGTTTGGAAACCACTCAGAGGATACACATAGGCACACATGTGCACAAGCGCAAGCTCGCACGCGCACACACACATGGGGTGGGGGTCACTTAAAGTTATAAACATTCTAGGGAATTTTTTCCTCTCCATCACCTCCATGATAATTTTCTCATAACCTCAAGAGAGGTGTAGAGACTGGGAGGGCCTGGAATCTAGAAAGAATCCACACTGTTCACAACGAGACTCCAAGGTGAGGACATCTTGGGCCTTTTTCTTGGTCTCTTGAGATTTGCAAGGTTAATGGGGTTGACAGACACCTTAAGGCTATGTCTTCATCTTCCCTCCAGGCCTCCCTCCCTTCCTCTAGCAGTTTCTCTCTTTGTCTCCCATACTGTCCTCCCAGGGGTGGTTCCAACAGGAGGACCACATCCAACACAACTTTCTCAAACTTCTCCAGGTTGCTCTGTTTTGTTTCCACTAATCCTTTCCTGTTAGCTCATAAAATGAATTTAATGTCTTTTTAAAGTTTTATCCTGGGCTGCTTTTTTCTGCCCTAGCACAAAGTTAATAGTGGAGGCCTGAATAAAAATGGCCCCTAAAGACACATGTATTTGAATGCTTGGTGTGGGGGAAGTTACAATACTGAGAAGGATTAGAAGGTGTGGCCTTGTTGGAATAAATTTGCCAATGATGGAATTAGGGGCTTTGAGTTTTTAAAATCCCAAGCCAAGCCCAGCAGCTTTCACTCTCTTCTTGCTGCCTGAAAATCTGGATTTAGAATTCTCAGCTACTTCCCCAACAACATGTCTCTCTGAGCACCATCATAGTCCCCACCATGATGACAATGCACAAAACCTCTAAAACCACAAGCAAGCCCCAAATGAAGGCTTCCCTTTATAAGAGTTGCTGTGCTCCTGATGTCTCTTCATAGCAACAGCACATTGACTACAACATTAATGAAGACAGTAGCCATACTGATGGAAATGTAAGTTACAAGAGAATCTGTCTATTCTATTCTAATCAATTCAAGTAAAATAATAAATTAGTAGATCAAAATAGAACATTGCCTTAAGTATTATCAGTTATTGGGATATGCTGAAATAAATGAACACATAATGAAATATAAGCTAACAGATTATAAAATAAGCCCTTACAGGAATAAAGTTTTCTTTTTAACTTTAATAACAAATAGCTCTGTGACAATAAGCAATCTGTTTACTGAGCCTGAATCTTCAATCTCTACAAAAAAATAAGAGGAATGAACCATGATGTGCTCTTTAAAACACTTCTAGCAGAATTATGATTTCCAAAATTATAAAATTTCCATTACAATTAGGTCTATTAACTGGTTTTTTCCTTCAAACTGCATAAAATAGTAAAGTGCAATTGTTGTCCAAAAGAAATTTATTTCAATTATTATAATCACTGAAGCATCATATGTAATGATTTTCTTGACAGTTTAAATGAGTACAATATGTGAATGTATGCTTTAGGATATTTGGGGTGCTAACAGGAAAAATGATCACTACCATTTAGAGCTGATACTTTTATGAGATTAATATATAATTATTAATTATGAATATACTTTATTTCTTTTATAAGAAGTATTGTAAGTTCCTGCCATAGTTGAGCACAAGAATTCTCCAACACAGTAAAACAAAATATGCAAAAATGCTGACTGGTTAGTGTACATTTATTCAAAAATATTTCTCAGTTATTCATTCTAAAATAAGTTTCAAGGTGTTGAAAAAAATCACTATAGCCAATGGCTTCAGAAGAAATATGATTAATAAGAAAATACAATTTCATTGCATTTATAATCAATAACAGTATCTTTGGGCCTAGGGTGTACCTGTGGAAAATTCAACATGGGATAAAGACAATTAAAGACATTAATAAGTTCATATTATGACTAGAATAGAGAGAAAAGCAGGGTAGAGGTTACAAAGCTATAATGAAACATGACAAACAGATGAAACAGGCTACAGAAGGGTCAGCCTACAAAAGAATAACAAAAGCCAAAGGGGGAATGCAAAGCTACAGTTGCTTCATAGAGAAAAAATATGACATTGCTCCCGCATAATACAGCCGACATTAACAGTACACGAGAAGAGACTGGCCAAATAGTACATAATATGGAATTTCAAATATTGGCATTCAGGAAATACCTCATTTGTCTGATCAAAAATAGTGACACAATCACAGAAGAAAGGACCTACTTATCAACATCTTCTAAATACATCACATAAAATTACAACCCCTTCCTGGAAAAGTACTTTTCTTTTGAATTTCTTTAAAGATTGGTTATTCTGCTTTTTAAATGCTATTTTTCAGAAATCTAAAAAACAGAAATAGCTTTTATTAAAACAGAATGCACAAAAGAACTACTTGTCGATTTAGGTCCAGGGGAAGCAGACACATAGAGGTTACCAAGAAAAGGGCTCTGAAGAACCACACAAAGGAAGTTCAGCCCAGAAGGTAATGGTCCATGGAATGCAGCTTCCGTGCAAACATTTTCAGCTTAACAGTCATGTACATGCCCAGAAATAGAGCCAAGGAAAGGTTGAAACTAAACACTACCATGAGATTATATTCCAAAGATTTATTAGGAATACCAACAATGTACCTATCACAGGGACCTGGGAATGGCAGGAATGTCCACTTTTGGTTGCTTCTGTATAAAACCTGGACATTATTTTCTGTTGTTCTTGATACATTATCTCACCAGATCCACCAGATACCTTACCAAACCATATTTCAAAACAAAGAACACTGGTGCTTCTCACCACCCTCAAGCCCAGCCACACCATCCGTGTTCCCTTTCCATGGAGGGGAAACACCGATGGTACTGTCACAATGCAGATCTCTGCAAATCACTCTCTTCTCCACGATGCTCCAAAGCTTTCCTTTCTTATTTGTAATAAAAGCCAAATTCCTTTTAATGATCTATAAAAAAATAGGTCCACTCCTCCCGGCCTTAAAATTTTCTAAACTCATTTCCCAGTCTTCTCCTGTCTCAGTCCGGTCCCATCACAATGACTCTGTGTCGTTTTACACATAGCATGGACCCATCGGTCTTAGAACCCTTAGAAGTATATTCCCTCTGTGCAATGGTGCTCTCCTCTGAACTGGCAAACTCACTATCTTACCTACTCCACATCTTCCCTCAATTATCTCCTACTCTAGTCCTTTCTGGACATATAGGACAAGAGAATGCAATACAGTTAACCTCAAATGAAAGTTAAATTCATTTTCTACTAAGCTCATATTTCCACATATCAATAAGTAAAGTTTCTAGAACTAAGTTCCAGAAACATAGCCATCATGATATAAGTCAGTGCAAGAGATGACATGGAAAACAACTCTACCAAAATGAAACATTCATACCATCTCATAACTCAAGGACAAACAAAACTGATGAAAGTAGACAACTATAGATGCCACTGATCATGATACTTAGTTTCCTCTTGTGTCATGAAAATTTTTTAAGAAAATGAATAATAAATTTGATCAATACTATAGGGGAAAGGAAAACATTCAGTATTTAACAATTATTAGAAAGCCTACTATATGCCAGGCACTAGGACAGGTACTAGGAAATAAAAAGATCATGAAGGTAAAACCTTTATTTGTAGTAATATTAGCGATGACTTATTTCTAGGCTAGAAGAGAAGCTTTCCCCACACCTTAGGAGTGGTATCTGGAGCTCTGAAGGATGGAAGGAGGTGGCTGCAGGACTGGGAAATGACACAGGGCATGGAGAATGTTCAGTGTGCAGTAAATGAGGAGGGAAGGAGGATGAAGAGAGCCAGGTCACAGAGGGCCTGCAGGCCATTCAAAGAACAACTTCTTTTTCATCCAAAACAACAGGAACAGCTACGACTGACTGGAACTATACTACCATGTCTGCAAATGCAGATTAACCTTGCCCAAGGCTCAGTTTGACTTACCCACACATAGGAATGTTTCATGTGCCTTCCTATCTGCTCTGAAGCACAGCCCCTACACTAGTAAGCCCACAAACCAGCCAGGAGGCTGCAGTTCTGCAGCAACCATGAAACAGAGTAAGGTAGGCAATCTTTTCACATGATAGACATGCCCAGAGCTGCATTTCAATGGCTAACCTCCATCACTACAAAGCTGCTGCTACCCTATCTGGCCCTCCCAATATTCTCAAAAGTCTTACACCTGATTTTCAGGGCAGCTTGTTGACAGTATTTAAAACCGCTCTCAGTTATACACTGGTTTTATCCTATGAATAATACTTTTTCACTGGAGTCTCAATCTAGATATTTCCTCACTCCCAAGGAGAAGGTAGTCTAAAAGCTTTATCATTTGAATGGTATTTTTAAAAATACCAGTCTTGCTATGGTAGCATCCATCCATTCCTTTGTACTGTAACACCCTACCATCCTTAGTTACCATCTATTACACTTGTTTCCCATTTACTGCTTTTTCCCACAAAAGCAGAATAGCTAGACTGTCACGTGACTTAAATTAGCACTTATGGTCTTAAATGGTCTTCTAAAAGTCTGGACAGTCTCTTATCCAACAGCCTCCTTTCTTTCCCTTCAGCCACTGAGTGAGCATCAGCTGCAGTGAGTGATGCTAAAGTCTCCACCTGTCTGCCCCTGATGAATCAGGCTGGTGGCAGTCTTCCATGTAGGTCAACAAGCAGTTAAAAAAAAAAAAAAGTTGGAGAGACTCAAGTCATAGGCTGCACACCTGAAATCTCTTCTGGGCAATATGCTTTAGGAAAAAAAATGGGCATTTTAAAGAAAACGGACATCAGTAAACAAGACGTCCTTTACATCCCCGTTTCTAGATAAACAGGCTTTATTGGAAGGCACTTGAACGTCAACACTTCAGACAGGGCTTCCCAATCAAAGCTGATGCTGAAGCTTCTTAGAAGATGTGAAAATATAGTGTGGAAAGAAAAATTCTGTCTCAAAATATCTAAGAGAAAAGAATTGATACATTAAAGTGACAGAAATGCAATTTCACTTAAAGATGCAAGCCTATAGAAACAAGACAGATTCAAAACATCAGCTCTTCTATTTCAAAAATCGTTGCCAATTCCTCATACAGCTAAAAATAAATTATTAGATAATCTTAAATTTTGAAAAAAAAGGAAAAACAATAAAATATGTGCAAAAAATAAAATATATTTGTAGCTACATGTATTCTCATGCAGAATCCAACATATAAGACACTGAGGGACCCTGCCTCTGATTGGTAAATAAAGATGCCAACAGCCAGTGGCTGAGCAGGGCGGACAAGAGCTGGACTTTTAGGATTCCTGGGCTAGGGGCAGACAAGAAAAGGAAAGGGGGAGATCCAGGAAAGGAGAAGGTGGGGAAAAGCAATGCAAGTCTGAGAAGGTGCTGGTCAGACAGCATAGCCACTATGTAGGCGCGGGGGCGGCTCCAAGAGGGCTGCCTGAGTAGGCCCAGGGCAGCAAAGATGAGATAGAGATTTTACTAAGGACTATTGTAGTGAGGTAGATTAGTCATGAGGAGGTAAGGAAGTGGCCCAGCCATATGAGTTTAAGGCATATAAACATAGTCTCTGTGTAGGTGTCTTTTATCTGGGAACACAGAACATTGGGGCAGTAGCAAGGAATCCCACGCCCCAGCTGGGATCAATTTGTGTAGATTACTTGGGTACTGCTACATGTCTTCTCTACATAAACAAACAAATAGGTGTGTTGTGGGATTGTGTGTGTGTGTGCATACATGCAGATAACTGTATCTCTAGTAATATATATATATATATATATATATATATATATATACATATCATTAGGTTGGAGTTCAACATTGTATTCTGTGCTGTCTATAGCATTTTGAATTCATATAATAGAGCAAGACAGTTCAGCCAATAAAAAGAAATGTTTGTTCAATTATATGAATTCAATAAGAGATATACAAGTAAGGAAATATTAAAGCCAAATATTTCATTTATTAATGAAAAGTCTGCCTGTAAAAGACTAGCTTGTAGATAATCCTTCAGACAGAGGCCCTCCTGCTGCCATGCCACACAGCAGTGTGGACAGAAGGATATGCTGTGGGACACACTGTGCCACACTGCAGCTTCCACAACCAGATGTTTTCTATGCTTTGTTTTCTTGGTTTGTTTTTTATTTTCTTTTGGGGGAGGGAAGTTGCAAGGGCAGAGGGCAGATGTGAGGGATGGGGAGCTGAGTGAGATGGACAATGGGAAACTCACAAAGAATCAATGAAAGGCTGGGAAAAAACCAAAACCTCAATAGCTCTGTTTCTTCCCCAGTCTGCTCTTGGAGCAGATAGTAAACTTTTCCTATCACTATAAACTTATCTATAAACAGGAAAATAATAATTTGCAATCATCAAGGAACGTTTAAATACATGAAAATCTTTTAATATTTTTATAAAGGACATGATCAAAGCTAGTTACAGCAAAATGGAAATAATTCTTGTGTATTTTGCCAATCTCTATTATAAAGAAGCTATGAGACGAATACTCAGAGTAAAGCAGGTTTAATTAATACAGGTTCATTCTACAATTGAAAAACTTCGTATGGAAACTGGGGAGTATTTAAGCTATATGCATGGAAATGTTGGGAACAGCATTGTTACTGCCTTCAGCTGTAAGAAATACTACCCTATGAAAACACATTGGGATTCTTTTCTATGGTCTTTTGAAAACCAGAATTAAGACAAATAAGTTTATATATTCAGTTACACCTAAGAGCAGAGGGTAATCCAGGTTAACAACCACAGAAATGCTATTTGAAGATATAGAAATGACAACTACCCTGATTTGATCACTACATCTGTGATACATGTACCAAATTATCATAAACATACTTAATATTTAATAGTAATTTAATATAAACATAATTAAAATATTCTGACAGACTTAAAATTTAAGACTGTCAAAATAAAAATTTTAAAGGCAGACTTGGCTATATAAAAGGAAAGCCTTGCTATGGCTTAGAAGGCTGGAGAACAGTAACAACTGACTTGGAAGACAGTTCCTTTATAACTGAGATCCCATTCTTCCTAAGAGAAGCTAGGAGCCCATTTGTCATGATCTCTAAGGACAGGCACAGCACTGGTCAAAGCAGATCAATTTCAACGGTGAGGTTCTAGAATTTCCTAAAGACGCCATTACACCCACATATAATTAGCAAATAAAATTATTATCAATGGTTCTGTTGTAGACTCTTTGAAAGCTATCACCATTATTTTGTCACAGTGAAAAATACTAAAAGAGAAATAAACTCACAACATATCTAATTATATGTAATTATGTCAAGAAAAAAAAAGCAATATTTCACACATTAAAGTACAGGTGATTATAAAGAAATTATAAAGGTGTTTTTAAAGGCCAAACAATAAAGGAAGGAAAATAGTATGTAAGGCTCTCTTGTAAATAAAGATTTTCATAGACCTTTACCACTAGTATGTTGCTTAATATTTAATAGCTTTTATACTAACAAAATTCATTTTTTGGCCACACATTTTTAATCAGTAAATCATAAATGAAGTCAAAATGTATCATTGTCCAACACTTCCATGATATTTAGGATAATACTAAGTAAGCATTAAAACTAAAGTTATCTAAATGTGTGGCCTTATTTTTAAAGATGCATATTTAGATAAAAAGAATAAAATGCCATAAAGTTTGGGAATTGATACAGTGGGAAATAGAGTAATTAGAACTTTTTGGTAAACAAATGTGGATGAATATATAAAAGTATAACAAACACAGATGTATCCACACATATGCACACACATGCATGCCTTCATGCAGTCACACACATGCACTTACCCAAACATGCACATATGAATGCAAACACATACACACTCGTGCATATTACTACTCAGACTCCTTTAATCCCAGCACTCAGGAAACACAGGCAGTGTTAACTATGAATTTCTTCCCAATATATACAAATAAGGCTTGTACAAATGCATAATTATGTTTACACAGATAATAGCTATTATTTTTCATAAAACCAAAAGGTTTTAATAAAGTCACATACATGTTGTAACATAGCATATTTAAATACTACACAAATATTAAAAAAATCAATATTCAACAAATGAAGGATGGTAAGAAAATTTAACTACATGGGCCCAAAGTAAAATGTTCTCCTAATCAAAAGTATTTATGTAAAGCCATTTATGACCCTGCAGAGACAAGGAGCAGCATTATGTGCAATATCCATTGTGCTTCTATGAGAGTAACACCCTTCAGGTAAACGCCTGACATTAAAGCTGGCAAATACCACATACCAAGTGAGCCATGATTCACGTGGAGCAGAAGGCCATGTTAGAAGGTCTGTGTCTGTGCTCTGAAGCATTAAGTGTAACAAGAGTAGCCTAGAGTTGGCAGGTGATAGTCTCAGAGGAACCTAAGTAATGGCCTCACCTGATTTCTGTGTGTGCATAGGAGCTCCCCAGATAAGAGCACGCTGAAGACAAAGCTTTGCAGTTGGTGGCAGCTACATACAGCCTATTATAATACAATCTATTATAAATGGAGAAAGATTTAAATTCCGGCCACGGGGGGGGGGGGGGGGGGGGGACACTGCCTGCCTTAGCTAGGCATTAAATCTCAGATTTTAATAGTTTATTTCCTCTTCATTTTCAGAGCTTTGCAGAGGAGTTGAATGTGTTCCCTTCCCCTTCCCCAGGGACTATGAAAATCCTTTAGAGGTCTACTTATCTCAGGTTTCTATAAAAGGCCTAAATTTCTAAGTGGTCAAGAATATATATACTCTGAAAATCTAAAGCATTTGAGATACAGCTCATTAGATCCATACCCCTTTTGTTTCAAGGAAAGTTTTCCCATAACCTTCTTCTTTCATTCAATAAAAGTCAGTCCTGATCTCAGAAACCTGTACAGATAAAACTAAACCCCACGCAGCAGCAGTCTAGAGACTCACAGGAAATACTAGCATAAGAGTCTGAATATCTTCAAGTGAAAGCATACGGTATCTATTAAAAAATTATTTACTGTTTATTTTCTTCATTTTCCCTGAGAAAAGTCAGGATGTGACGAGATGATTCTGCATTTAAGATCATTTGACCATTCCTGTAAGGTGCAAACTCTGTTCCCAGTACCTGGGCTGGGATCTCAACCCCGTAACCCCAGCTCCAGAGAGCCCAACGCCCTCTTCAGGCCTCCATGGGCAACACACACACACACACACAGACAAAGAAAGAGAAACAGAGAGAGACACAGAGGGAGAGACAGAGACAGAAAGACAGAGACAAAGAGAGAGACAGAGAGAGTGAGAGAGGAGAGGGAGAGGGAGGGAGACAGAGTCAGAGAGTGTATATATAGAAATACATATGCATAAACATAGTAAAAGTAAATATTGAAAATATTAACAAAGATACTTTGTAATTTCAAAAATCTAGTAAATAGTGGAATAAAATGACTTAATAAAATCAGTTTCACTTCCCAAATCTGCATCTGGCAAACAGTAAATACAATCATCAGAAAGGGCGGTTTGCTTTCCTTTCTATGAAATCTGTTTTATCCTGGAGTTATATGGGTGGTTTGCTTTCTACCAGCCATTGAACCTAAGAGAGAAGGTGTGGCCAGGCGCACGGGTTCTAATGTGCAGAATGTGGGAAGCTGACTGTGTACAGTTGATGCTTCTCATGAGAAGAGTGACTGGCATCTGACTTTCTGAAAGCACTGTGGAGAAGTATCAGCCTGAAGAAAGGCGCCCATGCTGCCCATGCTGGGCCTGTCTGTCTCTTCACTCAACGCAATCACATGGAAAAGCTGAAGCTCCTGCAAGCACACTATAGTCACTAACTGACTAAATCTCTAAGCTCAGTGCTAGGAGATGCTGACAGTGCTCAGACACTGTTATGAGGTCTGGGCAATTCTGACTCCAATACAGTCTCTTTTAAAATCCAATACCACAGAAATTGAAATAAGTTGTGGTTCAATATTTCAAAACCTAATTGATTGGTTGGTCCCTTTCTGTTCACCTCAGAAAGCCAGTATACCTTCCATGTTCACTGGCTGCCCCAAAGTCTGAAGATCAAGTTTTTCACTTTATCAATGGATCAGCTTGTCTGCAGAAAACAAACTCTCATGAAATCCTAGCATGAGAATGTTAAGTTCACATAGTAAGGTCTCTTTTCAACTACATAAAGCTCACAAAATTCATACTTTTTCCCCAAGACCAGGCCTGCATAGCAGAAGCTTAATTTGTGCATTTAAACCGGAACAAGGAAAGCAGACTCTCATGGGTGAATCAGGGCCCATTCTAGTGGCTTGTTAAATGTAAAGGACCATTCAGTGATGATGTCTGGAATGAAAGGATCTATAGTGACGAGGCTGGATGTGAGGTATGGGATGGAGAATGGCCACGGGACATGAAAATGTTGGATGAGCAGCCCTGCAGCTCAGATGTTTGGATACCTTCCTGTTTATAATATAGTTCCAGAGGTCAAATCCATGCTTCCCACAGAGTAGGATGCACACTGACACCAAGCTACTTAAACCGAGGATGACAATCGATAAACACTTCGTCACAGGGTGTACAAATAGGAACAAATAGAACCTTGAAGAGGTAGGAGCTAGCAAGAGGTCGTCCATAGATACCTGGAGATATGTTCTCAGGAAACATGAGACTTTGGCCTTTTTTCCCCCCTTTGAACATGAAGAGATCATTTTGTTCTATGATGTGCTTCCTAACATGAACATATATCACCCCTAACTCAAAGAATAAAAGCACTGGGCTCACCTAAGCATGTACTCAAATCAGTAAAAGAATGAGAAAAACAAAGCCGCCTTCTTCTTTGTAAGCAGATGACGTCAGGTATTTTGTTACAGTGGCAGAAAGCAAAACTACAAATAGGCAGTCCTGGGTTCTTTGTGGTGGCTGGCATGAATAAAGAAAAGGCGGATGAGATGAAACGGACCATAGAACAAATCTGTTGAAGATCTAAGCAATTAAGAAGCATTGGGAAGATAAGAAGCCAGCAAGCCTGGCTCTGGAACATTCCCCTTCATGACAGTGGTAGAGCAAGGAACGATTGTGATTATCACTCATCACCTCCCTCACTAAAGGAGTAGCACTGACTGACAAAGTTCACTGCCCCTCCTTAAAAGACTTCCCTCACTTAGCTTTCAGGACCTCACACTCTTTCAACCCCCCTAAGACGCAAACCTTTTCCAGAGCTCTTCCTTCCCCTAATTTTTCTGACCCTTTATCATTTAAGTGCTCCATGGTCAACCTTTTCACCCTTTCTCTGCTCCATCTATGCTCTACAGAAGACTTTGTTTAACCTTGGTGGCTTTAAATATCATCTATATGATAATGACTTTGCAATTTATATCTCGAGTACAGACCTCCTTGCTGAACTCCAGATTAGCATCTCCAAGTGCCTACTTAGAACTTTCCCCGGAATTCAGTGTCTACTAATGTAATTTCCTACATCAAAAACCAAATCCAAGCATACCCCTCTTTGTCTACTTCCTAGCAGTCACACTTACCTCTGGGGGTGAAAAAAACAAAGTTTTGATTCACATTACTGTAGGGCTGAATCTTTAAAGCATTATGCAAAGTGGCAAAAAAAAAAAAAAAAGACACAAAGGCCACATGGTATATGATCCCATTTATGCTTAATGTCCACATTAGGCAAATCCACAGAGACGGAAAATAGACTGGTTGTTCCCGAGGCTAAGGGAAGGAGGTATAGGAAGTCATTATTAATGGATGGGGTGCATCTTTTAAAAGGAACAACAAAGTCTAGAATTACACAGCAGGGATGGCTGTATGGCTCTAAAATATGATGAAGACAATCATTTGTAAATTTTGAATCAATAAATATTCCAAATAAAATAAAAACATTAAGATAAGAAGAACTTTTGTTGTTTGTTTCTGTATCTGAAGCATCTAACATAATTCCTGACAATTGTGGACATTCAGAAAATGCCTACTTGAGAGCTGACAAATCAATCCCCCAAACCCATACAGATGCATTTGCCTACTATTTTTCTGTTCTTTTCTTCATGTAGTAAATCTAATGATGTACGGACAAAATGCAGTGGTAAGACCAGAAGCCCATTGTTCATCTTATATTTTTGGTTGTGAGCCTAGTCTTTAACGGCTGAGCCATCTCTCCAGCCCCATTGTTCATCTTAAAAACAGTCCCAGATGTTAATGTAAACATGGGACTGGAGCTGGCTGAGAGCATTACAGAATTCAACTTTTTGATTCAGAGCTCTGACAAGGTAAAATACCTTCAATTATTTCAGAATTTGTGTATCACTGGAGTTAGTTTTTAAATTATCTTTTGTAAAGCACAAAAGGTATATTCTACATCATTCCAGATAGGCATTACAAACCTATTTTGTACATGGAACAGTGAAAGATAACCAACACCAAGGTATGGTGCAAAACTGAGAAGTTTATAACTCACAAGGTTAGAAAAGATATAATCATTGCATAAAAAAGTCCAAATCAAAAGGATTAGCAAGTTCAATAACAAAATTATGATGTTTTAATTCTGTAGCAATTGAGAAATACTCAAAAGAATACTTAAAAACTGGTAATTTTACTCAATATGGTATATATTATTATTAAATGGAGTATCTGTAGATATTCAATCATTAGGATTTCTTAAAAGGCAGTCATAACTCTGTAATAATTCTCAAAAACTAAAGAACATCCCCTCCAACACACACACACACACACACACACATATACACACCTATTTTACATTACAGAAAATGCAGGCAAAGGGACCATTCTAACACTGGGGTTTCCCTAGATGTTCACTGCCAAAGCACAGTCTATGCCTCTCTGGAAGAAAAGCCCAACTGAAACTAAAATGGATGAGTCCCTAGACTTTGCCCTGATCTATCGAATTCCTCAGCCTGTTCATCCATAATCTCTCTGAGATGAATTTCTCTCCCTTCTCATCATGGCAGCTTTGTTTCGTCTGAAATTCAATCACAGATGAATTAGGCTTTAGGAACCATTCCCACTCTAGCTCTGGAGTCACATCAGAAACCCTGGACCCTGTGTTAATTTTGTTACAGCTTTTAGTTCTCGCATTTCAATGCAAAATCACTTCCCCCTGGAGAATGCCACTGATATTGGCAAGAAAGCACAAGGGGCTGCCACACAACTCAATCCCAATAACAACCAGGAAACTCAAGCCTCGGCAGACATCAGTAATCACGGGAAAACAGCCAGAACTTTAATCACAATTCTTTCACAAACAGCCAGGGATTTCAAAATGCTGTTATTCCAGGATATGACCCTAATGCAGTGCTTAATCAAAGCCATTGCCAGTACAAGAACAACCTGCAGACTTTAATGAAAACCAATTTCATAAGAGTCAGTGTGTCAGCATCATGCTGCATCTAATTTAGAAGAGCTCCAAGAGCTGTACATACCATTTATATGTACACATATACACACTTTCAATAGCTACAAATTTGTTTATGATTCCAAATACCACCTCTGAATAGGAGAGTGTGAATGCATTCAGTTACACAGACACACAGATATCCATGTACACATAGATCACTCCCCATGTCTGGGCATGGCGTCACACTAACAACACTGTTTGTCAACAAGCATAATGGCAAATGTGAACCCATGAGCTAGTAGCCAGCTGTGTGGGCAGGTGCAGGATCTGCATCAAATTGCCCTGGGCCTCAGAGGATGGTGTGCAGACTTTCTTCTAAACTAAAATTTGGTTCAGACCATTTTCAGTGCCAAGTCTTGGCTGGCAATAGACATAAATCCCAGATGTTCATGAAACTAGGCAGCTTGACTTAACTCTGCCACTACTTCTATTTTTAGGCAGTGTCCTGGTAAAATACTGGACATGATGAGACCTTAAGACACAGAGGCTGCTTCAGTTGCTTGTTACAAGAGAACACAGTGTAGCAGTTCTGATCCTGGAGGAGGAGGATGATAGACCCCTTCACAGGCTCTCTAGTCACACAGCTTTTCTGTTCCCTCAACTAGAAAGAAACAAAGAAGAGAAGGTAGAGGGCAATGAGGGGAAAAAGAAAGAGGCTGTAGCAAGGGCTTTGGTTGATTTTTATAGATGTCTACATGGAAGACAGAAGTGCTCCATAGATCACCGTTTAGAGATTACAAACTATTAGATTGGAAAGAAAAGGATCATTTCACCTAATCTTTTCACTAAAAATTGGAAGTGGTCCTTTCTAACAGAAATGACACTAGCAATCACAAAACTCAGCACTTCAGTGAGTTTCAAAACAAGAAATAGAATCAATATACTTGTGACAGAACAATCTCAATCATAAAGGGGTTAGGGAAAACAGAAGAAGACAAAGAAACCAGTTTTCAACTCTTACTATCATCACTGTCACCAACATTATCATCACCACCACCACCACCATCGCCGTGGGTGGTTGGTTTGGTTTCATTTTTGAAATAGTGTTTCTCTGTATAGCTCTGACTGTCCTGGAATTTGTAGACCAGGTTGGCTTTGAATTCAGAGTGATCTGCCTGTCTCTGCGTCCAAGTGCTGGATTAAGGCATGTACCACCAGTGATCTGCATCATTTCATCAACCTTGAAAAGGTAAGATATAAACATAGCAAAGTATAACAATGAACTATGTATTTCTATATTTCTCATGCCAGAACAATCCTGAGGTGGTTATTCTCAGGATACATGGTTTATAGCAAATCTGGTTACTAACGTATACTGAGTTTAATTATGTATTTCCTGTCATAATAAATATGTTCTAAAGAAGCTATTCTTAGATTTCCAGAGTGAGCATTGTAATGTTAGGAAGCTAAGTAAACAGTGCTTAAAACAAGAACTCTACACTACAAAAAAGGGATAGCACTTTTCTGCCTGATAAAATATAAGGGAAATTCAACAAAAAAAAATTATAAAGCTCATTTTACTGTCTACCAGATGTATGCTTCTTTTTTTACTTTTTGTACCTTTGATTCTTAAATTGCAAATCTTAGACCATGAGAGATGTGAATGCAAAGGCAAATGCTAACATATTTTCTAAATCTATTTAATATTTACTTGCCTCTACTTAAACTCGAAAAATAGGAGCCACTCTCCTCCGTGAAGTCATTCCTGTGACTTCTACCTGGCACTCAGGAAAGTGGTAGACATTTCCGTTTTCATTTCATCACAAAAGGGAGTCCTTTACGATAAGGCAGGGATTCGATGTCCAAACTTCCTGTACAACCACAAGAACTGGGTAAGCAACTCTTGCCACTGCCTTCATACAGAAAACATGAAGCCCGAGTGGAGCAAGTGTACAAAGTTCAATCTGTGGCTAGAAATGGTAGGCACTTCATGGGCTATTTCAAGGTCACAAAAGCCCTGCACTTATAACTGTTCTATAATTTGCTTGTGTGCTGTTCAGGACGATAATGTCCACTTGACTATAAATTTGCACTATACAGAATAAAACCCATATCTCTTTCTCTTGCTCCCTCATCACATACACCAAAATAATGAAAGTTAAATATTTTGTGTGTTTTGAACACAGCATACTTTATACAATTTCAAGGAAAATATTTTGTTTCTGCCATTCTACCTTAGAATGAACCACTAATATCCAGAAAGTATACACTGTAGATGTGGAAGTTATGTCAGAAGGTCTAATATAGATTTATCATCAAAGACAGAGAAGAAGCATCATATTCACTGAGGTCATGACATGAAGATGAAACAACATAATCAGCTTTCAAACAGAATTAATTAAATTAATTAAGGCTAGCAAAGGTTGAGGAGAAATTGGAGAGAATATCTTGGCAAGGGAAGAGAAAAGGATCTTGAAACAGAAATGTGGAGGAAAATAGTATACAATAAGACAATATAGTAAGAACATAAAAGGCAGCTCTATTCATCTTTAAAATTTGCTGCCTGGCTGAGAGGCAGCTCTATTCGTCTTTTAAATTTGCTCCTCTGAGAGGTTCCACCCACCAGCTAACTCAGAGATATGCAGATACCCAGAGGTAAACAGTAGATGGAGCTTGGGGACTCTTATACAAGAACAGGAGGAAGGGCTGTACCCCAATGGGGATAGGAACTCCACAGGAAGAACAACAGAAACAACTAACCTGGACCCTTGGTGCTCTGAGAGACTGAACCCCCAAACAAAGAGCATACATGGGCTGAACCTAGGCCTTCCCCCGCCCACATATATGTACAGCTTGGTCTTCATGTGAGTCTGGAACAATTTGAGCGGGGACTACCCCAAAAGCTATTGCCTACACTAACCTAGCATAAATGTTCTGTGAAAGACTCCACCCAGCAGCCAATGGAAAGAGATGCAGGGACTCACACCCAAACATTAGATGGAGCTCAAGGCGTCTTACTGAGGAGTTGGGAGAAGAATTAAGGGACAAGAAGAGGTCAGGGACTCCACAGTAGGCCAATAGTGTCAACTAACCTGGATCCTTGGGGGCTCTCAGAGACTGAATCTCCAACCAAACAGCAAGTACGGGCTGGACCCAGGTCCCCTGCACATATGTAACAGATGAGCAGCTTGGACTTCATACAGGTCCCCCAACAACTGGAGCCCGGGCTGTCCCTGAGCCTACTGCCTGCTGGCCTGTGGACCCCATGTTCCTAAATGGACCACCTTGTCTGGCCTCAGTTGGAGAGGATGTGCCAAGACCTGCAGCAACTTGATGTGTATATGGGGAAGGGGGAGTGACACATAGAGAGGGGCTTCCACTTCTCAAAAAAGAAGAGGAAGATGGAATCAGGGAAGGACTTGCATGATAGGGTACTGGGAGGAGAGGAAGGGCTGATAGTCGGTTGTAAATAAATAAATAAATAGATTTCAAAATAGAGAAACTTTTGGTGCCTCAGAAACCAAAGATGCTAAGAAGTCAAGTCCTCTGTTAAAAAAAAAAATGAAGCTTTCCAAAGTACTGACTATTGGAAATATGATGTGAGTGCCACATATAATTTTCAATTTTCAGTAGCTGAATAGAAGCAGAAAATGAATTTTATTAGTGAGTATTGTCTTCAACCTATAATGAGCAAATCTACTATAGTTGAAGCTTAAAAATTGAGAGATTATACTTTTATAATGACTTTTAGAAACCAATTCCCACTTTATACTTAAAGCAAAAAATAGATTCAGATGTTAAATTTTCATCAGAAGTACTCATCTGTTTTTAAATTCCATAAAATTTAGTTTAAAAATTAGTCACATGCTAAATTTGTTCCAGAAATGATAAAAACTTTCCAGTGACTGAATCAGATATTTTAAACTGAGCAAAATTTCAAATTCTGTTAGTCAGTACATCAGCGACATTTTAAGTAGTCAATAACACTGTGTAACCCACGGCTATAATGCTAAGCAAACAGCCATGCACATTGAGTTCTGCAGTCTTGAAATATTGGACATTAATCTACTGAGAATACCACAGCTTTCAAAAGGTCAAGTTGAGGTAAATAAATTTCAAATATTAAGTAATTGGTCTTCTGTCTATTAAAAGAATTTGTAGATGACTAAATGGGGAAGGTGGAACAGAGATTATTACTTTGCTTGTTGCTTGAGTATCTTTGAATTACAACTGTATATATGGCTCTGCCCTGAAGTTAGATAGGGTTAGCTTTGGCCAATACCACATACACAACAATGTTATGTGCTTCCATTTTAAAATCTTCCTGAAAAAAATAACTGGTATATGACATTCCTGTTTTGTCCTTTCTGCAATTTGGTGGCTACAGTGACAATGGATCATCATTCTGTCACAGACTGGTCTTGGTGACAAGAATTTGAAGGAATGGACCACACAAGATGGTGGTATGACAAAGCCATCATACAATCACATCCAGTCTTTCATTTAGGGGGAGTAACACTGCAGGAGTGGCCATGCTTATTTATATCTTACAGCAAAACCTAATCCAACTGCTGAAGAAGAACTCTGAGGAGCTCAACTGACAGCACTATTCATTAACATTGATGCAGATGACTTATCTAGTACAGAAAAGAATCTCTCACATACAATATATAAGTGGAAAAATTGGACACCTTCTCATTATGTACCTTTTTACCTAAAGAACCATGGCTTTGTTCTGGAAAACACCATGAGTTATAAAGGAGAGTCTATAACTCTTCCCCTTGTTAAGGCTAGACTTAGACCAAATTTACAATTTAGGCTAATGAAATGTGGAAAAAGATCCAAGGATCTTGACTTTTAATGCTCAAGAACTCTCCAATGAATGTGACAATAATGAAATCTGTGATGTGTTACATGTTGAAAGCCATCAGGAAATTAAGGTGAAAATCATCATTGGTCTTGGAAAACAGATTGTTAACACTATACACATGCATGCACACAGACACACACTCAAATTCTCTCTCTCTCTCTCTCCACACACACATATACAAACACACACTATTATTACCACAACCACCACCACAAAGTAACAGGAATGAACAATCATTGGTCATTAATATCTCTCAATATCAATGGACTTAACTACCCAATAAAAAGACACAGGCTAATAGAATGGTTGCAAAAACAGGATCTATCTTTCTGATGCATAAAAGCATATCTCAACATCAAAGATGGATATGACTTCAGAGGGTTAGAAAAAGATTTTCTAAGCAAATGTACAATCTGGTATAGCCATCCTAATATCTAACAAAATATAATTTAAACCAAAATTAATTGAAAGAGATGGGGAAAGACACTTCATACTCATCAAAGGAAAAAAATCTAACAAGATGGCGTCTCAATTCTGAGTATCTATGCCACACACACAAGGGCACCCACATTTATCAAAGAAATATTACTAAAGCTCAAATCACACATTGAACCCCACACATTAATCAACACTTCACTCTCAGGGACAAAAGATCGAGTCAGAAACTAAACGGAGAAATAATGAAACTTACAAAGGCTATGAATCAAATGGATAAAATATATTATCTACAGAACATTTCACCCAAACACAAAAGAATATACATTTTAGCACCTCACAGAACCTTATCCAATATTGACCTTTTACTTTGTAAAACAGTGTCAATAGATACCAAAAAATAAAAAAGAAAAGAAAAAGAAATAATCTCCTGTATCTTATCAGTCCATCATATATTAAAAGTAGATTTCAACAAGAGCACAAACAACAGAATGCTTACAAACTCACTGTCTTATTTAGTTAGGGTCTTACTGGTGTAAAGAGACACGGTGACCAAAGCAACGCTTATCAAGGCAAACATATTGGGTTTAGTTTACATTTTCAGAGGTTAAGTCCATTATCATCATGGTGGGACACATGGCACTGTGTAGGCAGACATGGTACTGTAGGATCCAGGAGTTCTAAATCTTGACCTGAAGGCAGCTAAGAGGAGACTCTGATGTATTTCCTCCAGTAAGGCCATACCTCCTAACAGTTCCATTCCCTATGGCCAAGCACTCAAACGTATGAATCTATGAGGCCAAACCTATTCAAACTACCACATTCCACTCCCTGACCCCTACAGGATTCTAGCCATTCATAATGAAAAATCTATTTTCCCATAGTCTATCGCAGTCTTTAAACACTTAACAATGTTTAAAAGTACAAAGTTCAAAGTTTCTTCTGAGATATATGCACTCTCTTATCTGTAATTCCTATAAAATCAAAATTCAAAAGCAGATCACATACTTCCAAAATCATAAGATATATATTGCTATTTGAAACTGTCATAGTGAGAAAACACTGGACCAATGAAAAAAACAAAAAACCAGCTGGGCAAACACCAAACTCTGCATCTCGAGGCCTGATGTCCAAATTCTGTCAGCTTTCTTGAATGCAAAACAATTCTTTTCTTGTGGACTGGTTCCACTCCCTATTAGCAGCTCTTCTAGGCAAGTATCTTAAGGCTGTGGCATCTCTAACATTTTGGGCCTCCAAGGCAACTTCAGTTTTGCAGCTTCATGTTCCAATGTCTGGGCTCCACACATGATCTTGTGGGCTCCTGGAAAGGGCTTAGGTCACTTTACTACTTCTGCTCAGTAGCACTCTACAAGATAGCTTTGGTTGACTCTGCTCTACTGCTGTAGCTGTTCTTGGTAGTCATTCCATGGTACTGGCAATTCCAAAATGATAGGAGGTCTACTGCTGCAAGTGTGCTGAACTTTCCTCAATAGCCTTTCATATATTCTCTTCTTGGTGCTAAGCCTCAACTCACTGCATTATCCCTCCAGTCTTGGCTCATCAAATACAACTGAGACTGCACCTTCATCAATGGCCTAGCCTGGCCTCTTACATTGCTAAGCCTCAGCTGTTCTCCATGTCCCCTCTATGCCTTCAAAACCAGTTCCAGCTGGGTGATTCATATATGTTACAAAATCTAGCTGCCAGCACATATCTATCTCTGGAACACAGCTTCTTTGTGTGCTCATAAAACATTTTCTAGAAGAATTCACCACAGTGATCCTGGACTTTTCCTAACCACAGCTAGTTTCTTAGCTCCAGTTCATCAACAACAATTGTTCAAGTAATCCCCCTCTATTCTTGACTCTAAATCTAGAGCCACATGGCCAAGTTCTGCTCCTTGCTGGGGCTAGAATGTGATCCCCCCCCTTGTTTTATTAACATCACCAGTTTTCTGTTTTCCAACTTTTGCACTGTCTAAACTAAGCTGCCCTAGAACTTGCTCTGTAGACTAACCTTGAATGTAGAGAGGCCTTTGTTTCCTGAATTAAAGGTGTCAGCCACCATACCAGGACTTAAGCATCTCTAGGTCCTGTTCAATTGCAAGCGCATAAATAAGCTTAATGTCACTTAATATCCTTGAAGACAGGATTTAGCCCTTCCTGCTGCTCCTTTACACGTTGAACTTGTACACTTTGTATTTGTCCTTTCTAAGCTTGGTAGGCTTGGTCAGAATGCTCTTCGTAACAGTGAACCACAGAACAGGGTCTATCCTAGGGTGTTTTGAGACTTCTTTTGTCAATGCAATTAATCTAAATCTCTTTACCTTAGCCTCAGAGAACTCTTTGGAAGAGGGGAAAAACCAGCCACGGTCTTCTCCAAAATATCACAAGAATGATCTCTGCAACATACTAAAATCCTCTTATTCGGAAATCTCTTGAGCCAGGCCTCCACAGTTCAAATCACCCTTCACACCACTGTCTTCCATGCTCCTACTAGAATGATGCAGTAAGTCCCACTTAAAGCATTATACTGCTTTCCAAAGTCCTCAAATCCACATTCCTCCAGACAGAAGCACAGTTAGGTCCCTTACAGAAATACCAAACTCTTGGTACCAACTTCTGTCTTAGGGTACTATTGGTGTGAAGAGACACCATGACCAAGTAAAGTGTTATAAAGGCAAACATTTACTTGGGGCTGGATTATAGTTTCAATGGTTCAGTGCATTATCATCATGATGGGAAGCAGGGCAGTGTGCAGGCAGATTTGCTGCTGAAGGAGCCAAGAGTTCCACATCTTGATCTGAAGGCAGCCAGGAGGAGACTCTGATTGATGCAATACCTTCAAAAAGGCCACACCCACTCCAATAAGGCCATACCTAATAGTCCCTATGACCAAGCATTCAAACAGGTGAATCTATAAGGGCCAAACATATCCAAACCACTACAATGATGGAAACTGAACAACTCTCTACTGAATGACCACTGGACCAAAGCAGAAATAAAAAATAAAGAATTCCTAGAAATCAATGAAAATGAATGTACAACATACCCAAACTTAAGACACAGAATGGAAGTGGTGCTGAGAGTTTATAGCACTAAGTGCCTTCATAAAGAAAGTAGAAAGACTTTATACTAGGAATTTAACAACGCACCTGAAAGCTCTAGAACAAAAAGAAGCAAACACACCCAAGACGAGTAGATGACAGGAAATAATCAAATTCAGGGCTGAAACCAATAAAATAGAAACAAAGAGAACACAAGGAATGAATGAAACAAAGACTGGTTCTTTGAAAAATCAACAAGATATTTAAACACTATCCAAACTAATTACAAGCAGAGAGAGAATATCCAAATTAGCACAAGCAGAAACAAAAATGGGGATATAACAACAGACACATAGGAAATCCCAAAAATCATTAGGTCATATTTCATAAACTTGTACTCCACAAAATTGGAAAATCAAAAAGAAATGGACAAATCTCTTGATAGATACCATTTACCAAAGTTCAACCAAGATCAGATAAACAGTTTAAATATACCTATAAGCCCAAGAAAATAGAAGCAGTCATTAAAAATCTCCTACCCAAAGCACTTTCAGTGCCAGACAGTTCTACCACAAAATTCTACCAGACCTTCAAAGAAGAGCTAATATCAATACTCTTCAAGTTATTCCACAAAACAGAAACATAAGGAATATTGCAAAACTCATTTTATGAGGCCACAGTCACCTGATACCGATACCACACAAGAATTCAACAAAGAGAAAGAATTACAGACCAATTTCCCTCATACTAGGCTGCCTTGTTCAGCCTCAATCTAATGTTTCACGTCAGAAAATAGCCATTTCTCTCCAAGTGCTTCTCATAAAAATCATTATACATTTTATTTTTACAATAGAAAATAAAATACCCAAATACCATTTTCTATTGCAGCTAAAAGAGAAAAAAATCCAAAGTAGGCCAAGGATCCAACAAATGGATTATTTAAACTGTATGGGATAAGAAAGAACAGAGATAGACAGAAAACAAACAGAAGAAAATAATAGCACTGGGAGGCTTGTGAGGAGAACTGTGTGGCAATCACACTAGGGCAAAGTGAGGAGGTGGAGGCAGCAGGCAACACCAATGGAACTACATCTGGCATTCAGGGCAAAGACAAACAGACCATATCCAAAAGAGACCATGGGCCAGTCAGTCAGAATCCATGACTAGAAGGACAAACTGCTCCCTGTAACCTCTGAAATCATGCATCTATTTTTCTTAAAGCTGTTTTTCTCAACAATTTTGGCATCCTGATAAAAAGCTAAAAAGCACACCCTTCAACTGACTCATGTTTCTCATTTGTTCTTCCCACAACCCAATCTGCTTGCTCAATCCATGTCTATCAGATTCTATAAAAACAAATGTCGGGTCCACAAAAACAGAAAGCTCCCTGCCTGCGTGCTGCTTATCCCTCGTGTCTGAAATTCTGTCTAGCACATGGTGAGACTGTGAGAATAATTGCTGAAATGAAGGAGGTCAGGAGGGAAGGAAGGAAGGAAGGAAGGAAGGAAGGAAGGAAGGAAGGAAGGAAGGAAGGAAGGAAGGAAGGGCTCTTCAAATGCAGGAACCTTTTCTTTCTGTGTGCCATTTCTCATAAACAACTTGTTTTCTTCCATTGTACATTATACACAGTTTGCCAGCATTGTATATAATTTTGCCTAAAAGCCTAAGAGGACTCTCAGCATCTCCTCATTTGATTCAGGGAAGAAGCCTGTACTAAGGGAAGAAGCTTGGACCCATCTGGTTCTGCTTTAATGGTTCTGACTATTCATTCTAAAAGATTTCTTTGCACAGGCTGGGATAGTCTTGCCACAGTGGTTTATAGACAATCACTAAGTTAATGTACTACACCTATACTTTCTCCAAGGACATTATTTTTATGTAATGTACAGCTAGCAAATAAAAATTTAAAGCTATTAAATTTTACTATGTACTTATGTAACCAAATAAAACATAGATTCTGAAATTAGAATGTACATATTGTCATTTAAATACTTAATTAAAATGATGTACGAAACTTATCTGTTTTTATTTGCTTAATAAAATACTTGTGCAATACTTTTAAGAATATTTTCTTTTTCATTATGTTTGCTCAAAATATGATCTTAGACTAATTTAGAGTCCACTCAAAAGGCATTTTAGAAATGCAGCACACAAGTGTATAACAAGAATCCTCTCAGTGTGTGGGAGGCAGGGAAGGGAAGGAAATCTAGGAGCAGAAGAAATTTTGAAAGTTTGAGAGCTCCCACCATGAAGACCCAGCATGATCATTAACCAACAGAGCTGACAAGCTTCCTCAGCTCCTCTTTTCAGTGTGCTTCCCCCCAAACAAACCCATTCCCATTCACAATGGCGTGCACATTAGTGACGCAGGAAGGAAGATGGCCGGCAGCTTATAGACTTGTAGCTGGATTTTCCCAGGACCTGAAGGCTATGCCTTCTGGGTAAGGATGACAAGAATTCGTTTCAGATAGAAAACATTAGATGCTGAAGCGAATGAAGACCTGCCAGGGTCCACAAGCAGAACAATAAAGTTTCACTGTCACTCTTGCCTTAACAAATACCTTCCTGCCCATGTGTTTAGCTCTCCTGCGTTATTTGTAAAAATGAGACAAACATCGGGCCCACAGCTTACTATAGCTTTAAGTGATAACTGCTCACAGCATTTTTTTTTCCTCTTCCAGATTTTTATAACAAATGAGGATTGCAAGATTCACTGGGATGAAAACAAATACTTTCTCATTTTTAATACACATTTAAGTCTTAACATTATCTTAATTTAACGGCCACTCAGTGAATCTCCACATGGTCCTAGGTGTATTCATGAATGCACCACAGGGCTCACAGAAAATGTTTTACAAGTAGCCTTTGAATACTCAAGTCTAGACCTAGTGATTCTATCTTTGTTCCAAAAATATTTGTAGAAGAACATCAGTGTTATGAATAGGAAAAATTCAAGAGGTATCTGTTAACAGGCTCACAGTACACACTCAGGATTACAAATCCACCACTACAACCTACCTGTCTCTGTCTTATGGCTACAGCAAAGGACAGTCAAGTTGCCTAAACCAATTCTCAGACCTACATCCATTTAATCCCTGAAACACAATGGTCACACTTCATCATCCACTGAACGGTCCATTACATTTAGGTCCCTTATATGAGACCTGAATCATTTACTTTCCCAAAGAGGTGGTTAAATAGGACCATTAAATTTTTTCTATCAGCCACTTAGTAATAGAACAAAATTTTTACACAAACTTTCAGAGCTAAGGATGACAGTAAAGCTTCAGGGTGGCTGATGGAAACCTATGCATGTATTTAAAATTCAATGACATCAAAAAGACCTAAAAATGGTTAAGAAAGCTCTAGGTCTCCACTTTTTTCATTTTGTCATCTGATTTCATATGAATAAGTGGAGAATAAAGGACAGCACTATGTTAATATTGAACCAAGAGTCTGTAAATTATTACTCCTCCAACATAAAATCATAAGCAAGATCTTTATCCATTTGTACGATGCCATTTGAGATCTGTAAAGGATATGGCAGCAAAGGCCACAAAGGAAGGGAGGAGAAAAGGAAAGAGTTCACTTTGTCTACATGGTATTTAACTTTAGTTCTTCGAGTGAACATAGGACCTGAGTGTCATGAATCTAAATGCTGCGTCATGGCCCAGTTCCCAACGATTGGGCTATTACACTACAGGTGGATCTATTTATGTAAACAAACAAATGGCTTGTCCTTGGCAGAAGGCATCGCTTTCCAGTAGATAAAATACATAATTTCTCCTGGGGACGGATATAGGGCAAGCATACAGAGATGTAGGGCTAATGATGGCAAAAATGTCAAGAAATAGAAAATGTCAAATCCCCAAAGGAAAAACAAACACAAACTTTGGTTAGAGCTTTTTTTTTTTTTTTTTTTTCTTCCTTTTTTAGTGTGATGAAATTAGTTTACAGCATCCCCTAAGGGGGAAAAAACAAAAACAAAAACTGAGAACTAATCAGAATTTTGCATTTGGTGCAGGTTTTTATTTTTCCTTCAAAGTTCAAAATAACAGAAGCAGAAAGAACACAGCTTTCATGTCGTCCCTGCAGAAATCTTAACTCTTCTCAGGCACCTGAAGAGTAAGTGAGAACCTTGCATCCCAGCTCTTGTTTCTGACTTCAACTTCCTGGATGGTATGCTGGAATCTCAAAAAATCTTGGCCACAAATTTAACTGCTAATTATGTGCTCAACCCACCTGATTTTGTTGACAGACATAAAACATCGATGCAAAAATTTAACTTGGACAGTTCACTACATGACAGATACATGTTTAGTGTGGCATGCACACACCATATAAGAAGGGCAAATGATGTGAATGATGTTGGCTGATGGCACTGTCCTATAAAGGTGACACAAGTCCAGGGCTGGCTTCCTGGCACAGGAACACTTACTTGGCTGTCACTTAGTGCAGCATTTGCACCCTGAAACTCAAAGGCAGGGCCGTGATGACTCTAAGTCTCCACACGACAATAATAACATCTGATCCTGGCAACTTCCTCCAGACTTTCGGGTTTTCATTTTCACATCATGAAAGTCTGAGCAAATAAAAATTTGATGAAACAAGAACTAAATATTTAGCTTCCGAAGAATTCTACCAACTTCCTATTAAATGTGAAGACCTTGACCTTTCCATCATTACTATCTGTATATTTTGATACAGTATCAATTCTTGCCATTATGATATATTTATACTTCAATAAAAATGGAATGAGGACTACAGAGCCAATAAAAATTGTCCCTCAGATTAAAGAGCCCTTATGGAGCAAAAGGAAAGCCAGTGAAGCAGGTACAATGAAGAAAGCCCAGGGTGTCAGGGGGAAAGAGAGGACTTACTGTGGTACTGAGTCTCTTTAGAGAAAATGTATCAAAGACACTATCCCCATAGGATCTGCCTAAAACTCCCACCTCTCCCTTTGGAGGATTTATATCTCCTGTACCCCCTTTAATTCTTATGCATAGCACATACCAATATATGATACCATCATATCATCTTTTAAGCTGCTACTCCCGCATATGAGCTCGCACACAGGCTTCATGGTCACAGTGATCTTTGCATCTGTTTGCTTCCCTGATAAAAATGTTCAGAGTAGTGCCAAAGCAATGCCTGTTGAAGGAGCAAAATTAGCAAAGGAGAAATACATAGTTACATTGGCTAGAAAAAAATATAACACTGTGCTAAGCATGGTACTTTATTATTCTGGATAATACTCCTTTAAACTATAGGTAGCCTGTTTTAGAAATATTAAGATAGGAATCTGTCCAGGAGTGCAGGGGGTGAGGCATGAGAGTGGACTGAGTCCTCATGTGTCTTGGCTGCAGTCTGCTATGCTGACAAGGCGCCCTCACTCAGTGTGACGTGACTATATCAGTGCAGGAATCTGTCTGGTCAGAAGAACAAAGCATTGATATTCATAAAAGTTATCTCGGTTTCACTAAAAAAGTAGCTGTACAGGATTTGCCAGTTGTTCTAAATGTAATAATCACGGTGTTTCCAAAGAGTATCTTTGTTTGCATGCATCAGAAATGTGAAGACAATGGGAACATTATTAATCAAAGGCGGACATGAAAACATGAGAATTAAAATTACAAGAAGCTGGATCTGCAGGTGAGGGAGCCTATCTGAGACAACTCTCCTTCCACATGGTGGAAAGAGACCCTCCTCCTAGTAACTTGTCCTCTCACCTCCACATGTGCACATGAATCAATCAATACAATAATTTTCAACACAAGGAGGAAATACTGCAGAACAGAAGGAATCTAAAATTTATGATGAGGCTTATATTCAAAATTTACAGACACTGAAGCCTTGGATGCAGCATCTTCATAAGCTGGTAGTTTCAATTGATTTGTTTTGTTTTAACAGAACTTTTATTATATGAAAAGTTATTTGGAACTCTAATATATTTAATAAATAAAAGTATGAGAAAAATTTGAAAGTAAAATATGAATTGAAAAAACTCCATTAAGCCGGGCGTGGTGGCACACGCCTTTAATCCCAGCACTCGGGAGGCAGAGGCAGGCGGATTTCTGAGTTCGAGGCCAGCCTGGTCTACAAAGTGAGTTCCAGGACAGCCAGGGCTATACAGAGAAACCCTGTCTCGAAAAACCAAAAAAAAAAAAAAAAAAAAAAGGAAAAAACTCCATCATTTAAAATGCTTAAAATACAGTGACAGGCGTGGTTAAAACAAAGAAGAGCATATTTGGCAGCTACTGTAGGAGAAAAATGAACGAGTTTGTTGACCAACATGTCAAAGATACTGATAAAGAGAACCTCCCAGGCAGATCCCACTTCCTTGGAAAGAAGAAAAGGATGCAGAAGTTTGGAGACAATATGGTGTGACTTCAGATAAGTATGGCCTCTTCTTCATCCAACATGGCCAATATGCTCAGGTCCCTAATATTTCATTCTCAATAATTTGTGCTCAACATGCTTCCTGGAAATGACCTCAGCATCACGTTGTCAAGTGCATCTGAATCCTAATGATAATCCTATAATCCTATAACATCCTATAACCCACGCCCGGTCCAGATTGCTCCTACTAGCTCTAGGTTTTACCCCATTATCTCACAGCTCTCAAATACAAACGTTTTAATGTGAGTTCCTCTTTTTTGAAGCTTATCCTTCATGCTCCAAAGTAAGAACCTCTGCTACCCAGGCAGGGGTCCTCCTCTCCTCCCCTCTCCTCCCCTCTCCTCCCCTCCCCTACTGCCCCATCAACAGCTTCACAGGCCCAGACACCACACAATTCAGACACAAATTTTCATCACAGGTACAATAAGAATATCATCTGTGATCGTGTGTATATGCTTGGCCCAAGGAGTGGCACCTCACCCCCAACCCCAAGTGCAAGTAGGGTTGGGCAGCGGGCAGTCAAGGGCATAGGCAGCATCTGGTGCCCAACATGGTCTATGGTCCTCAGGGATTTTTTTTGGCTGCTTGTGAATCTCCTTTTCTGGGGACTTGGTTTTTTGCTGTTGCTGCAAGGACGGTGCTTGTGGTTTGACCTGATCTGCTCTTCTCCTTGCAGTGCTGCTGTTGTGCTCCCTTCGGTTACGTCTTTGCTAAGTTGGCCCCTCAGTGTTTTATGTTGTGAGTCTGGAGAAGTTGAGTGCATGGACCTCATTTCTGTCTTCTTTGTCTGTTTTGTTTGTTAATCCCAGGGACCATCATACTTTTACTTCTGGTCTCGGTTTGAGGGTGTGCATATAAACACCTTTTATGTTTTTATTGTCTGTGTCTGCTCATCTCTACAAGCTTCTCACTTTCAGCTTGGATTCACCCTGGTACCTGACATAGGAGCTGGGGTTCCAGGCAATAGTACTGGGGATTGGCTCCTGAATGCCTTTTCCATCCCCGGGACACCATGCAAGCACCCTTGAGCTACACCTGAGTGAGTGCCCTGTTTAGTAAGAGACTTTTGTCACCTCATCTGTCAGATCTGCCATATCTGTTCATCATTTGTTTCCCTCTGCTTTCAATGTTATGAATTCCCTCCCCAACTCCATCAAGTAACTGAGGTTAGGATACTAAAAAACCCTCTGTGGTGGTAATGGAGAAGATAGCAAACCTCAATATAACCAGGGTATCTGTGCTCTCCCTAGATGTTGGATTCCTGGGAAAAGTTTGGAACAATATTGAGATACTGTTTGACACCTCATGGTCAGCCACTTACACTATGAAGGGAGGAATGTCATACTAATAATTATTTGGCTTAAGTTTCTGGCACAGCATATCTCCAGGCAGTGCTCTGTGAATAAGGCGACCCGACCCTCCTGGTGCTGATGGCTCTCGAAACCCTCCCCCCACCCCATGAAGGGATCGAAGCCTGGATGGCAGAGGTGTGTTTCAGAAGTGCTGTTCTTTACAAACACTGGTAAAAAATATTTGACAAATTAGTCTTCTCATCTGTAAAATTAAAGTTCTTGTTGGATCATCTCAGACTTTTCAAACCACTTGAAATTTCCAGGCCACATTAACAAGTCAGCATTGCTGGTACAAACATTTTCTGATCTAACATCAAAAGCAACATTAAAATGCGAAACAGTCTTCATAACCTGGCATCTGCCTTAAAAGAGGAATTTAGAAATATACAATCAGAGCATGACCTGGAGGAGATTTAAGCCAGGAAATCCAGGAGGAGAGAGGCCTCAATTACATCCTTAGAGGTTTCTGGCTGGCTGTTCAGGGGTATTACTTCAATACAACTTGTGGGGGGAAATAGTACCACTAAGGTAAAAAGGCATGTGACTTATACAGTCCCTGACACAAGTCAACATTCTGCGCCATGCACTCATTTGAAGGAATCATGCTAAAGGAGGGGCCATAAGAGGGACCTACAGGTGGTGTAAAGGGGTATCTTGGAAGGAAGGTGGTAAAATATGGAACCTCTTCTGAGACCTAAGTCAGTGTAAGTAACAATTTGAGGGGGTCTATGAGGATTAACGAAGGATTTTCAATGTTGTTTTATACTGTAGAAATTATTCCAATTGCCATAAGAATTATATGTGAATTCTACACCTTAAAAAACTATGTACAAAAAGGCATTATAACAAGTGTTGGTGAGAATTTGGACAGGACAGAAGCCATATGTACCACTGGATGGAGAGTGAAAGAAAAAGTGCTGGTGAAAATTCTAAGGAAGTGTGCCCCACATCCCAATAATAAAATCTGATGCATCCCATGATGCCGAAAGACTACTACTCTGCGTGTACCCAGGGAAAAGGAAGAGTGTCAGACATGTATTCTCAATCGATATTCTCTCTCAGGAGAGCCAAAATCTGTAAAAACAACAACAACAGCAGCAACAATAAACCCCACAACAGATGACTATAAAGGTGGTACATATGCATGAGAGAATACTATGCAGCCTTGTAGGAAGTAAGCTCACATGTCCTACAACATGGAGGAACACTGAGGACTGTATGCTAAATAAAGCTGAAGAGACAAAGGGAGAACTTTGGGGAAATGGTTCCTTCCTAGGGAACTCAGAACATGAAAGCAGGTTTATATCCAAGACTCCCTATCAAGAGCAGGCTAGGCTTCTGACACTCCAATAAAAATAACAACCACAATAATGACTAAAATCATGATTTTACAACAAACACAGAAAAAAAGATTCTCCTTGAATCTACTAAGGTAAATACAAGAAAATAATGAAAATCCGTCTAGTATTTAAGAGATGAAATCCATAGAAAAGGGGAAAGATGAGAAGCCTACTTTTCTTCAATTCCTGGGTGACAATGCCAATATATATAAATATATTTTTATATTATGCTAGTTTGTAACACAAATATATTTTAACAAAGATAATAACAAGTTCGTGTGTGTTTGTGTATGTGGTTTGTGTGGTGAGAAAAATCTGCATCTACAAACAAATTGGGGGTATAAAATGAAGATCAATAATAGAATAACAACAACTAATGGCATTAAAAACTTTGCACTTAACAGCAGCTATAAGAAAAAAATTGATCAACATTCTACTGTCTGTGCCATAATAAGAAATATGTGCAGTAGGGGCAACTTCATCCACGGACCTGTCCCATGGCATGACAGCTCTGCTGTGCAGAGGTCCCACAGGAGATGCAGCAGCATTGCTCCAATGTTCCTGGTGCACTGGATCCTATGTTACTATCTAACTGCGAGTTGTTTGTTTCAGTCTCGTGTTTGTTTTACATGGAAGCCTCCTCAAGGGAATGCTGGACTCCACACAGAACTCTCCATCAGGAACTCTAGCTGGCTGTTTCAATAAGGTTTCCTCTGTCATTTCTCCTGGATATTATAAGCACCAGATTTGAAGTGGTTATGCTATCTGTTAATTAGCATCTGTTATCTTACTTCTGCTTGATACATATTTAATAAACTTATTTATTCAAGACTGAAGGTGCAGCTACTGAAACTTAAACCTTCAGTCAGAACAGGAAAGTCATCTATTCTATACTGGGTATGTATATCTTTCTTTCTGAATGTCTCCTTTTCTCCATAACCCTCATGTTTAAGGCTATAGTTATTAGCCCTAGTAGTACTGGAATTCTTTTCTACCTTGAAGCTATACACCTCTGTTTGGCCTGAGTATAGGTCCGAAACATTTTAGAAGAATTCCTGAGGATGCAGAAGGTAGCAGTGTGAGTTAGGTGGTTTTCTCCCAGTTGTGACAAAATAAAGCAGGCCTAGAACACAAATGTTGTTTGTTTTATTCATACGAAACATAGAAAGGAAAAATTCACAGAGGCAGAAACAATGGTGGTTGACAGGGCTACAATGATGAGTGAACATGGGTTAGGACTAAATGAGTTTGACTTTCCCAAGACATAAAGAATTCCAGAGACGGGATGGTGAGAGCTGAGCAGTACTGGCAATGCAGTTTAAAATACTCTACCATACAACTTAAAAAGAGAAAGATGCTACATTCCATATTATACATCTTTACAACAATTTAGAACATGTAAGATGGCCCTGGGGATGTGACTTAAGGGACCACTCAAGATGCCAATGCTCAGAAGTTGTTTCCCAGCAAAAAAGGAGAGGGGAGTTGAGGAGAGGAGACAAATAATGAAAGTGAACTACCTAATGGAGATGAAGACTACAATTGAAGAAAAGAATTTTAGAATACAATGACTTTCTATATTTTCCCATGCCTTATCTATACACAAAAAGAATCTTTTCTTTTCCATAAAAATGATGAATTGCATAAATAAACAAATCAATTATACATGTCAGGTACTATGTTTTCATTTCAGAGACAAAAAGCTAACAAAAAGCTAATATACTGTGTGCTGAAGTATCCCTTTACTGTTAATCAAGTTTAAATGAAAACTTAAACTGAAGTATCAGTATACCATTAATATTTTAATTGACCATGAATATGCATAGCCATTTAGTTCTTTAAAGAACAAGATAAGATAACTTAATTATTCTAATATGCAAATTCTAGTACTGACATGACATCTTACCTTCATCTACATTACAAAAACATTGATGAATTTTAGGCCTATTCATTATTAATAGAATCCTAGACTTTTTAAGGTTAACAAGAGCTATTGAACACAAGCAAGCATTTTCTCAGATGGGAGCAAATTAATTGTGGAATTGCTAAATCACTTTGCCCTAGATATCTCAAAAAGTTGCCTTTTGTTTTCCAGCCACTTAGACTCATTTCAACACTGCACACCTGTTCTGCACCATGAATCCAAGAGAAGAGTCAGAATATAGTGTTGGTAAACACTTGTTTATTTGCTTGTTCTTTCAAGGCCATGGAAAATTCCAGATGTAATTCAAGCAATGTTAAGAACTTTGACAGTCAGGCCAACAATTTTCTGGAAGTAACAGTGCATTACTTCAGTTTTTAATCACACATACATACATGCAACCAGGTGGATAGTTTCCTGAGGTGAAACAACTCTTTCCTATGCAATAGGACAACTAACCTACTAATTTTAAAGAGCTATCAAAAGTGCATAGCATGTCAATGTTGTATATACTTTATACTCAGTAAAAGGAAGTATAATTTCATGTTGTGAATGGTGATGAGAAATGCCATGGTAAAGACAAGGAGAAATATATTTTATTGATTAGAGACATAAAAATAATATACAAAGATCCAAGCCCCATATGCAAATGGAGAATGAGGACCTGACATATAATTGATCACTAATTAGCAACCTGAGAACTACAATCATGGTTTTGCAGCAAACACACAAAACAATTTTCCTTATATCTACTAAGGTAAATCTAAAGGGAAATAATAAAAACCACTAAAATATTTAAGAGATGAAACCTATAGAAAAAGGGAAAGATGAGACCAAAGGGCAATGCAAAATGAGAAGCCTGTCTTCAATTCTTGGGTGACAATAACATTATAGAAAATAAATAAATTTAGCAATGATAATAACATTTTTTTGTGTGTGTGTGTGTATGTCTCTCTCGCTCTCTCTTCTCTCTCCCTCCCCCCACCCCATGTGTGTGTGTCTGTGTGTGTGTGTTGGCAAAAATCTGCATCTACAAATTGGGTGCTACAAAATGAACACCCATAATGTTCTGAAAAATCTCTAATGTTTATCACATGATCTGCTTCTGAGGATGAACACTGACTTGTATTCAATTGTACAACTGGGCCGGTGTTCATTATGCAACAAGGGCTTTCCAAAAGGACAGATGGATCCATCTTGATTTCATTTCTGATTTTAACTTCTTTTTGTAAGTCATAAATACCGCATATGTAAAACTGAACTACCAGGTTAATTCACTCATTCAATAAATATTTATGGAACTTGTAAAATCTATGGCTTAAAGAATAAAGTAGAAGTCTATAATTCTATTATTAAAACCTGTATGAAAACATTGATAGTAGCAACTGAACTAGACTGAATATTTGTGAGTTTTCCCAGGAAATTCATCCAGATAGAGTCTGTGACAGGAGGCAGTACGACAGTAAAGACAATGAAGATGGAAAAGGAGGGTCTAGATCCTCTCCAGTGACTGAGTCCTGCTGGACCATGTAAGGGACTAAATGACATGGTTTCTGTCATTGGAACCAAGCCAGCAGGGTGTGGGCCTACATGAGTTTGATGGTTGCTGTGGGCAAAAAGTTTGTTTGTATAATAGTGTACATATTTTCACACTTCTCCTTCCAGGAATGTCCTCTCTGCCAAGGTTAATAATAACTCCATGATAATCAGAGACAGCATAAGTCTGAAAGGTGAGGGTGTACCTAATGTCACAGCAAAATGGTACAATGTTGTGACCTTCAGGACAGCCCTTAAGACTGAGAGAAGGAACTCTGAAAACATGAGTTAGAAGCATAATTTTTTAACTATGCAAAATAGAAGGATGCACTATGAATTGGATAAGGAGCCTTATAATCCAAAGGAACGCAGGCAGCTGTGCTATGAGCCAGCTTGTCAGAAAGATACTGAGGAAGGGGATGAAGACAATGAGGAAGTGGTGACAGCAGGGCAAGATCCCACCCAGATGAAGTTTTGTTTGTTTGCTTGTTTGTTTGTTTATGCTTACAATGGCAGGCAGATTCCTGAGTTCAAGGTCATCCTGGGACAGAAGGAGTTTAAGTCCAGGTCTAGGCACAGTAGGAATGGTAATTTCATAGCTGGTCCCATTCAGCTATCTTACTGTCTGTGCTTGGCGTCTCTTTCTAAGAATCAAAGGGTCGGGGTCATAGGATGCAGAGTCATGGAATAATCAAAAGGAAAGCTGGGGTAACGACTGAATGGATATGTAAATAAAAGACTGGGATTGTGATCTTCAAGAGAAGAACAATTCAGAGAGTTTTTAGAAAAAGCATCAGAAAACCCAGGGCGGGGGCGGGGGTAAGGAGGGGAAGGGAGAGGAAGAGAGAGAGAGAGAGAGAGAGAGAGAGAGAGAGAGAGAGAGAGAGAGAGAGAGAGAGAGAGAGAGAGAGAGAGCAATCTGAAAAGCAATCTCAAGCAAAACATAGGCCCTCAGCTTGGTCCTAGGATTTGACCTCCAGTAGTTGGTTTTCACCACTCCCAGACACCCCTTCCTGAGAACCCCTCTCCAAGTCAAGGCTGTTCATTGGCCAGGGAAGAGATCATCTAGCACCATTGCTGGTTTTGAACAAGGACAAAGAAGCCATGCAAGGTGACAGGTCTCTGTTTCTCTTCTCCAGGACACACCCCTCTGCAAGCTGAGGCTAGTCCTTCGCATCCAGTCCTTCAATTGACTTGTACAAACTGGCATAAATCCCTGACCCTTCTTGGCTCTCAGTTATTTCTCCCCTGGACTGGGTTAAATGTCATTCCGAGAGATCTTTTAATGCTATAATAATCACTGAGATACTTACCAGACGCATTTGTCCTAGTAGGGAGGGAAGGATGAAAATGACTATGAAGATCCAGGGAACATACAAAGTGACATTGTAGAGTTCTCCATAAAGAACAATGTTATTCAAGCAAAGGAGAAAGGGGCAGAGATAAATTTACTTTATCATTTATTTGCTAACACTAACATATCTAGTGATTACATGAAGTAGAAGGAATGCTTAAAGACAAGCAGAAATAACACGTTCTCTTATCCTAACCTATGTTACAGATGAGAAACAGAAGGCTTTAATAGGAGACTGTCCCACTCCATCACTTTTGTAGCATACTCCTTTTCAACTATAAGATACACTACCCCTGCAAGGGACTGTCTAAGGTTTCATGCCTGACATACAGAAGCCTTTTCTTCCTTGCACCCAGACGGAAAACACACATCCAACCCTGGCCATGGGTTCTCACACGTTCGCACAGGCAATAATAGACAAAGCAAAAGGAAACAATTGATTCAACCTTAGCATGTTTTTGAAAGCATAAATAAATGTCCACATTCATTATCACAAAAAGTGGGTGTTAGAAAGCAGAATGCTTGACAGGGACTGATATTGCCTGGCTTGGTGGTACTCGCAGGGGATCTCTGTGACCTCAAGGCCAGCAGGGCCAACAGTGAGTTCAAGACAGAGTTTGAGAGCATGTCTCAAAAAAAAAAAAAAAATTGGATATTTAGGCTAATGTTAAACTAATGTCAATTTTATCAGTAAAGAAGAGGAGCACCCCCTGGCAGTTCTATTCAGAACTGTGCAGAAAGTCATCTGACAGTCAAGACCTCAACGATACCTCTCCACCCATAGAGGCCCAGCCCTCTGTCACCATGTGCATGGTGAATCTTCACTGTGATGGAGTCAAGAATCCATTTGTTATTTCTAGTGTATATGTGTGTGCTCAGACTCTCTTGGCTTTACCGAGGTAGGACCTGATCCTCCCTTGGAAAACCAGCTTTGTGGATCTGCAATCATCTGGGATCTCCTACCTTTGTTCACTTTGATTTTGCTAGCAATAGAAGAAAATGCTTTAAACAATTCAAACTCAATGAACAGACACCTCTTAACAAATGGGTTAAGTGACAGTTTTAAGGTGTAGTAATGTTCACCATAATGGGAATGTGGCTGTGATGGAAACAACAGATTAAAATGAAATAGACAAGCTAGCCAATCACTGTCTTAAGGTGTGAGCTGCCAATTATCTCAACCAACACAGACCCTAATATTATCATTCCAGGCCATATGTGTAGTTCTTAGGCAAAAAATACATCTTTTAACAAGTCTGTAAGAATTGTTGGCACCCATTCATGGCAGCATGCACTAACATCTTGAGAATTTTCGTTATTTCAAAAAGGACACAGGGGTGGGGGTGGGGGTGGGGCGCACAAGAGGTTGGAGAGAACCCACCACAAACGTGAGATAGTTATGGGTCCAAAAATGATGAGAGAACCCAAGTGATTTTTTTTTTTTTTTTTTAGTTTGCTAATAGACAATAAGGAGAATGCTGGCAGTGCTCCCTGCTCACGAGCTGGAGGATGCGGAGGTCCAGAACACGTTCAATATTCACTGTGCCCATCTGTTCAGCAGCATAGTCGCCGAACAGAACAAGCAATTACCAAAGCCCCTCTCAGATATGATCTGTCAACCACATCTAGTCCTCCTGCCAAAAGAAATCAGAACTGAGGAATGCAAAAACAGACTAGCCTTATGGGACCAAGAGAAGTTCATTTGAGATAAACTTAAAAGTAAAGAACGGAAAACAGGGAGGGAGAATCAGGACTGCTATAAATATATACTAAAATATTTTTAATTGGAAACCATTCATAGCAAAGCAATATGAAAGGAGAAATGCTCTATTATGACTTACACCAGCTTTGCTATATTGTATTTATTACAAGGTTCATTTCAAGAAATAACCTGTTTACTCCTAGAATTAATATCTTTGGGCAAAGAACATATTGAATTTTGCCCTCTCTACAGGCATTCCATTACCGAATCCTACCACAAAAGCACAGGTTTTAAATCTAGGAGACTGTTTCAACTGAAAAGATAATCATTAAGTATTTTCTGAATCAGTACTGTCTATGTGATGGTCACAAACTGAGGAGGCATCATATGAACTCATAGTTACAAATAACAGACCAGTGTCTCTCAGGTTCTCTGTAGGGTTCACTATCACTTTCAATGTACAGTTAAGACCTTACACTCACTTTTGCTACCACAGTATGTTCCCTGAAGTGTACAGATGGATCAAAATTAGCCAACATAACCAGTAAGTCTGTAATACAATGAGTTGACAGTGATATGCACGTGGACAATGTAGTAGCAGTGAACCTAGGAACACGAAAAAAATAAAGGAAATAACAAAATACACACATATTGACTTTACTGGGTGAAGAGAAATCACTTTAAAATATTCTTAGCTAGGAAGTAAGGATATTTCTTTCCTTGTTAATAGGTGTGCACATAATAATTTGATTTTGTGGAGACTTTCTTCAATATAGATAACATACAGACTATTATAAATATATTCATATTAGGTAAATGAAATAAACAAACCATCCATTAAAAAATGCTATCATTTTAATTCTAATATCCTCTTCCAACAAGTGTTTGGATAACAGACATCGCCATTGAAAATAAAAGACAATTTTAATTCTTATGAGGCCCTCAACTTTTCACCATAGAGCATCCCTGTAAGGAACAATGCTGAGTGTATATAGGTGCAAAGGGTAAAGGGAGATTTACAGTGAGGAGGTAGGTGATGCTCAGAGAGGAGAGCAGCGAGCATGAGCAGCATGGCAAGGGAAAGGATGGTGGCAGTGACCTTACGAGAGCAAAGGGGGTGCTGACAATGAGCTCTGGCCTTCAGACATTCACTTCACTTGTGAAATGCGTAATAGTTGAAGACCAATGCAGTTATCACTGGCACATGAATGACTATTGACACAAAAGGACTCTCCACATATGTGCAAAAGCACCATGGTTATAATTTTTCCTTTGGGAATGACATCCATCTTAGAAGTAAAATCTATCTATTTAAAAGAAAGGATTACTGGGAATGACAATTACATGAACCATATGATCTAGCAAAGGACATATATTTAAATTATTTGTATGGCTTAGTAAGATTTATATAGATATACATATAAGGAATATGTTGATTACATACGAGTGAATGATTATCTGTGCATATAATAATAAAGGCACATATATACTGTATACACAACATGCACACAGAGTCCACTTATACAAACACTCATTTTTCTATTTAATCATACCAGATGATACTACTCAGTGGTAATGTATAAATATATAGAGATGCAAATATATATATATGTATACTTACATTATATATTGTTTATATATAGCAGTGATGTACAAATATATTATATGTAGTAAAAATAAATAAAATCTTCAATACTACTAGTTTGCACTTCCCACAAGAACATATAACACTGACCAATTATGCTCTTTACGAATGTATAGTTCAGGAAATATTATCAAACTTAAAGATTTCAGATTCATAATTACTGGAGCTGCCTTTGGAAATTCTACCTGCAAGTATATCAGTAGAGGTCTAGAAGCATGCCTTCCAGAGAGTGTGAAGAAGGCTAGATGTACTATCACAGATATACTAGTGGTACTGAGCTGACCATTCATCCCTCTTCTGAGTATCTCAACGATTTAAGGACATGCGACCAAATAACTCAGGATCCCATTTTTTTCTATCAATAATTAATTCACATCCATAAATCTAAGATTTGGCAACTTTCAAATGCAACTGAAAGAGGAAAGGTTTTGCTGATGCGATCACCAGGATCCAATAGGTAGTTACATACCCATGGTCTGAAATAGCCCTAGTTAAATTCAGTAAGTCACAAAGCAAATAAAAAAGACATGAATATGCAAAAGAGTCCAGTAAAGAGAAGAGGGCATTAAGTTTCACAAAATAAGGAGAGAAATAAGAGTCTAAGGATAATTTAAGTACAATCAATGGTGGAGTCTAAGGATGATCAAAATGAGCTACATTAATGTATGAAATTATTGATGAATAACTTTAATTAACTCCAAAAGAACCTAAAGGAGAGATATAGCCTGCAATTTGGAAGTTCTGCTTCCTAATCACAGGAAAGGCAGGGTAGAAGCATGGAGTAGCTGGTTCCTTTGCATTTACAGTGAGGGAGCAGAGGGATGAATGCTGGTGTTTATCTGTCTTTTTTACTTATTTTTTTCTAGCTGGGAGCCCAGCATGTGAGATGCTGATGTCCACATTCAGGGTTGGGCTTATGCCTCTCTGGAAATGCCCTCAAAGATGGACTCAGATATGTCTCCTAAGTGATTCCAGTCTAGTCTTGCTGACAATTGGAGACTAATCACCTTAGTCACTCTGTAAAGCTGAAGTCCCTCACAAATCTAAACATATATAAAGTTTTAAGTATGATAGCCATTCTAGATGTTTATAAGTTTTTATTTAGCTTATTATTCTGATAGCTTCAATGTCATCTTATGAACTAGATTCAAGACTTGATTGTTCATGTATTATCAAAGCTGAATATGGGCACACCCTTTGTTTGTCTTAGTTTCAACTATTTACATATCCTAATATTTTTATCATATGGATAAACATCAGAAGAAGACTAGCACTGCCAGCAAATGGAAGATATCTACAACAAAAGTCAGAAATAGTTTTAGAAAAATATTAATCCACTTTCCTATATACATGATGGGCCCTTGGACTTAAGAAATTAGAATTCACTTAAAAATATTTATGACTCCATTTCCTAAAACCATCCAGATAACATTATGCTTTTAATTCACTGCAACCTCAGTAACCACAACTTTGTATTTCAGTGATCCCAACACAAATCCCCAAAGATTCCTCAAATCAGTGAGATATCTACCCTAAATGTTTCTCTCTTATTTACCAAATTGATACTTGTGTATGTCAGAAGAAATTTCGCTCAACATTTTTGTTCTTCTATTTCTTGGTTTCATGGAGGCACATTCAAATGCAAGAAATCTTTCACATGCTCAGAGAAATTATCAATTTTTTCCTAAGTTCAAAGTGAAATGATTATCTAAGCAACTTAAATGTTTATTATTATTGATTTATTGCTATTTTTACATTGACTGAATTTGCAGCAGTTTTTATCTCTAAACTATTGATTCTTCAAGTCCATTTTCTGTCAGCAAAGTTCATATTGTAATGTACTTACTTGATTATTCACACCTATGATTCATATTTATTGTTCCAGTTGCTAAAAATTTGGAGAACAAATTTAGAATGCATTACAAATGATAATGATAGACATTTAAATAAGTTTATAAGATGCAGAGACAAACAAACAAAAAATGGTTACAGTGGCACACTTCTGAGTACCTTCAAGTACAAACATGGGTATTCATTTCATTGTCTGCTTTCCCTAATGCCTACTGTCACTTCAAGTCTCCATCATAACTCTAAGGTCTTGAATAAGATTCTCCCCTTCATTCTTGTTTCATACAATGACTCACTGACAAAGAAACTCCCATCTAGCTACATCTATTCCACAATTTATAATGACACTACTAAATGGACTCTTCTCTACCTTGCACTGTCAAATATGCCCAAATACTGCACAGGCATTTTCTGCAAGCATAAAATCGAACTCCAGCAGCACTTCCATTTGGTAAAGAAGCAATGAGGCTACTATTTGGTGTTTAATTTCATCTTGCTATTCTTTCATAAAAATCCCTTGTGAATGGAAAAAAAAAAAGCTATGCAATAAAGGTAATGAGGAGCTCAAAAACACAGATCTTAGTATAGACAGAGATTCAGGCCATTGGATGTGCAACAGAACAGACACAAAAGCAGCTGCGAAACTAGAGACTTGGGAAATGATAATGAAAACGAAGATTAAACCGCTAGCTGGTACACTGGAATGTTATTCATTTTTTTGAATGTTTAAACCATAAAAAAAATTCAACTTACTTTCAAACTCCAACTTATTTTCACCTCAGCTATTTCCTCTGGGTGTATTGTCTATACCTTGTTTGTTTGTTTGTTTGTTTGTCTTTACTGCATGCTAACTTAGGATTCCACTCACCAAGCTTTAATGTTCCAAGTGTAAGCTAGTCCTCACACAAGTACATTTCACCATTATCATGTGTGCATTTGCTCTGTCAGCTTTTCAGTCATCTAAGCCTTTTGGGTTCTAGTTGTGCTTTTGACTTTATTTATACATAACTGAAGACTGAGTCTCCAAACCAAGAAATGTTGGTTCATTCCTATTCTGTTATCCAGGGAGAACAAGTTAATTCGTCTATTTTCCTTAGTTTATTCTATATATTCATTTATTTAAAAATGAAACGAAAGCAGCCAGTCTTGCACACTTGGCTCACGTTAACAATTAGCGCACTCAGGACATACATTCTGCCCTCTGAGAACTCAGCCCCGCTTCCTTCTGTAGGATGCTGGATCAACCATGATCTACTTGCATATTTTTTTGTTGTTTTTTTGTTTTGGTTTGTTTTGGTTTGAGTTGTTTTGTTTTGTTTTGTTTTTTTGAGACAGGGTTTCTCCGTGTCGCCCTGGCTCTATAGACCAGGCTGGTCTCGAACTCAGAAATTCACCTGCCTCTGCCTCCCAAGTGCTGGGATTTAAAGGTGTGTGCCACCACTGCCTGGCTACTTGCATTATTTTAAGACAGATGGTCAATGTATAAATGAAAAATGGAGACACAGATATCAGCATGCTTTATTCTTTCCAAACTGACAAGAGAAAAGACAATTAAATTTCTTCAAAATAAAAATAAGAGAGGTTACAAAAAAGTATTTAAACATATGAACAGTTCAGTACCACAACAAAGGAAAATATAGATTTGAACTAATAAACATTCTTTTCAAAACAGAATTAGTGTAAGTTAAGTTTGATAAGAGTGTTTTTAAGAACACAAAAATGACAAAATTGCCATATGACTTCTAAATTGGAGTTGGAAGAGGGTATGCTGCTCTAGCAGAGAACTATAGTTTAATGTCAACATCTACACTGGATGGCTCAAAACCAGCTGCAGCTCCAACTGCAGGGTACTTAACATGTCTGGTCCTTATATGCAGGAGAACTCAGGTGTGTGTATAACCACATACAAATTAACACACATAGTCATTGTGATCTTGAGTAAACCCATCAAAACTGCAAATGCATACTAGGTAACCCAGCTCAAAAATTTATCTTATAATAAAATTTACATATGTGTGAAATGTCATCTTTAGCACCTACTCTGATAACAGAAGATGAGAAACAATGTAATTACAGATTAATAATATAAATAATGGTATATCAATATAATAAAACACCTTCTATCTATAAAAAAAGCAATAAAGGAAGCCTCAAAACATATTCAATAAAAGCAATCAATGTTCAGAAAGATATTTCTAATGTTTAATGTTGCTATAGTTTGAATATGAAATTCTGCCACACACACACATACCCTAACATTGATTACTGTGTTTCAACACTTAGTCCCTAACTGGTGGCAAATTTGCAGAAAATTAGGAAGTACAGCCTTGCTAAATGAAGGCTTTAAAGGTTTTAAATCCTGGCCCCCTTCTTGTTCACTCTAAACTACCTAGCTAGAGATGCAATAGGCCTCCTGTTCCTGCTATCATGCCTTCTCGGCAATGATGAAAAACGTCTTCTCTAGCTGTAAAACGGAAGCAACCTTCCTCACGTTAAAGTGCAACTTGTTGTGGATTTTTATCACAGCAGAGACAAAAGCAGCCAGGGAGATATATAAAAGGAAATATGCATATATTTGCTTAAATGTGCATAGAGTCTTACAAGGTATTAGAAACTAAGGTTAGCAGGTGCCTAAGAGAAAGATAACAGGGTATCTTGGAGAAAGATGTTTACCATATAAACTTCCACTTTTCTGAAGCATGTGAACATATTACATATTTAAATTGGCTTTGAAAAAGCCATACCAACAAGTTAAAAAAACAAAAAGTGGAGGGTGGGGGTTTAATCACTTTATTCCTGCAAAAGTACAGTAATGAATGCACAAGTATGTAAAAGAATCCTTTCATTTTCCTGTATATTTTCTATGATTCTAGGATTTCTAGGATTCCTCTGGTCTGTAATGTATGAAATTCTATGTTTTTACAGTAACGCTATACACTACAAACACAACCTTACAATGTCAGTTCACCCATGAGCACACAATCCTTTAAACTTAGTTCACTCACGTGTTTGCCAATAGCAGTCATCCTTAATTTAGTCTGCAAATTACAAGAAAGACACTATTTTTGTTGGCAAGGTTAAAACAGCAAACCAAAATGAGCCTCTGCTATTATGAAGCTAACAATGAAATAGACATCAGATCAAATAAACAAGCACACATGCTAATCTTCCACTGTACCATGATTTAGTGATACTTTCTGCCAAAACATAAATCCATCAGGTTTGGCTACCATGAATCAAGACATGAACAGGATTAAACCCTCAGCCTATTTTATGTGGCATTTAAATGTTTAATATATACTTAGCCATGTGCTGTGTGTACAATGTCTATGAGACTAAAAACTATTTTTGTGTTGTCTGTATATTTGGTCAAATGTTCTAGTATATCTATAAATATAACACATATAATTTAATTTCATATTAAAATTAAGTAGAGAGACACTGTAAGAAGCTGGGTTTTGACTTTGACCTGCAGCTAGATAGGTAGATGACATCAAAGAATTCTCTTGAAGCAGCTGCTCTTTCCCATTAAATTAAATCTGAAGGAGTCTCATATAGCAGCAAGAATAGAACACTTCTCATCACCTATACTTCTCTCTAGAATGACACACACACACACACACACCAAAAAATAACTCAGCAGGAAATTGTACCCAGACAATGTGGTAATGTCACAAAGTATTGTCTTCATGTGGAATTTAATTCCTAGCAATTTCATAGAAACAAATTTGTATTTTCGCCCATTTTGAGATTCATGTCAAATGTGTTTACAATCTTGTTTTATAAGGACTTCATCTATTTTGGGACCCGGTTAAATTTTTCCAACTAAATAATGCTATCTAATTTCATGAAGCATTTGAACAGGAGCAAAACCCAGATAACATCAGTATGTCCTGCTGGAGTTACTTGTAACTCTGCTACAGCTGAGGCACATTAAATCTGACGGTTAACAGGTGCTTGAAGAAAAAGATTTTGACAGATAGACACACTTTAGGTTCTTAAAAACAACTAGAATTTCTTAATTTGTCTTCACAAGCATCTGACCTAGACAGCAACTGAAAAAAAGGAAATTAAGTGACACGTGAAGACGGAAGAGAAGGAGAGGAATGAAGCTGGAGATCTCTGCCACTAGCAGCTGCAGGCCAATTACACTCAATGCCTTACAGATGTTCAAGAGAGAATCTAATTTGCCTAATTTTGATTCAGACTTTTAAGCATACACTTCTTGAGAGTTAATTGTTTCCATTGAGGATATTTCAATAATTAAAATATACTATCTTCCTTCCTTCTAACCTTCAGTCTCTTTTAACTTAATATGCCATTAAATGTGGCCATTAAAAATGACCGCTAATGCCAGGCTGTGACAATGTACAAGTCAAATAAAAAAATGAAATATAACATTATAAACATTAGCACACATTCTCCCAAATGCTGAGTACAGTGTTCCTGCTTGGCCTGAAATAACCATGTAAAATTTAAAATGACACAGAAATGCTCAACATCATTTCATTCTGTTTTCACAATTTCAGCGTCACCATAGTCTATCCCAGCAGCCCAGTGCATTACTAATGAGTCTTCCTATTATTAAAATTAATTAGAAAAGTAGTTGGTTTGGTCACAGGAGGAATAGCAATACAAAAAAAAAAAAAAAGATGACTTCAGGACTGGAAATTAAAAGCTCTTCTTAAGAGGAATGAAGAGACGTTAAGGATATTTTCCCATGGATTTCGTAAGTAACAAGGTCCCACAGTGATACATGAACCCCATAATGCACAAACTATATCATCAAAAACTACAAGGACTCATGCCCTCAATCCTTCTTTTAATTTGTTGCCTTAGTACAAAACAGGAATATTTCAGCTGTGCTTATCTGAGAATAATTGTCATTTTCCAGCTCTTCGCACATTTGTGAAAACAGTCAGAGTTAAGGTCCAGTGAATATTTTTTTCAGGGTAAAGTTCTTTCTTAGAAAAGAACTCCATTTGTCAAGGGCTATCCCCTAACTGTTGAAGAAATCCTTTCTTAGAAAAGAACTCCATTTGTCAAGGGCTATCCCTTAACTGTTGAAGAAATCCTAATGAAACTGAAAGGCCTGGAAGTGCCAGATTGATGAAATTCAGGAAGTCAGGAAAACCAAGGAACATAGCAATGCAGAGCTGAGGAATCGCTGCAGCCTCCAGAGTCTACTCCAAGGGCAGCCATGGCCAGAGTCCCATCTTCAGAGCTGAAAACAAGTGTTGGCATGAGTGGCCAAACCCAGGGCAGGATTAACTAAAGGTAGCTCAGAGTGAACCTTCAGAGGACTTCCATTGCTTCCTCACGGGAGACTCAAACAAAGAGCCAGCAACACAGTGAAAAGAGAAACGGCAAAGGCTACCATTTTACACAGTCTAGGGATGGTTATTTCATCATCAAAGCGACTTCCAGTTTCTGGGACCCTTTTCTGGGCTGAACTGCGTGGCTGGTAGGAAGAGAAAACAGAATCTCAGACATCTTTCCATGGGGATTAGGGGGAATGGAGGAAAAATAAAGGCACAGAGAAGCACTAATTATACTTTGCTTGAACAATTCATTTGCAAAGGCCACCACAACCCCATTTCCCACAGTGCGGACTAAACAGCTAGACACTTGATTGTCAACCTACAGGAGAAAGTGGTCATGTGAACAGCTGCAAACAGCTGCCTTGAGAAAAGTTTCCTTCTACCAACATGGGCAGAGCTGCATAGCCCATGCCTAACCTTTCTTCTCAGATGTGAATAGGACCTTTTCAGCAGGACCTATATTTTGATCACCAGAGAAAGTAAAAAAGCATTTACTGAATCCATTCAGATTTCTTCCATCGCCGAAACAATGCACTTCTTCAGTTATGAGTACTATAGTTCAAAGTGTTATCCGGCTCTGCTGCACACAAGTGCACATGCTGCAAAAATGCCACATTTCTGTATTCTTGATGATTCACACCCATGAATTACCACCACACAACAATGTGTCATCCATGAATAGCAAGCAGCACTACAGAAAACATTTGTTGTCTTCTTTAACTTAACTGTGTTTTCCGTATTTTCCATTAAGTTCTGTTTGATTAAGCAGAGATTAGTACAGGGTACACAACTAACAATAACATGGCCAGCTTATTATACATTAACACACTTAAAAAAAAAAACACACTATGATGCTACAAAATGAGTCTCAAAAGAGGAAAACCAATTTTCCACTTATAAAGCTATGAATTCAATCTATTCCCATAAAAAAAACATGGGATGTAAAATGGAACTTGACATGTTCATTCTAAATTTCATCTGGAAGAATAAATCCAAGGCAATAAGATTTTAAAAGAATAATAGTAATAAAAAAATAAAAAAGTTCTTGCACACAATTTTGCAAAGTCTCTGACACAACACAGACACACATACAAAGGAGGAATTTAAAACAAAAACAAAAGGAACTTGAATGGTAACTGGCCCAGTACCAAACTGAAAGAGACAAAGACAAACATAATTATTCATGCACTTAAGGCACAGGAAAGGCGAGTCATTTATCCAAAAAGTTCCCTGGTCAGGTCTGACTATGCTTTCCTAAAAGTGCCCTTCCAGGATACAGTGAAAGGGTACTGGCCCAACGCTGAGAATGCAAACTGGTGCTCCAGGGAGAGCCTCTGGCAGAACAGATGAAAGGTTCACAGTAGTCCAGAAAGGGACAGTCCAAAGTGAAGAGAAGGAAGCAAATGTGGGACGGAGGAGGAAAAGGAAGTAGAAACAGAAGACTCCACAGCACCCAAGCCCCTGTCTGTCTGCTGCTGAGGCCCAGCCACACTCCTGTCTTGTGATTCTGAGGAAAAGCTCACCCTCTGTTTTTAACCATAGGATCAGTAGGCTGGTTCATTTTCACATGAAATCAAGCAATACTATATGCACATTTGTGAGCTGTAGTCATGCGTGGTGGTAAGCGCTTATTATTGTTATTATTATTATTATTTCTTTATAGTCCAGCCATTACCTCCCTCCTGGTTCCCTCACCCCACTACACTTCCTCATCCCATTCCTCCTCTCCCCTGTTTCAAGATGCCCCCCCCCCACACACACACACAGACACACAGGCCTCCCCACTCCTTGGGGCTCAAGTCTCTTGAGGGTTAGCTGCACCTTCTCTCACTAAGGCAAGAACACGCAGTTCTCTACTATATGCATGTTGGGGGCCTCATTCATTTAAACAAAAGCAAGAACAGATTTAAGAACTCTTAATGCAGGGAGACTGGCCAGACCCCTGGATGTTAGGAATTTCTGCTGCCTAGGTTACCTAAAACTTGCCTCTCTTGCTGACCTCCCTCGCTGACATTACATTTCTCCTAAAATCAAATCCTTATCCTCTGCTCTTGAGCCTGCCCATCCCAAGTCCAATAGTCCAACATTTCTACTAACGCCAACAGGAAAATATTCCCATGGTATTTTATCTCCCTCATGCCCAGCACCATTCACGTTCCCAGAGTGGTTCATATCTATCATAACTCAGTTAGTATGTTTCTCTAATGAATGGATCCTGTCCTTACTGTGACACTTTACATTTGTTTCTTTAAAAGTCTGATATTCATGGTTTATTCAATGAAATACAGAGGTGTAACTGATGTTTTGCTCTCAGTAGTGTGGAAGTTATGAATTTAGAAAGTGACACAGGGAGAAGATGGAGGCAAGCAACAAAGGCAGGAACACTGGGATCAATCTAAAGAGAAAGGCAAAGGCAGGGAAAGAATCTGCTCTCGAAACAAGAACATTGGATATGGATAGAAATTCTATTTACGATAAGAATCAGGATCTGGAAACAGCCAAAAGGGACTATTTGTACTGAACTACAAGCCATTAACTTGAGCCAAGCTAACAGCAAATGACTGCGGTGGCAACTGTTGGCTGAAGATAATTAGTTTAGAACCTATTTTAACATGAATATTTTATCATGCAGCACAAAACTCGTTATGAAGAAGAATTACAGGGCCAGGACGTCTGGAAGCTCTGGAGAGGTGATCTGTCAGGTCCCAGTAAAGAGCTTGCTAGTAGAAAGCAGGTTTAGTGATTCAGCAAGACTGGATTTCATTAAAGGTTCAACAATCCATTTAGAACATATCTAGTGACAAGTTAAAGAGGACAGGTACAAAGCTACAATGAAACAACTTAACTATTGAACAACAACTGACAGAAAAGTGAAGTCAGGGAAAAGTTACCTAAAGTAATTACAATTGTCAAATAATGCACAACTCTTAAAAAAAATCAATACGCACATACCTTTCTCTCACAATAAGCTCAACTTTATGCATTTACTTATAAGGGGAAAATTCAAATTTTGGAAAATTCAAAAATATAATTTCTCATTACTAGGTATAGGTTAATTAGGAATTTGTGTATCAAATACAGTATATTGAGAAAGCTAATAAAATCGGTAAGACGCTCACTATCTCATGCAATCATAATTTCCCTATGAGAGGTATCATCACTACCGTTTTCTATACATAATAAACTGGTAAAAAATGTTAAAATAAGCATGTTTAAAATACAGTCCTAGAGTAGCAAAGAGAAAATGTAAACTCATGTACTAGGATTTTAAATCTATGCTGTTATAGTATCTATTTTTCAAATAAACAAGGTCTTCTAAATAAAACCTTAAGCTCATACAGAAAGAAGGCTAGGGCCTTTCAATTGTATTAAATGAATAAAACAAAAGCAAAGACATACAAGCATTACACAATAGAAGAAAGACAGCTGAAATTAGAATACAGTCCTCAGTTCTCTGAAGACCAGTCAGGAACTCTCTTCTCTGGTAAGACAGGAAGCATAGGTTAGTGCACCAGCGTTTCTTTAACTTCCCTATATTTAGCAGCCAACAATTTAATTATCACTAATTCAGCAATCCATTGAGATCCCTCAGTCTATGTAAGGCACAGTCAGGTCTAGTACAGTCCCTTAGGCTGGTGGGGACTCAATAAAAACTTGTTCATTATTATGTAGATAAATTACTTACTTAGGCTATTCTGTCCTATAGGAATTAATCCATACCCAAAGGGGAATTGGAGGCAAGATTCAATTTTTCCAACAATGTCTAATGTACTGGTATCACAAATATTTCTTCTCCAAAGCAATCTTGGAAGTTTTTCTAGACTTAATGATACACTGCTATAATAAGAGAAGCTAGCAAGAAAAAAAATCTTATGATCAATAACCCATCCTTTAAATCTACAAACATTTATTACTACATGTAATGTGCAAAGCACAGGGTTATACAAAATAAGAATGATGCAATTCTCTTGCTCCTCAGCACTGGTAAGATAGTAAAGCGTAAACAGAAGATTCTAATACAAAGTGTTAGTGCTTGCTACCCAAGGAGCTCCAGGAGCAGGAGAGGAGAGACATGAAGATTGGTAGTCAGGTGCATCAGCACTGGTGAAAATGGCGGGCGGAAGCTGACAGCAGTAGGAGTAGGAAAGAAGAGGTTCTAGTAATAGAAGTGAGGAAGTTCGTTACTTGAGGAAGAGATGACAAGGGCCACAAAACCTAAAACCTGAATTGAGGCCTGTGACTAGCAGTCAAGTGTCTGACTGGGATGGTTAATGCTGAGTGACAATTTGACTGGCTAGAGGAATGCCTAAGCCACTACTGCGGCACACTTCCATGTGTATCTGTGAAGACATCTGGAGAGAGCAGCCGGCGTCATGATATAGGATGAACAAGAAGAAAAAGAAGGAAGGAGGTGAGGCCTGGCACTCACTCTCTTGCTCTCTGGCCACTTGAGCTATGAACAGTCCTGAGCAGACATGTCTACTGTGTGCCTACTCCACACAGTAGACATGTGTAGACACGGTGATGGAATGAGTCTTCTCAAACCAAGGGCAAAACAACTCACACTTCTACTTGAGCTGCCTCTTGTTGGGTGTTGGGATACAGCAACCACAAAAGCAGCTAACACAGAATGGTTCTGCTAAACAGAAAAGATAATTTGGTTGGATTTCAAAGCACAGATCCAAAGGTAGGCACAGGCACTCTGCCAGTACTTGTATGAAGGCTGTCAGGTTCAAGTAAAACACCACCATTTTTATTTTAATTGATCAGTGCATTTTTGATTTGATAAAAAAGATATAGCAATTATAGTTTCAGTTCAGAGAGCTCAGAAAATTAGAATATAAAAACATAAGACATTTCTGTTGATGTGTGATAAGAGTGCTGTTATATAACAAACTGGTATTTCAAATTATACAACCAAGAAACATTTAAGAGAAAATATTAAATTATCAAATTAATGTGATAAAATTTAAAATATTTAATCTATAAATTATAATATAAGCAGATTTTACATTTTCAGAATAGGCCTAGTGAGATTTTCCATTTTCTATTTATATAATCAATAACGTAACATGAGGAAAAGTAGAGATTAATATAAGAAAAGATGATCATGTAAGTTGCTAAATTTATATCATAGTGTGAAGCTAAATTCTTCATTTTCAATATAGTTCAATACATTCCTCTAAATAGACAATTTCCTAAGGAATTTATATTATATTTGTCTAAAAATTTTAGTTTCTCTATTATAAAAATCAGGTGATTATAGGCCTACATAACATCTATTTACCAGGTAAAAATAAAATTGAACCATCACAGAGCACATGTGAAATGTGGAAACAGAAAGGACATGTGTGGAATGAATGGGGACGGGACACATGAGAGGTAACTACCCTCCATGAATAAGTGCTTCAGCAGCAAAATAAGACATAACAGGAATAAAACTGGATAACACCCCTGTCTCCTGGTCAGTACCTTCCCTCTCCTGGACAACACTTTCTATTCTTAGAGTCTATTATCTATTGTTATAAAAGAAAAAAAAATTCTATAAAAGAAAACAAAGGAACAGAGTCATACTCAAGTCTTGAAAGATAGAAGTATCAAATTTTATTGAATAGAGACAACAGGTCACATGAATGCAAGGACTATACATATTACAGCATACACCAAAGCACACCAATGGAAAGAATACAGAGGACAAACAGGTGATAGCTGAGGGAAGAGCGGTATGCAGAGGATAAGAGCTGCGGGGTAGACAGGTGGTACTACACTAGTCTGGAAATGCGGAAGAATGCTATGGCGGTGAAACTGGAGTAGGTTGGTGAGTGGGTGGGTGGGGGTGCACCTCACTGAAGCAAGATAGGGGAGGGATAGGATGTTTGCAGAAGGAAAACTGGAAAGGGGATAACATTTGAAATGTAAATAAATAAAATACCCAATTAAAAAAAAAAAGAAAAGAAAAGATGAGCTATGGTAGGAATACTCAACACATTCAGTAAAAGACATGAGGATTCATTTAGGATAATTCAGGCATAATTCAATCTGAGGGAGCAAGGTCTGAATTAGGGAAGTGAGAGTAATAAATAATATACACATATACTGTGACATGCTATCTTAATCCATCTAATAATGCTATGAGTACTCCATGTCAACTCTGTTGTTTGAGTCTTAACCATCTTCTAAATTAAGGCACAGAATAGGACAGAATCAATGCAGAGGATATTACAACTTGCGCAATGTTGTAGATCCACTAGCAAAAGACAAAAGTCATCACAGATCTTAGTACTGACACAGTCTTCAACTACACAAAACATGGGTGAATCTGATACACAGAATATACTTTTTACTTCTTTGTTTATTAATTCACAAACAATTAAAGTAAACATTTTATAAAATTCTGGGAAATAAGTACAATAATAATATGAATTAATACTAGGACATACTTCAGTTGTGAATACCTTTAAATATGATAAAAATAATTTCTTGTTATGAAGACACTACAGTGTTAACAGTGTGAAATACTCTGCCATGTGCTATAAACATAGCTGAAGATATATCCACACAGGCTGACTGTACCAACTATATATACATTACATGATTACTTCTGTCTGAGGAAGACATCACTCCCTGCTACACTCCTATTGTTCACTGATATAAAATGAAATATTTATGGAGTGGATCTGAAACTATATGTATATGTGTGTGTGTGTGCTTGTGTGTGTGTGTATGTATGTATGTATATATTTGCAACGTTAAAATAAGAGTAAACCTATCTACTTCTTCAATACTACCATTTCTTTATAGTACAATATTAAAAATGCTTTCTTGTACCTTTTCTAAAAAGTACACTACATTATTTATATTAATAACTATGTAATATAACATAAGAATTTACTTTATCCTATGTAATTATAATTCAATTTTCATTAACTTTTCCCCATTCCTCTTCTACCTTTATTCTAATCCCCAAAGAACCCCAGTAAAAAAGAGCCTGATGAACTGCCCATTCTGCCATTTACTCCACTGGGTGGATACCACTGAATATATGACCATCAATGTCATCTCAAGCACCAACAATCCAATAATTATGCCTCTATTTTCCCAGCAGGTTTAGTATCAGTTAAATACCTGAGTTAAAGGTCTCAAATGGGACTGTGAGATGGCAAAATGGGTAAAGGTGTTTGCAATCAAGCCTGAACACATGAATTTTTATGCCCAACACCCACATGGTAGAAAGAGAGAGAACCAACTCATGCAAAATGTGCTCTGTCTCCCATATATTTACTATGAATGGTACACACACACACAAACACATACACACACACACACACACACACATACACACATATATATATATATATACAGGGATAGACAAAGACAGAGAGACAGAGATGAGAGAATAAATAAATATAAAAGAGCTGTTCAATGGAAGCAAGAAGTACCCTTTTGTTTTTACATAACATCATTAACAAAAAGACATTGTTCATTGTTAATCATTTCTGTCCTGTCTATTAAAACAACTGCTTTGGAAAGAGACTAAAGCATTTCAAATGCAATAAAAAACAATACCAGCTGACACTTATACCAGCACCTCTGACTCAAGCTTAGAGACACATTTTTATGAGGATTGAACCCATGGTTCAATAGAACCTTGCTTTTTCTTTCCTATTTCTGAAATCAATGTTTCTTAATGATATAAAACATCTTCAATATCATGCAGTCACGATACAACCATTTTATTACTTTTTATATTCTATCAAAATGCCAAATGCCATTCACAATACCATTACTCGCAGACCATGAAAACATATTTAAATCCATTACTATTATTACTTTTTAAAATGTCCAAAATGATGCAACTCCATCTTCACAGAAAGACACAATAAAATAAAACAATTTTCCTCTCCATGCTGCAAGTAAGAAATGGATACACTGTTCCCTGCTGTTAATGGGGTGATAGAAGCAATATTGCTCTATGACTAATGCACTTGTTTAATGAATTAACTTTTTCTTGGTAATTACTGTATTAATAGTAACTCATCCGAAATTTTAGAATTTTAACACAGATACATTATTTTCACATCCAGGTTTAGTTTGCTTACCTCCTGGACAAATTTAAATGAATGAAAATCAGCAAGATTACAGGTGGCATAAACCCCAAAGAAACACCATATGGAGGGCCATATGCTCTGGCAGAACATCAGCATGTGACAGAATCCTGGAAGACAACTTCAGAGCAAAGCTCTGTGCTCTAGAACACATTTCAAGCCTCACACTAACATATCCTACAGCTACAACCAGACACATAAGTCAAAATGCATGGCAGCTACTTCTCCCTTTAAAAATAAAGAAAAAAGAAGAAGAAATATGTAAACAATTAATTTTTGAGACAACTAAATTTACCTAACATGATTTCTCTATATTCTAGGCCAGAAAAAAGTGAAGAAAGTTTTCAAGTACACATGACTGATGTACAAGAGCACCACTGATAACAGCTATGGAACTGTAGAGTGGGTAAGAGATATTCACCAAACAGAAAGAGTCATCTATAATAAATGGCAAAGAAATAGTTAAGAACCCTGGTTCTTATAAAGTTATCAGGAAGCAGCATACTGCTGACATCCTGTATAGTCAGAGATCAAGCAGAGAGACAGGATTAGGGAGAGGCAGATAAAGGAATAGATCACAAACATAGTAGGTTGGCACTAACTAGGCCTCTAAAGAATCCATAGGAAAGGCAGTTGGGGAGCAAGGCTCTGACTCTTCGAGAGGAAAGCTGCCATCCACAGACAAAATTTCATCTTCAGCTCCATGTTAAAGGCCTTTCACTGAGGGAATAGGACACACCCAATTGATATAGATTAATTTTTACGGAAGTCAACTGATGTTAAGTCTTAACAACATATATAAAATACCTTTGCAGCAATGTCTCAGCCAGTGCTTTATTGAATCGCAGGAGACTGTGGCCTGACAAGGTTAACACACCTGAAAGCCATACAGGGAATCCTGGGAAATCTGTTCCCATGCCTCCTTTACAGGGTTAGAGTATTATAAAGGGATTGCAGTTGCATCTCAATAAAGACGTTGTTTATGCTTGATTTTTAAGGTTTAATTTTGGGTTGATTTTTGTTATAATTTGCAGAAAACAATAAGAATAGGTAATTAAAGGGGAATTATAAAAAGCCTATACTAATAAGACTAATTCAGTAGGAATAAATAAAACAAAAGGTAATTCTCTCAAGGAAAGTCAAGATGCCATTACAGGTTAGATTTTATATGCTATATAAGATCTCAGAGGAAGAATGGATGATCTCATATTAGAGCTAGAATTAAAATATACTACTTAAATTCCTACAGGCAAATGAATTATTATTGTAAATAATTGTAATAAATGCATAAAAAGCAAGCAAAAGTGTGCCCTAGTGTTTGATAAGCATGATGAAAGAACTGATGATTCAGGAAGCCCCTGCTATGCTATGCATTCTGTTTGGTCAGGACATCCCAGCAGGTCACAAGTAGACAAGTGCTTACTTATTAAATATGAATTACTTAATACAAAACACCTCTTACCTAATAGTATAAGGTTTTTGGATACCTAATAAAACTGGCCTATAACAAATTAACTTTAATTCAAATAAAAACTGAATTAAGACATATTTTATAGAGTTTTGATTCATAAGCAATAAGCCAATTGAGAAACAGAATTTGTTGATTTCATGTTATTGTAAGAAAAAGTAAGCCGGGCGTGGTGGCGCACGCCTTTAATCCCAGCACTCGGGAGGCAGAGATAGGCGGATTTCTGAGTTCAAGGCCAGCCTGGTCTACAAAATGAGTTCCAGGACAGCCAGGGCTATACAGAGAAACCCTGTCTCAAAAAACCAACCAACCAACCAAACAAACAAACAAAAAAAAAAACAAAAAAAAAAAAGAAAAAGTAGAAAGCAAAAATATCTCAAAATTTAAAATATCAAAGAACAAAACGATGTGGAGAAGTGTGTTTTCTGAGAATGGGTCGTATGAAAGTCTGAAAGTCATGCTGGAAGGAAGAAAAGGTTACTCTGCTGTTCTGTAATAAAAACTCATGCCCAATCTATGTGTTCCAGACTTGAATAATGGTTCTGTGAAGTCACCTTGAGCTGTCCTTGGTTAAAATACATGTGTGAGTCAAAATGCAGAGATGATACACTCAGGAGAGTGAAAGCACAGAAGAGATTGGTTGTGGGGCAGATGCACCCGTGGAGAAATGTGCCCTGATGCAAAACATGTGCACTGTCCTCTGCGCTGGTCGACATCAGCAGTACTACAGAAATTTGGAAGCAGCAGCCACACTTCTTTCTGGTTTCACACATACTGTGAAATGGGGAAGACAATAGAAACTGAATCAGGAAGAAAAACCAAAAGCAACACAACACACACACTCACACAAACAGTCTAAAGCTACGGTTAAAAAAACATTAAAAGAAAATAAACTTCTGTGACAAGCAGAATAAACAGCCATGTAAAAACAGAAGGTTGACAACAATGTGAAGTTATGACTGAAGTCAGCTTGTCCAACCCCAGGTATTAACTTCAAAGGGACAATCTGAAACCTGGGAGAATGAAAGAGATGAAGGAAATGCTGAGTCTCAATAATTCCAGTACTTACATGGCAATAGAAACCAATGAAAATAGAGATTTTTTACTGTACATAAGTAACTCAAAAATTATCAAAAAGAATAAATTATAAACATGTTAGAAATATCAGGACCAGGGAATCAAGGAAGTTATGATGATCCAACAAAGTGAATGTTACAAACGCCTCTGAAATAGCATTAGAGAATATTAGTAGGAGAACAAGATGCTAACGATCCAACTCTACTCTGACACAGTAAACCATATTTAGAATACAGAATCCACTGAAGGAAAATCTGAAACAGTCAAGAGTAACAAATGGAATGTCAAGATCACCAGAAGCAGAGAACCATGGGAGATCCTGCACTGCTGCTTAAGGAAACAACTAATTCACTGGCAACACGTGGGCCATTCCCACTGATCAGCAATGAAGCATGGGAGCCTGAGACTAGAAACTGCCTGTGGTTTTCATGCAGGATCAGAATACAAAGGAGATGTGGAAGCAACAATACAGTCAGGAAAGCAATCTGGAAGAATGATGCAGACAAAACTCAAGCAATAACATAAAAAATAAAGTCAAATTCTATGCATTTGAGTTCCTTTAATACTGAAAACAGTTCATGAGTGAAAAAGAAAATATGACCTAGGCAATCTACAATGAACACAGAAAGAAGGACTGAGACTGTTACCACAGCAATATTTCAAGATAGCTGGTACTAGACATTTTAAAATATCAAATCTTGACAGTAAAGTGAGGAGGGGAGAATCTCTCCTGTATGAGAATTTGGAAAACCCAAAACCAAAACCAAACAAGCAAAAACACCCAAAATCCCCAACCTTTTTGTCACCATTGACAAACTTTCAAATACAACAAATATATTTTCCTTTACTTTCACAAATTCAAAATAAAACAGTGTTTGACCTGGTGGCACATGTTGGCAATGCCAGCACTGGGAAGCTGCAGGCGGGTTAGTCAGATGGTCAAGGCCAGACTCAGCTATCTAGCAAGTTCAAGGCCAGCCTCTGTTATAAAAGACTGTCTCTAAACAAAAATGAAAGATCTAGTTGCGTTCTCAATCAAGGAAACTAGGAATTGGAAGAAAAGCAGTCTACACATATAAAGTTTCCCCACAGAATCAATCCAGGATAGCAATACCCTGCTCCTTTAGAAACACAGCCTTAAAAGTTAGTGCTTTAATGCCCTCAATTTAGTTAAACCTCACTTAAAAAAATTAACAAAGTTATTAATGAGGCCCTTAATATCAAAATAAAGGACAAAAAAAATGACCAAGTTGGGATTCTGACATATCTCCTAAACTGCAGATGAAAAAGACATTAGACAGTGTGAAATAACCTAATTTAATTTGTCATAACAGTTGCAAAGTGGGTTCTAATGTCCTTGATTCTAACTGACAGAGAAAAGACAATTTCAAAATAAAGACATGAAAATCTCCGGGACAGGAAGGTAAATCAGCTTCCCACTGGGAACTAAATGAGTGGTGGAAGGTGCTCTAAAGTCGCTTCCTGTTGGGAGTGGACTCCATTTCAATGTAACAACTAAGCAACCACAAGGAAGGCAGATAAGACAATGAAAAGATTATCTTAAGATTTTAAATTGTATTTTAGATCTGAAACAGACATATCAAAGTACAAATATCTGGTAAAATTTACTTTGAACATATATTATGCATTCTACCTGGGTACAATTTTTAAAGTAAGGAGCATGCACAAATGACGAGGAATCTTTGTTTTGTTCAGGAACTAGATGCTGAGTTCTTAACACTCTGATTTTTCTCAAAGCACCATCATTTGGTTTGATAAAAACTAAGCCAAAAAAAAAAAAAAAGACACATACAATACTCATCAAAACGCAGCCCCTGGCCTTTGCTATTTAACTTTGTTCAGAAAGGTATATTTCAAAATTTTCTATGTAATGATATTGCACTGAGAAATAAGATAAACTTAATTTCATTTACAGTCTAACTAAAGACTTAGGGTCCATTTATCATTTTTAAAATGCTAGCCGGCAGATAAGATTAGTTTCTGTCACTCACAGCACTGTCAGGAGGACGCAAGACGATTGCAAAGTCGATTTTTATGGCCATATTTGAACTAATAATAAATGTTCCCATGGAGGCTTCAGTTTGAGGGTCTCAGAATTTGACTGATACAAAGGACAACTGACAACCACATTTCTAGCAGTAGGTTCAATTCATGATCTCACTCCACACTTTTCTAAAGAAGTAGGAGAAGCCACTAAAAGCATTAAGCCTAGACAAAGATGTACAAAAATAAAGCCTACAGGAACAGAGATTATTGTGGGTGGAGAAAAGACAGCATAAGGATAGCCAAGGAATGGTCACTAAATACAAATGTGAGCTTAGTGCCTGAAGGACTGAAAAGAGGGGATCTGTTTAAGAGAGCAACTCAAGCACCAACATTATGAAGGCACCCGGTCGAGCGAGAACAGGATTATGCCTAAGGCATAAGCATGAGACACTGAAGACAGAAAAGTACGCCGCCAAATCTCAGTACTGGAGAACACTGACTGAGAACAGCCTGAGGGGGGTGCACAGAGCTATTTTAACTCACATAGTAATCTAAGACTCGAAGAAAATTTCACATTAAGTGAGTTTGTTTTTTAAGTGGCATTGAGGGGAAATCCTAAACTATGAAGATTTAGTCAGGATTCTCAATTGACATATACAGTAATGTCTGAAGTGTAATGAAAACAATCTCTCATAATATTTCAAAATCAATATAAAAATATTCAATTTTTTACAATCCTATTCAGAAAACAAACTGCAAAGCCAACCATGAGTTCAACTAGAAAACTAAATTTTCATATTTCCCAACCCCCCCTCCTGCCCATCTGTTTTATTATATCATGAATAAAAACAAATCCAGAGTGGTCATTACCTTTCGATGGTCATTACTTTTCTTCTAGTGTAACCACTAGACAGCACTAATACAACGTTCAAGTTTTAATTTTGAATCCATCAAGGGGTTTGTTAAGAACATTTTTTTCCTAAAACTATAAAAGAAAATAAACTGGCCCTGACTATGAAATACAGAATTGAATGTCACCTATTCAATCTGCTTCAAATCGTTTCAACTCATTTGCTAGCACACTTAAATTGGCATTTTCCACAAATATTTTCCTTTTGTTGCTTTTCTTTATTTCTTTCTTTCCCTTCCTTCCTTTATTTCTTGTTTTGGTTTTATTTGGTTGTTATTTCTATGTTTGTTTTTATTTTGTTTTATTAAAACAACTGTAGTATACCACCTATACTGGTCTCAAATTTACAATCTTACTCTCTTAGAATCCTGAGTTTAGCAAGTACTGAGTCAAAAAAAATGATAAGATGCATTTAAATTGCATTTGTATAGAAAAACAAATGATCAATGAGTATTTTCTGTAAATACTCAATATCAAGAGTCACCACACAACTAAGTAAACCTCACTCTAGTTAGAGTGGCTGTCATCAACTGACACCAAATGGTAGCGGCAATGTGGGGTGAGAGGAAACTTCCTCACAGCCTGGAAGAGTATAAACTAGTACACACATTATGGAAATTAGTCTAGAAGCTTCTAAAAAAATGCAAATGTAACTTCCATACTGATCCTGGGCAAAGACTCCATATCCTACTATAGAGACACTGCACACTCATGTAAATCACTGTGAGTCAGAAGGAAATGAATCCTACCAGTCCATTAAATGAAAATGAATGTGAAACATAAACAAAATGGATTTTATCTAGTGGCAAAGAACAACAAAATTTTGAAAATTTCAGTACAATGGATGGAACTGAGCAGATGAAAATGTGCGATGAGAACAGAAAGAGACAGGGAATGAGCAGAAGAACACATGGGTCCTGAAAGAGGAAGAGGGACATCTGAGTGATGAGGAAACTTCAGGGAAGGAGGAAATTGGATAGATGAAGAAGAAGGAGAAGCTACTAAAACACACTATTCAAAGTGTGGACACTTTGCTCCTTCTTAGAATTGGGAACAAAACACCCATGGAAGGAGGTACAGAGACAAAGTTTGGAGCTGAGATGAAAGGATGCACCATCTAGAGACTGCCATATCTGGGGATCCATCCCATAATCAGCCTCCAAACGCTGACACCATTACATACACCAGCAAGATTTTGCTGAAAGGACCCAGATATAGCTGTCTCTTGTGAGACGATGCCAGGGCCTAGCAAACACAGAAGTGGATGCTCACAGTCAGCTATTGGATGAATCACAGGGCTCCCAATGGAGGAGCTAGAGAAAGAACCCAAGGAGCTAAAGGGACCTGCAACCCTATAGGTGGAACAACAATATGAACTAACCAGTACCCCGGAGCTCGTGTCTCTAGCTGCATATGTATCAGAAGATGGCCTAGTCGTCCATCAGTGGAAAGAGAGTCCCATTGGTCTTGCAAACTTTATATGCCTCAGTACAGGGGAACGCCAGGGCCAAGAAGTGGGAGTGGGTGGGTAGGGGAGTGAGGGGTGAGGGTCTGGGGGACTTTTGGGATAGCATTGGAAATGTAAATGAAGAAAATACCTAATTAAAAAAATAAATTAAAAAAGTGTCATAATCATACCCTTCTATGATGACTTTTAAGTTTTAAAAATAAAATACAATGCAAGCATACTGTATATTACAAAGAAAAAATTCATTCATACATTTCAGAAACTTGAATCTATTAAGGAGTAATGACCACCAACAAAAGGCCTTAAGTTTTCCTCCCAGAAGACTTCTGCATATATAACATAAAAATACTCCTCGTTCGAAATTACTCACACAGTGCCTGGGATAACTTGCCTTACACTACTGCCTAGGTCCCATATGCTCTAGTAAGATTCTTCCTTTAAAATTAGCAAGACCCATGCTTAAAAGCAAAAATTTATGTAAGTGCTTCATGATATATACCAATATTTCATAAAGCTTATGGTCAAAATCTTCCAAAGGTGTCAGGAATATCGAACACAATGGGCAGATAACAATGAAAAAGACCAAATGAAAATAAAACTTGTGACAGTTAATCTCAGTTATCAATGTGACTATATCGGAAATGAACTAAGAGGCAAGCTGCCAGGCACAGCTGTAATGGGCTTTCTTGGTCAGGTTATCTGAATGGAGAAGACACGCCCTAGACGTAGGCTGCACCACTCATGCACAGCTGAAGTAAAAGGAAGACCAAGAAAGAAGCTTCAATTTATGAGCTTGCTTTCACTCTCACTGGCAGGTTCACTCCATCTATCCTGCTGCTCCTGCTGCTGCTGCTCCTGCTGCTGCTGCTCCTGCTGCTGCTACTGCTGCTGCTGCTGCTGCTGCGTTCCTTCACCAATAGACTATGATTTCTTCAGGCTAACAACATGAACTGAAATCTACTGGATCTCTAGGAATCTTCCAGGCCTTTAATGACAGGTCAGAACTTCTGAGGCAACCAGACAAGTACAATACACAGCTAATGTGTTCTCCAGCCTCTACAGCGTAAGCTATTGCTGCAGACCACATCATGAAAAGTCTAACCAACAAATCCTCCTTTAAAATATATTTACTTGTTTGGGTCTGTTCCACTCAGGAGCACACAGATTCTCAGGTGCTGGGAGCTACTCTTTGTAGTGCAAAAATTCTCAAGTGGATTAGAAAAAGTAGAGGAAAATTTTTCAATACAAAAAAATAAATAGACTATAGTTAATTTAATTAAAACTAAGAATATTTGATAATAAATAAAAATGAATAAAAACATATCCAAGCTCAAAAACGTTTTCATGTAAATATAAGTATTCAGCAGATGGACAGCCATGTTGCTTAATACTATCTGTCCTAATAAGAAACCTTTCATGGTCTTAGAATTAACAAATATGATTTCTAATAATGTCAGAAAAAGAAAATTGCTAACAATTTCATTTCATTCTGCAATCTATCTCATATCAAAAGATTCCTAATTTCAAAACAAAATATTTTACAGGTATTTTAAAATCAGGATAAATACAAAATCAATAACTCTGTCTAGATAAAATACCTTTATTTTATTATGGAAAACTATTAGCTTTACAAGTGATACAGGTAAATTCTACCAGGTCAAGTTATTGTGTGACATGCAAGCTGATAACTACTGGCAGAAATCTTAAAAATAAACTCAAAACTCTTAAAAATATGCACACATATAATTAAAGAGCTATGCATTAGGAAATAAAGCACTGATTATATTTGTAAAGTTTAAAATGAATTTAAAAAGCAAGTCTAAAATTGGATATAAAAAGAGTCATGCATAGGAAACATATTAATATTCTCTTACTATTGCCCTTGGGTAATGATAACTATGAGGGGGTCAGCTGCGTTATAAGGCGGTGTATGTTTTCTTCTCTTGGATACTTACAAGGGAATGTTCTTAAGAAACTTCCATTATGGGGTTCGTGAACACCTGGAGCAGAAACACTATTTGATGGCTGGAATTTCAAGAAAAGATCCACTGAAAATGTTTACATAGTATGTGGTTTACCACAGATTATATAATGACAAAAAAGTAGCCATTTGGAATAAAATTGGAGTTCCTATAAGCAATTGCATTAGTGAGGCAGGTGCAACATAAATGATACCAAGTAATGGCAACAGTAATGACAAAAAATGCCTAATGTTTACCTGATACTTTCCTTCCAGAGTACTCAAAACTACCAACAGGAAATAGCTAGCCATCCTCCCAGATGTTCAAGGTTGCTAATGCAGATAGTATATACAAAGACACACACAGACACAAACACACACACACAGACACACATGCACACACGCACGCACCCCTGAACAGTCAAAGAATCACAGAACAAGAAGAGATTCCGTGAGATTTGTCTACTCCTAACACATTATCTGGACAACATCTCGGCTGTAAGACATTCCTCCATAGAATCATCTAGGATATAGTGCATCCCATTAGGTAAAATAAAATTAAAAGTTAATATTGTAAGTCTAGTGATCCATAAACATCATGGAGCAATAATCTTCTTTCTAAAGATTAATATGACAGCTAAGTTCATCATAAAACCTGTAGAACACATACACACAAGAGAGAGAGACAGAGAGTCTAAACTATTAAACCATCTAATATCATCTTGGTAGCTTTCACACAAACCACACATCTGCTTTTAGGTGGTTTCACTCTTGCCTGTCCTTTTTGTAACAGGCAATATTTCTTTTTCATGCTTGAGTCTAACAGGAACTAAGCCACACTGTCTTAACTAACAAAAAAGCATTGAGTTCTGGAATTCTGTTAAGTCAGTCTCCTCAAAAAGCTCTGGCTCCTGAATGCATAATTGAGGTGACTTATAACTGATGGACACAGTTGGTTCTGTAAAATGGAAAACTATAGCCTAAGCAGTTCATTGAGGGAAAAATGAGATACAGGAGAGATGACTGTGTCTGTAGAAGACAGAAGAACAAGCAAGCAAACAGCAACAAACTTCTTTCCTTATGAAAGTATTAGAGTGCCAAGGAGGACAAAATAAAAAGACTGACACTATGACCGTTGCCAGGCAACAGGGGACATTACTGTGGTCAGGTATTTTACTTTTATAATCAAGGGATGATAAAATGGGAGGGGCGGATGCATAAACCTAAATAATTCCTTCAACAGAGATAATGGAGGGCAATAGTCTGCCATATCCCATAGGTAAAAGGAAACAGTCAAAAGATGAGAAACATACGACAATGTCTCCAGAATAGAGTATGACAGATTAGCATCACTTTACAGTAAAAAGGACTGAAAACAGGAAATATAAGCAACTAACTAAAAGTAAAAATATGACCTTTTCTTCACAAAGGCATTATGTACCTCTAAACTAATGGTGTGTTACTAAGTGTATGGACTCACTCTTATGTAGCTATATGTTATAAATTCAATCACAAAAGTAAAGAAAAATGGGCTAAATCTAAAGGATTTTAAAGCTAGAGAAAACACTGTTCAGATATTGAAAAGGAAAAGCATTAAGTAGCAAACAGAAATACAGGAAAACAAAACAAAAAGTACCACACTGGTTCACCATTATGGTAAAATAGAGGCTCTTCCATGGAAAACAAAAGCCCATTCTGAAAATGCAAGGCAATTTCAAACACTCAGCATCTAGGGCAGGGGAAAGGTTTCTGCAATTTTCTAGCTCATACACCAAAGTAGAAAAGGAGCTGAGTTTACAGCCAACTTGCAGCTCATTAATTAAGTAAGCGTAGAACAGCTTCCCAATGTCTGAATCCACTCATCTACCAAAACAGAACAGAATACAAAGGGAACTCCCTCTATTTCCAGAAATAACTTAGATATGAAATAAGAAGAAAAGGGCAGCCCCCTAAATGTGGTAAAAGTATTTAATTTCCTGATACTTTATTCAGTGGCACAGCATGTCTCACTGTGAACACCCTGATAGCTGTTCTCTTGCTATCCTTTCTTCAGCATATGACAAAGCGAAGCAAACCAAATGAGAATTCTCTGTGAACTCATTCTCTGTGGGACAGGCCTGGCATCGCTACCACTAACTCCTGTTCCCCAACATGCGTAAGGGGATGTGCAAGTATCCATGTCACACAAGGAGATCAAACCAACAGTGGTACATTAGGATAGAAATTGTCTTTGGTTTTGGCTCTAAAACCCCTTACAGCACATGACTGACAGAACTGTACATGGAAAATAAAGCTGAACTTTATTTACACATGTGCCGTTCACACCAAACCAAACCTATTCCTGCAACAAGGATAAAGATCCTGACAGGCTACTTTAAAACAAACTCGCAAAGAGACAACGACCCAGGTGAAACAGGTACTATAATAAACAACATTTATGATGGGGCGGGGGGGGGGCAATGGAAATGATCATCAACACTTTGTTGAAAAGCAATACTGACAAACTGCTTATCTGAGAAAAATGACCAGGGCATTAAAAGTGAACTTCAAAGTATAGAATCACTAACCTTTAAGGCATGAACATAGAGAATATGAAACAAAGATAAATATCTAAAAAAAAAAACAAAAACAAATAAAAATGCCTTGGAAGCACCAATGCACTTAAAAGGAGAATTGTAATCCATCAAAAATATATCAACAGACATTCTAATACAGACAGGGGAGAGTTTCAGAAACAGCAGGCACACACAAAGAACTATAGGCAACTAAGGAATGAGAAACAGCTTTCCTGAGGGAAGAACACAAAGATTGGTCACCTAATACCAAAGGGTCAGCCCTGAACACATAAGCATACAAGAGACAACAGACAGACTGGGCAGGTTGTATTTAAGTATTTAGGCGCACATGCACGCACACACACACACACACACACACACACACACACACTAGCAATTAATTTTTAAAAAGGCCATGAATTGGACAGACTGTAAAAAAAGTTATGGGGGACTTTTGAGGGTGAAAAATAGAGAAGGGGGAAAGTGATGTAATTATAATCTCAAAAATATAAAAGCGTACCACAGAAAGAAATCAGGGTGGGCAGCTCTCTGAAGATGCTCTGTGCAGTCTTCCCCAACAGTACCATGACTAAAACCAGCCAGAATACCAACAAAACTGAGAGGTTATACTGTTTGGTTTTGCACATCAACATGACAAACTGGAGTCAAAAGTGAGGAAGGAGCCTCAGTTGAGACATGACATCAAGCTTTAAGGCATTTGCTCAACTAGTGGTCAATGGGGCAGGGCTCAGTCCATTGTGGGTGAGGCTATCCCAGGTTGGTGGTCCTGTTTTCTATAAGAAAGGAGACTGAGCAAGCCATGTGAAACAAGCCAGAAGGCAGCATCCCTCCATGGCTTCTGTGTCAGTTACTGTCTCAGGTTCCAGCCCTGCTTAAGTTCATGTCCTGACTTCCTCCTATGATGAACTAGAGGTGTAAGCCAAGTAAACCTTCCTCTCCAACCTGCTCTTTACTCTGCTGTTTCCTGGCAGCAATAGAAACCCTGACTAAGAGGGAGGTGCAGGAGAATTAAAGTCCAGGACTTAGTACCTAACACCCATATTCTTCCCACTACCTGGCTCTGATGGATCACACTTCTATTTCAGAGCAAAGCTTTCTTGACTCAGAACAGAAAGAGGAGGAGGTGGGGACAGATTAGCATATAAGGCAAGAGAAACAGTGTTACCGATGTATTACTCCAAGCCTTACAAGAAGAACAGTGAGAGGAACCAAAAATCTTGGAAGAAAAACAATGTTGATTCATACCTTCTACAAGCACAGAGAAGTATGGTAGAAATATTTGAACATGCACAACTAGATTTGGGAAAAGGAAGTGAGAACATATATGGAGAAGAGGTAAATATGATTCCAAATGGAAAATATATAAAATAAAAACTTAAAAGTCTAGGAGAGTGGGGCTAAAGAGTTATGGCTGGCTGCTCTTCTTCAGAACCCACTTAGAGGCACACAACCATCTGCAACCTACTCCCAAAGATCTGGGATCTGATGTTATCTTCTGGCCAATGGGGTCCCTACATGCACATGCTGCCAAGGCTTACAGACATATGAGCACATCTCCTCCACACACTCAAACATCTCCCTCAAGAAAAAATCTGTAAGAAAAGATATATTCTGGGTGCAGCAGGTAATGGCACTTGCCAAGCCTCACGTTCTGAGATTGATCTTGAAAACCTCCATAATACAAGGAAAAAACTGACTCCCACAGTAGTCCTTTGAAACTAACATCTGTGCATGCAAACAATCATACAGAAGCATTAGTATACATACATAGACATTCATACAAACAGTACATAGATGCATAAAAATTAAATAATAAATGAGTGCAAAAGAATTTTCAAATTATACTCCTATGACATAATGGATATTAATTTTTTAAATCCAATAAATTGGATTCCAGCAAAAGTTGCAGAATCTCAATGCCAAATGATACACTTGTTCTGAATGGAAATCCTACAGTTTCTTCAGAGAAGGAAGCTGTAAATTTTGGTGTCTTACAGTACACCCAAGTTCTCTTATCCTGAGATACGTTAGGAATCACACAGCCAGCTGTGGTCATTCTGATATGACTATAAACATCTATGCTAAGGAATCATTGTAGAAATGTAATTACAATTACCTAAACCATCCACAACTAGGTTCTAAAAAACTGTTTATCAGAGATGAAGGGCTACAAAGACATTTGACTCTGTAGTGACCGATCAATATATAACAGCTGAGTAAAACACACAAAAAGATTGATTCTAAAAATAATATAGAGTTGTTTATGTGCTCCAGGCAAGACAGTACATAATGGGTATAGACCTCTTAAAATTACATTACCTCTTAAAATACAGGCTCTTATGCACTTATTCACATATATCCATATACATGTCACTGAAAAACAAGTGCTACCATTTGGGATTTTGTCATCTCTAAATGAAAAAAAAAAAAAAACCTATCCTGTAATTCCCACATTTTTAAAAAGCATGTCTACAGATATAGGTATTATTAATCAAGTAGTTCTTTGGCCAGACAGTAGAATAAATAAGACCAAAGACAAACATGCTATGTGAATTGATAGAATTAAAATAGAAGAAAAGTCATATTCAAAGTCTATTTATTTTCTTCCTTTGTTTGATTGGGTCTGATTGACTTTGAACATTGCTGTAATACTGCTCCTGTGTGTGTATGTGTATGGGAGTATATATACATGTTAATATAATTCAATACTACTAGGTTAAACTGCAGAGGAAACATTTCTCAGCCCTTGATTAAGGTCTGCATTAAACCATCAGACCCCATCACAAGCCTTGCTGATGAGTAGTTATTTGGACACACACAGAGCTGTGATTTCCATCCACTTTGCTAATCAGCAAGTTCAGATTTGCTGCTAATGTGACAGTGATGAACAGGAATGATGCTAATGTGACATTGATGAGCACGGATGACAGCTCAGGCTGATTAAAATTAGCTTAGGTTCTCTGACCTAGGATAAAATGGAAGGGCTTTGTCAACAAATACAGCCAACACATATCTCCAAAACAAGAGTACAAACACCAAAATCACACGTTTCCTTGAAGACATGAATCTAACCAAATATACATTTCATTGTGACATGATTTAAATGCGTGTAGTCACTAATCAAATCTTGTACAAAATCAAAAATGGAAATAAAAGCATGAATACACAGAACCAAAGCCAATCCACTCATATGTCATGGTAAGATCATATATTTGTATGTGTATGCACAGGAAAACACACATACACAAAGAAATAAATGCAATTGTAGTTTTAATTTAAAAAGCATTTTTGAATTATTTTATTTTAATTATGCATATGTGGGTGGGGGTATATGTGCACGGGAATGCAGTTGCCAATGGAGTTCACAGGACCATGTTATACTCCCTCAAACTGGAGTTGCAAGCAATCATGAACCACCTCTCTTGGGTGCTACAAAACAAACCCTACAAAAACAGTATGCACTATTGATGACTGATTGAACCAGTGTCATTCATGACTGACTGAACTATTGCTCCAGATCCCCAGCCCTTTCCCTCAAAGCAAATCAAAAACAAACAAACAAAAACACCAAACAAACAAACAAAACCCTAAAGCAAGCAAGGTGTCTCAGTAAGGGTACTTGCCTTGCTGCCAAACTTAAGGTCCTTCCTTAGTTTGATCACCTACCTAGCTGGAAGACTGAACTAACTCTTACAGTTGACTGCAGATCTCTACAGGCATACTGTGGAATATATGCACTTACACACATATGCACATACACACTACAGAAAAACAACAACAAATGCAGCCGGGCGTGGTGGCACACAGCCTTTAATCCCAGCACTCTGGAGGCAGAAGCAGGCAGATTTCTGAGTTCGAGGCCAGCCTGGTCTACAAAGTGAGTTCCAGGACAGCCAAGGCTACACAGAGAAACCCTGTCTCGAAAAAACAACAACAACAACAACAACAACAACAACAAAAAAACCCAAAAACTAACAACAACAAAAAACCAAAACAATAAATGCAAACAACTAAACACAGCTCTCAGAACACTGACCCCACCTTCCCTTGCTTTCCTTTAATCACCTCCTCCTCCAGTGCCTCCAAGGCCTGCTCAGCAGCTCAGCAGCTCAGCAGCAGCTGGGCACAAGAATCCCTCAGAAGCTAGGACACATGAGAAAGCGTACTCTTATAGAAAATAATAGCACACTTCTGTTTTCTGCCATCAGGTAATATATCCACCAATGTTTGCAGTAGCAGAGTACGGCTTTAAAATCAGAAAAAAAAAAATTTATGAACACAAACAGAAAGTCCATAGTAAATAGTATAGACAAAGCTAGGCACTACTGTAGCTTTGTAAAAAGCAACAGAAAACCTACAGCAGGAAGTCGATCCTGACATAGAGGTGCGTAGAATTCCATTCTTAAAACATAAAAGTCCATGCAAACACATAATGAACAGACTCTCTGTTGACAGTACTGAAATACATTTTTTTTGTTTATTTTGTTTTTCGAGACAGGGTTTCTCTGTATAGCCCTGGCTGTCCTGGAACTCACTCTGTAGACCAGGCTGGCCTCGAACTCGGAAATCCACCTGCCTCTGCCTCCCAAGTGCTGGGATTAAAGGTGTGTGCCACCACTGCCCAGCTCAGAAATACATTCTTAAAGATAGCCTTCTTAAAACACTGAACTGTGCCAAAAGGGCATTTTTAAAAAGTGGACATTCAGGCTGGAGAGATGGCTCAGCAGTTAAGAGTTCAAATCCCAGCAACCACATGGTAGCTTATAACTGTCTGTAATGAGATCGGATGCCCTCTTCTGGTGTGTCTAAGACAGCAATGGTATACTTATATATAATAAATACACCTTACAGGTTAAAAAAAAAAGTGGACACTCAGAGCTACAATAGCTCAGAACCCAAGATCATGAGAGATTTCAAACACTCACACAGATGGGCCTTTATGTGAATAAAGTAAGTATTCACATATCAAAAATTAGCCTCAGTATTCTAGTACAGCTGAATTCAGATGCTGTGTGTTAGGAATGAAATTGATTGAAATACTCCCCTCTGCACACACTCAAGAGAAACAGATAAAACTTCTATGGCTCTAAGAATCTACAGATAAGCACAACACATTGTACATGCAGTTCTAAGAAGAGGTAACAGGAGATAAAAAGGACAAGATGCACTGCCCCGAGTGTCGGTAATCAGATACTGAAAGTCAATCAACACGTGCAAATCTTCAATTACTCCCACTGGCAATCACTGACAGGCCTGTTTCTGGGTCATGCTCCATCCATGTAATTTTCCTACTGAAATCTCATAAAAGAAACTACATTCAGAGATGATCTCTACCTTTTAACATTAATCGCATTCTTAGCAACCTGCCCTTACTCATGCCTAATATATCTAAATTATCCTTTATTAAATTCCTTCTTGAAGGTAAATTTTCTGAAATTATCTGAATTACCTTATTGCTGTTAAATAAGTCAATTATTGGAGTCTAGAAACAAATTCACATTAAATAAATAATTTTGGGTGCCCTCCCCCATTGTTAAGCTTCAAAGACTTCCAAATATAAGGTCAGATGTGGCCCATTTTTAACATGGTGAGTCACCCCCAATTCCTACTTTCTAGAGGAAGACAGTATTACTATCTTTTTCCTAAACTTCCGTTTTCATTTTGCTTCTCAAGTTTGTTTTCTGCCATGCAGTCACTACCACGGGATCATGTGACAGAAAGCACTCAACACTGAGGACAATTACTCAGCTATAAACCTAAGCAGCGCAACTCTGGGCACACTCTGTCCCAGCCCAGCACAGAGGGAAAGCCCCGGGCAGGAAGGCATTCCTGAGAGATTCCACTGAAGTAAGTGACCCTAGACCACGCCAGTCTCTGCTTACCCCTTTATTATTTTTACAAACTACTAAATTACGGAGGGTCACAGAGTGATACAGAAAGGAGAAGTTTCCAAAGATACTGGGTGCCCCCAAACTAGAAATAACTCACAATGTACTCTGATCCTAAGTGATTCAATAGCAACTTGCTTCTTTATAGAAGACACCATATTTCTAAGTCAGGCAGACCAGAAAGGGGCAGAAGGACTGAATCTCAACCACAACTAAAAAGGACTGCTCTCCGTAAGGACTACCAGACAGCTTTTAACATGTTTTTTAAAAGGCCTTTTTTCTTATAAACTTAGAGCTCCAAGTTTGTTATATTTGCTCTCAACCCTGATATTTCTCTAAATAAATGAATGATGCTGTCACATCTCCCAACAATTAGATATTTTTAAATTTCATTATAATATCCCAGTGTCTCCTTGTTCTATGTAACCTATTAGTCAGTATTCAAAAATAAACAATAAATTCTGTTACTACAACTATAGTTAAGAACTGAGTATATTATTTTATAGATATAAAGCATAAACATGAAATGTTCATTATGTAAAAATTAAATGTAAATGCATGATTATGTTCATTCTGAATGTTTAGATTCCAAAAACAATGGAGATAAATGGTTCAAGAAATACCTTATAAGTATATTTTTAATCAATTAAATAAGTTAAGAAATCATCTCACAAAAATTAACATCAGTGGCACACAACCGTAAACAGGGCATCAGAACCACCCCCTCTTCAGGTTTGCAAACCATATTGACAGTGTACAGAGAAGGCCAAAGGAAGAAGCGAGTGACGCGGCGCACTGGACCCTGGGCACCGCATGTCCACTGCATCTTGAACTTCACAGCAGCTGTAATTACCTGCACTAGATCCTGTCATGGAAATGGCAGAAGCTTACAAGGCTAAGACTCTTCCCTGAGTGTAGGTCTCCCTTCTCCCCTAGCAGGAAGGGAGCAGACTAGAGGAACAGGGTTTCAGATGGCCAGTGAATCTGAACATTAATAATGACACATTGGGACCAGCTTCAGAGAGACAGATCAGCTTTACTTGGGGTGAATCTGGGTTATACAGCTTTGGGATTTGGGGTAGGAATATCCAGGATGGGCAAAGGCTGAAGGCCAAGGCACTGGGATGCTTCATCAGCCTGGGGAGAAACACAGGGATCTCCAGTGCTTGCTGTTTGGGTTCTTATCAAGAGAAAGGATGCTGAACCTATACTCTAACCAAGGTTAGTTGACATTCCAAAGGTAGTGTTGTGTGGGGAGTTTTGAACTCCCTAGACAAGGTCAGAGAAGAAGCCAAAGGGAGTCCACCAGTTTAGGCTGAACTCAGAAGGTTATACAGACAGTGGTAGACTTTATCCTTAATTAGCAGGGCAACACCTGAGTATATAAATACAGCTAATGGTTGCTGGGGGAGGAAGAAATACTGTCTTCATTGATACAGTCACTAGTAAGGTACCAGGCTCCTATAAACAGCCTCTCATCCATATTCCTCTAATTAAACTCACTGGACAATCCAAAGAAAACAGAAGGAAAGGAGGAAACTATTCTATAAAGGACTGGTTGATAAGGAAAGGTAATCAGTGCAAATGGAACAAACACAGGCAATTGGGGAGAGAAATAAATATGAAATGTATTATATTCACATATGAAATTTGCCATGAGGCCCATTATATATAACTAACTGCTAGTTAAAATTTTAAAAGATACCACCAACAATATTTTACAAGGAATTATTAATGGTGTACATTTTTTAAAAGATTTATTTATTTATTATACATAAGTACACTGTAGCTGTGTTCAGACACTCCAGAAGAGGATGCCAGATCTTGTTATGGACGGTTGTGAGCCACCATGTGGTTGCAGGGATTTGAACTCAGGACCTTTGGAAGGTCAGTGCACTTAACTGCTGAGCCATCTCTCCAGTCCTAATGGTGGACATTATATTGCTATTTTAATTAAAAATATTTCCTCTCTTGAAACCTATAGTTTGTCTTTGGTAAAGAAACACACATACACACACACACACACACACACACACACACACACTTACACACACATATACACACACTTACACACACATATACACACACATACATATACACTCAGAAATATCTGTATGTATATGGACTACAAGAGGAGTTTATCGCTCCATTCATATATTCAGTGATGCTGTCACATACTATTTCTGTGTCTTGCTATCATGTCAGAAATGTCAAATGCCTTAAAATGCTTTAATAGTAAAAAAAAAAAAGGGGGGGGTGACCTTTCAGCCACACTCGGGGTCATGCAGATAACACTCCTTATCCAGAAAAGGTAACCAGAAAGATAATCTTTCTGGGCTTCAACTTTTCCTATGTGTTCCTCAGAACTAACAGTGTCTTCCATTTGTGCCTAATGAAAGATTCAGAAATCACAGAACTTTCTTGAATCAATAAACACTACAGAAAGTGCATTTTTTTTTAAAGTTTGGTGACAGTAAAGGAAATATCCCCAGCTATTGAATTGATTTCATTCTCTTTTTATAAACTGTTAGGACACGCCATCTCAGCTCTTAGAGCTCGTTCCTTATAAGCACGAAGCTGGGGCCTAGAGCCTGTGCATTAGAGTCAGATATCATCTCTAGCACAGCGGAGCTTGTGAGCCTCATAGCACTGAGGAAACTCTTCTGAACCCAACTGTCCTCATCTATTCCAACACTTCCAGAGGGATTCCATAAACAATGTGCATCCTCATCTATTCCAACACTTCCAGTGGGATTCCATAAACAATGTGCATCCTCATCTATTCTAACGCTTCCAGAGGGATTCCATAAACAATGTGCATAGGAGTCCAGGACAGATTGCATTTCCAACATCCATGAAAGCAGAGACTGGTACTTTCCTGTGCCCAACTAATTCCATAGGAAGCTCCACGTGGAATTTCCTGGACCTTCTTGTATAGCTCCTGTGTAAAACTGACAAAGCCTTCAAACACAGACATGATAGCCTAAATGGGAGTCTGAATCTCCAAAGAGGTAACACGGTTAGTATGACCTCTCTTTTTTAAAAATTCAGAATAATTAAACCATATAAACAGACAGTGATGCCACATCAAAATGAGCAGAGACATCTGCATTCACATAATCCACTAAGAGGCTGGATATATACTAGGCCATGCTGCTGCTGCTGAAAAGACAAAGCTTGAATCATGACCTACAATCTACTAACTGCATTTTGGATCTTTCGGATGCGTTGTGATCCGGCTGTAAGATAAGATTATAATTTAGCACGACCATCAAATGGAGGAATATGACTAATCCCCAGACATGACAATTTAAGTGCAAGCATGAGGAGCCACTTTCAGCAACAGCCCTCTTTGCAGCAGCATCTCAGAGACAGGGATTTACTCTAAAAACTCTGCTCGAGACTCTTCAAGCTACACAAACAAATGACAAGTTCTAATTACACTGGGGTTTTATTTATTTTTTAAATAAAAGGCACAGATAAGCCATAAACATAACAAAAAGCCAGAGGAGAAGGCAAGGAGGGTAAAAAGGGAACAGCTGGTATACACCATGCCCATCATTCAAAGAGGCAATGGGGCCCACAGCGTTTCTCAGTAAGTGCAGGCGAACACTAGGTGGTAAGAAATTGGATACTTCAGATCTGGGGAAGCAAGCCATGCTCAATACTCTTCAGGATGCAGGGGAGGCCTGGATAAGACCTCCTGTCTTAATGAGCCACACTCCATTCTCAGCTGTTCACAATGACAGAGTTCACTGCAGCAAAAAATATACAGACAAAAATCTCTGCAGACCTCAGAGTCAGAGGTGCAGGGCAAATGCTAACTCATACATCTGCTGAGGCTTGCATATCTGAAAAAAAATGGAATTTAAATACACACTTGTGCACACGGGATCTTTTTCTTCCATGTTTCATTCATGTTTTTCTCTATTCTTTTGTTCAGAAAAACACACTGACTCTGCCGGTTTTAGTTTGAAAATATTTTGTATCAAGTTTCAGGTTAGGGACTACTAATCTGACTCAGTAGGCGCCAACAGGCCTCGGACTCTCAGTGCTGCTGCTTTGAGGCTGCCTGACTACAAATATTAAATGGTCACCTACCTTTGAGTAAGGCTCAACACTTTGTCAACCCAATGCCACACCTACCTAGTCTGATGATATGGCTTATCTCAAAGTACAAATCTTACATCTTAAGTAAACTCCTAGCTGATATCAACTTGGAAGGAGAGAATCAATATTTAGAAATGCACTTAATATTCCAATGTACATTTTTACCCTTTCGGGACTTGTGTCAGATGTTTTTTTTTATTTCATCTTTTATTAGATATTTTCTTCATTTACATTTCAAATGCTATCCTGAAAGTCCCCTCTACCCTCCCCCCACCCTGCTCCCCCACCCACCCACTCCTACTTCTTGGCCCTGGCGTTCCCCTGTACTGGGACATATAAAGTTTGCTAGACCAAGGGGCCTCTCTTCCCAGTGATGGCCGACTAGGCCATCCTCTGCTACATATGCAGCTAGAGACATGAGCTCTGGGGGTACTGGTTAGTTCATATTGTTGTTCCACCTATAGGGTTGCAGACCCCTTCAGCTCCTTGGGTACTTTCTCTAGCTCCTCCATTGGGGCCCTGTGTTCCATCTTATGGATGACTGTGAGCATCCACTTCTCTGTTTGCCAGGCACTGGCATAGCCTCACAAGAGACAGGCTGAGAAGACAAATTTAGATTTTTAAGATTTGAGGGAGAGAGCATTCTCGTCTCATTCTCAGAACATTAAGCACTAAGATACAGAGTAAATGATCTGGCTAAGTCCACAGTCCATCCCTGATACTCGTAGCCTCTAGTAGTAAAATAAATGCAGCTATGCTCTATCTGTCTCACAGAGAATAGGTTGAATTATTCATAAAGAAATATAGACAACCAAAAGTACCAGAGTAACTACAGTTTTCTCTGTGAGTGAATCAATTTTAAGGAAAATTCTGTCGAAAATGGAAAGAATAAGGTCAGAAACAGGAAGTGAGAGGAAAAGAAGAGAGAAAGAAAGGGAGACTTTAGAAACAAGAAGAGTATGTAAGACAAAGATCAGTTTAATATTGGATTTGTTAGCTAACTGTGATAAAACAAAGACCAGAGATACATGTTATCACAGAGACAGCATTCCAGCATTTGCTTTTATAATAACAACACGATAGTAAAATAGTTTTTAAAATGCACTTAATTCTTTGAGGTCTATCCCGATGGGGCTTCCCTAGTAGCCAGCCATCCTTGGAAACGCCTCATACAGTAACTTGTGGTTTTACTTGACTCACAGGACTGACTGTTAGGTCTGTGGGAAGGAACTACAAGACAACTAACAAAGTATAAAAGTGATGTTTTAATTTTTTTTGTTTGTTTGTTTTTAACTTCAGGCACTGGCACTTCCTTCATAAAGATTAGAGTTGTGAGTGTGAGGAATGGATATGAGAAGACTCTAAAGAGATGTTTGGGTAACACAAGTGAACCCTAACCTAAAATGGTTTAAAGAGAACTTGAAGGGTCCCTAAAATAAATTGAAGAAATCCTCAAATCTTCTGGTGACCTGGATGGACAGCAAAGGAATCAAATCCCTCAAATAATTTATTTGACTTAATTTTTAAAAATAAATAATTATATACAGTAAAAAGAAAAAAATGCACTTAATTCATATAAATAAATTGAAAAGAATAGTAAGGATTTCTGATTAACTCACTTATGCTTTGATCTATTCACTCTCATTGAAATAAGAACTTCCTCCATGCCAGTGGTGGTGCACACCTTTAATTCCAACACTGAGGAGGCAGAGGCAGGCAGATCCTTGTGAGTTTTCTGCCTGGTCTACATACTGAGTAAGAGAAAAACTAAGACTATACAAAAGATGAGAGGGAGAGGGAGAGGGAGAGGGAGAGGGAGAGGGAGAGGGAGAGGGAGAGGGAGAGGGAGAGGGAGAGGGAGAGGGAGAGGGAGAGGGAGAGGGAGAGGGAGAGGGAGAGGGAGAGGGAGAGGGAGAGGGAGAGGGAGAGGGAGAGGGAGAAAGAGGGAGAAGAGAGGAAGGGGAGAGAAAGGGGAGGGAGGGAGGGAGGGAAAGAACCTTTAAACCTTTCAACAGGCTGGGTAACAATAATGTTCTGGCCTTGTGAGGGAAACATATGCCAGTTATTGGAATGAAAAAATAATACACTAATTATGTGCCACTTCTGTCAAAAATCAGACCTCTTCTGCCAATGTAGCCTTTCAGGAGTAACAGCAAAGTAACTTGTCTATCCCTGGAGGAACAGCTAAAAGGAAGTGTGATAGAGGCAGAGTTTCTTCTTTATAGAAAGAGAGCTTTTCAATCTGAAGTATAAGGCCAGAACTGAAATGTATGAGCACAAATATAAACTATTTAACTATGATCACAATCATAAACAATTATATTAGGATAACATAATTTCTCAGAAATAAAAAGAGAAATAATTTTATAACACAGTGCTGTAATTATATGATTATTAGACATATTATACTTTGTTACTTATCATTTGAATAAGGGTGGTTCTTTCTATATGATGCACTCCTTAATACACTTAAGAACGTTATTTTGAGGAGTACGCAGGGCTCCATGACTCATAATCCTGTTTTAGACAAAACTAGGATAGGAAGATTATAAAGGAATATCAGCGTTAAATGACTCTCCTCGAACCAAAGTACATAGAACTCAACATATTCAAAAGTTTACTGAGTGTGGTAGACTCTATTTTAACAGTTCAAGGTCATTATTTTATGAGGTTGTGAACTTTTAACTTTTTTCAGGTTTGATTTTCTTCCTCCTTTAAAAATTCTGTTGTGCTAGACTTCCAAGCAATCAGAACATGGGAACCCTATAGCACACTATATACATTAGCTGGAATTTAAACTGAAGATAAGTTAGGGGACTACCATAGAATTTTGTGTATTTAAAATGTTCTGTCGATAGGAAAAGCAACAAGAAAGGGGAGGGGAGGGGAGGGGAGGGGAGGGGAGGGGAGGGGAGGGGAGGGGAGGGGAGGGGAGGGGAGGGGAGGGGAGGGGAGGGGAGGGGAGGGGAGGGGAGGAGAGGGCAGGGCAGGGGAGGGGAGGGGAGAGGAGAGGAGGGGAGAGGAGAGGAGGGGAAAGGGAGGAAGACAGGGAGGAAGGAGGAAGGAAGGGAAGAACAAGCAAAAGAAAGCCATTCTTTCCCTCTTGAATACATTCCTCTGTGCTGCATGTCATTCTATTTTTTGAAAACTCTGCACATGGAATTATGATTTCCTTGAAAAAAAGAGAGTACCAACTATAATTGTGCCCAATGAGCCCCAAATATTAAACTTTCATTTTCAAATATGGCTTTCATCATTCCCTCCTACAATGTGGTATATATGATAATATATTATTTGTTATTCAGAAGAAGAAGAATTCCATACAAAATAAATGACTTCAATTGCCTTATAAATAAAACATGTATAAATGTCTTGGTAAAATAAATTAAAGGAGCATTTGTATTTGATCATTCCATCATATTACTGTCTTTGTCTACAAGCTGCAGAAGCTATTGTTGTGTTTCCTGAAATTCATTATAGGTAATGTTTATAATGGAGAAAAATTACTACAAAGTTATGGCTAAAACTCAAGCAAATAACACATATAAAGCACCCTGAAGAGAGTCAGTGCACACTGAAGACAGATACACTAATGCCTACACCTGGCAATGGAAGGCTTTGCTGCAGGACTTGGTTTAGATGAACTTTTGCTAGCTCCAGAAATTAAAAATTAGCACATTAGAGTGATTACAAGTCACTCTAATTTTTGAAATTGTAGTAAACTTTACTTTTACCTCATGAGATTTACTAATGGCAAAAGGGAACATTGGCCTTGAGGAAGCACATTTACTAACTTTTATTTAATCAATAAGGGTCATAAGATAAGATAATTATATCCAATTTTAATTAAATGGAACCTACTGCATTATTGTAACAAAGTTACAGAAATAGATATAGATGACTCAAAAGAGGAATATTTAACCAATCATAAGTACAATGGGTACACCCTGGAGGTGTTGTTCTAGGGTTATGTTTGTTTATCCCCAATATAGTTGAAATGCATTGGGGGTACACAGGAACTTCAAAATCTGTAGAAATACAGAAATAAATGCAAACAAATACTCTCAGAATTTGTAACCAGGAAATCTTTGAGGTTTGCAAAAATGAATACTTGAAAGGAGAAAATCATTAAAGAAAATGTTATTCTTTGTGGATGGAAGACAGATTTACAAACACAATTTTAATTGTTACATACACACACACACTCAAATCAAGCAAATTTTCAAGATTTCAAGACTTTCAACCAGTATTTACTTCCCATGGTAGGAAACAGCTTAAGAAGTTACTGTACAAATGAGTAGAGATGTGTACTCAACACAATAAAAGTCAAAAATTGGTTTATTTAAATGTTTTGAAAATGTGGAAACACTATCAGTTGCATTATCCAATTTCACACTGGCTCAGTTCACTACAGAGACTATGTAGCAAGCACTCAAAGCCCTGAGGAGTCACTATCCCACACAACACATCCTCATAACAGCAAGCAGCACATTCCCACCACACTAGTGTACTCTCAAATATACAACTGAATGACTTTTATGGCGAAATAGGACAAATAGTAAATCAAATTCAAAACCTTCACACTAGCTGAGATTGTTGGCAGGAAGGAGAGAGTATGTGAAAGGGAGAGAGGAGAAAGATTGGAAAGGTAGGAAGAAAGAAAAGGCAGGAGAGGAGGGAAAATGTAGGAGACATATAATGCAAATCAAGGTGGAGAAAATTTAAAATGGCAGCAAATGGTTTATTAACTTTAGTTTACACTGAAATTACTCATTATATACACTGCATATTGTGACTTCAACAGTCATTCATTTTTTAGGGAAGCATACAGATCAGATTTAGAAATATTTTTACAACAAAACATTTAATATGCACTATTATTTACCAGGCACTTTCCCCCATTTTTCCCCAATCTGTTTCTTCATCAACAAACTCATCAACTGAATTTCAGAACAGGAGAAAACAGGAGTCTCAGAATCTATGCACTCATATTTAAATATTTATCAGGTTCCTTGTATAAGCTAAACTGTTCTTAAAAAGACACAAATTTAAAAATTATAGCCACAAACGTGGTCTTACGTATGCATGGGCACACACAATCATACACACACAAACCCACATACACACACAAACCCACATACACACACACACATACACACTATATATCCCAAATGAAGTTAAAATTTAAAAATGAAAACGTGTTATAAATAATGTAGTAATTATGAGGCTATAACACATGTAAAGTTGGAACGGTTACATCTAAATCAATTGTAGGCCAAAGTGGGCACATGTGACCAATAAACAACCCACACTTCATTCTTCTTGAGTTTCGTGTGTTTTGCAAATTGTAACATATCTTGGGTATCTAAGTTTCTGGGCTAATATTCACTTATCAGTGAGTACATATCATTTGAGTTCTTTTGTGATTGGGTTACCTCACTCAGGATAATGCCCTCCAGGTCCAACCATTTGCCTAGGAATTTCATACATTCATTCTTTTTAATAGCTGAGTAGTACTCCATTGTGTAAATGTACCACATTTTTTGTATCCATTCCTCTGTTGAGGGGCATCTGGAGACTTTGCTCCTTCTTAGAATTGGGAACAAAACACCCATGGAAGGAGTTATAGAGACAAAGTTTAGAGCTGAGACAAAAGGATGGACCATCTAAAGACTGCCATATCCAGGGATCCATCCCATAATCAGCCTCCAAACGCTGACACCATTGCATACACTAGAAAGATTTTTCTGAAAGGATCCTGATATAGCTGTCTCTTGTGAGACTACGCCAGGGCCTAGCAAACACAGAAGTGGATGCTCACATTCAGCTATTGGATGGATCACAGGGCTCCCAATGGAGGAGCTAGAGAAAGTACCCAAGGAGCTAAAGGGATCTGCAACCCTATAGGTGGAACAACATTATGAACTAACCAGTACTCCGGAGCTCTTGTCTCTAGCTGCATATGTATCAAAAGATGGCCTAGTAGGCCATCACTGGAAAGAGAGGCCCATTGGACATGCAAACTTTATATGCCCCAGTACAGGGGAACGCCAGGGCCAAAAAAAAAACAAAAGTGGGAATGGGTGTGTAGGGAAGTGGGGGGAGGGTATGGGGGACTTTTGGGATAGCATTGGAAATGTAAATGAGGAAAATACCTAATAAAAAAAAACAACCCACACTATTGATTGTTCTCCCTAAATAGTTAGTAAAGTTGGAAATGTTGTTGAATACAACGATACAACTTACTAAACACAGTAATTGGGCTGGTTCCAACTTAGTGCCCTTGTTCCTCTGCACTACCATTCATGACACTAGAAGGTACCCTTCAGCCTACAGTGATGACCTGTCTCCAATATACCAGTAGTGCAACAGTGGCACAAAGCTTGTAGCAATAGCCAGAAAAAAGAAAAGGGAAACTATCTGATTGCATTTAAAGCTCCCTCAATGAGCAGTTATCTATCCCGACACTACCCTCGTGGCCAAGAATGTGACAATAGATAGGCCCGGGACTTAGAGAAAAACCAAATATCAGTCTTCTGCTAAAGGAACATAGCAATAAAATGGCCCCTGACCACATTCTACTACACTAATGATTGAGTGCCTTGCTCAGACTTCATCAGAGAAGCTTCCTCCTACGGTAGATGTGACAAATACAAAGGTCTACAACCACAGAACGTGTGGACAGGGAGAGATCTTGTGACTTTCAGTCCTATGCAGGATGTCTCCATCAAATCTCTGCCCTCAGGGATCAGGTAACACTGCAGAAAACATGATGGAAAGACTGTAAGAGAAGAACGGATGGTCAACACCAAAGACTCAAGGCTGCCTAAGCAAAGCCAGAGCAGCGCACACATGCACGCACAGACACTGTGGCAGTACACACACGGCCTGCACAGGTCTGTATCAGATGGAGGCTCAGCTCTCAGAGAGAAGTGGAGACACAAGCCCCCATCCCAAACTCAGAACCTATCTCCACTGGATAACCACTCACAAATGAAAAATGAATCTTCCCAAACAGAGCCTAACTGGGGATACAAATCGCTCCTAAGAGCATGTCCCATCCACAACAGAGAAGGGCTAAAACAAAACAAGTTTTAGCCTTCAAGTTTTGTCTCAGAAGTTTTTGTCAGGGCTTTTTTTTTTTTTTTTTTTTAACTATCTTCCAGGTCTAACCATGATTCCTCGTCTATGCTTCTTGTGCTTTACTATGATTTTCTGCCCCTTTTCCTTCTGTTCTGTAATATTCTAATTTGTGTGGTTTGGTTTTATCATACTGCACTTTATTGTTATTATTATTATTTATTATTAAAATGTCTGGTGGTGTTCTAAGGGGAGACAGAAAGGGTGAGGATCTTAGTGAGAGAGGAGGTGGGGAAACACAGGAGCCGTGGGACAAGAAACCATAATCAGAATATATTATATGAATAAACCTATTTTCAATAAAAAATAGAGAAAAAGTTTTATGGAAGCTCGTAATGAATAAATTTCGGGAGCCAAATTCATTACAATTTTTTTCAATTTAATTTTGACTATTAACTGGGAATGCTTGAATTAAAGGTTTGAGGTTTCTCAGAGATTTTTTCATTATGCTCAAGTACAAGAATTTGTATAGCAAACATCTGAGACATGTTTATGCTTACCTTCACATTTTGTAGTTTTATTTGCCCTTAATATTTTAACCATCTATAATTAATTTTGTTGCATAAAAGGGGGGAAACTTGGTAGATTTGAAAATTGGTTTTGCACTAATTCGAGTGTATCTGATTCCTCGGACACCATCCCTTCCTTTGCGTAGGGGCTTCAGAAACCGCGTCTGCTGCCAGTGGCTACAGATGTGGTGTCCTACAAATGCCCAACTTCTCCAAACTATGATTCTCAGGAATATCCTGAAACATCTTCTGTTTCTATGACAACATCTCATGAATACCCTTTCTGCTTGGCTATTTTTCTACTTTGATTACTTTTTTCAATAAATTTTCTCAAGGTTTCTAGATAATGAATACCTACCTACTCTATATGTTGGATTTATATCTTTGAGGTTGTGCTACTTAAATTCATGCCCTGATTTTTATTTATGATAAGTATTTCGTCTTGCTATCTCCATAAAACATTTAAATTACTACCTAATGTTCTCTACTGCCTCATGAAATTTCATTTAACCATCCTTCCTCTTTACTTTAACACTGAAGTAGATGCTACTCTTTCACTGCACTCTGTTAGTGCAGTGAAATTTTAGTTAGCAATGTGGCTAACTAAAAATGTGCAGACATGTTACAGTCCCTATCTGCAATTCTCTCGAGTTGCAATGAGTACAAATTTGCAGTGTTTTTTATTTTTTATTTTATATATTTCATACAATTTACTCAAGATGGAAACCTAAAAGGGAGATGATTCATAATTTAAATTTTTTGATTTGGTAATATAAGAAATGAAAGCCAAACTTATTACTTCACTTGTGAGACTTTATGATTCTACACTGCATCCCATCACACACACATACACACAGAGAGAGAAACAGAGACAGAGAGACAAGAGACAGAGACAGACAGACAGACAGAAAGACAAAGAGAATAAACATTTCCCTGACTTTCAATTCTTCAAATGTGAGTTATTAGCAAATGTGACTCAAAAATACTTGATGGGCACATAAGCACAGGAGACATGATGTTATGGGAAGAAGACCCAGCTATCCTCTTCAATAATGGCAGGCACTATAAATAAAGGTCCCAGTTATACCAGAGGACACAACCTTAGAACAACCAATCCCATCTGAGTGGTTCAAATCCTGAGAATGAACCAGTTAATAGAAAGATATGAACAATAATAAATATTTGATGTTTGATGATCTTTGGAGCAGCCTACTATATAGTAATATATACATCTCCATAGGAAAATACTAACTGCTACAATGATTTCAAACTGATTTAAAGGAAGATTCAAAGTTCTATTGGGGGGGGGGCATTGAGACAGGGTTTCTCTGTGTAGCGGTGGCTGTCCTGGAACTCACTTTGTAGACCAGGCTGGCCTCGAACTCAGAAATCCGCCTGCCTCTGCCTCCCAAGTGCTGGGATTCAAGGTGTGCTCCACCAACGCCCAGCAAGATTCAAAGTTCTAACACAGAGATTTGGATACAGTGACAAAATCTTCTTAAACGGGTAATATGATGTAGAATGCTCATTCTTGTTTTGTTTTCTGACCATAGCAGATAATTTGTAGCAGCAGGCATTGACCCTTGGCTTGATTTTTGATGTTGTTGTTCTTATTCTTCCTCTCAGATAAGAAGTTGAAACCTTCTTATCTGACATTCTCTGGAAATTCCATAGTGACTTCTGCTTCCCTATTCTACAGATTCTATTAAGCTCTATATGATGGCTACTCTTGGTTGCCAACTTGACTATATCTGGAATAAACTACAATCCAGAAATAAAGGGCATAGCTGTGACACTTTGGCTTGAATTGAAATGAGTGAATCCACTTCTAGTCTGGACTTAGGAGATGTAAAGACACAGCTTTAATCTAGATCTTTAGGAGGGAAGGTATTAATCTGTGTCACACTTTCTGCTGGAAGCTTACGTTAGGAAATAAAGGAAGATTTTGCACTTTTCTGCTTGCGTTCACTTTTCTACAACATCCATTCCTTCACTGTCACTAGAGAGCACTTCTTTAGGAGTTTAGAACACATTGAAGACCAGCTAAAGATTCTTGAACTTTCTGTTTAGTCAGTCAAGGTTGGGATAGCTGGAGTTCAGCATGGGAGTCATTGAAGTAAAAAATAGACATAAATAGTTAACTCTAGAGAACCCCATCTAATAGATCCCACCTCCCAACTAGTCAAACATACTATAACCTCTTAATGTACCAGAGGCTTAGAAAAACTGACTCTCCAAGTCATATGACTGGTAAGACAATGTTGAAGGCTCTTGCTTCAACATAACCTACTTTCTTCCCTCCCTTATCTACCCTAACCTCTGTCCTGACTCAGTCCTTGCGACTTCCCTGCCTTTGCTCCTTCCATTTCATAGCATCCATTAGAGACCTCATGCCTTTTGCACAGAACCTCAGAACCCAATAGATTTATCTGAGGCTGTGTTGATGAGTTACTGTCAAGGATCAGGATGGGTCACAGAAAGGTTGCTACTATTGCTTAGACCAAAAAGAAAAAGAAAAAAGAAAAGAAAAAGAAACAAACAAACAACAACAACAAAAACCAGAAATTAAAACTGACACTAAAGTACAGCTAAAAATCTATTGCAAAGATAATCTATTCTGAAAGGATTTTATTTGGTCAAAAGTGAGTATGCTTTGTAAATAACTAAAGCTATTCCTTACTTTTGATTCAAACTTTTGATTCAGAATTAGTCTGAAATCTCTGATGAATGAAAGCTTAGAAACTAGCCCTTCGCTCCTTATACTGAACATTCTTCATCTTCAGTTTTGTGATTCACGGATAAAACTCAAATGAAGGAGATATATACAAACTTGCAATTATAAATTGTTAACTAGTTACTATAGATACAGGTTTTATGTCATTGATGGGAATGTACCTTTTCAAATTGCTGTGGACCCAGGGACAAGGGTGTAATTCAGATGATCTGCTAATACACATGCATAATTCTATTAGATTCAATATAGTACAAGGGAATTGAATACTTTCTAGGTACTAAATTGTTGAAGAAGCAACAGTAGCTAGTCAGAGGTGGCAGGCATGCTTATCCTGGTTATCTCCGTCTTCCCTCATTTTACTCTAAGATTTATTATACAGTTCCTGAAGTATATTCCATGTATCAGGGGAACAGCTTCAGACAGAAGTTGGAAATGGTAATTCACAGATATACAAAGTAAAAGGATTCGGGCAATGCAGTCTACAGGTCTTTATTATAATGGCTTTACAGGTATATGCCGTTCTTGTAAAGATAAAGAATGATGCCTGTTTACAATCTGAATTTTATCGCTTTTCCTAGATAATAACCCAAAGTATATGCCTATCAAGTTGGGGGTGTAAATATAACTGTTATTTCCTCAGATGAAACAGTGAAATGAGAGTGGTACCCAAGCTGTATAAATACAGAACTAGGGCAGAGCCCAGTACATTTCCTTCTCTATTCTAATCATGCCTATGCCAGCAAGCTTCTAGCCTCCATGCAATCTAACCTTACAAGCTGACTGATTTAATTTGGTTTCTCTCAGCTTCTGACTAAATTGCTCTGCCTGCCCACATACTAACTTTGGCAATATGTTCTAATCTTTTGGCTCCTTCTCTTTCTCTGGCTCATTCTGTCTGTATCTGTGTTTCGTTTATTCTCTCTGTAACTTACCACTGTTAAATTCACAAAGACAGATACATATATATATCTGTGTGTGTGTGTATTGGAGAGAGAGAGAGAAAGACAGAGACAGATAGACAGAGACAGAGAGAGACATACCTCACCACCTACCAAACCACAAAATTTTTTCTCTCTCTGCTCTTAAGTAGGCTCTCTTCCTGTCTGTTCTCCTGTGAGTTGGGTGTATCCTATCTCAGACTCATTCTGTCAAATCTTTCTCTGGTTTGTCCCTTCATTAGATATCACTCTCAAACATAGGTGTTTCCTTCTACAAAATAAGCTTACCTTCACTGCTAAATTAAAGGTGTGAACTAAGGGCATGTCTGTACTCCATCCATATCATACTATAATCCATACCATATCTGTATCCCAGGCAGATCATATCTTTGGATGTAATCCCATGCCAGAGCAGCCATGTTGCTGGATTAAAATTCCTCTACATGGGGAATTCGGAAAACTTAAACATACTTACAATTGTAAAACTGATAAGATATCAAAAGCGGTGTGAAGGATGAAAGGAATCATCCACAGCCATAGACTTTTGCAAATAATTCAGGCTGATGAACGATTTTAGAAAGTATTCAGACTTTACCAAATTTAGGATTATCCGAAATTAAATCCTATTTAGAATTATCTTGTTAGTCCCTTCTAGAGATATACTTTTAAGGAATACCCACAAGCTCACCGTAAAATTTTTAAATAGAAGAAGTTGAAGTATGTAAAAATTCAAATACATAAAAATGAAGAACTTAATCCATATTATATGCAGCTTTGCTCATAGCATTTGCCTCTGAGACACACGTGCCGCACTTATACAATACTTACACTTTTCGCTGCATGTGCTTTAGACAGTAGTTTGTTGTTGCTGCTGTAAGAAAATGAGGGGTTGGAAAAAGAGTAGAAAGAGGAGAAGGGGGAAGTAGAGATACAGTCTCATGTACCGCAGACTGGCCCAGAACTCACTAGGTAGTAGAAACTGGCTTTCTAAGTTTTAAAACTAGACTCAGTTATCTCAAAAGATGCTTCGTAGTCTTATGTGGAGACACAGAATACAATGTTTTCAAGAGACCCCACATCACTGAGATTTATTCAAACTTTAAGAATGTATATGGGTACATCACAGTAACTACATTGATGTCAAGAACGTTCACCTAAAATATGAATCTATCAAATATCAATACCAAGAAATATATTTTCATAATGTATTTAGATATTCTAAAATATAATCTATCATTAACTACATATATAATACAATAAGCCAGTATCTTAGTTAGTGTTTTACTATGTGCATAGACACCTTGTCCAAGGCAAGTCTTATAAAGGAAAACATTTAATTAGAGCTGGCATACAGGCTCAAAGGTTCAATCCATTATCATTAAAGCCAGATCATAGCAGTGTGCAGAGGAGCTGAGAGTTCCACAACTTCATGTGTAGGCCACAAGGAGAAGACTGACTTCCAGGCAGCTAGGACGAGGGTCTTAAAGCCCATACCCACATTGACATACCTACTCCAAAAAGGCCACAACTCCTAATAATGCCACTCCCTGGCCAAGCATATACAAACCATCACAGCTAGTCACTATAGAAAAAAGTAATTTTGAAAATATTTCTTGAGTAAAAGCAAGAAACCTTTAATCCCAGCATTCAGGAGGCAGAGCGATGGATCTCTAAATGAGGCTAGCCTGGATGACAGAGTGAGTTCCTGGACAGCCAGAGTTACAAAGAGAGACCAGGTCTCAAACAATCAAACAAACAAAACAGACAAAAATAAATAAACAAAATATTTCTTGAGCATGTGCTCCATTGTAACATTTTAAAGACATGTAGGTAAAGTAGTTCTTTTCAATATATTTATCTATCCCATTGACGTTATAGAGAGGAGATAGTTTCTACTTCATGTGTTTAATGCTGCTGATGGGCATCAACTGGAAAAGGAATAAGAAAGAGACCTCAGAAATACTTAACACAATTAAACTGAATGAATCACAAAATCATAGCAATTAAAGTGCCCTCAGAGGAATGTGCAAAGTCATAGAAGCTACTAGTCACTTTTAACCCCTGCCCTTTCTTTTATATTATTTAAGGGAATCCAGCTACAGAACATCAAGCTTTTGTTATTTTGCCATAAAGCAGTTAGCGGTAACTCTGAAAACAATACTGTAGCTGCAGTGTTAGCAGTCAGAATGTAAGTGGGCTCTTTCACTCCTTTCCTAGGTGCTGATATTAGCAGGTCAAACTTTTGAGGCGCTCATAGGAGATACAGATGGTCACCGTGTTGCTTTAGGAAAGCTTCCATAGTTCTAGCTCATTTCCTACCAAGAAAGCACAACATTTCCACTCATCATTTTAAATAATGGCTACAAAAGGTTACAATTCTAATGCGGAATCTGGCAACCAACAACAGACTAGGAAACCACTAAAATAAACTGAAAATTTGCACATAAGACACTCAGGAAGGTGCAGTTATAAAAACTGGCAGATGAACACTTAAAGAAAATGAAAAATATGATTGCGAGCTCTGGAAAGTCGGAATGCACTCAGGTAAGTTATTTAAAAGCTGAAGTGGATGGCTCTGACACAGGAGTCTACCTGTCTACCCTTCCCCTTGAGCAATGCCTGACACTCCTGAGAACTGTATCTACTTTAGTCAAGTAGTGGCCATCTCTCAGTTTATTCTCTTTAGTTAGTCTTCAATATTTCTTTCCACTTATTCTTACTTAAAAAGCTTAACAACTCCACATCACCACAATAGACTGTTCACCTATTTCAAATACTGTGTGTTTCTCTCCCAACCTAGTATGTAAACTCTAGAGTCCTAACCTCAAAGGCCTATAAATGTACCACATGCTTACAAACATAAAAACATCAATTAGACTGATTATATGCTTAAGAAAATGAGTTTCTTCATCCTTACATTATCTTCACTAGAAGAGGACACCCTATCAATTCAAGGACTTCAATAGCAAGTTAAGACTAAAGAGAATTTCAGAAGTCCGTGGCAGAGAATCTTACCAAATAAATATCTGTATAATTAATGGCAAAATAGCTGGATCCCTTTTTACTAAATCATACACGCACACATCTCTATTATTATTAAATGCTAATTAAATGAACTTGAGAGGTTTAAAAGCATTCCTTTCTACGCACCATTAGCATGTTTTGAAATAGCCTTGGTCCACATCAACCATACATCACCATGTAGACCATACATACAGTACATCAGACAAAGCAGTGGGCTTTCAGGACAGCACCCAACACTATCACAGCATCACTGGAGAGTCCATATGTCTTACTCAGGGTTTCTATTCCTGCACAAACATCATGACCAAGAAGCAATTTGGGGAGGAAAGGGTTTATTCAGCTTACACTTCCATACTGCTGTTAATCACCAAAGGAAGTCAGGACTGGAACTCAAGCAGGTCAGAAAGCAGGAGCTGATGCAGAGGCCATGGAGGGATGTTCTTTACTGGCTTGCCTCCCCTGGCTTGCTCAGCCTGCTCTCTTATAGAACCAAGACTACCAGCCCAGAGATGGTCCCACCCACAAGGGGCCTTTCCCCCTTGATCACTAATTGAGAAAATGCCTTACAGTTGGATCTCATGAAGGCATTTCCTCAACTGAAGCTCCTTTCTCTGTGATAACTCCAGCTGTGTCAAGCTGACACACAAAACCAGCCAGTACACCATATAATGTGTTTATTACTAACTATATGTCTCTTAAATCAAATCAATTTTCTTAATTAATTAATAGACAAAGCCATGACAAACTGTAATTTTAAACAGCTTCATACTGAGGAAATATCTTTAGATTAGCCTGGCTTGCCTACTTTACTAAGTAACAAATTATTTTTATTTTAAAACTAATTCATATTTAATTATTACACAATTTTGGTTAAATTTTCCTGAACATTAATAAATGCTATTATTTCTACTTACCTTTAATATTAATATTGTTAATTTTTAAAATTATCTTATTTTACATTTGACTTAAGTTGTTTTAAAGTTTTCTTCTACAAGTAATAACACTCAGTATAGAAATCAAATAGGATACATATTTGGATGGTCGCTTGTGTGTAATCATACAAGCAAAAATAACGAAAGCATTTTGCAAGCCTAATGAAAGCAATATATTGGCCTCTCATCCACAAATCTGCAAATACTGCAGGGTATCTTGAGCTCCCGGAATGATACACATTAGTGTTTACCCCGGCACAGAAACACAAAGGTTAAGATTATCTAATTCATCTCTCTCTCTCTCTCTCTCTCTCTCTCTCTCTCTCTCTCTCTCTCTGTCTGTCTCTCTCTCTCAGTATTGGAAATATGTAGTCATTCTTCAACAAAGAAAATAGCTATAAATATAAAACAAAACACGTTTTAAAGAAATATTTTATTGAACACTACCAAGCATATTCATCAACATCTCCAATCATGAGCACTCAACCTGATAGTGATAAATCCAAAATTGTCTACTCTTTGACCTCTGACTGGCAGTTCTTCTTCCACAAGATTAAACAACAGCTAATTTTTATCTAGCCAGTCAGTGATAGATACTCTTCAAAAAAAAAAAAGAAAAGAAATGAGCAAGAATGAGACACAAAGCTGAGAATCAACAGTAAAATTGCAAAAAATTATATAACATGTCAACAAATCATGTTTCTAAACCAGAGGTGTTTCAGGAAGAAAATTGCAATAGTAGAAGTCTCTGATTGTATAAGAGCTCTGTGTCTGTCTCTTCTAGTCATGGTTAGCATGGTATGGAATATGCTTACCAAGCTGATTTTTAAAATAACTGCACAACATGACAATAGCTCCTTTTGTTTAAAAGGAGAAAACAAGGCTGGTATAACAACAGACCCACTAATGGTCAGCCCCATCCCCATTCAGACCAAAGAAGGCTTCTTTACCAGTGTTCTACCTGAGTCTATAATATCAATGGTGCCCGCAAATGACAAAGCAAGCAATCCATCAGAGCACACATAAGTGAACTAAATGGGCTGTAGTATTTAGAAACTATGCATAGAGTTTGAACGGCATGGTAACTATGAAAGACAGAGCAGTGAAGAGATGGTTGAGTACTGAAACAACAGATAAGGGTCTCTATGTTTCTGTGAGGAGCTCAAAACCCAATGATTAAAGAAAAATATGAGTTTTAACTACACACTGGGCTAAGACAAATGATACATTGTTCTTCTATTTCCAACTAAAATTAGAAGTCTAAATTAAGAAGACAAAAGGTGACAAATATTTTATAGAACAAATGAATTTCATTATGTTGCACCTCCCTAGTAAAAACCAATTATATTAATGATAGAATATGCCTTGGTTTACAGCAGGTCTGATACAGCCTTATTCTTTATCTCACTCAGACACCTGGCTTGACAAAGGTCACTTATCAATAAGTGGTAATCTGTGACTTGACATTACTCACTACTTAAACTATGCCTCACTTCAGAAGTGATTTGAAATAATTAAAAACACCAACAAAAATTGAATACATACTTAAATTAGCAAGCCATCATTTAGAAACTGTCATTTCCTAATAGAAGAAAAATGGCCTCACTCCAATGCATATAGACATTTTAGATACTGGTTCAGACATTGTATACCAAAAGAAACTTATTAAAGGGGGATTAAATAATAAATAATAATAAAGAGACAAAGCCCACTAGTTTACATCTATCAAGTCTCTGCACACACATTTATAACTGATACTCTGCACAACAAACAGGCCACTGAAGAACCAAGCCTGCAGCCCTTGCACTCTGAGATTTTCTTGTCTTTCTCCTCTTCTGAATTTTTTATTTCCTGAATAGCAATCTCAGAATCAAAATCAAAGAACTTTTTTTAAGATATAATTTCACACTCCCCCACTCTCGCTTTGCTGTCAAGTGTCTGACCCTGGTTTGATAATCTCATTTCCTGAGAATCAAAAAGCTGGAAATTTAAGCTTCCTAGAGTGCTAATTGCGGCCCTGCTCCACTGCTAATCAAAAAATTGGATGTTTTGCATGAAAATGCTTCTCTAATTAATTCTCAGTCATAAATCGCCCTGGTTTTAATAACCCCTCCTTGATTGGATAGCCTTTGAAGAGACAGTGCAGCTAATCCGCTAAACTAGAGAAACACATGCAGAGGAAATAATGAGTGGGCTTACAAGGTATGAACTAGACAATTGAATTAATACTGTCAAGCCAAAAAAGCCAGTATCCTTTCCAGAGCTTTCATGTCTCACCCTGTACCCAGTAAAACAAACCACAAAACTAGGAGTCATGAACAAAGGCAACTATGAAAGAGTTCATGTACCAAAGTCAAATCCTCTCTCCCTCCACAAGAGCGTTATTCCTACCATCTTAAGAAGAGGTTTCCCTGACACATTCCCCTAGAAAGCAGAGATCGAGCAGTGTCCACATGTCACACCATTTAATAAGACCAGGTTTGTGCTTCTCTTCTCTCTTTTCTGACTGACAATATATTATCATACATATCTCTAAGAGGTGCTGAACTGAATTTTCATTACCCAAAATGTCAAGACTCGTTTTTGTCATCAGAGAGCACAGCTGGTCGATACCAGCAGCCCCTTCATTAATTCAAATAGAGCAAGTCACCTATACATAACTTCATTTTGCATGGACTGAGGCTCATATTCTGCAAGTTTTAATTTACAGCTCGTGGGTGTAAGGTACCATGTACCTACACGGTGGCGCTCAAACATGAAGAATCTTAATTAGCCACACTTTACATGAGCCTGTGGTTACTGTAAACCATTGGCTAAAGGCTTAGATTTAGAGCAGGACTTCTTCAGAGCAAACTCACAGACTTTCAGATAATTATGACACCAGGTATATACATAGGAATAAATGTTTCAGTAAGCACTATTTTTAAAATATAAGTAAATTCACATATAGCTTTTCTAGGGGCTTATAATATAGATACATATAATTATCCTATATTTTTAAAACTTAATGAAGGTATATATGATGTATTCCAAAGGAAATTATATAAAATTAGGGGTTTAAACTAATTATATGAAATAAAATAGATGAGTAGCCAATTCTAATTTGGAAATAAAAGAATCAAATGGGCATCTCTATAGTCTCATACATCTCTAAAATGTTACGTTAAAAAGAGACACACTACCACAATGATACAACTAGATATTCACTTGGATGTCTCACATAGAGAAGACAGACAATATCAAACTTTGGCATACACTGCAGGCAGGAATATAAAATACACTCACTTTGGAAACCTACTTGGTTTCTTAAAAAGTTAAGCAAAAAGTAATGTCATGCTTGACCCTGCAATGCAACTTCTATATATTCCTAATGAATTTAAAAATGCTTGTCTCACACAAAAATGTGAACATGTTTGTGACATAGCATTCACAGGGTCAGAAACCTAGGGACAGAATCAATGCAAATCAACAACTGACAGGTTAAACACTATGTGACACATTCACACTACAGAGTACTACTCATCCATGAGAGGAAAATAACCCTGAATCAGCCAGTTATTCAAGGGAAGGTCAAATCACTAGGTAGGAAAGAAGGAAGGAAGGAAGGAAGGAAGGAAGGAAGGAAGGAAGGAAGGAAGGAAGGGAGGGAGGGAGGGAGGGAGGAAAGGAAGGAGGGAGGGAATGAGGGAGGGAGGGAGAGAGAGGGAGAGAGAGAGGGGGAGAAAGAGGGAGGGAGAGAGAGGGAGAGAGAGAGAGAGAGAGAGAGAGAGAGAGAGAGAGAGAGAGAGACCAGTCACAAAATCGTAGACTAGATGATTTCACTCCATCTAGAAATCTCATGCTAATCTCTGTGACATAAAGCATCTCAGCCTTACAAAAGGCTTGAGAAGAGAGAGAGGCAGACCCTGTAAGGGCACATGGAAACTTCTGAAAATATTCTGTCACTTGATGTTGAGATGGCTTGCACAGGTGCAGATCTCAACTCAAACTCAATAAATGCATATACATTAGCAAAACAGGGTAAAAAAAGCACAGGCATTTCAAATGCATGTTATTTTCCAGCTTTTGCACAAGGAAATTACAACCTAAGAACTTTGCAACTTACTGGTTTTGTGACTTTAACCTTTGTAATTATTTAACCTCTATAAGCTATGTTTTTTTTCTTAGCTCTAAAAATCAAATAATAAGGCTTAATTGAGAAAATAGTTATGAGAATAAAAATTATATATAAATATATCAAAAATCCCACCTCTGCCAGGCAGTGGTGGCACATGCCTTTAATCCCAACACTTGGGAGGCAGAGGCAGGTGGATTTCTGAGTTTGAGGCCAGGCTGATCTACAGAATGAGTTCCAGGATAGTCAGGGCTATACAGAGAAACCCTGTCTCGAAAATCAATCAATCAATCAATCAATCAATCAATAAATAAATAAATTTAAAAAATCCCCACCTCTAATTTTATTCTGTTCTCTCAAATAACATTAGGTTTCCTTATCTTGTTCAGTCACATAAGTTAATCTGATATATTCATGTAGTTTGACAAGTGTTTGTTGCAGGATTTTCCCTGTCTAATTACATTAGTACAGAGGAGGACTGTGATTGTACTTAAGGAAAAGGGAGGTAGAGATAAGACTTGCAGAGAGAGGAGGAGAAGGAAGATGGCTGCAGATGTGTACCACTTGGGGCTTACCAGCCACAAGTAATTATGATTTCCAAAGGTTAGAAATATTGGGATAAAGCTTATATCATTATCAACTGGGTCTGAAATTATTGTATTGGCATCTTGTAAATTGTGATAGTATTGATACATAAATCTGATTAGTTAATTAAGCATTAAGAGTCTTGATTCTACTGGGGAGCCATTTGGTTACTGGAGTGTGGGATTAATGGTTACAAAGGGTTATAGTAGAGAGGGAACTAGTGGCTCCTGGGACAAGTGAGCCAGATGCTTTGGGGGGTAACCACAGAGAGTTGGCAGGCCAGCAGGAGTGTGGAAGCCTGGTAGAGCACTGTGGAGAGTTGTTGGGTTCAATTTTTAATAGTTCTTGCAACAGATGGCGCCCACGTGTGGTGCCATTTTGTTGCAGTAATTCTCCAACACAAATATGCCCAGGCAAAGAAAACATAACACAATTAATATGAATACAAGCTGTATGCCTAGATTGGGCAGATCTACCACACACTACCATCTTCCCCATCTATGAGGCCCCTTATAACCTGTGGTTTCTCCAGGCCACGTGCTTCTGCTCCACCTTCCTTCCACCTCTTCCTTCTTAGTCCTCTCTCTCTCCCACTCCCCTTCTCTCAATCAACTTTCAGCTCCACCTTCCCTTTATCTGTTCAATCACTAGCTCTAGCATTTATTTTACAAATCAAGGTGGGAAGAAGGTTTACAGGAAATCACCTGAGTGCTGACTCATTCCCTGTTTGCAGTCCCTCACAGGAGAATGGAATAAGTATCAAATTACAAATAGCCCCAAAGCAAACCACAACAAGTATTATTAGCAAATTATGAAAAAAGACTGAAGATCCTGTCCAGTTTAGTCATTTAGTTAATGTGTAATGCTGAATTTCTCACATGTAGAAAGTCAAGTTATGAGAGGTGCTTCATATACTAGATATTCACCTGTACAAAGAACACAAGAACTTGGCCTCTAGCTGCATGGAATAAAAACAATAAACTGACACTTTAAACAAATAATTTCAAATAACTATTTGAAAGATGATTACTATAATTGAAGCTAATCTAGCATGAGAAAAGGAGTTTCTCCACTAAAATGTGAAGATAAAGAAAAGATAATCTATCTCAGATTTGGAAGGTCCCTGAGTGACAAATGGTAAATTAATCAAAATTAAAGATTCTTGGGTGCTGGAAAGATGGCTCTGTGGGTAAAGGCTCTTCAGTTTTACAGGGACTGAAATTCGGTATGCTGTAAGGAAACCAGGACCCACTTTCGTGTTCAGGACAGCCTATACCTCCAGCTAAAGGGGATCCTGCACCATCTTCTGGCCTCTCTAGCCACCAGGACTTGCACACAGTCACACCCAGACACATAATTAAAAAGAAATAGAAACAGGCAACAGCAACTACTTTCTAAGTCAGCACAGCCCTCACTCCTCAAAACGGCAGCTTTTTCCTGCAGCTCAGAGAGGCTACTGTAGTAGCCTCTACAACTGCAGAGATCTACAACTGGTCAACATGGAGAGAATAAATGAGCATGGAGGAACCCCAGCTGAGCAGAATTCAAGCCCTACTTCTAAGGCTCAGGGAATCAAAGAGAAGCAGGCTACAAAGACTATAAGAGTCAGAGGACCAGGATCATAGCTGCAAGGGTCTTTTAGGTATGACAGGAATGCTATACCCATAAACTCTCAACAATATGCCTCCTGCACCAGATCATACCTGTTCACACGCCAATGTAGATGGAGCAAATTTTCACAAGGTCCCAACCCCTGGTGACTAGGTGCTGAGAATACTGAGAATGAGAATCGGTATTCTCTAGGTGCAGGGCCCCTGATAGGTCTCCCAATCCTAACTGTTCAGCCCTAGACATACATAAATAAAGGCAATACTAACTAGACTCATTAAAGTGTCTGGGGGAGGGTGTGTATGTGGGGAGAAAGAGAGGAGAGAGAGAGAGAGAGAGAGAGAGAGAGAGAGAGAGAGAGAGAGAGGAGATTAACAATTTGAGATCATGAATTTGAGAAAGAATGATGCCACTGGCACAGGAATAGTTGAACGGTGTAATGAGGAAGTTATGGAAATAGCATAAATACAGTGTATTCATGGGTGAAAAGTCTAAGATGAATAGATTCCATTGGAAGCACTAAAAGATAATGTCCATAATCATTGGTCTAATTTCTAAGAGGCAGCAACATCCTCATGTAGGGTATTTCATTCTCTGGAATTTATATCTTAAATCCCATACTTATGAAGAAGGGAAAGAATTTTCTTTTTTATCTGACAAGTGAGAGCAGCCCTCAGATTAATATTCCTAGATGGATTTCCAAGTATTCAACATCATGGGACACTGAGAATTTCTGTATAGTAGCCTTTTGGATTCGTAGCTATTAACCTGTCTCCTATCACCACAAATATTATTCGAAGTGGACATGATTGTAACATCACAAGTGGGCTTGGCCAATGAAATATAAGTGCACTGGATCAGATGTGTCTAAACTTTCAATGAAAACAGCTGGTGGGTATTAAAATCGAATAGCACAGTATGCTAGGCAAATGAAGAAATTCAAACAAGTCTCACTCAACTATGATTATAGTAGCAGTATCCTGGATAGATTCTTTTATCAGAGGGTGAAGGTTATTCACTTAAAACACCTGTTTCCCAGTGATCTGAAGCTAGGAAGCAGCGTGTTACAAGACCAGGAATGGACAGAGAAAGCATAGGGAGTCCTCTCAGCTACCCAGAGGACTGCATCATCATTGCAAAGACCAGTTCAAAAACAGGAAGTCTCAAAATCGGGATTTGTAAAAGCACTAGGAGGCATCCTCAGCATCTGGTGATGGATTCAGGGGAGGCAAAAGGAAGAAGAGCCAAGATGTTCCTTCGGGTTGACATCCAGGCTCAACAGCCAGTGCAGAATGCTATTTAATGAGTAGACAAATTAAAGAGTAGGGTTGGGGCAGTGGCAACCAAGGAAGTCCATGAGTAATTATAATTAGACAAGTTCATTGTTAGGTACCGTGGTGATATGGATAGGAATGGCACCCAATGATTCATATATTTGCATGCTTGGCCATTGAGAGTGGAACTATGAGGAGGTGTGGCCATGTTGGAATGGATATGAACTTGCTGGAGTAAGTGTGTCACTGTAGAGGCACGCTTTGAGGTCTCCTATGCTCAGACTTCACTCAGTGTGGCACACAGTCTCCTGCTGCCTGAGGATCAAGATGCAGAACTCTCAGCTCAGACTCCAGCACCATGTCTGCCTACACAATGGAAGGCTTCCCACAATGATGATAATGGACTAATGATCAGAAACTGTAAGCCAACCCCAATAAAATGTTTTCCTTTGTAAATGTTGCTGTGGCCATGATGTCTCTTTCCAACAATAAATCCCTTACTAAGACTGATACGAAAGAGAAAGAAACACAATCTGTTTACCTTTTCTTGGACAGTTACAATGATTAGGTTTGACTTGTACATTTAAAAATTCTATAAATATTTTTCAAACGTTGTTATTTCACAGAAAACCTCTTACCCCGTATATTTTCCCTGTAGGTTCCCAAAGAAACAAAAGTCATAGAGAATTAGAAATACAGAGAGAAACTGCTAAGACTGAGAGCTAGAATCAATGTGGAATAGGAAAAGAAAAAACAGGTTCATATTTTCCTTCTTAAAGTAAGAGAAATCATTTATAAACATCCATTAACCTTGGAGTCCCAAAGGAAGAACTGTGTAGTATCAAGATTGGATTGTGCAATGGTTTCCTACAGAGAGATAACACAGTACTGTGAATCCAGAGTTTATTACAACATAATGCATTAATCCCACAATTTCTACAGGTTATAAACACTGTTGCAGACAAGCTGATTCTAGTATAGAGCCTCATATCTCAATGAAGGTTCAGGTTCACACTCTCATGAAAGAGCCCTCTCAGTAAATTGTTCCAGTTACGGGAGAATTCAGTTCCCGTGGTTCTGGACTGAGCAAAGCCATGTTTTCCCTGTGAATGTTACATGGTGGTCACCCTATCCCTGAAAATGTGAACCACTCTTTTTATTAAACTTTACTTCTAAAAGTCCTATGTATTGTTTCTTGTCCCCTTTACCAGCTTGCTTGCTTAATAAGGCTATGGCTGAATATGGACTTTATTGAAACACCAAAATGACAATATAGAAGAAGCCACTTTGCAAAGGAAGACTTGAATCCTTTTCTTGGCTGGGCTCCATCTAAGGAACAGAACTTGAATAGGAAAAGCCCAAGAAAAACAAATGAGGGAGGCAGAGACTATACAAGGCTATACTCCATGCACCAAGCATCTGAAGGCATGGAGGCTCTTTCCTTAGCCACCAGCCCTCTTCCATTCTTGAGTGGAATTCATTCCTTTCTTAATGTGCTAGCTCCATCTCTGTTCATGTGACCATGGCACAATCTTCTGTTTTATCGAGAGAATAGAGAATCTTGTGAATGATCCACATCTGCAGCTCAGCATTCCAAATCTTGCTCTCCTTGACTCTCTGGCAGTCTTATAGTTTCTCTTAATGTCACAACTAATATAAAGTCATGACTTTTCTTCCATCCCCCATCCTCCTAGAGGATGCTGCAAATTACAGCTTCTGTATATTGTTTTCTTCCTAAACAATAAAACTGAGCTGGAGTTTCCTTCAGAATCCTTTTAAAAATTAATTTATTAAGGATACTTAGAACCCAAAACAGGAACCTCAACTGTCCCTGATAACAAAACCAGTTAGAGACAATGAACATCCCTTTTAGTTAATTCTTAATAATATTTAAACCTCTTCCACTACTTTTATATAATGTCTGAAAATCATAGGACTGACCATTGATCACAGCTACAGATTCTTGCCAACACTGGGAAAGGAATTACACAAGGTTATAGATATGCCTACCAACTGTAGAGATACCTATGACAAATATGCATTAGAGGAATAATTCAAAATTGTATGTTGCTGAACAAGTAATGACCAAGAGAGATGAAAATAAATGCCATTGACTTCAACCTCAAAGTTACGGGGAAATTAATAAGTGATACCTATGAAGAAAGTGCTCTACTTGTCCAGTGCTAGGCCAAGCAGAGCTATACAGCATGACCCTGACTCAAATAAACATGGAAACAGACAAGCAGAAACAACAAACAGGGCTTCCTAAGAATGCTGGATGGAACCACTTCTACACAATCAGGACTTCCTGTAAGAACACTCATCTATTTACTATGGAAAGATATCCTGGAAATCAGTGAATTGATATGTAGTCTAAAAGGTAAATACATCCAGGAAGTTGTCAGAATGAGATGGGAAAGAATAATACAAGAGGGTGCTTAGATTCCTTAGAAGGAAATCCTGCCAGCAAGGGGGACGGATGCCCAGCACAACTAAAATCACCAGGCACTGAAAATATAGAATTGGAATTTCCATACAATGTCTGATAAATGTGTATTTATCAGACGTGTTAGTACTTTTTAAACCTAAACAACAGCTAACTCTAGATGCAGCAGTGCTACCCCTGAATGTACCCAAGAGAAATGAACACAAAGTACAAAGCTTTCCCTAGCAGAATAACCTGGAACTCCAAGTGGGAGTAATCAAAGTCTACAGAAATGAGAATGGGTTCTCCTGCAGTCACAGGAGGGAATGCTACAGAATAATAGAAAAACAGTGTATACAACAACAAATACATCCCACAGAGTTTTTGCTAAGTAAAAAGGGACAAACATTATTTCACTATAGGGGAAAAAAAGGCAAAATGAAGTGACAGCATTAGAAAATAAGGAATATGCCAACAGCAGGGATCGAACTGCCAAGAAGCAGGAGAAATCTCTATCACTGACGACTTCAAACATTTTACTACGAGTACTTTTCTGTAAAATGATAACAATATCAACAAAGAAAAGTTAAACAGAGGGCACTCAGAAAAGAGCATTTACCTAATAAATGGTATGCTTACTAGAGATAAAATACCTTTTGAATTATTACTTATAAAATATTTGCAGCAATTATTTAGCTCAAAGTATAAAACGGGGCAAATATAATTTGAGCCTACTCAAAAGCCTATTTAAAATATAGAAAACATAATCTACTTAAAATAAACTAAGACTTCCCCTTGGGTAATATATCTGCTTTTAAAAAGAAAATGTCCTAGAAATAAAAATGAAAAAACAAAACAAAAAAAAAAAACAAAAAAAGGATGTTGACTTACATGTGAGCAAGAGGAGATTTTAATTCCACAGATGTTATACCAAATTCATTTCCATTACAGACACTATATCTATTGAGTTTATCACATTAAATAGTTTAGACATGATTGAACTTATCCACAATTCAGATGTTAAACATCTGCTAAGACAATACATCTAATATTACAACTGTTAAGTGATTAACAAGAGGCCTAAGAAGGGGAGAATTACTGGTTCTCAATAAGAGTTCCGGGTCTACACAGTCTCCATAATCTAACTGAGTGATGGTTTGTCCCAATAATAACATTGTTTCTATCAGTCCTCCTTCAACAACCATGCTTGTAAGGAATGATGTCTATTCTGCTTGATTCCCAAGTAAAGTCCAACCTTCCATCTCACGTTAGCTATAAATACAACTGACTGTCTCAGTGATAACTTTAATGTACAACAATGCTCAGGTAGATAGATAGCTACTAAAGCATTATTTCTGGGAGTGTCTGTGAGAGTAGTTTTGTAAGAAATTACCATGTGAATCCCTGGACTAGGAAAAGAAAACCTTCCTAATCAAGGTATCATCAGATCCATGGAGGCCATGTCAGATCAGTGAGAAAAGGAGCCAAGGCAGCAAGCTCACTCTGGGATGACCATGCCTTCCTGCCCAGTCTCTGGCACTGCAGTTGTCTTCTTATAACCACAACCAGAAGCTAAGCTACTCCTCTATCACTCTAGTTCTGGGACCTACACCTTCGACTGGCATTTACATCACTACCCCATGTTTCTTAGGATTTCAGTTTAAAATGAAATTTCACCACTGTCCTTCTTTCTTGGATCTCCAGTTTACACTTCATGGGCTTCCTCTCCCTTCATGGTTAAATGAGTTCAATTCTTCTAACCTATACTTTTTATGTATCAAAGTCTCTATCTATCTATCTATCTATCTATCTATCTATCTATCTATCTATCTACACATCCATCTATCCATCATCCATCTATAGTCTTTTATGAGAAATTCTGATAAATATACATACATCTTTTCTGAAATTTTTATGTTCTTTTAAAACAATTTCAAATTGTTTCTTTTTAGCCCTGATTTGATTGTATTGAAAATGAAGCAACATAGAGAAGAGGTAATTTGAACATCAACCATGTAGCAAGCCTGATCCAGAACCATATTCTAGAAATTTGACTAGTCCTAAGATGCTTATTTGAGGAACAACAACAAATGATTTAGAGTCCAAAAACATTTAACTTTCCAGATGAACAAGGCTTTCAAGAATAATTTTATTTCTTTTCTCAACTGAAAAAATTGGTTAAGTAATGTGCACAAGATTTTAGAGAATTTGATCTGAAAAGATATTGGTAAATTGGATTTTAATACTAATAATACAGAATCCATCTAGGAACAAAAAATAAGGAACTTATCTGTTTCAGAGATTAGAATCGATCCTGCAATTAATAGGTCAATCAAAGCTTACAAAAAAGGGAAGATTGCTTACAATTTAAAAATTTTAAAAAAGGAAAAGGGTGAGATGACAGCCATCACTCCCTCACTTTGAACTTGGGAGTAAAAATGGTGTAGGTAATCACAAACTGCTAAAAGCAGTGTGAACATCTGAACAAGTTGGAGTAGTGACTAGATTAGATAGCTCTAAACAAACTGACAAACATTAGCTATCTTCATATTAATCTAACATCACATTGACAACTGCTCTCCTAGCCCAGCAAGCTCACTCAACAGCTAAGGGCACTTGCCAAACCTGACAACTGGAGCTCAATACAGCCCCCCTTCTCAGCCCACCAGGTATACACACCTACATGGTGGGAGGGGGGAACCAACTCCTGAAAGCTGTCTGCTCATTTGCACACATGTTGTGTCATATACACACACTGAGACACTTATGAACACGTATAGTTTCATACAGACAGACAAATACTCATACATCAATGCACATATATGCATATAATAGATAAATTATAGATATATGATCAATTGATAGACAGACAGACAGACAAATTTTAAGGAGAATTTCTCTCTTATTTGCATTAACTTCTTAAACAAATGACATCACATGTACCCAAGTCACCAGATTGCAAAACTGTTAATTAGCCAAAATGTGTCTCTCATGATCAAACACAACAAAGAATTCCATGTACAACTGATTGCATTTTCAAATCAGCCTCTGACCCTGTTCCCACTCGTCCTAGGAGGGCCAGCAGTCTTGTAGGAGCCCACCTTGTGATGTCACTGCTTTCACTGCACTCACATCCGTCTCCACACAGACATCGAGCACTTTTCTAGTGTGAAAAGCTGACTACCTCCTCCTCTTCCAGGGAGACCTCACAGATTATCATTCATAGGAGAAAATACAAGCTTTATGTTATAAAGTCTTTTAAGATCTACTCATTTTTTCCCATCCCTAGGTCCAATCTTTCTCATACACTCACTTTGACCAAAATAAAATGTTTATAACTACAGAGCAGTCCCATATCTGTGGACTCAGGTACAACCACTCCAGAGTGCAGCCAATTAACTACATTTGGTCAGTTAAACTGCCTTGGTCAGATGGTTAACTCATTTTTAACCTTAGAGGTACAGCCCCTTCCTCTGTAACGTCTTCTATGACTTTCCAAGAAAATATTGTCTTTTCTCCTTTGTACTACAAAGAAAGTTGTGTCACTTACTAGAACTTTGTCTTCTATCATACACGGGAGATGCACAAGGAGCCCTCCAGAAGTAGAGTCCTGAATAGAGCTGGTCTAGAAATGTTACTGCTATCTCATTACTGTGAATGTGGCAACGGATACAAACCCTAGAAATGGGCAGGTAAGTGTTTCTTGTATCATATTACAAATATGTAAGCAATCTAGAACTAAGAAATGTAAAACAACTGGTCCATGAAGTAAAAGTATGAGACATAGGTGCCCCTCCATTAAGCTATAACATTTCCCAAGCCACTCAAAGCACAGAGCTATACCAGCGTTCCACACATGAACATCACTAACCAACTGAACAGGGATATGTAAATTAGTTAACTGATGCAGAAACCAGACATTAATGTGCAAACAAACAGGGACTTCTTTGAGCTAAGTGGGCATGAATATGCAAATGAACTGGCTGCAATTCAGTAGATGTCATCACAATTCTAGGAATGAACATCCTATATTATGACTATTACAATATTCATGTAGCATTTCATATATTAGTATAATATGGCTTTTTGAGTTTAAATTTGTGGGGAAGCCAGAAGTAACTTGATATGTATTTTGATTCACACCACAATCACAAACTGGAAATCAGATTTGAACATGAAGAATTCTGAAAACTCTATGTAGTACCAAGCTGCCACCACCATTTTAACTAAACAGAACATTCTATTTTTAAATCAAGGTGCTTTAGAAATGAGATAGGCTGATCCTTCATGATATGGTCCCTCCAGATACGTCCTCCCCAGCCTCATCTAACATACACAAGTAGGTCACCCTATAATGGCTACATATAAAAATGCTACGTTTTCTATATGGGTCTTTATAAAGTTGTACAAATATGAAACTTCAACAATATTCAGAAAATTCAGTGCATGATAACATTTATCATTTGTTCACATGCTAAGGACCTTTATCTTGCTATCATCACTTCTACAGAACTGTGTGTTAATCTCATGGATGTTAGGATAAGCAGCAGCAACTACTTTGGTGTGCTCTGCATCATCTGTTTCCCAAAGTAACAACTTAGAGAGTAAGTATAAATCACTCTATACAAATGGAGCTCCCTAATTAATAAAAAAGAGTCTGCATCACATTCTGAAACTTGGGTTAAGAGGGGCAGCTTCCCCTCTAGCACCCTTTCATGGATTTATGCAAGTTCTGCTCAGCAATGGAAATGCCTGTCCCTTTTTATATGAGAAGCCTTCCAGATGGATGGGGGGGCTCTGCCTCTTCTAACATTTGCATATGCAAACATACAACTCCACCCTGAGTGTCACAATGCTGCTGTTACTTTTTGGCATGAGAACCTAGAGTCTAAGTAGGACTGGAAGTAATAATAAACAGAAAACTAGAGACTTAACACAGAGAACCTATCCTCTCTGGGGTAGCAGGGAACCCTCCAGCTGAGTACATCAGAGGTGTGGCACTGCAGGGAACAAGAGACCTGAGCTCCTTCTATTGCTTAGCTCTTAGTCCTTAGAGTACACTCATCTGCGTTATCTAAGACGCTCCTCACCACATTCCAATACAAGCCTGTCTTCACATACATGCTGGGCTGGAGGACGAGATGCTGCTTCTTCTCTTAAATGGGTGACCTGAAGTAACACACAATTCTTTCCTCATAACTTATGGCAAGAAATAAATCATATACCTGTGGCTAGATGTAGACAATATTTTAAGTTGTTATAGTCTATGTAGCCCCAAAATTATGTAAAATTCAGGGACTGTATGAGAACAGAACTGAGGTAAAACAGTGCTGGCTGTAAATGTCAGTCTGGGTTACAAACAGTCTGTTTCTTTTCTGTTACACACACAGGAGGATGGTTATAAAAAGCACAGTAGAATTATACAATAGCTGTTTATAAAACGGGCTATGTTGTGCCAGGAAAATGCTACTGATCCCCCCAAAACAGACAAAAGCCAATCTGATGCAACTCACAGCAGGGTCTATATTCTATTTGAGCTAGCTTGCATCCCTCCCCCCTCCCAACACACCACCATCAGGATGGTTTTGGGGGCGGGGGAGATCCCTGAATGTCTATCCAGGCAAGGCTTTATAGTAAGCAGCAAGCAGGTAATATCTGTGCAAACTAATTAGAAAGCTACTGCGGCCTTTAACACTGGTGCTGGGAACTTAACTTCTGTTCCCCTCTGCATTGGTAGTCATTAGGCAAGAGGTGGGCTTATAACCTGGGGTGCAGGTTTGTTGGGGGAATGACCAGGAGACACTGGTCTTGTTGGGGATTAGCCTAGAGGTTTTGTTGAGGGGGGGGCAACTTGGAAACTAATGCTACCAGCCTGTTAGTCTACCTGAGTTCAAAGTTAGGTCAGGTTCTCTAAAATGGAGTCTGAATTTAAAAGCTTTGGTATCTCAGTTTCACACATTATTGGATCCTGCCATTTAGTAAAGCACCTGGCACACGTAAACATATCACGAAGTTGTACAGGATCAATGAATACACAGGGAAAGAAAATATAAGAAGTAAACACATTCCAGCCAGTGACTCCAACTCAGCCTTGGGAACCACTGCACAGTGGAGCTTGAGGGAAAGCAACACAGGTGACACAAGAGGAAAGTACCTGACACAGACATTATCTTCTGGGGAGCTAGTTAAGTTAGCTAAGAGCTCAGGAGGAAGTCACAGATTTGGGGGTGGGAGGCTGAGGGGGAATCAGGTTTCAATGAGATGGTACAGGCCAAAAAATTCACCCTACTGTTAGGAAAGTCCAGATTTGATGATAGAAACATCAAATAAGATATATGATGTTATATTCTGGCCTTACAATACACCTTTTTAATTACTTGTTCATTCTGTACTTTATGTGAGAGTATAACATATAAAATAGTGCCTATGACATTTGCACCATTTTTAAGAAAGAATAAAAAAGACAACACAGGCATCACAGAGTCTATGGCTTCAGTGGGGAATATTTCTGAGTTTGTGTGTGATTCCTCAGCTTAGCTTCTGTACATTTTATTACTCAAAGATGGCCACCTAAGTAATATACTCTTCATTTCTCTCTGCCTCTGACAGCCATGTAAATTCATTTGTAGGTACTGTATTTGTGTGAAGACAAAGAGACCAACAGACAGAGAGAAACAAAGATGGGGGGAGGCAAGGGAGGGAGGAGGGAATGAGTTTCCTTGTGTCGTTGGGTATAACTGAGTCACTGTACAATAACTCATTCACTTTCACCACTGCACTGCACTCACTCTCTATAACCATCCTTCTGTTGATGAACATGAGAGCTGTTCCTAGGTTTGTGCTATTTGAACAGTACTGCTATGAAATGTCTTCTTAATACATTTTACATTTCATATCTGAGTTCTCAATCCATTACAATCTTACTTTTCTAAATGGTACAATGAGCAAATTCAATTTTATTTTCTTTTTCTATATGGATAATCAATTATCACACCACGTTTCTTGATTCATCTGCCTTTTATCAATCTGTAATGTCACCTCTCTGTTGTATTAAGTTTTAAGGTGTGTGGAGATTTATCTGCTTCTGAACATCTATAAAGGCTAACAATGGTTTTCCAGGCATCACAACAAAAAAGGGCAAAGGACAGGAGAGGTAAGAGCCTACACAGGTGGGCCAGTGAACCCAAGTCCTTCTCATCAAACTATGTCCACTTTAATTTATTCTCTCTTCTGAACTGTGAAATCAGACTTAAACAGGACAAGTGTTCTATACCTAAGAATAGTCCTGAAAAGCACTAACTAGTTGTCAGGAGCCATTTAGCCTGCTTCTAAGAAAGCCTGCCTGTCAGGCAGATTCAAGACAGGCCAGAGTCCACTGGCGGATTTCCTGACCTGCTGATGCATGGGATGATAAGAGAGGATACACTTGAAGCTCAAGGCAAGGGGCTTAATGTTCTGTTAATCTTGGAGGAAGGAACAGAGAGGCATTCAGATAGGGTATAGATGTCCAATATATGTCAGCCATTGTCTCTGCTAGCTCATGACTTTGTTTCCCTCAATACTGTAAAGTATATAAAGACTATGCAAATTAAACTTGAGGCTGCCACAGTATTCACTGGATAGCCCTCCCAATTACTACCTTTTGTCTCTGAGACTTCGTTTCCATCTTTCCTATAATCATCCACACTCCCTACTTAGAGGATTGTTCGACCTTGCACGAGCAGGATCGGTGGACTAGTGAGCTCTGAATCTCTGTTAAGACTAAACAGTACTATTTTGTTTTTTAGATTCGAACATAATTGATACTACCACCTGGATGTTAATATCAATTTCTTTTGAATTTTGTTAATAGGTTACATGAGGTAATTTCTCCCTTATAGAAACCTCATTTTGAAAATGTAAAATAGTCCTAAGTGTTGTGTCCTATGAGACAACTACTGACCATCCTCATGAAATCCTAATAAATACTGTCTTTATTATCTGCCATAATACTTATGGCCTTTTCTGTTTTCTAAAAATATCCAACTCAGTACAGGTTGCATAAAAGAAATGCAACCTGAAGAAAGAAGGGAGGGAACAGTGCACACCTCACAGCCAGTGCGGGCTAGAGAGACCCATGCACAACCTCAAATAACCCCTCAGAGAGGGAGATTGCTGTAGTTGAAGTAGAAAAGTAGATTGCTGTAGTTGCTTTCATCTTCTTTGAAAAAGCAATCATGCAAGACCACATTAGAATTTATTATTTCTCATATAATTGCTTTAAAAAAGAGAGCCATTAAAGTAGAGTATAAATGCACATATGGCTTTTAAACTTGGAAACATTAACATCTCTACTTTTCTTGTAATTCAACAAGTAAATGAATGCAATGGCGTGGTTTTAAAGCAAGGCTGTTAATAATGACCAAAGCTCTTAGAACCAGTGAGGACATCCACATCACTTTGTAATCACTGTTGCCAGATTTTGGGGCTACTTTGTGGGTTCTTCTTTTTCTCTCTCTCTTTTTTTTTTCCCTTCTCCACTTCGCTTCTTCCCCCAATACTAGGTGGAGAGAAAGAAGGACATGGGGGAGGGGAGACAGACAGACAGACAGATAGACATAAAGTCAGAGGTAGGAAAGGGGGCAACAATATCCTTAGAGTACTTCCTGCTGATAAGCTGCATCAGTTCCTTGGGACAAATTTGATCTTAGCCATCAGGGTATCTAACCTGTTCTTTCAATCTTTGTTTCTTCTCTGTGCATGATTACATAACAAAACAACAGCATCCCTCCACCAACCCTCCAACTAGCAGCCCACCAACCTCTAAGGGCCCTACCATTTATACACCCTCGGAAAACTCCCCAGAATTCCAAACATCACACAATCATAGAAACTATGTGCCACTGGCATATTCCCACCCCTGCTAAAGCACAGGGCGAATCATAGCTGCTGTGGACAATCTAAACAACCCCATATCCTAATCCTAGGATTGAAACCTAGAACGCCCGTGATGCATCCCCAAACCCAAAGAAGTGAAACAAGAAGGAAGGCCTGCTGGGCGTGGTGGCACACGCCTTTAATCCCAGCACTTGGGAGGCAGAGGCAGATGGATTTCTGAGTTCGAGGCCAGCCTGGTCTACAAAGTGAGTTTCAGGACAGCCATGGCTATACAGAGAAACCCTGTCTAAAAAAAAAAGGAAGAAGAAGAAGGAGGAGGAGGAGGAGGAGGAGGAAGGCCCAAGTGAGGATGTTTGAATCACACTTAAAAGAGGAAAATAGTCATAGGAGGCAGGGGGTAGGAGATAACTGGGTGGAAGAGGTGAGGGGAAGGGGAATGGGGGCAGGATCAAGTGTGAGAGTTGGAGGTGGGGGGAATCTATAGGAAGTCCCAAAGACCTGTGATGGGGGAGGACACCCAGGAGTCAATGTGGATAACCTTACCTAAGATGCTTAACAGTGCTGACAGGAACTGGAAGAAGCCACCTCCTGTAGCCAGGCAGGAACCCCAGCAGAAGGGGACACCAAGCCACCCACAAAACTTTAGACCGAAAATTTGTCCTGTCTAAAAGAAATGCAGTGACAAAGGTGAAGGAATGGCCAACAAATAGCCAGCCCAACTTGAAAACCATCCCATCGGCAAGTATCAATCCCTGACATTATTAATGATACTCTGTTATGCTTGCAGACAGGAACCTAGCATAACTGTCCTCTGAAAGACTCTACCCAGCAACAGACTGAAACAGATGCAGACACCCACAGCCAAACATTGAATGGAGGCCAGGGACTCTTAAAGGAAGAACTGAAGGACCTGAAGGGGATAGAAACCCCACAGGAAGATCAACAGAGTCAACTAACCTGCTCCTCTGGGAGCTCTCAGAGACTGAACCACTAGCCAAAAAAAACCCACACACCGGCTCTTATGGAATAGACATGCAGCTCAGTCTCCATGGCTGCCTTGTTTGGCCTCGGTGAGAGACAAGTGTGTCTAATCTGGCAAAGACTTGATGTAGCAAGGTGGGGGATACATAAGAGGCCACAGCCTCTCAGAGAAGGGAAGGCAGGAGGGACTCTGAGAAGGGGAATGGGGGGGATGGGCATGGGGAAGCATTTGGGATGTAAATAAATAAATAATATATTCTTACAACATTTCTGTGTTTTTAAGAAACCAAAATTCTCACTCAGCTGTCTTTTACCTTCTAGACACATATTTTCATGAATTCCAGCCTCTTTCACATGATTCAACTAACAGTGAACCCCATCCCCAACCAATCCTGTGAAAATAGGAAACCATATAAACCCAGCCTCTTTCAAGAAAAAACTATTGATTTTGTAAATTAAATTTAAAACTGGCAAACATTTTTAAATAAAATAAATTTCTCTATTACATAAAGAGGGTAACACATTAGGTAAACTTTATAAAACTTTGGAGTAAAAAGTTTTTATTTCCTAAATGATTTCATTAGTGCCTTAAGTCTGTCCATAACATGAGAAAAATCTGTTTATACCTTACTACTTTTTAGAAACAGATGAAGAAATTAACATTTATACAAACTCTATTATAAGTTCATTATTTGACAAATCTTACCATAAGTAAGTTAAGATCATTCTTTTTATAAGCAAGGATATAAAAACACAAAAGGGAATCCATTTTTACAGTAAGTATATTACCAGCTAAAACAGAAGAGATAATATAAAAGATTAAAGTTATTTAGAAATAATTATATGTAATTTTCATAAAAGGAACTTCTTTCATGTACTCTGCATATTGTTAGTTATTAACAAAGTCATTAAGTAAAAATTAAAAGACTTCAAAGAATTTTCTCATCAAATTTCAGGATATGAAGTTCTCCAAGTGCTTCTTGCATTTAAGAATGTAGAACAAATGTGTAGTGTGAGTGTAAAGTCACTGCACTAATACCACACCTCACTCCACCCCAACGCCCCTGAAAAGGTGCAGATAAAGGGTACCTGTGAGATGCTCCGCACTGCAGAGCAGTCTGCAGCTTTGGAGATTGCCATTATAAATCCTTTTCTGGAAAGGATCATAACCCCATGGCTAATATACATCAAATGTGGTCTTACGTGAAGACAAAGCACCTACAAGGACATTAATTACATACAGCGTCATTATATATTCACAACTCCAGTCATTGAGATCCCTCAGAAGGAAAATTCAGGAAGTCTGGGTCAGTCCAAGAGCCCAGTTTCCCCGGATATGGGTACGTCCATATTTACTATGTGAAGTTTAGCAAAGGCAGTTCTCCAGGAGTTGGAGCTTATAGTCTTCTAATGTCAGAGGTAGAGAAACGCCACTCATCCAAGTGATAAGAATAAAGCTAGCACTCCAAAGTAAGATCCCCGAGTTCATACAGAAAGCTAAGTAGCCCTAAGACAGGGGGAAAAACTGTAATCAAAGCAGAATATACTTTTCTGCCTGAATCAATAGCCATTAATAAACTCTACTCATGAGCCTTACTATCTTGAAAACAGAGGGAAGATGAATCACAGGATTCTGACTCTGGTTTATTAAGCCTATTATTAAAATTTATCAAATAGATCTACATATGCCTACAAACCAGAAAATAGGAAAAGACTCTCTTCACTGTAAAGTGTATATATCTGTAGACAGAATAGTAAGAGCATATACACACAAAAAAATGTGCATGCTTGTGTATGTTAAATACATGTTCCGTGTCACAAGTTCTCATCCTATATTTTAAAGAACCTAATTTATTCCAAACTTTATTCTGGATAACATTTTTATCTGGGCAACTCCACCTCAACAATAAATAGTATGATTTGTATTCTGGGTGGAAGGAGGTACAGATTCACAAGTTAACAAGTTAACAAGTAAGCAAGGCATGCCAAAGAAGAGTATTATGACAGAAATGTTTTAATGTTGTGTGAAACAATTACAGGATGAGGGGTGGGAGGTGGGAGGTCAGAAAACCTTAGTGCAATCTAGGCAGGAGACACGGACACAATGATCTACTGTTCCTAGGCACTCAGGAAGCTTTGTCTGGACTGATGGTCACTGAGCAGAGTGACAGAGTGAGCAGAGTAGAAACCCTAGGACCAAATGCGGAGAGAACATGCTCTAGAAAATCCCCATGAGAGCAGGGGGAGCCAATAAGCAAGGAGCAACGGAAAGGACAAGTGTGACAAATGCCCAAGAGCAGACACAGGAGTCTGCCATCATGGACGTCACTGTGACCTGGAGGTGACAGCTCAGTGGACTAGAGTTGAGAGCTCGAGTCACACAGCAGAAGAAACTTAATAGTCCTAACACCAACTTGAGCAGCCAGACTTTGAAAGCTTTGTTTGTTATGTCAGAAGACTGAGGCACAGTTCAAGTGAGTCAACTAAGAGCTGCTCGCCCGTGAGTAGCGGTATTTTGATTTTCTGAATCTCACGAGTAGATGTGTTCATCAATTATATTATTCCACACATTTACACATTAAAACAGACACACTACATGTAAGGTAAGCTAAATGTTCATTAAAACTAAGCTTCATCTCTACCTACAACAACGCTGTCTAAGCAGTACAGTGACGCAGTGGAGAGGCTCAGAACAACAGGAAGCCAGTGATGAACAGACGCATACACAGTTCCATTTCCACCTGTTGTCCCACACACTCTGAAGTAGCACCCCCACCCCCTCAGTCCCGACTGCCAACGGCAGGCTATATAATGAACCATCTGGATCAGAACAGTGAAAGCCAATTGAGATGGGCTGATAGTACCAAAGAAATCTCATTTTTAAATTCATTTTCCCCTAGTGCACTGGTAGATTAAGCAACATCTTTTAATTGCAGTATAAATCACATGCTGGCAAGAACTTAACTTTGTAAAACTTGAGCTTTTTAATGCCACTTTGATGGTCATTACGATGGATTTCTTTGCTGCACCCCAGCAACAAATCTCACAAGTAAATGTGCTTATCAATTATATTATTCCACGCATGTTGATAGTAGCCATTAAAAGGAACTCTAGTGTACTGACACCTTATGGGGGAATAGCTGACCCCATGAACCAAACCACTGGGAGGAGAAGCCTGTAGCCATGTGGCCTTAAAAGGAGACAGAAATCTTGGCCAGTCTCCCAGGATTTGGAAGAACTAATCAATTAGGCATTTTCAAGAGTGAGATGTGGTCCTTGGGACAGTTATATTAATAGGTAACTGAAAAGAAACTGCCATTTTAAAATAGAGAATAGGTATAGTTTCTCCTTTTGCCCCTCTGAAATGTTAAAAGCACTCATGAGAGAAACTTTTGCTCCTGAACCAAACACCCTCAAAGCTTCACACAAGCTGACCCACTGCCTCCCCAAGCACATGAGGTGCACATAATGTACTCGCTAACAACCATTTCTGTTTGTCACCAAAGACATTCCTGAAAGCACTCTGAATTCACTCAGTAGAACAGACTTCTGGTAGAGAGTGCAGTATTTCAGGGAACGTTTTGAGGGAAGAGAAAGTTAGATTATAGTGATTCTTCCATTTCCTATCTTGTAACATTTCTTTTTGTGCCCCACTTGTGTACAGCAGGTTCCGCCTGTGCTTGGTAACTCAAGAACAACGTTTCTACAAAATAATGGTTATGTGTAAGAAAACTATAAAGGACAAAATGCATGCATGGTCCTTCCTCCTTAAACTCAGAAATGCAAGTAAACCTGCCTAAAGATAAAGACAGTCAGCCTCTACACCTCCTATTGGGGCGCTTCCTCCTACTAAGGCAATCCCTATCCTATCTCAGACCTCAACTATCCTCACACATTCACTTACAGTGAGCCTGTTTAGGGCACATTTGCACTAACAAACACTGTAAACAAGCAAGAGAAATAAAGGCATGTTACGTGTTGTGCTTACTGCTTTGTCATAAACTCTGCCAGGTTAATGATGGTGCATGGTGCGCTATGGGACACACTCACAAAGAGAACAGGAAACACATGGCAGTAAAACACCAAACAGCAAGCCAAAACCCAAGAGTCTATATGTGTATGAAACAGAGTGGGGAGTGGAGAGGAAAGCAAGGGAGCTCACTAGAAGGAATAAGTAACAAACAAGTTTACCTTGGAAGTCAGGTTAGGCTTAGCATAAGAAAGGGGGCAGGAGAAAAAACAGAATCAATCTCTCTCTCTCTCTCTCTCTCTCTCTCTCTCTCTCTCTCTCTCTCTCTCTCTCTGTGTGTGTGTGTGTGTGTGTGTGTGTGTGTGTGTGTGTGTGTGTATGGGAGAGACAGAGACAGATACTGAAATGGAGAAAGAAGGAGACACAGAGAGAAAGAGATGGGGAGAGAAGCCGATCTGGAGTCACAGGACCAGAAAGAACACTACAGCATAGAAGGACAACACCCCATTAATGATGTCCTAAATATTGCCTTCTGCACTAATTAAAGCCAAATTCTCACAGCACCTTCACAGGATCACCATGAAGAAAAAAACAAAAGCAAGAGCAAAGAGAAAGAATAACTTACCCTGGCTGATCAGCTAGTGGTGAGAGCTAGATTTTGGAGCACTATAGGCTCAGAACTGGCTGCTAGCTATGTTGTCTCTCAAGAGATCATGGACCACAGAGAGGACCTGAAAAGTCCAATCCACAAGGCTCCACTACAGAGTTCTTACTATTTTTTTTTTTTTTTTTTTTTTGGTTTTTCGAGACAGGGTTTCTCTGTGTAGCACTGGCTGTCCTGGAACTCACTTTGTAGACCAGGCTGGCCTCGAACTCCTCAATCCGCCTGCCTCTGCCTCCTGAGTGCTGGGATTAAAGGCGTGAGCCACCACGCCTGGCTGAATTCTTACTATTCTTACTGTCTCCGAAACAGCATGTGGCACTAGTTGCTAATAACATGAACCTGCGTGACAGACAGGGACTCTGCTGCTGCACTGATTACATCTAAGAGCTGATTTACCTGGAAGTGCTAAGTGAGCATTTCTGTTATGGTGCACGATGATGTTGGAAGACACTGTGCTGAGGACAGAGATCCTACACACACTCTATAATTACTACTCAATTATAGAGTCAACCTATAACTGCCCTTTGAAATATTCATTCTTTTTTTTTTTAATAGAATGAAATGATCAGGAATTAACTTTAGGGGAGGATCTTGTAAGTGTTAAAAGGATTTAATATAAGGCAGATGCAGAAATATTATAGGGTCAAATTTAAAGCATTAAGTAAATACACACATACATACAAAACCATCAAACCAAGCCAAACAGGACAGTAGGAAAAATGCTCCACTAGCCCGCAAATACATGATATGTCCAAAAACTGCACCTTACACAAGATCCCAACCCTACGAACCCATGTCACTACTACTGTCACTCCATTCCACTCAAGGAGAGTCCTTCTCCTAGGAAGCAGCCACCTTCTAGAGCTGGGGTCAGCATTGTGTTCCACTCCATGCCTGACAGAAGGGGTCATTTCTACCATATACTCCTCCATGAAGCAGATCAGGATGCACAACACCTTAACAGCAAGTAAATAAATGTTGTGATGCCAATCTCATTCCAATGCTCACAGAATGTGTTGTGAGCCTTACATTTCTGGCTAGTAAGCTCTTTGAGACAACTACTGTAATGAGATATGTGAGAATAGAGCAAAGACTTTGGAAAAAACATTACATGTTAATAGGATGATAAAAAAAGGTGGAGATGGGATGACAGAGACAAAGTCTTAAAACCCAGAAAGGCTGTCTAGTTACTACATAGTGTTCTAAGAAAGAACTATGATGAGTCTGACCAACTAAGAGCCTCTGTAGGCCAGTCACAGCCGAATAATCAAAACGGCACAATGCATAAAGGACGGTAAAAGCGTTCATATCCATTTGTTCTTAAAGTCCTAAGTTCTAAAATTATCACTCTGTTCTCTGAACTCCTCTAGTAAGTCTATACATGTGATCTACCAAGTTATTAATATGAATGTCCCCATGCTGTTGTCGAAATATCTGTATACAGTATTTGCATGTTCATCCCCCATGGATAATAATACTCATGTATAGAATCTACACATAACTTACATTCACTTTTGCTACCTGAAATCATCTCTATCTTATGACTAATATAATACAAATACTATAGCAATAGTTGCCCTATTAAAGTATTTAGGCTATAACAGAAAGAGCCATACACGTGTTCAGCAGAGATGCAGCTTCATAAAGATTGTATGGATAGGTGGGCTGACTGTGCATATAGGCATGCACACATGTCTCACTTTGTTACCTGGAGCTTAAATTTCTATCTTAAATTTCTTTGTATTTGACTTCCATTTCTTCTGACACCTATAATGCTTAGGAAACCCTCACAAATCTTTCTTTATATTTTATAGTTTACCATGTCCAGTGTGGCAGTTTGAATAGAAATGGCCCCCACAGGCTCATATATTTGATACTTGAATTAGGTTATTAGGGAGTGGTACTACTTGACAGGAATTAGGAGGTGTAGCCTTGTGAAGTATGTGAAGTCTCAGAGGAGGACGTGGATCTCTGGGGAGTGGGCTTTGAGGTTTCATATGCTCAAGGCAGGCCTTCTGTCTGTCGGTCTGTCTGTCTCTCTCTCTCTCCCCCTTTCCTCCCTCTCTCCTTCAGTCCCTCCCTCTCTCTCTCTGCCTGTTGATACAGATATACAACTCTCAGCTCCTTCTCCAGCACCATGTCTATGAGTGCAGCTCCATACTTCCTGCCATGATGACAACAGACTAAAACCCTGAACCTGCAAGTTATCCCCAATTAAGTGTCCCCTTTCTAAGAGTTGCCTTGGTTGAGGTGAAGAAAGTCACAGTAGGAGAAACCCTAAGATAGTATCTATTTTTTGTTGTTGTTACGAAAGGTAATATTGTTGGCTCAAATCTTATTTTGTTATATTATAATTTATTTTCAAAGTATTTTCCTCTGCAAGTTAAACTTGCTGGTAACCACAAACGGGTTCCAAGCATCCATGTATCAATTGACAATGTTAAACCACATGATCCAGAATGTCTGTGCACTCTTCTCATCACAGAGGCTGAGCTTCCCCTTTCCAGAAGACTTTAAAACTAACAAACAAAGGACAACCATAATGGCCAACATAAGACTAGCATTGTATATAAATGTGCCTGGACTCAGGCTGTCTTCAATACATAGGCTTAGAATTTCCACCTCAATGGCAAGGCATTCTTTAGTCTTAGTATTAGTTTTAGAAGCTTGATAGCAGATTTTGGGGAATCATCAGATGATAATGGAAAAGGACTGCGAATTCACTAGAATTTGTTGTCTAAAAAGAACTTTGTGAATGTAGACCGTAAACTCACGTGCTATACACATTGCAGACTATCCTCCATGAACTGACTTTTCTAGAGAATCACTTACCCTGAAGTTCTCCACTCCGACTGTAGAGCTCTCTTCTTTGTTCTCGGAGATAGGCGCTCATGCTGATAGCATGGGAGGATGATTCAAACCTAAAATACAGCACAGAATACCACATGGTTAGCCCACATAGGTGCCATCCATCCATCTCTATGCTCCCAAAACATTCTAGTCTATTCTGGTCTGTATAACATTCCCTGGTGTGTAACAATTATGACATTTTGGCTATACATGAAAAGTTGCCCAAACCTTGCTTTATAAATAATATCCCTGCTAGCATTCCTCTGCAGGAGGTTTTGGATCTTTTCTTCATCACCTTTTTCACCTAAAAGAATTCTGACCTCCTCCACTTCCAGTTACCTTCAGATCATCATCACCATGGTTGTCCTCATCATCTTAGAGCGTGAGCACATCTACAGCAACAAGAGTATCCTACAAAGTCATTCCAATTATGCTATTACTCAAATCAAAACCCATCACTGCCTAACCACTGCCTCAGCAGACATAATGGTTCTTCAGAGCAGTTTTCTTCCTGAACTGATGAAGTAAAAGATTAATGCACAGAGGATACTAAAAAAGACCACTGATATCAAAGAAGTAAGGCATCACTGGTCTCTATCTAAATGTCTAAAATGATTTTTTCCAAATGGCTGCTAGGTTTTGCCTGCCCTATAGCACCATTTAAGTATTCTCCAGGAATTGTTTACAAAGGTCAGAAACATAGGAAACAGATTATGGTACAGAATGGGTCTCTAAAAGCTAAAACAAGGAACACAAAACAAATTAGTCATAAAAAATAGCGTACAGGTATAAATAAAACCAAGTAAAATTATGACTATATCAAGATTCCATTTCATAGCTCAGATTTTCAAAGCCAAGATAAGAAGCTGTAAAAGAAGGAATCCTTCTAAGAATTTTGCCTCTAAAGGGTCAACAGCATAGGGAGAAAGCAACAGAGTCGGTGGACTCAGTGACTGGCAACAACAAGAAAGGAGCATCATTTTCTTAATCGTGTCCCTTTTATCCAGTCCTTGACAGGAGGATGAATACCAAGATGAGTATCAGCCTATGAAGGAAATACTTCAGTTACTTGATCCGCTTTCCGCACCCTACCAAGAACTAAGAGGCACAAAGAGCCGGAAGCAAGGCAAAGTGTGCAGTACTTCAAAAGTGCCACCTGCCAGTCAAGTGCAGAAAAGAAGCCACTGACCTCCAAAAAGCATGCTGACAGCTATTGATCAGAGATAGCAAAGGAAAAAACAAACTCACAAGCTTAGAATAAGGAAGTAAATGTCTACAATAAGAGAGAACTTAAACACGATTAACCTTGGCGAAGGGCAATTAAAGAGGGTAATAAAGTCCTTCACAGATCTGCAAGAAACAGATTACAGTGCTCTGCAATCTGAGTCCTTTATGACTTGACAGGCTTGCTCTTCATGAATTCCCTTTATGCTTGCAACAAGTCATACACTGAGATAATTTTATAGCAGAAGAGGCACGAGAGGTTCTTTAGTCTCACCTCCTTATTTGATAGCCAAAGCCACTGAGGCAAGTGCAGACAAGAGACCCTCTCAGACCTGCATGGCTCACTAACAGAGAAACCAACTTAAAATGAGCAGATCTGTTTAACGTCCAAATCTGGGACAATAATGAGTTTTAGTTCTGCACAATAATAATAAATGTATAAGAAGTATTTAAAAATTTTAATTTCTACCAATTAGGGACTCACACACACACACACTCCCCATCCCTACCCCTATCCAGCAATTTAGCCAACACTGCTGGGGCAAAGACAGCCATGGCTGACAGCTAACATGTGAAAGCCCTGAAGGCACTGTTCTGCTGGAATTTAGAAAGTTATACTGCTTAGTCCTTGTTGTCAACATGACACAACCTGGAAAAAGAAAACATTAAGAAAGAACAGCATTACTTGACAAGATGTCCATATGTTTTAAATGCTAATTGGTGTAGAAAAGCTCAGCCCACAGTGGGTGTCACTATCCTTAGGCAAGTAGACCTGCACTGTATTAAAGGGCTAAGTGTAGCTTTCAAAGGAGGCAGAACTAGGGAGGGAAGGAAAGAGAGAAACTGAGTGAGAGGAGAAAGGGACAGCAGTATGCTCGCAAAACAGGAGTGAAAGCCTAAAGAGAGAACAGCACTGGCGTGTGTGTGTGTGTGTGTGTGTGTGTGTGTGTGTATGTGTGTGTGTGTGTGTGTGTGTACATACAAAAACATATATATGTTCTTGTGGCTTTTGAAGCTAAACTGCTGCATAAATATAATTTATAATCAAGTTTAAGGATGAAGCAAATTTCAAAAGTTTAAAAGCTGAGTAAAAATATGAAATAAAATATACCACGTACTTATTTCTTTTTTCCTTTTACAAATAAAATTGTATGATGGCTTCTGAAGATCATCCCTCAAATTGGGGATGAAACAGAATATGGGTATTGTTAAGCTCAAAGATCACAGACATAGGGACGCTCAGCAAGTAGAGTTTGTGTGTGCTTTCTCATGTACTCATGTGAGCGCCTCTGGGAAAAGAAAGTGTCTGCAGGCTACTGCGCTTTGTCACTGTGTTACGGCTCTTTACTCTAAACCAGCTGGAGACACGAACTAGACTTCAGGGTAAGCGGCTTCTCTCTCCATTTCTGTATTCTCACAACCACGTGCTGGCTCTGTCACATTACATAACTTACTTAATTTTCCTCACATGTCAGCGTTTCTTTATGAGTACTTTTGTTTTTATAGTACTTAGTAAGGAATAAAGGTTAGGTTCTGCTGCTTACAGTTGCTAAGATTTGGTTAATACCAAATTAAATTGCTTGATTGGAATCATTTTGATAAACTCCCCACATGCGAAGACTCGTACACAGGAAGTATCAATCAGCACCAGCCATCCGTATATTAATGTCAGACTTAACTTATGAACTAGTAACTGTCACCAAGAGATGCACATTCCAAGCACACAGCTTGGCAGAATTCACTAAGATGGTAATTACGAAAAAAGTAAAAACTTTTGGATTGTTTCTGTATTAAAAACAAAGGTTGTTTTTTGGCACTTGGTCCTTTTCAAGGATAACATATTTCATACAAATTGCTCTAGGCAGTTTCAGCTAGTAAATGTGTGGCTGTGGATGGTGGGGAAGGGCCCCGCCCTTTCAGAGCTGGCTCAGCACAGCATGCGAGCTCTCCACTCTGTGATACCTACTTAAAAAGAGAATTCTTTGGCCTCTGTGGTTTCTTCTTGGCAAAAAAGGCTGCGAACTCTCGTCCAGTACTGGCATAGCTTAGTTGGGCTGATGGCTCTGAGGCGGTTCGTGTGTTCTTCATATCCAAGTACTCAGTCAGCAGCATCTGTACAAGCACAATGAGGAGTAGAATTTAGTGTACATCATCCTAGACTTTCAGGATATATTAACCTAGATATTCATTCTTCTACTCAAAGATATAAGAAAAGCTTTATTACAGCCATAAAATCATATCCCTGTTAGCAATTCACAGGGAACCTGAGTTTATAGGCATTGGAATATGCCAGGTAGCATGCTGAGTGAATTCGTCAAAATCCATCTTTACTTAGCATGCAATCCTCATTATTCCAAAGTACCACAGCATTAGCAGCAATGGCCTAATATTTACTGAGCACTTCCTGTGCTCCAGGCAAGACCTTATCTGTTTAGATGTATTAGGGTGTGGGTTCAGACAGGTTCAGAAGTGAAGTAGTCCCTGGTGAATTAATGACAGGATCCATGCTGTGACCCTTCATTCATTCTGCTACCACTATATATAAGCATGACAGTAAGCCTATCAAGGAAGGCAAAGGAAGTGGGGCTGAGTAAGGTACTCCTGACCTGCAAAGTCTTAGTAAACTGCTAATTTCCTTGAAATGAGTGGAAAAAAAGAAAAAAGAAAGGAAAAAGCAACTGTTTTTGTGATGAACTACTTACACTACTTAAAAAAGATACTCCTTATAAGATCAGCTCACCACAGAGCCACAAGGAGTGAAGCCTGTGCTAGGATCAACTATAGTTACCAGAATTCTAAACACATCCATGAAAAAGGAGAAATCTGGAACTGAAAGCATAATAGTTCCTAAGAATACCTAATAACACTACTGCGGTTGAACTCATTCATATCATTTAAAAAGAAATTCGATTCTGTGAGTCAAGGAAATGCTTTTCAGAGAGACAAGGTCTCATCTGATTATGTACTCGCTCACTCACTGAACATTAAACTATTTTGAATGCCATAGTCATCGAAAGCCCTTCTGAAGCCTACGAACACTATTTAGTAAGTTTGAGGGTGATTAAGCCTCGGCCGCAAGCAAACATACTACTCAGTATTTAAACATCAGAAGTTTTTTTAAACATTAGCATTCTTCTGAGTCTCTAATCTATGAAGTTTGAATTTCTCACTATATTTTGTAGTTGAAGATGTAGAAATAATATTAGGTTTTAAAATTGCAAATGGCCCAATTTCAACCTGGGCTGAGTGACTCCAAATCCTGTACATAACCAGGATGTCAGGAAAAACCATAAAACACTGAGTGGGGAAATGCTTTACTTGTATGGGAGTGTTGGAGTGCTATCCACCAAGTGCATAAACCAATATAATAACCAATACCATCTGATAAGCATCACTCAGCCATCTAGTATGAGGGAGACACTGATTTGAGTCTCCATTTCCAGGTCAGCAGAGGAATTTCATCAAGCTGTGGACTGGAAGATGCTAGAAGGAAATTCAGCTATACCTGATCAACAGAATGCTAGGAAACTCAGAAATAATTCCAAAGCCATACAGCACAGAAAGACCTTCACTGATTCACAGCAGCACAACAGAGATCGGCTCCAGGTAAAACATAAGGTTACACTAAACCAAGCAACTGTAAGGCGTTGCTTGCTGTCACAGGACTGAATAGCTGGCCTTGCACAATAACTCACAGGCCAAGCAGGGCATGACTAACAAGCATTCCCAGACCCAGGTATCTTAAGATCAGTGTTCCCTGCCCCGCCTCAATAACGTCCCTGAATTATTGCCTTGCAGCTCGGTTTGCAGGGAGAATTTTCTCCACCAGTTTATCACTATCTTTAAACAGATTCCACTTCCATCTTCTCAACAAAATGTACCTTTGGTCATTGTGTGCTATCTGCAATCTTTAATTCCGTTTTGTCTTTAGGCTCCAAAGTTCTAATAGTAGCCTTCACATCTATTGTTTCTTTTGCCATGACTTGGTTTATTGCTGATGTCTCTTACAAATTATATTCTCCCGTGTGTAAGTGGATGCTTGACTTAACTTTACTCACATTTCAAAGGTAAAATCAGGTTTGCTAAAACTTAAATTCTTTTCAGATACAAGAAGCTAGTCCTTCAGTTGACATTTTATTTTTACACATTTTTCATTCTCACTTACCTACTAGCTTTAAATGTAGGACTGCTTTAATAATGTTTAATTATAATATAATTAAATCATTTTCAACCTTTCCTTTTCTCCCCCCTAACACTTACTAAGTGTCCCCTTGTTCTCTATATGAATTTGAATATGGTATAATGATAGACATTCCTGAATCCATAAACACAACTTTCCATATGACATAAGCTATATATGTGTGTATATGTGTGTATATACTTATACTTATTTATATGTGTGTGTATGTATATATATGATCTTGGGGCAAGTAATGGAACCTAACCAACTACCGAAGGCTAGTGAAGTAATGGATCTTGGATGAGAACCTACAACAACTAAACCAGTATAATCCCTAACAACATGCTAAATATTTATCCTTTTCCCACAATTAGTCTAGCTATAACCTCTCATCACAGAAATTTCTCTTTGAAACAAATAGATATCATTGGATCCCCTAACTGATCAAGTGTAGAGAACTAAAGATTGTGAGGTGCACAGTTCCAACTGATAAATCTATGAACACAATCCTTGCACCAAAGAACTGTCTTTTGATACATTCTTATGTGCCCTCATCGATTAATGACTCTGTTACCTCTTTATATGGACAGACATTCCTGTCCCCTAACAAATTAGCTCATCCATATAGTTTTCCTCAACGAATCTTGGCTTCCCTTACTATTCCAATACTTCCAAACATCAGTGACAGATCCATCTGGGTTCACAATATATTTCCTTTGAATTGTACTATATTCCCCCAGCAATGTGAACCCAATACTCCAGTCAGGTCTACCTACTGCAATTATTCCCTGGATATATATTTGCCTTATCATTTCTGGAATCCTAGAATAGATCACCCCTACCCCTAATAGATAAATCCTCCCAAGAGTAGTACCAGTATTTTCTCGTCAGCAACTCTTTTGGAGGACACACTCAAAGAAACATTTTCCACATTGGTAGGTAAGTAGTTACCAAAAATTCCCTAATACCGTTAGCCCTTAATTCATATGTTTCTTATAACATTATATTTATTTATTTATTTCTATTATAGAGCCATACAACAAACACAATTACCTATATATTAAGATATAAAACATGTGATAAGATCTTTAACACAGAGGCTGCTGTATGTAAATTGAAAATAGCCTCCAAAATAAAGTGAATCCAATATATAAATTAGTCATCAATATACAAATCTGTAAACCAACTAGAACCTAAAAGGGAAAGGTATAATCTAGACCATAGGCCAAATGGCTGTGGCACTAATTTGCTCCATTGTGTTTTCTAACCCCATTTCTGCGTAACTAAAAATACTTTCTTTCAAATCAAGTAACATTTTCCTTAGATAAAAAATTAGGACAGGTACAGTTTTAGATATCTCAAAAAAAGAAGAATTATGAATGATCCTATTCATAAACTGCTGAAAATGTGACTTAATTGGGTAAGTAAAGTCTTCTAAATGAAAATCTTGATACAACACATTGAGGACTCATGGCTCCAGTCACATAGGTAGCAGAGGATGGCTCTGTAGGGCACCAGTTGGAGGAGAGGCCCTTGGTCCTGTGAAGGCTCAATGCCCCAGTGTAGGGGAATGCCAAGGTGGGGAGGAGAGAATGGGTAGATGGGTGGGTGGGGGACACCCTCACAGAAGCATGGGGAGGGGGAGAAGATAGGGAGTTCTGAGGGGAAACCAGGAAAGGGGTTAACATTTGAAATGTAAATAAAGAAAATATCTAATATCTAAAATATCTAATTAAAAAAAAAAAAAAGAAAAGGAAAATCTTGATACAAACATCAGATGCCTGGCAATAAAATGTAACTAGCAGCATGGAGAACAGATCACTGGTAGACTGTGCTCAATTCCAAGCATCAAACTAAAATGAAATAAAGAAGTTATATAATTTCATGATTATTATATATCTTGGTAGACAATGCAGGGTATCTTTCAAACTGCACATACATATTTTAAGCACATATATGTATGTTCAAATTTTCATTTTATTAATTCCATAAAAAAATCAACTCTGGAACAAAGATAATTACATTTAACATAAAATTTATCCATCAAAGAAAATCTATACAAGATAATGTCACATTCCTGAGGCTCTGGATCCCTTCCTATTTCAGGTACTAATTTCCTTTATACTTCTAAATAGTGAAAAGGTTTTTTTATTGATTTAGACTTCAAAAACAAATGCCAAAGTTCACGAGTGTTTTACATTGAACTTGTAAGAAACGCAGAGACACAGTTGGAAAGAATGGTGAAATCTATGACACATCTTCAAACGAGACCACAATCCAACGTTAGGCTTGAGGACCTAGAGTGCTGAGTGGATCTCTTGACAAAGAAAGGATGTACACAGCATAAAAGAATATAGAAACTGAAATGAAGGCAGGCAGGCCTGCTACTGTACTCTTGGATAAGCAGTTGCCGCGGTGTAAGTTAGAAATTCCATGATGTAACAAAGTGACAACATTCTGAAATTTATAAATTCCTGAAACACTAGTAACATCATTCTGAGTGAACTCTTCACTCACCATTTAATCTTATTTATTTAACGTATTATCTATGGGAGGTTTGTAGTTATGCATACAGAGTTTTCGAAAACTCAATATGATATTTGTAGGTTTATTATTAACATGACTCCACATGTAAGAGGAAGATGCCTTTTCATGTATAAGGAAAAAGAGCTTTGAGATTTTGGCTTCTTGTGGTAGTGGCTTCTCCTTAGTCCTATAATAACAACTAGCTCTATCTATCTTGCCTCTAGCACTGTGATGAGTAGAACAGATAAGTATTTCTCATCAGGAGCCTCCCAGCCAAGTGTAAGGTATTTCCAAAAGAGGCTTGCTGGCCATTTGCCTATTGTTAGGTTAGTGGTAGAACTAACTTTTCCATATTCACATGGCAATGAAATGAAATATTCAAGAAAATGGCACTTTAAAAAAGGTTTTTGTTTATCTACCTCATAGTTTATACATATATTTACAGACTTGTTCATATATGTGTATATACATCCATATTGCCTAGATAGTACATTGTGATAAGAAATCTGAGTTAAACTTCTGTAGAGACATCCTGATCCTGCCTTCCAGAAGATTCCTGTCTGCCCTCACTATGGACACAACTGTCTCATTCCAGTTAAAACCTATGTGGCGAGTGGGGTTTCTTCAAGGCTTTTTTTCCTACGGGGGGGGGGGGGTTGTTTTCCATCTTTTGTGTTTTGTTTTGTCTGTTTCCTGTCCCCAGGCTTTTACAACCTTCTCTCTCAGTTCAAGCCAAGGCTTTTCTTTGTATCTCTGACACCTAATGTGGCATCAGAAGCAGTGCAGCTGCTTGCAGTAGGTTACCTAAATTGAAAGTAATCTAATCTAAAGGGCAGCTCCTCACTGATGTTCCACATTCACAGATGAGCTCCCCAGGGTAGAGCTACAGCACCCATGGTGAAACTTCAGGCTTTCTCAGGTACATTAATTTACTCACATCATGGGAGTAGCATTTATTAAATTTCTGCTCCAATGCGATAAGTGCTACCCTAATGACCCCAAAGAGTTAATGCATTTTGGAAAGGAGCCAAATTGCTCTCTGGAGACAGTTTATTCAATTAAGTGCCTAAGACCCAGCATTTTCAATTAGCAGTTTAGTTACTAAAGACTCCTTCATATTGGTTATCTGTAACATGTGACTATTGACACACATTAAAAATCGCTTATAATTCATTCAAAATGAGATCTCAGAAATAACAGGTACAGATCCAGATTCAATTAACATTTATTTGTATCTACAGAATGCTAGGAGGTATGCTAAGTATTGTCCTATAGGGGTTTGAGAGAAACACTGTTAAGACTGGGAGGTAATGACGTTTGAAAGCACTAAGAATATTGCACCTGGATACAGAGATAAATAAAGGAGTCCACAAAGAAAACCTCAGTTGGTTTAATCAGAATCAAGTCCCTGTGTACCCTGTCTGAGAACATATGCCTACTGTCCCTAACTGGGAAGGTCTTCCTGGATACCTAAGTTCCTCTGCTTCTGTAAGAGCAACCAGTTCCCAGCCTGTCCACAAAACCTTTTCTGTACCTTTAAGTACTTCCAAGATCACCAGCAGCCATCACAGCTGTTTCTCCAGACCTGGCAGTTAACCATCTACAGCTGGATATTTAGCCTTTACCTATCACTTAACCTCCTTATATAACTTGATAAGAAAGCACTTTCCTAAAACGCTGTATTATCACAATTTCATAAAATGCTCATATATCATTTTAAAATTCTTAGTAACTAAAATCCAATTAAAGTCACTCACTCTAGACTTCTTGTAGAATTACATTTTCAAGAAAAATTCTATCTCCAACATAAAATTTCACATCTATATTAGGTTTATGATTAGATATACTATTTGTAATAAGAAGTTACATGGTAATTCAAAATATGAAACTAAATTATTTCATTTATCTGTTAAAATGAGGTTGATAACAAATTAAAAGGTCAATCAAGTGAGCTCCATTGATTATTTAAATTAGTTTATAGTACAGATAGAAACTCTAGGGTCCAAAGATGGAGAACTGATAACTCTGGAATAAAATTTAATTATTTTAGATTCATTTTCTCATCTAACATTATTTTTAATACTTCATTATTTTATTCTGATCTCTTACTCAAAAACAATGTCTAATCATAAAAATTTCACAACACTGAAATATATGAAGGTGCAAGTATTCTTTAAGAGTAGATATGCGCATATCTGACCTCATTATTTTACTTATCTCTAAATACTAAAAAGCAGTGCACTGACATGCATAAAGTACCTTATTACTTACATGCATTCTGATCGTAAGTGAAATAAAAACAAATTGTGCTTCATAGACAATGTATGACCCAATATAACCCTTTCCTCTTTGAATTATTTACACCCATCAACATATATGTCAGCCTATAAATTATATTACATGCCCCTGTACCAATCAACTTTCCTCCCTCCTGTACCTGTAACTCAAGGGCAACAGCTGAAGTACCTGAGTTTTGAAAATAGTTGTATACCTGACTTACATTTCTAATAATTTCCCCAATGGTGAAAAGGTAGAAAGTCAATAATGAAGGATGATGAATGTGAACACACAAAACATGAGACTGCATGCCTGAAAACGGGACTGGAGAATAAAACATGGAGGAGGAGCTGTGCCTAGCGCTTGCACTGCTACAGAGCCTGCACCTCCGTCTAGTTAGCCTTGGCACCGTGCTCCCACTTTGTAATAAGCTCATGGTAGAAAGCAAGTCAGAGAGAAGGAAAAGATAGCAAACTATTTAAATAGCAACCATGTTAACGCAGAAGCAATACAGTACAATTCATGTACTTCATGTTCTCTGCTAATTGCTTAAGACATCCTGCTATAGAGAAGACAGCAACAGTAGCCAGATTCTAGTCTTCTTTAAATGCCAGCTCTTAATAGCAAACCCCCAAAAGGTCTTAATTGCATTTACCAGGAGCTCATGAACTTTAAAAGTTGTTAATCAGATTTCCATGTAAATGGAATAACGATTAAAGGTTAAGTACAGGTTTCTCAAATTTCAGAAGTTGAGAATATATTGCCCTTCGAAGGGGGGGGGGGGATATCAGCCCTGACAAGAACTAAACATCTTAATTAAACATGCAAAACCACCAAGCTTATTTTTGTATGAAGTTCTATTTCCAAATGTCAAAGTTAATCATGCACTTGACTAAAACGTGGAATATTCTCTCTGCCAGAGAAGAAACGCTGTAGTATTGTAGTCTTCTTTTCTGAGAAAACATCTGCAAGTCTCCAAAATTCCTCTGCTGTCTTCCTGCATGCTGTCTTCATCTATGCTAAGAATCACATGGAAACGCCATCTACAGAGAGATTTTAATTGCTCTCCATCTGAGGGGTAATCCAAAGCCACACGTTTTTCCTTCAGCTCCATATTTATGTGATTTGGAGAAACATAAGACACTTCCTCATAAATTCACTGCACCTGTGTCCCTGGAGTGACATGTTGACAAATGAACATGACATCTCCTCAAACTCCAAGAAGAATTTATGATTCCTAGAAAGAATATACTTGATCAATTATAGTGTCATCACAGTTGAAAGGAAAATCATGTCTTTGGAGTGCACATCAGACGGTTTCTGAGGGCCTATGTTCTGCAATAGGATGAAGGAGTACACACCCCAGGCGAATGCTCACACCAACTCTAATACGTCTTTCCATTCTCCAGCTGAATAGGAAACAGGTACAGAAACTGGTGATACAATAATAAGATGGAAAGATTATGTCCCAGGAAAAATAAATAAATAAATAAATAAAGGGCTCAAGCAATCAAAAAACATTTGCATTATACTATCTAGCCGTGAAAAATAAATAATCCAGGTAAACATTCATGAGGTAGGCACTTTGATTTGTCACTTACATGCAAAGGTGGAGTTGACTAAGATCTACAAAGTACTTATTATATTCTTCATCCTGGGATCTAAGATCTATGAACATGAAAGGCACATCTATGATTTAGTCCAAAATGACTATCCCCACCATTTAAAGGAGCCAGAGGAACTTCATTCACACAGTTGCTTAAGCTTTCTGACATATCCAACACAGATTCTAAACTATAGGTTCGAGTACACAGTTACAACTGGATCTACCAAAGTGGCTCATGGGAAGATCTCGTCCTGATACACCTCCATGAAAATGTGACCACGTGAATGGCAACTGTGAATCTGCACTTCAGAAAGGATCAGATTGTCAGACCTGAGAGTGGCATTCTTTCATTCCATGTAGATATAGTTATTGCCTAATTTGTTGGCTTTGGTATAACTACTGTTACTTCTGAGCCCATTAAACAATAATATCGAACTTTTCCAGGTCTATGTACCTCCGGTAGAATGTAGTAACCCATTTAAATATGATGATCCTACAATTCGGTTCTAATAACATACAATCAGAACAAAGACAATACAGAGCTGCAGGTGGCCTCGACTTCTGTTACATTTACTTTTCACTAGTAAAAATATCTTTGAATAAAGGATCATGGATGAAGACAGATGCTCTTCACTTGACTACAGAATGTGTAACTCAAGGACATTCTGGCTTAGACCAAGAGAGAAGAAAAAGACTAGCCACAAAATATACTTATTGCGATGTATGTTATCAGAGGGTAAATCTATTAAAATCAATAATTCTCAAATCAATTAATAAATAGTTTTGGCCTATTATTTGGGAGATGAGAGCCAAGCTAACAGCTAAACTGTTTTAGTTTGTATAAAATTTTGTTACTTTTAATGTTTAACACATTGCTACAACTACAGATAAATCATCTAACTGTTTAAGTTAAAATATCAATGATTTAAATCTGCAAGTGTGGATTTTGCATACCACACAGGCCGTTGTAAAGCTGACGTCAGCACTTATCTCTTCAGACAAATGCTAACTCACCCATAGCCAAGAGCAGCAGTGCACTTCTCCACCCACCACTTGAACATCCAGATTCTTGTTCTTGAATAGCTACAAAGTGCCCAGGACTCACTGCAATAAAAGAGGTTCTACAGGCCCAAAGTTACAAGTTAAGAGTAGGTTTTCTTACTATGTCACAGGTTACCATTAGAAATATGTTCTGTTGTAAATGGCGATATTATCATTCATAACCTTTAGCTTCACGATAAAAGGTGGGAAACAACCAAAAAGTAATGAATTTAAAATGTAAGAAAAATAAAATGGTTGTTTAAATGTGGAAAACAATTTTCAGTTTTAAACAACATTTCCTACTCTCTTAGAAACTGAATACTTGGAGACTTTGAGTGGTCACAAGTAAGTAACAGTAGCCTACGCTGGCTTCCTTTAAGACTGACATTTGAAAACAGTCTGGATGACAGAACTATGAACTTAATCATATATTATTTTGAAATGCCAATGTTGTTAAAAATGGTTAAGTTTGATCTCAGCCAGCAAGCTAGCTAAGAAAAAACCCCATGTCTTACACCTGTGCTTTATCACCAGTATTAACGAAGTTGTTCCATCAGAATGTCATGAATAAAGTACTTTAATAGGTGAAATCATCCTGATTTCAAAATAAATTTATATACCAAACACACAACTCTTCAACTGTATTAAAACTGTATACTACAATCACAATCTTCAACAGGGAGGTTATGATTGCTACCCAAGAGGTAACAGGGTAGTTTTAATAAAGACTATTCTCTTTGCAACATACTAAACAGCTTATAAATGTTTATTCACAGTTAATTTCCCAAGAAAATATTACTCAAATCCATACAATAGAAAAAAAATAAATGAATGTTTAAGAAAACTCGTTGGGTTCTTAATATGCAAATACCATAAAAGTCACCACTACTTTAAGGGGAAACATGAGGTCAACTCAATCAAAGAAAAAGGTTATGAAAATTTCAATAAAGATTTTGATTTTTGAAGAGTTTAAAATCTGTATACTACTAACCAAGAACAATTAAAAAGAGGAAGCTAGGCTTGGGTGTACATGACTATAAACAGGATCTTGAGTCTGAAGGAGAACGATTACACATTTGAAGCCAGCCTGACTACATAGCAAGTTTGAAGGCAGAGTAAACTATACAAAACAGACCTTACCAGGAAAGGAATTTCTATGTATATATAATTTAAACATGTATATACATATATGCATAACATTACAATTACCAAGTGATAGACTTATTTTGATCACATCACAGCCATGCAGACTAAATGCAACCTCTGCTAGTTAAGAGTAAGCATCAGTGCTCCATATTATCAATTATCTCCAAGAATTTTTCTATGCAAATTTCTACTATATGGTATTCCATATACAATCTTGTCAACCAATAATATTAAAATAACTGAGCCTTACTACAGGAAGTGGAAACATATGTTTGTTTTCACAGGAAATGATTTCTGTAACCTTCTTGCATCATTTATAATTCACAGTGATTTTTGTAGTCTCATGGTTGACTACATATATTTCTTAGTGATTTATGTTAGGCTTTTTTAAAGCCTTGTTCATATTTATGGCTTATTCTCCTTCCAGAAAAGGTAACAATCCTATCCATGTACATATGTCATGATAAGCTTACAGATTGACAGAGGATGGACACAGCAGACTTTACACATCGGAAAGACTGATGAACAACTGGTGATGGCATTATAAGATAATTGATTGGGGGGAAGGAGAAGAATAGAAATGGACCATAGAAGTGAACAACTAACCTCACATAGCAGAATTTTGAAAGGAATATTTCAAATGACCACATGTTGCTCATTTGCTGATAGTAAGTAAGCAGGAAGGTTACTAGTTCACACATGTAGCATTTGATTAGCTGTTCTGTCATTATTACTAAGAACATGTTTCCACAGGGTACATTCCTTACCATCAGCTACTGTCAATAAAACACAGCAAGGAAGAATCAAAGCAGCCTAGCTAAAGACCCCTTCTGGCCTTTGTGGACACAAGGAACACACATAGTGCAAACATACATGCTGGCAAAATACATACATACATACATACATACATACATACATACATACAATACATTAATGATAAATAATTTAAATCTAGGAATGACTTTTATAGAAAATGGATGAGCACTAGTAATTCTGAGCAGAAACAACAGGCAGAGAACTGAAAGTTGAGTGAGATATGGAGATGGCAGAGCATGGTATAGGTAGAAGATTCTTGCATTTCCTAGAAGCCTGGGCTATACCACTGCTCCAGTCTGGTCATCAGATTTCTCCTCAGATGTATTTACTGCTTTGTATTAGCAACACAGAACCATCCCCCTACTTCTATAGCCTAAAGTACAAGTTCTCTCACAACCTAAACTATCTAACAAAACCTCAGTCATCTTTTTAATGTGCACATGAGATATGTGCTGATAGTATTGCTGTGGGAACCATTTTTCTATCTCTTCCAATGATTTCGTTCTTTCTTGTAATGCCTCCTACACTTTTTTCATCAGAAAAGGTAGTCAGAGCATCAGGATGACAGCCACCAGCACCTCAGTTCCTCTCAGTGAGGAAGACAGAGGCAAAAATCATGTTAATAATGTGAGCACTACTAAGGAGTGATTTAAATCATAAGCTAAGCTGCATAGTTTTTATCCCAATCAAAAATGTTCATTAAGAAAGTAATAGCCGAAGAATACAACTCTCTATCCTTTACAGCATACTTTACAGCATACTGTCATTTCACTCAAAATAACTAACCTTTTTCTATTCATCAATGAATACACTGAAATCTCCAAGCTTCCTTACAATTCGTTTTCTGGTGGCAGTACTTAAACAAGCCTAGCAGCTGTAGAAAGAGCTCAGCAGGTGAGTGTGCTGGCTGCTATTCCAGAGGGTCCAGGTTTAATTCCCAGCACCCAGTTGGTGGCTCACAACATCAGACTCCAGCTCCACGAAATCTGATGGCTGCTTCTGGCCTTTGTGGGTACAAGGAACAAACATGGTAGAAACATGCATGCTGACAAAATACCCAGATACATACAATGTTTTAATTATAAATAATTCATGTCTAGGAATGCAGATATAGGAGATATACAAATAGAAAAGTGAAAATATTAAATATCCTGGACATATGAAATGCAGAAAATAATTTGGTTTTATAAACAACTTTTTGTATATTAATAAAAAAGGATTTATGAATTTTCTGACTTCAGAAATATGTTGGTCCAAGTTTACCACATATATTTAAAATTTAAAATCCCATTTGTAATTAAGAAAAAGAAGATAAAAGAAGATATTCTCCTATTTATAACTTAATAAGCAAACTACAAGCAAAAATAAAAAAATTTAAATGTTAAGATGTAATTTGATGAGTAGTACCCCACAATCTCACCCACATACCCATTAAAAAACTTATAAATGAACAAGACATAAAAACAACTCACAATGCCAAAATCTAGATCCAAACACAGCCACTGCCAGAATGTTTAATGAATTCCCACTAAGTTCAAGGCTGATGGGAGAGAGTTAAGCTTCACATAATGATTTAATGATGCTGCTCCAAGGAAACGCCACCTGCTTGTGGAGAAAAGGTGTGGAAAGAAAGCCTTACCCCTTCTTTTCCTACACTAAAAGGTGATGCTGAACTACATTCTGGACCACAGTGACACTGGTGTGAGAGGCTGCTGGCTCTTCTAGTTTACTTTCCTCATCCGTGTCCATTAGAACAGCCATTCAAAATAAAGCAGTTACTTGAAAGCAGAAGACAGGATACAATTACCTGTTGCAAAATATCATAGATTCAAAAAAAAAGCAATCATGAAAACTGATTTTTATTTGAATATTCATGGTTTTTCTGGATATGCATAAAAATGATTTTTAGGAGTAAAACTCAGGAAATTATTTATTTAATTATCACCCAGACATTTAGGCAACAGGCTAAGAAGAAATCCTCCTATTCCAACAGTAGCCAAACAGTAGGTCTGGATAGAGTTGTTCTGTGAGAGGGAATAAACAAGAAAAAAAGAAATGGGTTGGGGTGTGTAACTGCAACAAACTAGAAGCAAGAAGCTCTCCATAAATCCTGACAGCCAGGGCAGCACATAAAACAAATGGCCTCTTGCAACAGCAAAGGAAACCTTTCAAGGGAAAACTGGCTCAAAGAAAGTCATTGGTAAAAGATTAAAGGGAACCAGGGAAAGTTAAAAAGGGACTGCCAATAAAACAAAACAAAACAAAACAAAACTTCCCATTGTAACAGAAAAAAAGAAAAATCACAATAAAGGCACAGGGTTAGTAATAATTGATATCACATAAAATAGGAGGCATAAAAATTTTCAGACATGGGATAACACTGAAAAGAGTGAGAATGGACAATAAATAGGATTATGAGAACAGGATTTTAGCCTCAAAACTACAGAGAAAGACAAAGTGGAAGAGAGAGCAGGGATGGAAAGGGAGAGAGTATGAAAGAGAATGAAAATAGCTTCCTTATTTAGAGTGGAAATATTAAGAATAAAACAGAAAAGGGGGCTGAGACAGAGAAGGGAGAAGGGAAATGGGGGGAGGTGTCTCTAGAACAAGCCAGAGACATGAAACAGGAGGCTCCTGAGAGGATATGGAGTGACCATAGCTGAGATGCCTAGCGGCAGGGGAATATAATAGACAGTATGACATGTAAATAGTGATGACATGTTTTTGTTTGATTATGATGTTGGGCTAAAGAGCCAGGGAAACAGGATGGAAGGATTCCTCAGTTTACTGAGTGTGGTGAGGTGATCAAGAGGCAGTTTGGAGGGCTGCTATTTCTATTTATAATCTGAAGAAAAGAATCTAGAATAGAGAGATTTATCTATAATCCAGGATTGGGATCATTAAGAAAGTAAGTAAGAGAGAGAAGGAAGGAGAAGGATTTTGATAAGTAAGACCAGGTATTTGGGGAATTTGAAGATTTGCTGGACATTGGGGAAGGGGGGAAATGAAACTTGACTGAATAATCAATCAGGTTGTGTGACTGAAGGCTCTGTGTCACAATTTGTAAGAATAACATCAAAAAGACACAAATTTATGTAAATGCATTGGAATTTGAGCTAGTGGGAGTCTAGTGGAGGTTGATAATGTTAACCCAAAACATGCCATTGACCCAAAAGAAGTGTCTCCGTCTCTTTTTCAGTTTCTGTGATAAAACACTGATGAAAGCCAACTTGAGAAGAAAGGGTTTATTTCAGCTTACAGGTTACAGTTGTCGTGAAGGAAAGCAGGTCAAGAACAGGAAGCTGGAAATTAACCAGACTACAGAAGGACACTGATTACTGGTTAGTCTTCTTATACAAGCAAGGACCACTTTCCCAGAGATTGCACCACCCATAGTGAATTGGGCCCTCCCATATCAATCATGAAGAAATGCTCCACAGACATGCCCACCTACCATCTTGATGCAGGCAACTCCTTGAGGGTCCTTCTTCACAGGTGAATTTAGTTTACTAAATCAAACCAAGCAAACCCAAACCAATAGGCCAATGGTGGTAATGCTATCTCTGTGACACCAGGGACTGTGAAGGAAGTATTGAGAAGCAAGGGATAAGACTTAAGTCCATTTAGTTGGTATTGGCTTGACTTCATCAGTGCTGTAGCCTCAAATTTTCTTCTATAGTTTTGTATTTTCTTAGATCTCAGGCATACATGTAGCTGTGGAGTCTATTCCTAGCAAAGGCTATATATAGTATTAAATGCAAAGCTGTATTTTTCAGTTGAGGACTAAGGAGAACTTAGAGAGGCTCTGACCCATAGGCTAAATGAACAATAGATATAAGCCAGTTAATAAAGCTTTTATATGTAGTCTGAAACTTTTATATCTGTTTACTAGACACCAACTGAGTAGCCCTTGATGAAACCAGAAGCCAGGCCTAAAAGGCAAAATTTGTACACCAGCAGATATGAGGCCCCCAACAAACATACAATAGAGGACTTCCGGGTCTGTGTTCATTCAAAGATGATACACCTAACCTTCAAGAGACTAGAAGCCCCAGGGAGTTTAGAGGTCAGGTGGGGTGAGGGCTGGAGCATCCATATGGAGATGGGGTGAGGTGGGGTGGGGAGGAGGTGTGGGATGTGGAGCAGACAGAGGGTGGATGGGAGGATGGGGAATGGAATATGTATGGAGTGTAAAAAATATGTTAAAAATAAATTTAAAAAAAAGAAAAAAAAATCAAAAGTTAGAAGTAAGATATGTTCTATAACTAGATAACAGTACTCCTGAAAGCTATTGAACCAAATGCCAGGTGTGGGGTACCTGCTTATGTTATGAGTTGTTGGTCAGGGAGGCACCAGGTATTCCCCAAAACAATCATATTCTTGTTATATTTCTTGAATGTCCATCAGAATTAGTTGATGGCATGACACAGCCATCCCAACCATGATCTGATAGCATCTGTGGTTGCCTATAGTAAACGTGTATAAGAATGGCCCTATTGTCTGCCAGTCATGTATCAGACAGGGCACAGAAGGTGTTATGCCATTCTGTAAAACTGCTGATCACTGTTGGTTTCTGGAAGGGTTGCAGTTATTATCTTTACATGTAGAGCCTCTGCTGAGCTCACCCTGCTTCAGTGCCTAACTAACTACCAGTCCTAACTACTAGTGCCTAACTACCAGTCCTAACTACTAGTGCCTAACTACCAGTCCTAACTACTAGGCCTCATGGTTGGTCTGGGCTAAACTCAATGGGTCACAAAATAAAACACAGGAATGTAGAGAAGGTACCTGTGGGGATGAAAGAGTAGTTGAGAACGGCGTGTGGAGCGTGAGATGGTAAGAGAGATCTGATGGCATTATCTACCTGTGCAGATTCATCAAATAACAAATTTAGTAAGCGTAACAGCATTGTTCATCTTTATTAAGCAGACCTTTAGGGGTGTTAGTGCGACTTTGCATATGTATTTATTTCCATGTCCCCGAACCTTATGCGTACAGATTGACAAATTCCTTCTGCCAAACACTTGAGGGCTGAAAGACAGCATTTTTCACAGTCTTCAACTTTTGTCGTGGTAAGTTGGAATTCTATAAACTCATTATAGAATTTTACTCAACTGTGTACATACAGTTATAAGTTTCTGATCTTCAGGATTTATTGAGTCTGAGAAATCTCTCTTAGTAAATACTGTTTGAAAAGGGATGCTTAAACATGTGGAAAGTGCTTTCCAGTTAACACATCTGAGGTTCCAAAGCCCTGGGTGGATGCTGGACTTTTTCCTTTGCAGATGTGTTAGAGAAGTCTTGGGAGTACAAAGTGATGGTGTAGACAGTAAAGCTGTTAAGGCCATATTAAATTGTAAGGCTTTATTTCTGTCTACTAGATCTTTTCCATTACCTAACTGGGTTTTGGCCTTGGTTGTATATCAGAATCATCTTGGAAAGTTTATAAACATAAGGAAAAAAAAAAAAAAAAAAACCATGATCCTGCCTCAGTCTAGAAGCCTAGAAAATGCAATACTGTGTGGGGACACTGTCAGATTCTGTGCTGTACCATGCTACTTTTTCTGTAGTTTTCTCAATTCTGAGGAATTATTGTGCTGAGCAGGACACTGACTAATGACCTTAGTAAGGAGCAAGCACCTGACAGCCTTTTCTGGCAAAACGAGCACTTATTCAAAAGAATGAAACTTTACCATTTTCAGGAAAATAAATGGACCTGGATATCATGATGAGATAAGACAGAAAGACAGGCATCATGCATGTTCTCTCATGTGAAATCAATATCCCAACAATACATACTCATATGTGCATATATATGATAGAAAGTCAGATGAGGGACTACATGGCAGAAGAAGGGCACTAAGCTATGTACAATGAAAGCCTGAGAGAGAGTATGGGTAAAAACAAATCTTTGTTTTCTTTCATACATGGACTCTATATTTAAATATATGTGTGCATGTATGTATACATACATGTATATACACATGGCATGAAAGCAGAAGGGGGATGATTTAGAGGTAGGAGATGGACAAAGGTACACAGTGGACAGATCATTATGAACAGAGTAGATATACATATACACATATACATATATACATATGTACATATATACACACACACACACACACATATATATATATATATACATACACACATTTTATTTATATATATATACACACACACACATATGAAGTACTATAATGTTTTAACAAAAAGTTAAAATTTTAGGAAAAGAAGCACAGAAATGCCTTATTTATACATGTAATGGTTTCCTACTCTGGCTCTGTGCTGGAAGTCATGTTTCTTACCTGGCACCAGCATTGTGACTGCCTATCCCTGAGGCCAGGGAAACTAAACTAGCCTCTTCTTGCAACTCAGTACATGTATGACCAAAAATGGGAATAAAACTTGATAAGGGAATAGATCTGTTTAGCACACAGAACATGTTTTTCTTTCTCCACGCAAAATTTTATTTTGTAAAATGTTCTCTAAGGATTGATGATTATTTGAATTGTTCAGTATTTCTGGCCTGCATGCTATTGGCTAGTACTGTGTGTTCTGGCTTCTGACTGGATCAAGGTCTCATATATCTTTACAAGCTGTGAATTAAGATGGTGCTAATTACCTTTTTACCCAAATAGTGATTAGGTAAAGGTGCTTGTGTGTGTGTGTGTGTGTGTGTGTGTGTGTGTGTGTGTGTGTGTATGTATGTATGTCAGTGTTTGTCTATGTATTAAGTATGAAGCCTAGACTTAGCTTAGGTAAAGGGGTGTGTGTGCATGTGTGTGTGTGTGTTTGTGTATCTGTGTGTATGTGTGTGTCTGTGTCTTTGTGTATTAAGTATGACGCCTAAACTTATCTTCAATTCTTGATCCTCTTGCTTCAGCCTCTGGTGTGCTGGATTCATAGACATAAGTCAATATGCATAGGTGATAATATTCTTGAGTAGAAATTTATTTTAAAGTTGTAGAAGTCAAATAGTCAACTGCCAGTTCTGGCAATAGGAATTAGCCTTGGTTAAGTTTCTACTGTTGGGATAAACACCATAACAAATGGTGAGGCAAGAGAATCAAGAGTTTAAGATAAGTCTAGGCCTCACACTCTACATACACATAGAAAAAGACACAGATACACACACAGAGAGACACAGATACACACAGACATACATGCACACACACACACACACATACACATACACACACACACACACACACACACACACACACCACAGTCCACTACTGAGGAAAGTCAGGGCTAGGACTCAGGTCAGAAGACTGAAGGCGGGAATTGAAACAGAACAATGGAAGAGTGTTACTGACTGGCTCTTTCTGGCTTGCTCAATTTACTTTCTTATGCACTGCAGAAAAGGTACTGCCCATAGTGGGTTGGGCTCTTCCAAATCAATCTTTGGTTAAGAAAATGCTCCAAAGGCCTGCTCAAAGGACAATGTGTTTGGGACATTTTCTCAATTGATGTATGTACTCACTAATAAGTGGATATTAGCCACAAAAAAAAAAAAAAGTACAGAATACTCAAGATACCGTCCACAGAAGTCAAAAAGCTCAACTAGCTGAAGTGCCCAAGTGAGGACGCCTCAGTCCCACTTGGGAGAGAGAAGAAAGCAATCACAAGTGAGGAGGGAGGTGAGGTTATTGGGTGAGGGAAAAGGACTGAAGCCCTGAGGACCATCACAGGCAACCTCAGGAAATAGGAGGTTGGGGGGACCTCCAGAATGCACCAGAGACTTGGGAGTTGAGAGACGAGTGTTGACCCTTTTCCACTAGGCACCATTTTGTGCAACCAGAGACTTTTGTCTTCTCATCCCAGCTAGGATAAGCAGATCTTAGAGAGTAGGCAGGCTGCTTCCTTCATACATGCTAAGCAGGCCTGTCCAACAGAAGTTAGAGAATGTCAGAAAAGATCAAGAAGAAAAGTTCTCCATGTTTCCATCACTTAGGGGTAGCTGGTGTTTACATTTGAATGCATTTCCTTCTCTAAGTTTTTGCTTCATTAAAATTTCACATAATTGCCTATTTTGTGATGGCAAAATTCCATGTACTTATTTTAATAATTCACTATTATCTCATTGCAAATGTAGCTACATTCCTATTATAGATGTGCTTGGAAAATAGACATTTGAAATACATCCAGAACCCAATACTCCTGGGAAGTCTTTATCTTTTATTTAAATGTTTATTTACTTTAAAGGATTGGATTCCTCTCCTAATTATTTTGAAGCATTATTAATAAAGGTACAGTCACAGAACCTAGACCAGAGAAGAATTAATTAAAATCTAATGATTCAGATAATTTAGTATGAGATTTAAGGATGTGAAACAATTTCTCAAGTTCCCAAGGAAAATCCAGATAACTAAATTATAGCTTTTATTTTCTATCTTATACTTTTAGAGAAAGATAAAAATGCACCTTTCATTTATTAAGTCTAACTACTGTACAATATCTGTTCAAATAGTTGAGCCGCTGAGTGGTAAAGAAAATGGCACTGGTTTTGTCTTTGGTGTCCAACTGAAATGCACTGGTTGTGACTCAGCATGTGAGCTTCTAGGTAAGAAAAAGGTGCAGCTCAGGGGAATATTGCTGCGCCCCATTTTGTCCTATGTCTGTACAGCATGCATCACCACATTCAATCCAGTTTGCTTACTCACACTGGACCTGGCAAAAGTCATCAGTGGACTCCATGTCTTACAACTTCCTTATCCTTAAAGTTACAGTTTCTACTCCTCGTTGGAAGACTACCCTGGGGCATGTAGCCATAGTTCAACAGGTCTTCTGCATATTCCATCAGAATCAAGTAGGACCACACTCAGTTAAGATGAGTCACCCTTGATGTAGGGAGAACCTGGTCTAATGACTCCTGCTCTTTTATGGGAATGGGAATTTGATCACAGAGACAAGAAACACAGGAGAAGAATGCTATTTAACAGTAGAGGCAGAATGTGGAATAGTATTTCCATAGCAAAGAGATGGAAAGCTTTGCTGGCAACTTCCACAACAGAGAGACTCAAAGACCAGACGTCCCCAAGAGAGTCAGACAGCATGGAATAATTAAACAGCTTTTGTCCCAAAGAGACAGAAAACATAGCCCCACAGATACCTTGATTTCAGATGTCTGGCTTCTAGAATGGGCAGGATACACTTTTGTCTTAGGGCACTTAGTGAACTTTTTATGTGAATTGGAGGAGCCCAGACCAAACATGGGATTCTTGTTTTCTGAAGTCCCTAAAATGTGAGGGTGTATTCTGCTCCTAAGGCATACTCTTTTCCTTTAAAACCTCTATCAACACTGTTTCAGAGCTTCCAATCATTTAGTGCTATAGGAACTGTGCAGCTCTTCAGACTTTGATTCTTTTTATAAGGTCATTCATTATTCTGCTCCCCTCACCGCTTCTGGTGTGGGAGGTTGCTTTGCAACAACATGTTCCTACTAAAAGGTCCTTCATTGACCTGACTGCTCTAAATATCAAATATGGCAAGCTCTTCTTATTTCATCTTTTTTAAAATTCATTCATTCATTTATTTATTTATTCATTCATTCATTCATTTTACATCCTGATCACAGCCCTCTCCCTCCTCTCCTCTCAGTCGCACCCAACCCCCCTTTTTTCTCATTCCTCATCCCCCTCTTCCAAGAGAACCCCTTCCCCTCATATCTTGTACCAACCTGCCCAGGCACATCAAGTCTCATTATGTCAGAACTAAGGGAATTCTCCCCCACTGAGGCCAGACAAGGAAATCTAGCTGGGGGAAAGGGACCCAAAGGTAAGCAACAGAGCCTGAGTCAGAAACAGCCCACACTCTCATTGTTAGGGAAATCTACATGAAACCAAATTACACATCCACTACATGTGGGTACGGGGCCCAGGTCCAGTCCACTCATGCTCTTTGGTTGGTAGTTCAGTTTCTGTGAGCCCTCATGGGTCCTGGTTAATTAACTCTGTGGGTCTTCCTGTGGTGTCCTTTACCCCTCTGGCTCCTTCAATTCTTCCACCAATTCCTCCATAAGACTCCCTGAGCACTGCCTGATGTTTGGTTGTGGGTCTCTGCATCGGTTTTCATCAGCTGCTGGTTGAAGCCTCTCAGAGGTTAGTTATACTAGGTCTCTCTCCTATGGGATAGGTCTCAAGTTAGGCCAGTAATTGGTTGGCCATTCCCTCAATCTCTGCTCCATTTTTATCCTTGCATATCTTGTAGGCAGGACAAATTTCAGTTGAAGGTTTTGTGGGGGAGTTGGTGTCTCTCTCTCTACACTGAAAGTCCTCCTTGGCTACAGGAGGTGGACACTTCAAACCCTGGCTCTTTAAAGCACAACACCAAAGTGTTGCAACCTTAATACATCACAGTATGATATATTCCATGAAAAGTTCATGCAATGAATAAATTGCCCTGACATATTCTAATAAATACCCCTTTTCTTTCACTGTCCTTAAAACTACCCTTCATTTCATACTATTCTTTCCAAGAAAACCTTCTAAATTGGCTTTCAGTTTTATTACATTCCACTTCATTATGAAAACCATGTCTAGCACATCCCCCCTAAACTGTAATCTCCTATCAATTTTAAAGAAGTTTTAAAAACAACAGACATCAAAATAAATGCAAAAGAAACGCACAAAACAATGCTATGAATTTTAAAGACACACACGCAAACAAACAACTAACAACAAAATAACCTCCAATATTTCAAGAAGCCTTGTCATTGGTCAGAGCCTTATGGTCACATTCCTTTCCTTTCACACAGCTATATCTATGAATACCAAATGGAAGAGAACTTGGGCAACAGAAGACCCTTCTCTTCTAATATGCTCAAGGAATCCATCTGAGGAATAAGAGTCAGTGAGCAGTTGAATTGGCACTTGTATACACGGAGACATGCAGAAAGCATGTACAAAGACTTAGCAACATTAGTCAAGAAGAGCCCTATTCTTCTTCTTCAGGAGTCCTTGTTCTTTCAAATATAAAACTGAAAATAACCTTAGGTGGAACTTCTTGGTCCTCTATGTCTCAAATAGATTCATCATGAACACAGATAACCAAATGTAGCATGAGAGGTTAATTCCAAGGCTAAAAGTGCTTGAAGAAGGAAGTGGAAGCAAGAGCACTGGTGTGAGAGCTTCAGAAGGCAGAGCTGGTTGTTCTGCTTGCATTTGAGCTCTTGGCAAGCCATCCTCTCACCCATAAAACCCCATGGAAATATGAAGAGAAATAAAAGAACATCAAGTTCTCAGAAGCTATAGTCCACAAAACATTTAAAACAGAGGTAAAGTCACCCACTCTAGGCCTTGGTTTAGAAATAGTTGACATTCATGAACTGGTGTTAAGTAGTGTCAGCAATTGACTATGCCATGTGATCAGTAAACCTATTTTCTAAAATGTTTTTAAGTGAGAATAATTAAAAGGACACAGACACAATGAGGCTATAAATCACAAGAACTGTACTAACCCACATTTCATTTCTCAAAGATGTCAGAAGCCAGTGCTGGTTGAAGAGTTCCACTGAGTTACAGTCCCACTGTTACTGCTGGGAATCTTTACACACTCCATGACTGAGGAGCTGAGGGGAGGAGGAGGTCCAGGGAAAGTTTAGGAAGGGCTATTTGGGCAGAGAGAAAGATATTCTGTCTCGTGGAATCTTAGTTCCTTTTAACATTTAATAAATCATGACGAGCCTAGGAGGTGGCTCAGGGGGTAAAGTGCTTCCTGTTCAAGCACAGAAATCTGAGGTTTGGATCCTCACGGCCCACGTAAAAGCTGACATCACGGCATGTATCCCTAAACCCAGAATTATGGGGTGAGAGAGAGGTAAGTCATAGGAGTCTTCCTGGACAACCAGCATAACCAGTGAGTAAGTTTCACATTTCAATGAGAGACCCTGTCTCAAAACCCAACATGGAGAACAATTGGAGAACATAATCTATATAGTTCTCTGGCCACCAAACAAGCACAAATAGAACAGCATACAAACACGCACGCGTGTGCACACACATACGCACACACACACTGACTTATGATTACAAGACTGATGAGACAGACTTTTTTGGTCCCAGGTCTCATGGGTCAATAATCAGAAGGCAGCTCCCTGTGGTAATATATTCTCATAAACATAACACAAATCAATGCAATGGGTTTCAAAGATCGTACAATGCATATCATATCACATTTTAGCTTCCTTGAAGGTATAGGGAGTCTGATATATTAGAACTCATTAATTATGGTAGAATTTCTCTAAACTTAGCATTAAGGTTTTGGGGTCAGAAGTGGCTACTGAAGTTCATTGACTGAAAGCACCTTGTGTGATATAGCCAAATTATGGTCATCTGAGAAATGAAGCAGAAAGACAAAGAAGGGGAGTTAGAACCAAACACCAAAGTCCAGTCCTTGCTGTCGGCTATTATGGGCCATCCATACCATGGGGAAGAGAAAGAAAAGAAAAGAAAAGAAAAGAAAAGAAAAGAAAAGAAAAGAAAAGAAAAGAAAAGAAAAAAGAGAGAGAAGAGAAGAGAATAAAGTGCTTACTCAGTGGCTTAATACCAAGACATAAAAGAAATCTTTGAGTTGAAGATATGAAGAAACACCTCAATGTATGATGAAGTGTTGCAAGAAGACCTGGAACCTGAACACTTGGCACAAAGGGATATCCTATGTGTCTAACATGTTATCTTAGAGATAATCCTATAATTGAAAAAATTATAAGACAATATACAAGAAAGAATCTCAGGTTGTTGTGCTGAGGGCAAAGGAGGCCAGACCAAAAAAAAAAAGAAAAGAAAAGAAAAGAAAAAACCAGTAGGCATCGAGTTGAAATATACAATGGTGTGGTGTTATAACTGTCCAAATATCTTAACACTGAAGCTATCAAGGTTCATTGATACACCAAGTGAATGAGAATCTGAAGCCAAGACTCAAGAACCTGGACTTTGAACATTCTAGGTGATTCTCATGACGCTGTTAAAATTTGAAGGTTAATTTAAAACTAATGTAAAATCCATTTAAATATAAATGCACAAACATTAGAGAATAAAAACCTCTGATCTTTATCAGATCAAGAAACAAGAGGAATGAATGAAGGACTGATTCCATCACTGTGCAAGAGACCAGGAGTACCTTGTGAGACATCATTAGGATAATTAAATAATTAACACATGTAGAATTAAATTCCTCTTGGGGCAAATGATAATGAACAAGAAACACCTAATGTAGTTTCACAAATGACTCCTAGATATTACAAAGACAGATCTGAACTAAATATGGAGAAAAGTAAAAACGTACCTTCTGCTCGGCTAACACTTAGAAAAGAGAGTCAGAGGTAGCAAATTCATGCATGCTACTCAAGTAATGCAGACATGAGGAGACAAGCTTTTAAAATTATCAAGGAGTGGGGGAAAGACTAGGAAAAGAAAAACGCTGCTAAAAACAGAGTAGGGCACAGAATTAATGAAGACTAAACTAGCTCAGAAACTAATTCTTTTTAATTTGTCTTTGACAAGAAAAATGAAGAAGACATATTTGTATAATTAGAGAGAATGAAGACTTTGCAAAAATAGCGACTGACAAAAAGCAGATGTGGAACACTTGACAAAACTAAACTCACACCAATCAGAGGCCTGGCTGATAGGAAGCTGAGCCTCTCAAGGGAATTCAACTCACGCACTTGTGGACTCATTTAAACTCATTATGGAAATATCACAAGAAAAGGGAAAACAGAAAATCTGAGTGGCAGCGGGGTGGGGGAAGAAAGAAAGAAGAAAGAACCTATCAGTCTTAACTTGGGAAAATTAAACAAGGCAAATTTTAGATTTTTAGTAGTGAAATCGTTGACACTCCTACCCAGACTGTGAACTCCATGAGACTACAGGCATGCTTCTGACCCTCTTCAGAAGAGGACAGACCAGGCAATGCGTGACTGGAGAGAGAACATGGGTAAACACAGTGAGCTGAAATGGGAATGGCACTAAGAATCTCCATGTCTCCTCTGCAAAAAAGTGAGCAAAAGAATTTATAGTTTATTTGTTCTTTCTTAAATAACATAATGGCAAAGGGCAAAGTACTTAAACATCTGGTAAATAATTTAAAAGATAAATCATAATTAGAATAAAACCACATAAAGGCACTGGTAACAAAGAAAATATATGATATAATATATATAAATATGTTTATATTTATACATAATATGTAATAAATATACTACAAATAAATTGAAATATTTGTTTAAAAGGCCAAAAATGGTACAATGTAAAATGTAAGTTTGGACAACTATTTTCAGTATTTTGTTTAAAAATAAACTACTGAGTATTTAGAGAACATGCAAAGTTAAAGATATAGGCAGAAACTCTAAAAAGCATCTTTACCATGATCACTATTTGATCTAATAAGTGTCTCACATTTTAAAATAATCCATTCACAGTTAAAACACTCTAATGGATTTATCAATAATTCATCCTCAGTTTATAAGTAGCATAAATAGAAAAAGGTTATATTGTGGTATATTCTATCAGGGGTTAGCATTAAGCGAGCAAGGAAAGACCATAGCAGATCTGAAATAATTAAAAACATAAGCTGAAAGAACTAAATGTGGCATTTTGTACACGACAAATTAGTAAGTATAAGTGAGGGGAATCCCATTTCTTTTGAACAGTGCATTCCACATAATATGCATTAATACTATATACCACTCAAATTATACCAAAAGTTTCTGATTCTTATACAGGAAAGGGATATGACACATATAACATCATGTGTATCAATAACAGCAGCTCTGGCCTGGAAAAAACATCTGGAATCATATTCCAGGATCTTGTCAGTTAGAAGGCAGAGCTCAGGTGGACAGGTGGCTGAGTACAGACATGTCAGCTAAAACAGTAAGTGTGCATAGTGCAGGCCTAAGGCATCGTGAGTTAATTGACTGTAGTCAATTTCTATAAATGCTGAAGAAGAGGCACAAACATCTTTTAAAAACAACCAAGATACCTACTATAGTAGTATATACCTATAATCTCAATATCGGGGTGGTCGGCTGACATGGCAAGAGTCTGAACATAGGCAGACTATACTCTGTAGAAACACGCTGCCTCAAAAGTGAGAATAAAAACATTGAGTGACGCACGAGCAACAATCTCAAATCATTTCCCTAGAGTAATTCTATATTCTATGATCTCTAAAATGGGTACTAAAAAAATCAACAAGAAATAATGAAATGTAAAAATATTCTAATCAGATATCTAACTACAGAAGGGTTGGAGTACCTGCTTCAGTGTCAAAAGCATCACTGCTCACTGTGACAGTCCAGCCTGTCAACTTCATAGGATGTAAAGTCAGTAAGGAAAAAAGCTTTGAACTGCTTGTGAAGGATTTTCTAGACTAGGTCAATTGAGAATACCAACCCTAGCTGGGCGTGGTGGCGCACGCCTTTAATCCCAGCACTCGGGAGGCAGAGGCAGGCAGATTTCTGAGTTCGAGGCCAGCCTGGTCTACAGAGTGAGTTCCAGGACAGCCAGGACTATACAGAGAAACCGTGTCTCAAAAAATAGAGAGAGAGAGAACACCACCCCTAACTATGGATGGTACCATTCCATGTGCCAGAGTCCCGAAATGAATAGAAAGAAGAAGATAAGCTGAGTACCAGTATTCATCTCCCTTGTTTTCCTTTACAAAGATGCAATTATGAACAGGTGTCTCAAATTCCCGCTGTCAGGATAGACTGGATATCCTCAAACTGTGGGCCAAAATAAGCCCTTTCCACTTAACTTGGTTTTGTTAAGAGTATTTTACCAGAGCACAGGCAAAATACTAATCACGCTCATTTATTTACCCAGTCAACAAAATTGAGATCGCATTACAAAGAAACAACAGTATCTATCTATTTAATCTTGATAGCTCTGAAAATTAATAAAATAATGGAGTACTGTTCACGGAAATGGATATCCACAGAGTACATAAGACTGAACTGATTCAATAGAGGCAGAAAGGACTACACAGTAGAACTTAACAAGAAAGGGTTTACAATAAGTACTCCTGCTAGCAGCCTGACCATTCAGAATAACTGGAATCAAAAAACATCTCATGAGCAAATTTATATATGCTACACAGTCCATGGATAGTGACTCATGCACTTGATACTATGGAATGTTTTCTGTTCGCATATTCATTGGATGAGAACCACCTTGGTTCTCTCTCTTTGCAATTTACCTCACAGTAGTTGAGCAACTTAAAAACATAAAAAGCTCCTATGAGACAAATATAAGTAGCTAAATAGGATGATCTACAACCAAACTGCATAGGAGGGGGAAAGAAGACAGATGGCATGAAAAGCAGAAAAAGTCAGATTAAAAAAATAGAAGCCTGGGGGGTGGGTAGTTCTGAAATTATGCATGCCTCTCTGTAGCTGAAAGGAGCCTTGGGCCTACTATACATCACTCACAAAGGGAAATATGGGAAAGCTCAGCAGAAGCATCACTACCGAGTTCAAGACGGTGCCCATTCAATGACTAAGGTTTCTGGATTTTTTCATGGTGTTTCTGTGTACTGCGCATGTGTGTCATTGTGTGTCTGTATCTCTCTTGGCTTCTGGATTTTGTATTTCTATGTTTGTTTTTTATTTTAGTTTGATCGCCTTTTTAAAATTTGCTGGTTTTTTTTTTCTAAACAGAAAGAAAGAAGTTGTACATTTGGATGGGAAGACAGTGGGCAAAATCTGAGGAGATGGGAGAAGAAATCAGAATTTACTGTATGTCCAGGCAGTGATGGCACATGCCTTTAATCCCTCAGATGCAGAGACAGGTAGATCATTCTGATTTACAGACCAGCCAGATCTACAGAGCTAGGTCTAGGAGAGCCAGGGCCACAGAGGAAAACCCTGACTCAAAACACAAACAAACGAAAAAGAATATATTGTGCGGGGGGAAAAAAAGTTAAATAAAATAATAAATAATAAAATAGAAAACTCTGAAGGTTCTCGGTATATTGCAACAAAAAGACTGAACAAGATAAATGCACATGATACAATTTTCCATCAGAACTTGTGTTCTAATGTTTATGCTTAAAAGATAAAATTCTCTCTTGTGGAAATCTGAGATAAGCTGAAAATGTGAATCTAAAACAGTATTTTAATTGAAAAGAACTGGGCATTACCAATCATCTTTTAAAGAAAATACAACATAGGAATTTACTCAAAATAAGTCTCACACAAACAGAGACACAGAGACAGTGAGAGACAGAGAGAAAGACAGCATGACATAGCAGGATAATGATAAAGATTGATTACAATGGCAAAGAGCCAGATGGATCTGTCCATGATCTCACAAGAGACCTGGCACAGGAGGGAAGAAAAAATGGTTTTAACAAGTTGGATCTTTGAAGCAACATCAATGGTACGTTGTTTATCTGTTTTGTTTTGTTTGTTGTGGGTTTGTAAGTTGTTTTGTTTTGTTTTCTTTATTTTATTCTGTAGTGACTCTAAGTTAGTAAATGTTGCAGGTTGTTCCTCTGCCTCCCTAGTCTACCTAAACCACTCGCTAGCAAACGGCCCCTGCAGTCATTGTACAATCTAAAGCATTTGCAAAATGATTTGGGAGGGAAGCTTTGCAATTTGCAATTACAGAAGAGGAAATATACCATGAATGCCAGAGGGGGGAGCTCAGAGCAAAGGGAAAGATCACAAGGAAATGGGCAAGGAAGAGATAAGCTGAGAACAGGCCGAGCTTGCACAAAGTATCCTTTTCTTTTTCCAGTATTCTCTTCTGAAATATGTATTACAATACCCGCTGAACAATACCCCACCCCAGCTAAAAGAAAAGTAAACGGAAGTACTGCTGAGGGTAAGCAGTTTAAGTGATGGCCAGGTTTCTGAGTTCTTTGCTTTAGGGAAGTCTCTGGCACCCTGGCCTTTCCTTTCCAATCAGTTTTGATTGCAAATGAGACCACACAGTAGGATTGGCATCTAATGATGTTGAAGGCACAGTGAAAGAATTAGCCCAAGACAATCATTATTTTTAAAAAGGTGCTGGGCCTCCTCCAGCTTCCTTTATATGTTTACTTCTAAAAAACAAAATGGAATTTTAATAGGTTCTTCTCGTAATTGAGACTGTGTGGATTCACTTCCCTTGTTACCACTAAGAAAATATAACTATTTTATCCAAGGGGGAGGGAAACACTACCATAATCTCCTATAACAGTTGCCAATGACAGGCTTAGGGAATCCGCTAGTGAAGACCAAAACCCTCTTCCAAATCTATACAGTTCTCATCCCTTGTGAGCGATTTCCGTTCTCAGTAGGACCTATTCTGATGCTGGTTTTGTGATGCGTTGGTGCTTTGAAACAGTAAAGACCTTGATTTTACATGGAAAGACAATGCTCCAAAGTCAGGAGCCAAGGAACAGCCTTTACATCGCCATCTTCCTGTATCCCTTAGCTACAGCCACAGCATGAGTGAGAATAAACTTCCCTATGCTGGGCAGCACACAACAACAATCTGGTTGTCTAGAATTCAGCTGCAGGGCAGGCTCAGCTGTACTGGGTAAAAAGCTACAGATCCGCTCCAGCACTGGTCACTCATCTCCATCAACTATTTACGAGCATGCTCACTCAGGACAACTGATAGAAGTACAAAGCACAAGGCCAAAGCATAAACACACTTCTAGCTTCTGCTGCAGCAAATCTGTTAACATGTCTTTGGTCATGAAAAGGCACATGTCCAAACCCAAAGTAAGAAACAAGGACTCATAAGGCTCCACGGAAAATAAAAGAGAGATATGGACCTGAGTTAGAAACTAAGTATGTGCTGAATATACTACAGTCTCAGACACAGCACTACAGGGGTGTCTACTGGCTTACACCTCACAGCGTGCCACTAATGGCATTCTAAGGAATTCTATCTTCACTACACCAACAGGGATGGGGAAAAAGGTCCATATAAATGTGCCCATTATAACACCACTAGAAAATAGAAATTAAGTAAGAAAAATGATTGTAAATTATGATCATGTTAAAGTCATGAAAACAAAGGACAACTAATTACAAAATCAGAGTGATCAGAATAATTATATAACCTACTGTTTGGCTCTATGTACTTCCTAAACTGTCCGCTTTAAAACAGCTTAATATTTTATGCAATATAAGCTTTGCATAGGAATATCCACTAGGCAGAAGAATTACAAAGAGATGAGAAGAAACATTGTGTCAAGGGTTCCAATTTGGATAATGTAAGCAATAGTAGTGTCATTAGCAGAAACCAGAAGAGCACAGAAATCACTTAACAAGGAGATTTACGGCAGCTACAAATAAACATATAATATAAAGTTCAAATGCTCTGACTACTCACATTTAAGAGTTAACTTGTCAACCATATAACCAGTTATATACTCTTCAAAACAAATATAAATATATACACATATATAAACATATATATGTATATATATATATATATATATATGAAATCAAATGAGCCTTAGACCTCACAGTTCACTACCAACTACTAAATATCCACTATGTGTCCCATATATCATCTCACCAAATCTGCCAAAAAGTAGAAATAATTGTTACTCACATTGTACAAACAGGGGAGTGTGCCTTGATAAAGATCTAAGACTTAAACAAGGAAATACACGGGCAGAATTTGAATGTAAATCTATATAAAAGCCCATGGGAATCTGTTTTCATTATAACACCATGCTGTCTGTACAACGATGCCCCGTTTCACACAATAAGAAAAGCAAATAATTCTTTTATATTCTCCCAGTCAACCCACATACAACATGATGGAATAGATTAAGAATACAATTATGATATAAATAGATTTATGATCCTCTTTTGGATGTATCCCAAATGGAAAAAGTATAACCAGAATTTAGGTAACTTTAAAGACTGTTACTTTGATATCAGTATTACTGACTAGTTAAAAGTTACCCAAAAAATTGGGAATTCTACATACCTTCAAAATGAATTTTAACTAAAAAAACTGGAATGCCTATTTCTTTCCATATCTCATAAATCTTCATTAAAAGTAACTGAAATACATGTTCATTGTACGCCAAGGCTCCAAATTACTAGCACAGCTTTTACACAGTGAAATCTTAACTTCACTGAACATCCAGTCTATAATCCGATATATATCGTTCTAGCACAAACCTCCACTTAACATACAAATGTGGTTCAAAGACCACTTCTCCCACACAGGGTGATACTTGCACTGTGCTACAGTTAATTTACACATATGTTACTGTGGAAGAGAGAATGAGGGGGAGAGGCTGAAAAGATAGATTACTGCGTCCATGGGGTGATTAGGAACAAATACTAGTAAAGAACAAACTTGGATTAACCTGTCTTTCTTTCAGATCATTAGTTGAGAGGTTTTTTGGGGGTTTTTGTTGTTATTGTTGTTGTTGTTGTTTAAGAGAAGTGACTCAGAAGGGAAGGCACAAATTTATTGTGTTCTACAATCTAATAATCTTGGCAGCTCTGAAAGTTATCTATATATTGGTGGTTAAATGTAATTTATCTTTCTTAGATAAAATGCAGTTATTTAAATGTTTCTCGCTTTTTATGTTTCTGGACTCAGCAGCAAACATGTAAATGACTTCATGAGAACAAAACCACTCATTAAATGTCAATAAGGCCTCAAAACACAGCTAGAAAACAATCATGCAGCCTTGTACCAGGTCATCAAAGACCAAGGGGTCAGGAAGAACCTGGAGCTGACCCTGACTAAAGGCAAAGACAGGGGGAAGAGAATGGTGGACTGCGTGGCCCTTTAGCCTTTGTATGACTGTTAGGACGTCACCTCACTTCTCTAGGCATTATTTCCCTTTATGGAGGAGGTATGGCAGGGTAACTGGATTCACTAATTGAGAAACATGTACTAAGCACCTACTATTTACAACGCCGCACTAGACAGAGCAAATACAGCAAACAAAATGCACAAGACTATTACACTAGAAAGATGGACTCGTCACAACTCTTTAGCTCTAAAATCCCATGACTTTCCAGAGCTTCACATAATAATTCAATCTACCATGTATGAGGTCCAAAGAGACTGGTTTAAAAAATCATTTTTCTGTAATATGTCATTCCAATTTCAAATAATATGAACAAAATGGAAAGAATGTAAAATAGTAGGGCTAACTTAAGAAACAGGTAGTTTCTTAAAAAAGTTAAATACAAAGTTCCATGGGATGGCTCAGTAGATAAAGGCACTCACCAACAAAGCTGCCAACCTGACTTTGGCCCCATAACCCAGAGCTGAAGGAAGGAACCATTTCCTCCAAGTTGTCCTCTCACCTCATGTGCTATGGCACACATGTCATTTACTGTATACATACACTAAATAGGTAGGTAAGTATGTAAATAAAAGAATAAATTAATAAGTGAAGTCCCATCAATCCACCCACCCCACACAATATTATAGGCTGTAGCCAATGCTTTTGGTTATCCTTCACAATGTGGCAGTAAGCCCATACTGCTGAAAACACTGTTTGCTGGAGTCACAGAACGTGGGGAAATTCAAGCTGGTACTGACTGGGAAGCTTCACCCCCACTGGTGGAACTTCATAGTGCGAGAAGGTGCTGTGTACAGTACAAGAGGATAAAATGAATCAACAATCTTACCTAGCTGTGAGCCCTGTCACTACAATGACTGGCCTGACAGGACATGCCCACTGGTACAATAGTAGCCAGAATGCCACTGGAGTACTCTCCAAGAGCATGTGGCTAGCCGTGTCATAGTCCCTAGAGGGAAGCTACTACTATCACTCTGCTAAATGGATAGTGAGCCAGCTTCCGCTGACTTATTGTTAAACCCATAAATGGATGCAACCAACAGCCAGCTCTCCTCAGAGGAAGTTTCCCCCTGCAGCAGGTGGTAACGAACACGGAGCCCCACCGTGATCTAAGTGCAAAGAATGAGGAAATGTAAACTGCTCAATGCTGAGGGTGCGTCTAGATCACATGTGCTCGTCCTAACGCTCAGGGGTTGTGGCAGGAAAAGGCATGGAAGGCCCACAAGACCCATAATGTGGATGACTACAAGAAAATAGGAGCTTTCAAACACCACAGACAAGTTGCACAAGTGAATTCTCAGCAATTGAGCTAGCACAAACAAGACCTGAGCTGGCTCAGGCCAGACAATTCCAGCATGAAGAACCGAGGTAAGCATAAAGTCTCACCACCGACAACAAAATGCTGGCAGGTAATAGCTAATAAAAAGGCAGGTTTTTTTTTTTTTTTTAACAGTACATAACCAAATGGGTGATTACATTCCAGTGAAGTCCACATACACAAGAGTATATGTGCAGAACAAACTATAACTAACTGTTAAAAAAGGTATTAAATCAATTTGGATGGTTAAAGAATGGGGAGAGGTGAGTGGAGAGGTGAATAAAATTAAAATTCATTACATGGAATCTTCAAAGAATTAATAAAATTAAGAGTATAAAAACAATTGCATACACTAGCAAGAGTTTGCTGAAAGGACCCTGATATAGCTGTCTCTTGTGAGACTAGGCCCCAGCCTAGCAAACACATAAGTGGATGCTCACAGTCAGCTATTGGATGGATCACAGGGCTCCCAATGGAGGAGCTAGAGAAAGTATCCAAGGAGCTAAAGGGATCTGCAATCCTATAGGTGGAACAACATTATGAACTAACCAGTACCCCGGAGCTCTTGTCTCTAGCTGCATATGTATCAAAAGATGGCCAAGTCGGCCATCACTGGAAAGAGAGGCCCATTGGACTTGCAAACTTTATATGCCCCAGTACAGGGGAACGCCAAGGCCAAAAAGTGGGAATGGGTGGGTAGGGGAGTGATGGGGAGGGTATGGGGGACTTTTGGGATAGCATTGGAAATGTAATTGAGGAAGAAAAAAATATTTAAAAAAAGATTATTACAAATAAAAAAATTTTTAAAAAAGAATATAAAAATAGTAAGTATACTAGAACTGAGATAGGCTATTACACAAATGACCCTTGAAAACTTTACACTGTATAATAGACCAATACACAAAGGCAATGTAATGAACAATCTCATTTATAGACAGTATAGAGAAAAAATAGATATATGGAGTCAAAGGGAAGTTGGTGGTTACCAAAGGTTGAGAAAAAGGAAAAGGAGACACTGGTGATGGTGACTGACAGTTGATGACCAACTTCCTTTCTGAATGACAAACACATTCCAGTTTTAGAAAGTGTTGATAACTGAGAGAATATTAAAATATTAAAAGATACTAATACTATCTTCTAAAATGATATTTTACTGAAGGTAAATTGTATCTTAACTTTTTAAAATTTCAAATTATTTAAAATTATACAAAAATGTTGGTTCTAATACTCAATAAAATAAATTAACTAACAAAAGGAAGGGAATTTCATAAACAAATAGAAGGCTGATAATTTCCTAAAGAAATATTTTAAATAATGTTCAAGCCATTATTGCAAAGAAGTTTTATACTTGGTTCATTATTTTAGGTCCAAGGAAAACATCATTAAAATTGATTACCACACAACATGAAAAGCCATGTTTCTGTCAATTCTTTCCCTAATAGCCTAAGACTCCATTGTTTCAATACTATTGTACTTATTAAGTCATTATCCTACCCGCTTCTCCTTTATCCGTCTTTCCAACCCGACTATTAATAACCTTGATACTTATTCTGCAGTCATCTCTCCCTTGGTTAGTGCTCACCCTGATCCTTCAGCTTTCTGGGGCATCACACCTTCAGTTAAATTGAGATTCATTACACAAGTATTTAAGTTTTAGCTATCTCAAAATGTTCATACAGTAACGTGAAAGCAGGAGAGGAGAAAGGATGAACAAAAACGAAGGACTATATAATAATCACTGCAAGTAATCTTATCAAAATAACCTTGAGTCCAAGGACACTGTAGGAAACAAGGAAATATATTCAACAGTTGCAGTGGGTATTTGTGGAACAAACACCAAGTGGCATAGTCACAAAACATACTGTGGTGGTTTGAGCAAGAATGTTCCACAGGCTGATATACCTGAATGCTTAGTCACCAGGGACTGGAACTGTTTGAAACAATTAAAAGATTAGGAGGTGTGGCCTTGTTGGAATAAGTGTGGCCTTGTTAGAGAAAATATATCAATGAGAATGGGCTCTGAGGTTATCAAAAGCCTATGACAGGCCTGCCTGCCTCTCCCTCTCTGTCTCCATCTCGCTCTGTTTCTCTGTCTCTGTGTGTGTGTGTGTGTGTGTGTGTGTGTGTGTATGAGAGAGAGAGAGAGAGAGAGAGAGAGCACACGAGAGAGATGTATGAATCAAAATGTAGCTCTCAACCTGCACCACCGTGCCTGCCTTACTGCTCCCATGTCCCCATGCTCCCACTATGACGATAACAGACTAACCCTCTAAAACTGTGAGCAAGCCCACAATTAAATACTTTCTTTTATAACAGTTGTCATGGTCAAGATGTCTCTTCACAGCAATAGAACAGTGACTAGTACACAGATAAATACTGATACAGAAAAACTAAATAACTTGATAATTATGTTAAACAAGTTTTCAAGCCCCAATTACAAAATCAAAGTTTCCTGATTCATAAATCCTGTAAATTTCAGACCATCAAGTTTATGCATAACTCATCAAAGCTGCATAAACCACAAGGTTCTTGAAAGAAATGATGAGGGCTCACTTACTAAATATAATAAAACAGTGCACATAGCAGTCACTGATCTCTGAGGGACGCATTCAGAGGGACACATGTCAACTGGGGACTCATGCTTATGCCTGCTGAAACAACAGCACTTAGTTGTCCATAGAGAACAAGGTCAAGAGCGAAGGAAGCAAGGAATCGGTGGTAACAACTCTGTCTGAAAAGTCCACAAGGAAGACTCCCTTGGAGCTCAGCTTTGTTGGCCTTAACTAGAACTTAATCTACCACATAAGACAACAGAAAGCATGACTGCTCCTCACATCAGACCAAGGGGATAAAACAGGGAATTTTAAAATCAGGACATTCTCTAGGCTGAGGTTTAATAATCCATAGTCATACAAATCACTGTCAAGTGCAATCCAACACTTCTAAGGACTGCATTTTAAGCTTCCATTAGACTGGAGCACTTTTACGATGATCCTATCAGTCAGAAGTTGAGAAGTTAAATACCCTATTTCTCAGACTCTTGAAAGCATCACAGACTGAAAGCAAATAATGAAAACACTAGGTAGTTACATCTCCCATCTTTTTTCTATAATAAGAAAATAGATTCTCGCCTGAAAAATCTACCAGCTGACTTTTCTACTCCTCTTAACCAGAATTATTATGATTATAGCTAGAATAATTTCTCTATCTAGGAACTTCTATATGAAAGGAGCATAATTTCTCTACCTGGGAACTTATATAAGAGGAAGAACAATGGAACAGAAGTTACACTTGCCCTTTGAAAATACATTAAAGAAATATTTGACTGCCAGCATCCTGAATACTAAGTTCCACATGGCAATCAATGGAGAGGACTGGCAAAAAGATCTCAGGAGACAAGGTATGAAGGTCTATCTATGGCTAGACAGCTCAACTTTAAGGAAATCCCTATGTTTGAGAAAAGATGAAACAAACAAGTCCAAGATACAAATATCCTATTTTCCTACTAAATTCCAGGTTAAAATTCTGGCTACATCAAAATCAAACCCAAAGTCATTTCCATTCTACTTCTTGCTTTGTTGACAAAAGATGATTAATCATAGTGTCTGGTATTCCATAATGTTCGGCAAATTATTGTGTAAATGTCAGGGTTACTGATGAAATGCATAGAGGTGAGCTAAGTGCCTGAGACCTAGCAACATTCTGATCAATCAAAGAGTATATCACCCTATGGAGGAAGAGTGACAGGGAGTAAACACAGCTTACAAAGTTGTACATAAAAACAATTACTTCCCATCACAACTACAATGGTCCCTAGCCTTTGAAGTTTCTGGCATACAATACAAGTGAATGACCTGAATATTTTAAAGAAGAAAAAAAGAAATCTCTAACATAACATCCAATACCATATAGACACAACAAAAGAACTCCACGGCAGAGTGCAAAGCCACCTACCACTGACTCTGGGTAGGCAGGCACTCAGCAATAGTCGGGCCATCCCTGAAAACTGAGTGCATTAGCTCATCAGCCCTCATGGTAGCTGTGTATCTCATCTGTTTTTACCTTAAGAGAGAAAGCTAAGTGAGGCTCAGCAAGATGCTGACATGAGATGTTCATGCAAAAGTCAAAAGAAAACCTATGAGGATGAACTACTAAGTGAGACTCTTAGATAAAAAGAATCCATGGGTTACATAGTGGTAACGATGGTAACTGTGTGCTAAAGGCAGAAAAATTCCACAGCAGACATCCTTTCTTCACCATTCATAATCTTTACAATTGTTCTTGGCATGCCAAAGATGGAGGAACAGAATGAGTTTTCAATACATTTAGGAGTAAAAAAACAAAAAGAAAACAATAGTTATTATTTTCCACAGAAAAATTAGCACAGAACTGTGCCATGTAAGTAAACTTGCCATAAACATTTAACTAGATACTATTATTATCCCACACTTCACACGCAACAGTTATTTGCATGTAATTAATTTGCTTATTTCTCAGGCCTCAGACAATATAATATGCTTATCAGCTTGGTTTCTAAACAATAATTGTTTAACTATTCCTTTCATATTTATAAGAAAATATTTATCTTGTTCTATCCCTGACAGACTCAGAGCCATGTGCAGGCATAACTAGCGCTCTAACTGAGGGCTGAGTGACATAACCTCCAACTAGGGAGTGATGTCAGCATAACAAAGGTTAGCATGCAGCTTGCAAGGCTGAATTCTATGGACACTGCTTCTATCAAGGCAGGCATGAGGTGCCAGTGACATACCCAATGCCAAAGGCGTCTAGAACAAGAGAGACAAAGCCGGGGGAGGAGGGAGCTGACAATCCACCCCAGCTCCCAATATCTCCATCTTTTCTTCTGTAACTCTCTGCCATCTTCCCAAAGCCCCTGAAGCTTTCTTTAATGGCTACTTGACTCAATGTCTTCATTGAGCCCTCTGCATATACAGTCCCATAACTGATATACCTTACTCAACAGAACACCAGGACAATGTCTCCCCCTCCTGTGCTCAAGCTTTAAGAAAATACCATTTCTCCCTCTGTGGACAACTGACCCCACAGACTTGGATGGAATCCTTGCAAACTCCTTTAATGTCAGTGTGTTCACCATCCTAGGTATTACAAGCTGTCCTAGGTACTACATGAATCCTGGCAACCTTATGTGTCATGCATTGAAGCTTGGAAATGAAAGCCACAACAACTGACTCCCTTTCCTGTTCAGTCTTGGTCCAATTGAAATGTATTTTATTATTTTTGTTATTGTTATTGTTATCATCATCATATGACCATATCTTATACCGCAGAAATTTATGTCTAATCTAAATGACTCTGAAAGCCTACAAATAATGTTACTGAGAGCATGTCCAGCACGATTTCTCAGAAAAGTTGGGAGGAGAGACGAGTCTATGAATAAGTTATTCATTCACTCAACAATTGCTAAGTACCTCGCACAGCCACGGACGGCACTAGAAACAGGGCACAGAGTGATAATGCAATCCCATAGATACATCAATGAATTTATAACCTGAAATGGGCTGCCTTAAAAATGTTCATTCATGTTTCTGTTGATAACTTAGACCCAACAAACACCAAATATGCAGAAATACGTGAGGGGAAAGCTAGTACCTTCAGGTGGGGTGCGATACAATCCAACAGCTAAGCCAATATTAGTTTCACGATATTGTGAGGTTTTAAAAATTAATATCTAAAGGACAGCTACAAAACAAAATCATTTGGCCTATCTTTGGGTGACTCCTTCACTTCCTCAAATGAGACTGTTTCCCTGTGCTCATTACAAAATATAATATGTCCTATATTTTCTTAGCAGTAACACAGATCTTTACATATTTTTCCAAAAATTCTAACAATTGGATTTTTTCTATTATTAAAAAGAATGAGATTCCCAGGAAAAAAGTTTAATTGTTCCATAAGTCCTCGAGGGATTTTCTACCAATGCCCATTGCCATCAGCTCTCTGAGCGGTGACTGTCATTCTGAACTAGGTCATTGTGAAGACGTGAAGGAGCCCGTAGAACCAGTAACCTACATAACCTCCAGGTTTAAAAAAATGGGATTCTGGGATTAGTCCTCTCCAGTTAACCATATGTGGCTGGTTTCCATCTAAGCACCATTCCACTATTTCATGCACGGTATAGGAAACAGAACATACCTATGGGAGGACATCATTTTTATTATATAATGCAAGGACTGTTAGCATTCCTTATAGCCTCAGCCCAATAGTTACCTGGCAACAAAAGGGACTATTTAGTGCCTCTTTGCTCTCTCTGCCCCTTCTCTGTCTCTGATTCTCTTTTCTCCCTGCCTCCTTTCTTCCTCTTTCCCCTCTCCCCTCTCTCCACTTGTTACTAGCTGCCCTGCCCCTCTTTCTCCCTCTCTACTCCCTTCTCAACTCCCCTCACCATGCCCTAAATAAACTCTATTCTATACTATAGCCATCTTATGACTGGTATCTCAGGGGGAAGGGATGCCTCAATGTAGGCCCACCGAAGCACCCCTCCCGCTGCACCATACCAAGCTATACAAAAACATATAAGTGCCCTTTCTATACATGACACAAGACACAGAAACAGCACAAACTTCCTCTAAGGTTAAATGTGGACATAAGCATTCAGATCATGCACAGGTAAGGATCTCAAGATGACTTGCTGGCCAAGTTTATTTAAAAAAAAAAAAAAAACGAATCTCTGGCATTTTGTTTTAGGTTTTTTGGGTTTGTTGTTGTGTTGCTTGGTTTTGTTTTGTTTTGTTTCGTTTTTCAAGACAGGGTTTCTCTGTATAACAGGCCTAGCCCTAGCTGTCCTGGAACTTGCCTTGTAGACCAGGCCGGCTTCAAACTCACAGAGATCCACCTATCTGTGTCCTGAGTACTGGAATTAACAGTAAGTGCTATGACCATTCAGCTTGTTTGCTCGTTTCAAATTTACTTGTATTATTTCAATTCTCGGCAACCACTTAGGGTCCAACTGCCTGGCCTATTTGCAATGTCAGACGCAAAGGTACTAGGTTAAAAAACTTGTGAGGACCTAACAATAGTCAAGGACAAATGAAAGCAAAGGCCTGAATGAACGTGAATACCTCACAGATGGAACCACTGTGTGCAGACTTCCTCTCGCACCTGCTGCCCTCACATCAGAGGTAGGCATTCACCTGTACTATTCTCTGAACAAAGATAAAACAGCTCGGGGACGAGGATCAGACTTCTTCATCTCAGCACCTCGAAAGCATCCTGAAAAAATACTCACGGACTGTTCAATAAAGGAAAGATATAATTGCCCTTTAAAAAAAATAGTAGACATTAGAGGGTAAATAAATGGGTATTTAGGGATTTTAAAAGATGCAAAGTACCATATCCATTGATTTTCATTTCAGTTCTCCATTTGAAAGTAATAGAAACAACTTAAAATAGCTTAAACAATAAAAAAGGCCATTGTTCTACAGATACACAGCTGTACACTATACAAATCAAAGTCAGAACTGCAGCCAGAACTAGGAAGAGCAAGCAGGAAGTGGAAGCAGACAGGCCCCCAGGAGAAAGCACTCTCCTGGGCTCTCTCTCATCCTACACTTGTACTCATTCTCTCTTTCTGTCTCTGTGTCTTTTGTCTGTCTTTCTGTCCCTCTCAGTCTTTGTTACTCTCTCTATCTCTCACCCTCTCTCTCAGTGTGTGTATGCATGCTTCCTTCCTTCTGCAGATGTAAGACTCAGTCTACAATAAGCTTTCTCTGTTACATTCCATGGGATAAAGTTGTACCCTAGTGTACTTGGTTTTGAGGGATTCTTTAGTAATACAATCATCAAAGGTATATTTCATACACTAAATCCAAATTTCTAACCCAGTTTGAGAAAAGCATCTATCATTTCTTTCATGAACTATAGACAGAAAGATACTATCAAAAGCTGGATGTTATGGGACATGCCTATAGCCCAAACCTTGGAAGTGGGGCTAGGAGGACCAGGAGTTCAATGTCATCCTCATAGTGTGTTTGTGGCCTGCTTGGGTTATCATAATTTTGTTTTAAGAAAGAAAGAGAAAGAGGGGTCATGCCTACCTAGTTATAAGATAACAAAAGCCTACCATTGTAAATTAGGCATTTATAAAAGAAATCTACTACAATATTAAGGTTTTGCCCTCAACCATGAACTTTTTTTTGTTGTTTTTGCTTTGTTTTGTTTTTCGAGATGGGGTTTCTCTGAGTAGCCATGGCTGTCCTGGAACTCACTCTGCAGACCAGGCTGGCCTTGAACTCAGAAATCTGCCTATCTCTGCCTCCTAAATTCTGGGATTAAAGGCATGTGCCACCACTGCCCAGCAACCATGAACTTTTACATCCAAAGTCATTCAAGTCATACAACAACCCTATAAGGATACACATAAGATAACTGATGTTGAAAAGTTCCTCAGCTTTCCCAAAGGAGCTCTGCTCTCATAGCAGGCGGGGAGGGGGGGCCTATACAGCATACCACTTACCATCTACTTCCAACAGCAAAATGGAATATGAAATAGTGTTAAAGGAGGGGGAACAAAACATGTTTTTAAAGTCAGAGTTGAGAACTCATAGAGTTTCTCAGAAAAGTATCTTACAACAGCATAAAAGTCAAAATACATTGAATTGGGGGGTTCAGAGGTGAACATGATAAGATCCATGATGTGAGTAAGTGCTTTAAAAAAAAATTTATTTATTTATTTATTTATTTATTTAATGTATGTGAATATACTGTTGCTGTCTTCAGACTAACCAGAAGAGGGCACCAGACTCCATTACAAATGGTTGTGAGCCACCATGTGGTTACTGGGAATTGAACTCAGGACCTCTCACCAAGCCATCTCTCCAGCCCGTGGGTAAGTTCTTATAACCAGAATTTAATACACTGTCCATAAAACAAACTATACAGCCATTCCAATCCTCTCCCTCCATAACTCCTTTGGGACCTGCCATCTACAACAATACCAGTTAAACCAGAATATGGTTAAAATGTAGACTGTCTTTCGGGTTTGTTCTATTTTTATTTTATTCCCTTGAAATTTGCTTCACAGAGAAACAAACACAGTCAGGTAGTAAACATTTTCAATGTTGATTCCCCAGTTTAGTTATGAATTCCTTTTGCAATAACAAACAATGAAGAACATTTCAAATGTTCCATGTTGTGAGCCTTCTTTGCCATCCCTGACATCTTCCAGTCCTGCAAGGGGGGTCAGCAGAGGTGCACCAGCACCATCAGTCCAAAACCTCCAGTTTTCCTGGACCTCTCACTGGTGTAGCAACAAAGGGAAACCCCCCTGCTCTCTTCTTGCACCATCGGCTTCCACCTGTATTCACTCTACTCCACACCACCTCCTTCAGAGACTAATGTTGCTCAGAAGCAGCTGTCATTTCCACAGCTGTGCAATATTTCTGAAATTGATTTACAGGAAATTATATTGAGCCATTTTCTGACTTCTAAATACACAGATGACTTTTTCCTTAAGTTATAATATATCATCCATCTAATATGTTACCATAATTCTCCAACTACTTTTCCATTTTGAAATTCTAAAAGCATATTATATATAAGGTCTTTATCTAATCCTATATGCTACATTAGATTTTTACAACCAGGTGCACATACCTATGATCCTAGTTACACAGCAATAGGGAGCTACCCGAAGGTACTAGCTTGTGCTAGCTCAGCACAAGCAAAAAGAGTTCATTGCAAAATACCTGACCTATTATAAAAAATCTCTCTTCCTAAAGAATTAAGTAGGATTGTATTCATAATCAATATTATACACTACAATAATCCTAAAATTTACATAGGTATTGACAGAAAGCAGAAACAAAGGAAAATTAAAAATCCATAGAAGGGGAGCCAGAGGGTTCTCTGAAATAAGTCCTATAAATTGGAAAATGTTTAAACCTGAGAGTCTGTCATAGTCCATTTAAGACTGTGGCCTTGCCCTAAATCCGAGATATTCAATGTAATCACCCTTTTGTTCCTTAGGCAGATTTCATCAACCTAGACACATTTTAGACAGTCTGGTAGGTCCTGACACATTAGTTTTTATGATTACGCTTTTAATTCAACAATACCTTAGAAGTATAGGATGAAGGTAATTCTGAGAGCAAAAATTTAGTACTCTCTAAAACTAATGGACAACCAAGTAAACAATACTGTTTTGAATGAGAATAGCCCTGAAAGGTTCATGTATGTGAGTACATGGTCACAGTTGGTGAAATTTTGGAAAGAATTAGGAGGTGTTAGAGGAGTATGTCACTGGAATCTTTCAGGCTTCAAAAGCCCATACCATTCCCAGTTAGTATGAGAGATAGGCAGGCAGACAGTGGCTGGTTTGTGTCAGCTTGAAACAAGCTAAAGTCATCAGAGAGTAAGCAACTTCAGTTGAGGAAATATGTCCATGAGATCTAGCTATAAGGCATTTTCTCAATTAGTGATCAATTGGGGAGGGCTCAGCACATTGTGAACAGTACCATCTTTGGGCTGGTGGTCCTGGGTTCTATAAAGAAGTAGGCTGGTTAAGCCAAGGGAAACAAGCCAGTAAGCTGCACCCCTTCACACCCTCTGCATCGGGGCCTGCCTCAAGGATTCTACCCTATATGAGTTCATGTCCTGACTTCCTTCAATGAACACTGCTGTAGAAATGTATGATATATAGATGAGAGATAGATAGATAGATAGATAGAGACAGATAGACAGATACTTCTGCTTCATGCTTATGGATCACATGTAAGCTCTTAGGTACTACTCCAGTACCAAGCTTGCCTGCCTGCTGTCATACTCCCTGCCATGAGGGTCACAGACTTTCACTCTGAAACCTGTAAACAAACCCAAGTTAACTGCTTCCTTTTAGAAGATGCCTTGGTTGTTGTATCGCTTCACAGAAACTGAAAAATAAGACACTGAATAATATTATGAACCAAGCTATAGCTCTACTCCTTTCTCAAATAGATGAGGAAAGAGAAGCTATACTGATCAATACTAAATTCTCAGGCATTTATGTACAAAACCATATAAGATTACAGTCTATGAACTAAGTATTTTAAGTATTGATCCAAGAAAGAACAAAATATACAATGCTGCCCTTTATCTAAAATATCCTGATGTGTCTGGTGACATATTCTGCAAAGGAAGAGGAAAGCTTGTAAATTTTCCAGAAGGATAAAGTGGCAATGTAGGTGGACTGGATGAAAGTTACAGAAAAATTACAGTTCAGCAAGAATCACAGGGCCCCCAATGGGGGAGCTAGAGAAAGTACCCAAGGAGCTAAAGGGATCTGCAACCCTATAGGTGGAACAACAATATGAACTAACCAGTACCCCCAGACCTCGTGTCTCTAGCTGCATATGTATCAAAAGATGGCCTAGTCGGCCATCACTGGAAAGAGAGGCCCATTGGACATGCAAACTTTATATGCCCCAATACAGGGGAATGCCAGGGCCAAGAAGTGGGGGTGGGTGGGTAAGGGAGTGGGGGGGGGAGGGTATGGGGGACTTTTGGGATAGCATTGGAAATGTAAATGAAGAAAATATCTAATTAAAAAAAAAAACAGCAAACCTTCAAAAAATGAGAATTTTTTTTTTACTTTTTCAGAGTAGAAAATCCTCATCCTCAGTACTTACAAAATAAAATTCTTCTAATGATTAATGATTCAAAATTTTAATTCAAAAAAGGGGGGAAAGGATGAATGAATGTTTTGTTTCACACACTTCACTGCAAATGAATTTAGAATTCTTTTTATTTCAAAACACCAATTATATTAATTCACTCTTAATAAAATCTTATGTGAGTAAAAATACATGAAACCTAGTGATACTGATGAGGTGGGCTGGCTGAGAGTCAGACCAATACATGAGAGGTAGAACAGACAAGACCTGTTTGTTAACCTATGTGCGAAAAGATGGAAACGCACAGAGTCTAGTGTAAATCATCCCCTAATTCTCTAAAATGCTCGGCTCTTTTCTGGTTACAAATGATGTCTACACTACCTAGGCTCATCTAGTCACTGTAATTACTCCACTCTCATTACTAACTAGATGGCCTTTCCCCATCAATGCTCTGATTATAAGCCTTGGAACACCTTGAACACTAAAAAAGGCATTTAGATAGGTGGGCCTCCACATGCTAGCCTCTTCTTTGAGTACTTCCACTGACAAGAAGCCCCATCCCTCTCTGAAAAGAGTAGACCCCAGCATTAGAATCCTCTAGTTATTACTCAGCTCTTTAAACTAGGAAGGGATATAGCTATATTACTTGGGATTTTTAGCCAGTTTTTTCCTCTATGACAGCTATTAAAAACTATTAATCTACTTGAGAACTGTTCAAATCAATTAAAGAAACTAGAAATGAGTCCATCAAATCATTCCTTAGTGGCTCTGTGTTCCTTAGTGGCTCCTTCCTTAAGAGTATGGATTCTATATGCTCTTCTTCAATAACAACATCCAAAGTAAAAAATTCACCAAAGACCTCAACACCCTTGTCACCTAAATTAAGGAACCCTTGTATACTGCTGGACCATCAGCCTTTTATTTCTGCATTCATTCACCCACAGAATTTCCAAATGTTCGTTATCACCTTCCCTTTGATGCCACAACTGCTATTTGTATCATCAGCATGCTTCCTCTACCTCCTCCTTCCCTTCTTTGTTCTCACCCTCATTACAATATGAAGATCCTCAACACACGTCTCTTCAGTTCCCCTCTACTCCAACATCACCTTATAACCCTCCCTGCAAGAAAAGAGTCATCTTTCCTTCTTTCAAAACTGTAGAGTTGTCTGTTTTCTGCAATCCTTGAGTCTACTGAAATGCCTTCTAATTGACCGTTCTCATATACTTGTAGGAAGGGAACTATGAGGAAATGGCTGCGTTTATTGATGAGTTAGGTATTGTTGGGGACACGGAGCCTACTACTATACTTAATCTTTCCATGTTCTTTATGGTTTTCACCCTCACAAAGAACCTGCCTGCTGAACAGTTTCTTTTTTTAATTAAGAATATTATTTATGCATGAACTGTATGCAAAGTACTCACTTGCCAGTAGAAAAACGATGAATAACGCTATTTTTCCTCCATGCAAAGGATCATAAGAACTAGAAGGAGAAGCAGCCATGTATGGAAATTTTATGATGGTTTAAACAAAGAACACTCAAGAACATGAATAAGAAAGTCACTGCTCTAAGTTATAAATCACAGCTGGGTTGCTGGGGTGTTCCACTTTGAAATACAAATAGTATTTATGGATGATCGTCAAGTGCTGTAGCACACTGGATACACTAGGCAATGTTCTTGGGTCCATACCTCCTTTCAACCTAATGCACTATTTCTCTTTACCAGCTCACTGAAAACACTCTAAAAAAAAAAAAAAAAAAAAAAAAAAACACTTTGATTTCTTGCACAGGCCATCTATTTGATGCACATGTTCTACAATTTGAATTGGAACCTAACTTTAAAAATCAAACTTAGACGACTAACGATCCCTTTCTTATCAATACAGTTTAATTCTTACATATAATAGGAAAATAGCTTCTCCTCAACATTTCAACATTTGACATTGTTGAAAACTCTTATATTTTGTCTGCATTAATCATACTTCAACTAAATTTTTAACTTAATTTTATTTCCTGTCATCTCTCATCAAAATGAATGCCAGTACCAAGACATTACTATTATGTTTTCATTCTTCCTATGCTCATAATATAAACTTTAAATATTTGAGTAACTGACATCCTATGTATAAGTATGTTTTTAACATACATAAATAGGAAATGGTATACCAGCTATGTATCTAACATACAATTATAATAAATGCTAATATAACATATTATCTGGTTTATTTCATACATTTATGAGAAATGAAATAACAATATTCTATCGCTTATCATTTGGTATACTAATTACATACCCCAAAAAACACACCAATGCTTCTATACTTTAAAAATCTATAAAAAGTCAACAACCAACATCATTAGCCATAGTGGAATTGCTATGAAAACCACAGTAAAATAGTCCTCTATAGCCACTACAATGTTTATAATAAAAAAGACAATACCAAGTGTCAGACAGGACATAAAGAAATAAAAAGCTTTAAATGTTGCTGATGGGGCAGTAAAAGCATTTAGCCACTCACTCTAGAAGACAGCTTGTCGATTTCAGCATACACTATCAGCATCTTATAGGTATCTTATACATATGTGTATAGGTATGTATGTATATATATATATATGTGTGTGTGTGTGTGTGTGTGTGTGTGTGTGTGTGAATGGAACTTATACATACATACACACACATGTATGGGCCAAAGAAAAACAGAAACTTATGTCCAAATAAAACTTATACAAAAACATTCATAGAGGCATTATTATTCATAGTTAGTCAAAGAAAACAACTCAAAATTCACCACAGATTAATGAATAAATACAAAGTGGTAGATGTATCTAAAAGATACTCTCTACAAATATGGAAAAATAGCCCCTGGTGTATATACTGTACCACTAATGCACCCTGAAAGCATCCTGTGGCTAGAAGAAGGCCGTCACAAAGAGTGAATCACACCTGTCTTCAGTTAAAGGAAATGTCCAAAAGAGATAATTGTGGGACTGGAGCTCATTGGTACAGCACTTGCTTCAGATGCATAAGACCAGGAGTTCAATCCCTAACACATCAAAAAGTAACAATAGTCCTCGGACAGAGATACAATTTTGTGAAAAATAGTAAAAAGCCATTGGATTTTACTCTTTGAAGTAGCAAACTGTATAAGAACTACATTTCCAACCCTAGAGACTGCCATATCCAGGGATCCATCCCATAATCAGCTTCCAAACGCTGACACCATTGCATACACTAGCAAGATTTTGCTGAAAGGACCCAGATATAGCTGTCTCTTGTGAGACTATGCCAGGGCCTAGCAAACACAGGAGTGGATGCTCACAGTCAGCTATTGGATGGATCACAGGGCTCCCAATGGAGAAGCTAGAGAAAGTACCCAAGGAGCTAAAGGGATCTGCAACCCTATAGTTAGAACAACATGATGAACTAACCAGTACCCCGGAGCTCTTGTCTCTAGCTGCATATGTATCGAAAGATGGCCTAGTCGGCCATCACTGGAAAGAGAGGCACAATGGACTTGCAAACTTTATATGCCCCAATACAAGGGAATGCCAGGGCCAAAAGAATGGGAATGGGTGGGTAGAGAATTGGAGGGGGGGAGTATGGGGGACTTTTGGGATAGCATTGGAAATGTAATTGAGGAAAATATGTAATAAAAAAATATAAAAAAAAACTACATTTCAATACAACTTTATATCCAACATATTAGATTATGTCACATATACCATACATGCTTTTACAACTCTATTTATGTGGCATCATTTTTCTGAGACTTAACCATGTGGAAATTTTGTTTTTAATTTTTCCACTGTTTGGTTGAAAATTACATCCCCCTTGCCAATTCCTCAATTTCTTTTCTATACAAAAAAATGTTATACTAACCACCCTTACACATTTTCTTCTTGTTTCCACCAATGTGACAATTTTCTAGGCTAGCACATAAAAGAAAATAGCTCAGTTTATGAATCTGTGCATCTTCAACTTCACCAGAAAGTTCTAGAATGCTTGCTACAAAGGTTTTAGTAATTTATTCCCAACAGCAATATGCAAGAGTTCCTGTTTCTTCCTATCCTTGCCAACACTTGGTATTATCAAGCTTATTGGGCTATGCCAATCAATAGGTGTAAAATGGAATCTCACCGGGGTTTAGACTTTCATTTCCCTGTTACTGAGGATGAACAACTTTCATAATTGGCCATTCAATCTTCTTCCTATGTGAACTGCCTAGTCATATCCTTTACCTGTTTTATAAAGAGTACTCTGTCTTTCTGTCATTGATTTATATGACATCTTTCAAGATTTGGTTATTTATCTTCAGTTACTTACAAGAGATGCAAATATATACTGATAGTCTGTAGTCTGTCTTTTCCTTTTGTTTTTATTTTTAATTTTTAAGACTTTTTAAATAATGTATTAAAACATAAGTCTTTACTGTGAGGGTCTGTGAGTTTTGGATCTTGCTTATATGTTTTTCCCACTATCTTGTATAGCTATGGCCTTTCATAGTTGGACAGTATTAAAAAACACTGTCCTTTGAGCATGACATGTCCAATGCTCTCTTGAATTCTCACCAGTAACTATCCACACAAGACTTGTATGACACTAGACATACTAACGGTTGACAGAAGAGGAAGGGAGTTCACAAGGCCCTGTCCTTCACTAACAACACAGCCAGTTAAAGTTTGCTTCCAGAGACTAGGTAAAGCCGTTTTAAATTGTTAATGTTCGTATAAGTAACACCTCACCCATGCTAATGTGAGTCTAATTAAGCTCATTGTTTCTGCAAGCTAGATTTGAATAAACTTGTTTCTTTGGTCTGTCATTGGTGCCAAATCTGGCATGAATAGATATTTATTGGTCTCTTCAGGAAAAGTTCACACAACAGAATTTGTCTGAGATAACCTGCTTTTCTATTCCCTTGCTATTCAGTTAATGCAAACAAACCAAAACAGAGCAATGTGGTCCACTCTAGGTTTGGCAGTCTCTGAAGGGACTGACAGCTGAAGTCTTGGGCACCAAAAGGGATGATCTCCCATTTAAAACTCTTCAAAGATTCTACTACCCTTGCCAACCGTACCCAATATGTAGTAAGCAAAGACCCATCTTCCCAGGGAAAAGTCGTTTGGCTCCCTTATACAATACCCTAGAGCCAGCCAAGGTGGGAAAACTGAAAATCAAGCCTAAAGCTTACCAAACTCAATATCCCTCTTATGACACGTAAATGTGACTATATATTAGAAAGTTAAGATAAGGATGACTGTGGACAAAACATCTACAACTATTCCCAACAAGTCTTTTCCATATACACAGAGCACAACAAAACACCATTATTTGTTAGACTAAATTAGGAAGACTCCCTGATAACTCCTTTGATTTTAAGCACTCAGCAAATGACAAGGAATTGGTGTTTGAAATGATCAAATTACTAGTTTCAACATAATCTTCATTGGAGCTTATAAATCAGAAGAAAAATTCAATGAACTGTGCAAAAGGAAATCATTGGCATCAGCAGAAGGGAGCATTGTGAAAGGGGTCTTCAGTAGATGGAGCTCTCCCCTATGAATTGGTGCTGAATCTTTGAGTAAGAAAATGTGAAAAGCTAAAATGGGCACTTGCACAAAGGTTCTGCACAGAGACTCTGATTAAAATGCCAATCACCCTTCTCATAAGAGCACACACATTAACCTTCTTGTACTGGCCGCTCTTCAACCCTGAATAATGTTATTATTAAAGGTGTACAAGGCACCAGCAATATCTTCAAGACCCCTAAGAAGGAGACAGAGTCCTTGCCTAGTATTTCTTCATCAAGCCACCTTTTGCCAAAAGCAACAGCATAAACAATAAACTAACTGGCATCCAGCTTTCATGGGAAGAACGCTCAAAGTTTACCTCTCCCCTTAAATGTTGATGATTCAGGGAGTTAGACTAAATTAGAAACTTTCTGGTCACTGCTCCTTTTCCTTCCTTTTAAGAAAACGTGACACAGATATATTAAGGCCTAATCATGCTGTGTAGGACAAGATAACTTTGACCTCTTTCCTGTTCTTCCTTCCTCCACTACCAAGTTCTTGGATTATAGAAAACACACCATCACACCTAGCATACGATATACTTTTACAAGCCAATGCTAGCCAACAAAATATTTGCCAATTTTAAAGCAGAATTCTGAAGGGATTTGGTAGATATACACCAGAAATTCTGAACAATCTACACTCCTTTCCCAGGCTTGGAATAAGGCTGTCCACTACAAAACAAGATTAACTTTGGGGGGTGGGGAGTGGGGGGAACAACTTCTCAAGGTCATGCTCTTAAAACAAACTCGCCGACGTGAAATTATTACTGAAGGTCTCACTATATTTTAGACTTTTATTATTTTTAATTATGTGTAAGTACTATGTGTTAGTAACTATGTGGGAGTTACACACAACTGCAGGTGGCTTCAGAGACCAGGAAGCATCATATTATTTAGAGCTGGAGTTATGGGCCATTGTGAGCCTCCCGACACGGAGAGCAGGAACAGCCTCCACTATGTCTAACTGCTAAGCCATCTCTCCAGCCCCTGATGAATCATTTTAGGACTCAGGTTCCCACTGATTCTTTTCAAACACTAAGCTTAGAACTAAATTACACCATTAGAGATGAACAAATCTGTAACTCAAAAATCAAAAAAAAAAAAAAAAAACCAATCACTTTGATATACTTCATGATTTTTAAAGGGCAAAAGACAAGACACAGGAGTACACATGCACTCAAGTCTTTCGGCATCAACAACACTGCATGGGATTCACAGCATCCAGCACCATCTACTACCAGTCTTCCAAAAGGAGCTTGAAAATAACTTCTTCATAGTCTCATTATAGCTTGTAGCTGGAGCTGCCTTCCCTGGATGTTGACTCCTGAGATTCTGTTCAAAAGACTTTCTTGAGTGTTGAGATGAAATTGTTCTACTTTGGCTGATGATAAACCCTGAAGCATTACATGCACAGACACAAACGGTGACAAGATATGGATGGAATCCTGCAAGTGTAAGGATGAGCTAAGTATACTGACAAAGGTCAAGAAATGTACTTGCACAATGGCCAATTGCAATTTACTTAATGATAACAATTGTCAACTCTGCTACTGAGGACAAAGGAGAAAATGATATCAGAACACACTACATAGACAATGGTTTCGATATATGATCCAAAACTTAACAAATATCTTTATTTTATTATTATTATTATTATTATTATTATAGAATAAGAGTTTATTCAGGGCATGGGGAGAGGAGTTGAGAGGGTAGTAGAGATAGAAAGGCAGAGAGAGTAGAGGAGTAGAGGCCAGCCATGATCATGAGGAAAGAGGGGGGAGGGGAGTGAGGAGAGAGGGAGGAAGGAACAAGAGGACAGAGCAAGAGCAGGAAGGTAAGACAGCAAGAGCAAAAAATATCTTTCATAAACTATGAAAGGGTCTCCTTTGGAGTGAAAAATGAATACAGAAGATAAGAAGTTCAAAATTTCTTTACAAGACTAGGTATGAGATTACATGAATCTGTTTAGAACTTTTGGCTAAATGCATCAAGACAGAAAAACACATATCTCAATGACATCCAGCAATGATGTAGAATAAAAATTAATGTCAAAAAATAAACAAAGCCTACAATTTCATTTCTCAGACTCCCCTCTCAGAAGAAAACTTCGTGAGAACCTTCATGATGAGCCCTTCATGTGTCGTATCAGTCTGAATTATCTGAGCACGGCCTTCAAAGTATCACGGGGTAAGCTACTGACAAGAAGGAATCAAGAAAATAGATGGATCTTTTAAGTTCACTAACACCAGGCCTCTCTCTAAATAAGGCCTTATAATTTCCACTCCTTTACTTCAAATACAGTCCCCTTCATGGTCCTCCAAGGGTGACTGACTCAGAACTCTAAGAAAGAAATTATTTCCAACACTTCTCAAGCTATCCAGTAGGAACAATCTCCTGAATACCAGCTCCCTGGGGCAATTAAAACAGATAGGAAAGAAAGAAGGACTTAACTGAACAACCACAGCCTGCCAAATATCTGAATAAGGTCAATGGTTAAAATGCTCACAGCAAGACATTTAGGCAGGGTTCAGGATGAGGAGAGCAAAAAGCCAGTTCACTGCTCCGAGTCAGCGAACTCCAAAGGTACTGATGAAAATCCTCAGGAAACAAAAGCAAATCAACTAACTCCTCTGAAACAAAGAAACTCAGCCATTAGCACACATCTCTCCTCAATCATACTCCACATGACTGCTTTAAGATAGAGATAAAAATCACTTCTCAGCTACTGTGTAGGACAGATGTGGATCTCTCCTCCCACTTGTGTGGAGGAAACTCCAGTGAAGAAAATCAATTAGTAAGAGATGTGGCCTTGTTGGAAGAAGTGTGTCACTGTGGAGGCAGGCTTTGAGGGCTCCTCATGTGTACACTACACACAGTGCAGAAGAGACAAGTTCCTAGCTGCCTTTCGATCAAGATGTAGAATTCTCAGCTCCTTCTCCAGCACTGTGTCTGCCTACATGCTGCCATGATTCCCACCACAATGGTAACGGACTAACCCTTGGAAACGGTAAGCCAGGCCCAATTAAATGTGCTTTTATAAGAAAGAGAGAAACAGACAGAGACAGAGACAGAATGGATTAGACTAAAAGAGGAAACCTAGCATGCCTAAAACACCTAACATTTTAATGGGCCAAAAAATGTATTTTACTGGCAGAAAAACAAAGCCTCAAAAAATGTGGTATGAAAACTAAATTGTTATGTTACTGTATTGTTGCAAAACATTTACAAATTAGCAACTTCTTGGTACATTTTCTTATGAGCACTATGGAGGCACAGCCTATGTGTAAGAATGAGGATTTATCTATACAATAAACAACTGGAACCTTTATGTGATTTACATTACATTTCTCTGTTTTTATAACTCCAGACTCTTTCAACAAGAAAACTGTTAACACAAAGCAGTCCCAACACAGAATACTTGCAGAGATTCCAAATGGTCTTTTCATTATGGAAACAGGTAAATAGTAAAATATGTGGATATAATTGCAAAGAATAACTGATATGAGTTCAATTATCTTCAACTTGACCTAGTTGCCATAATCCACAGCTAGCCTCACTATACTACGAGAATATTCTGAATTTACACCTGGTAAAATGAAAAGAGCGTAATGTGAAGTTTATGAAATTTGATGTATGACTAATTTGAGTTCAAGTCCAAGCTCTGCCATTTAATAGTAAAATATACAAGAAGCCTGATTCGTATTCTTTCACATCTTAATTAAATATGGTTGCTAAACCTTAGGGTCACAATGCCTTTAACTTTTGTTTTTTAGAGAGTATGGATCAATTGAATTTGTTTTCCTATGTGAATCCACTTGAAGAAAAAAAGATTATTCTGATATTGGTTAAAATAGCACAAAAGTCCTTACTGGAGACCACTTCTGTATTGGGGAGAGACCAGGCCTAATTCCACATCTTGCACAGACAGCTGGGGATGGACAGTCAATGAGCGGCAAGAAAAGCATCCACAGTGGACATGTTGGTGCAGAGGGGCAACTTACTAAACTAACTTAGCATGATTCTTGCTAAGTTACACATTAAAGGTATCATATGCCAAGTGTGAAGCCATTCTCCCTAAGTTGCCAAAGCAATATTTTTGTCAAGTTCAGCAATAAGCAAGCCATGTGTGGAAGTCAGAGGAGCCTCTCTTTAATGAGTGCAAAGGTCAAGCCACACCCTGCACACAGTGACATAGTCTGCAAATTCTGGCGGCAATGCACTGTTGCCTCTCACTCTCAACCCAAGCTATGCACAAAGACATTCTAGACATACCAGCTATGCTTAAGTAGCATTTCACATCTGCCAGTCACACTTTGTTTTTTATCCACCAGTACTATCAATACAAATGATCAGCTCCCTAAATGAAGATTTTCTGTACAAGCAGACACAACCAAGTAAAGCGAACAATGAGAATTGCACTTTATCATCCTGGTTGTTCTCATAACAAATACTTCATGTTACACTATAAAAACGTAACAATAAAATTATAACAGGTGATGAGGAAGAACCTAAAAAAAAAATTAGTAACTTTTCTCTGAAGTTAAGTCAAAAATCACGATCCTAAGAAACATTAGGGTGCAGTAGCTGCTTCTCGTATCTGCAAAGACGGAGAGGCAGCAGGTAACGTAATGGACACAGTCCTTTCCTGAGTTCTCAGTGGTAGGCACTACTCTGGCTTTAGCCATTAAATGCTTCAAAGGAGTTTTCCAACTGTCTCTCAAAAATGCCATAGAGGTATTTCATACTCAACGCATGCAGACAGTACAAAGTGGTCTAAGAAAAATAGGAGAGATTTGGAATCAGAGTCTATTTGGGGCTCAAGTTCATTTTTCCCATAGTAAACTGTAATACAGATAATACCTGAAATGGTGAATTGACTATAAAATGCAAAGTAACATTTTAAAAAATTATAATACAAATACTTATGAGTGATATTTATGAATTTTACTATAATCTAAAACAGAAACCACAAAAGAGAAACGATTTTGAAATTCAGAATTTCCAAAGCTTTCTATCTCCACTCAAATATTTATTATTAATCTTATGATTACTATTCTAGATATTTTCCCTCCTCCTACATATTTAATATGGCTCATTGCCTGCATACTAAAACAAAATTACAAATTTTATTTTATTGACACTTGCTGTTTGTACATCATTAAAACGTGATTGCTAAATGTTGTATGAACCTAATATTAAGTTTTTATAGCCTCAGAAATGTTGCTGATACTTCTTTAAGCAAAGCTAAGTACCTAAGTTTTAACGCCTCCACCACACTCAATCTCTTGTATAGTCAATATATCTACATGCCATGCTCTACAAAAGCAGGCATGCCCAGGATATAGTCTTGCCCCAGAAGGTTTACTTTCTATCCAGAACAGAAAGAAAAACCACACAAGGTAAGAAGTTCTAGATTAAAATAAAAAAAAGTAAGGATATCTACAACAGGGGCACCAATCCTTTTCCAGCACTTTAGTAAATATAGGAAACTTGGTATCAAAGCTGAGAAATGACAAAATAAATGAGAACTGTCCAGAAAAAAATAGGATATGATTATTATGCCAAGACTGCTAACTTGGCAGGAGGCTAACTGTAAGCCTCTGACCATGTCTGAGAGATTTTTCTAGAGGAGGTTAACAGACTGAGAAAGACCTACTGTAGCACTGTTCCATAGGCTGGGATCTGCAAATGAATAAAAAGATCTGACTCTGGTCTTGACTCATGACACATGATCAATGAGTGGGCTCTTACTGTAATGCCTTCCCTACCATGAACGGATACATGTATGTCCTCAAACTGTAAGCCAAAACAAACCATTCTTTTCTTAAATTGCTTTGTATCAGGTATTTGGTCACAACAAGTTACTAATAAAAAGCATCATAGTAGAAGGTACAAAATTGTGGGGCCAGAAAGCCTTGTGACTTGGGGGCCCAGTCTGGAGCAAGAGTGAGGTTGGAATATATCTGAACCCTGAAAATCTCATCCTGAGACTGGCAGGAGTAGGGCTGCTTCCTCCTTGCTCTGGACCTACAGGCCCCAGAGCACCTAAGCCTTATGATCCGCACCTCCACCACCCTCGAGGTAGTCACGTAGCCTGGTGGTCAGATTACGGGTAAATCCCCTTCCTCCTTATAAGGACATGTCCAGCTAGCTACCTCGATTTCCTCTTCAAATGCAGCATTCCCAGCACGTCAGCACCAGTCAATAATGTACACTCACCCCCAAAACCCCTACCCACTCCTCAAGGTTTATATAGCCCTTGTTATGCCCAAAAAGGAGAGCTGTTTCACTGAAAACCATCTCCAGAGAAGGCTATTTCTCCCACACTCCTACCAACTGAAACCCTGCTAACCTACCTACTTCATTCCTCCCAGCCCAGCCTGGGACACAACAGTGCATGGATACCCCAAGGCAAGAAGCAGATGCCAGGCCAACACAAAATCTTGGGAGAATGAGATAACAGGATACATTGTCAGTCAGAGGAAATTAAGGAAGATGTGAGAAAAGTCTTTTTGCCTGTCAAGGACTGTAACTTGACCTGCAGTTTGAATGTTAAGAAAAGTTTTGTATTTTAAAAGATGGTCCTGCATGTGATGTGAAGAGTGAGGCAGAACAGGGTTACACCAATGATGGGATGATGCTATGATATGTGTAGAGAAAAGGTCCCGGGACTAAAGCTGTGGCCATGAAGGAGGGAGGGAGGGAAGGAGAGGGAGAAACAGAGGGCTAAGAGAGGGAGGGAGATAGGAAGGAAGGAAGGGAGGAAGGAAGGGAGGGAGGGAGGGAGGAAGGGAGGGAGGGGGAGGGAGGGAGGGAGGGAGGAAGGAAGGAAGGAAGGAAGGAAGGAAGGAAGGAAGGAAGGAAGGAAGGAAGGAAGGAAGCAAGGAAGCAAGGAAGCAAGGAAGCAAGGAAGCAAGGAAGCAAGGAAGCAAGCAAGGAAGAAGCCTTTAGATGTGTGAAGACATCTGTGATTGCTGAGCTGTGTATGTGTCATGGAGGGGTGGGGATACTCAAACTCCTGGGCTGCTCAACTTGAGACTGCACTTGATTTAGTACTCAGCACTAGTTCAGAAAGCAGATTATCATTCTAGTGTCAGATCAATACACTAACTACACTAACTCATCTTTCCAGCACTGACACTCAGCATTGACCACTCAAAATTTGCATATTGTGCCAAATATAACATCCAACTGATAGTTCTTTCTCAAATGCAATGAAAAAGAAATTAAGAGAGACACTAAAGAGGTAGGAATCTTGATGCCAAACAGGTCCCAGAACCTCCATGCTACAGAATAGAAAACTGCAGATAAGGAAGGGTTTGAACACTAGAAGAACTAAAGAAAGTTTGCAACTGCATCATTATCAATCTACACCAGAAGGAACACATGTGGGCTTCCCTGGTCAAGGAGCTCTTCCCTCAGGTGGTGCTTCTTCAGGTCCCACCACGGAATGGTTGATTAAGTCAGTCCATGGAGAAGTATAGCATTGATCCATGGGAAATCATTTAAAGGACACAAAGTGAGCAAGTAACCAGTAGCCCCAGAGCTCCCTGGGACTAACCCACCAACCAAAGAAAGCACATGGCGGGACTCATGGCTCCACTGCATATGGAGCAGAGGGTGGCCTAGTCAGTCATCAATGTCAGGAGAGGCCCTTGGTCCTGTGAAGGTTCTAAGCACCAGTATAGGGGACGGCCAGGGCCAGGAAGCGGGAGTGGGTGGGTTGGTGAGCAGCGGGTGGGGGGGAGGAATTGAGGGTTTTCAGATGGGAAACTAGGAAAGGGGATAACATCTGAAATGTAAATAAAGAAAAATATAATAAAAAACAAAAAAAATGAAGGAGGACCAAAAAAAGAAAAAACAGGGTTGGTATAATTAATTCATTAATTGACTAATTAATAATCAACTAAATAAATAAATCTCACAACCTGCAAAAAAAAGTTGAGATGCTACAATAAATTATAGGACGTTATCAATATTTGAACAGAAATGTGCACAGGGAGAGGAAATAACACTGCACACAATATGCACACTGCATTAAATGGAAATGCCTTAAATAAAACTGTTTAAATTGTAGGGAAACATGTTGCCAAAGTACTGGTATCACCCAAAAGTTTGTTAGAAATACAGTTCTCTTATCCTATCTGCTAAATACAGAACAAGAATTTACATTATAGACTTGGGGGAGTTTGAGAAGCACCAATTTAGATAACTTGTCAGTAACTTACTATCTATGGATGAAAGAAAAATACATACACCACATACAAGACAATACATGCAGGTACTAAGTGGCAACTGCTGTTCATCACAAAGGAATGCAGAGCCAAGCATAGGTAGAACATACACTTAATCCCAAACTAGGGAGGCAGAGGCAGATGGATCTCTGTGAGTTTGAGGTCAGCCTGATATACCTAGTGAATGCCAGGACAGTCAGGGCTATGTTGAGAGATTCTGTCTCCCAAAAAAGAAAAGAGGAAAATTAAAAAACAAAACAAGCAAAAAAAAACAAAAAACAAAAAACAAAAAAAAAACAAAAAACAAACAAACAAACAAACAAACAACAGTAAAGCGGGATCTTAGGTATAAGATAGAATAAAATAAATGTCTAAAACTATGGTTTGTTATTGCTTTAAATATTTTTACAAGAAAAAATGATTACCATTATATATTTATTGAGAAGCACAATTGATAGATTACATATATTAAACCATCTCTAGTTTCCTGTTTTCCTGGGGGAGCTTTGCAAAGCTCCTAATTATGTACTAGTCTGGAACAACTATTTCAGTAACTAACTTTCTGCTGACTCCCTTTGTCAGGTGAAAATGTGTCACCATGATTCTTAAAAGAAAACACAATTAATGTGTTTTGGATAGTAAATTGCCTTAAAAGGATAATTAATCTTCTAAGTGCAAAATAGCACATATATTAAAATAAGACGTTCAAAAATAGATTTAAAAAATGAAGAAGCTAAATTCAAAATCTGGACAAAGTTGACAAGAGTCATTGTACATAATACATGGTATCTTTATGTTAAATCTTCAATGAAAAAGATTCATGCTGATGTTTTATCATTTTTATTGTTGGAAAATAATAAATTATTGGAAAAACTAAAAAAGACTATCCATAACCTTCAAAAGGCTAAAATCACAGAGAAATTAAACATGGGACTGAATAGACGACTCACACCTAAACTGGAATCACTACTGGAGAAAGAGCAACTGTCCAGAAGATCTCTCTAGACTAACAATAATGAGAACACATGGACTGTGACATCAAAAAACAGTGTTGTGTATGAACAGTGATGGTGAGCAATTGCTAGCAACAGAACAGTGTGCTAATAAATAAAATGGCAAGTCTTCTAATGGAAAATAAAATGGTAAGACATTTCGATATGTTTTTTACTGCTTTATATATAACTTAATTAAAAGTTTACAGAGGGGGAGGAGATAGGGGATTTTTGGAGGAGAAACTAGGAAAGGGGACAACATTTGAAATGTAAACAAAGAAAATATCTAATTTTAAAAAGAGAGAGAGAGAGTTTACCAACTTGACACCAAAGAAAAATCTTGGCTACAGACAGTCCAGGAACTACTCTCAGGTCTCACACTTTAACCTACTTACAGCCTCCGAGTTTCATTACTCTGCTTCTATCCTTTAGTCCTCTACTTCCTTGTACACAATTCCCTTTCCAGAACTGACCTTCCCCTCTATCTGCTACGGCCTATCTCCTCATTCTTTCTAGTAAACCAGCAGGTAGCACGAAGCAAGAGAAGATACTTCAGAGAAGACACGGAGGAAAAGGGGGGCCTCTGGCCTCAGACACCGACACATCAGAAGAACCTTGGATAGATGCTATGGCCAAGAAAGATCAACACTGGGGGAAAGTAGCCAAAGGTGAGTTCCTCAAGGAGATCTGACTTTTGTGCTTAAAAAAAAAAAAAAGTCAGTGGGAGACTGAAACAGAGACAAAAAGAGTCAAAAAGAATCTATAAATTAAACTCAGTTACCTGACATTATTATAATGCTATAATAAAAAGTAAAAAACTTCCTAAGGACAAAAGCAAAGGAGAAAGCATCATAAAAACCTTCAGGGGATGGGCAGATGAAGCAGTTAATTGTGTTTACTGGTTTTACAAAGGACCAGAGATTGGTTCCCAACAAGCAACTCCCACGACAGGGAGAGCAAATGCCTCTGGCCTCAGACACCAACATTCAAGTGCACATACCCTGACACATAATTTAAAATAATACAAATAAATATTTTAAAAATAAAAACTCATCTTCAGTCAATAGGATACCTAAAATAGCTGCTCCTATACAAACACCAGGAAGTAAGTTATTAAATGGTTGTACCAAATGAACAAAAGTCACTAGGCAGAGCCAATCAAATGCAACATAAAACTGTATATATGCTAGGTTCTTAATAAAAACATGCCAATTGACTACTTATATTAGAACTTTGAATTATCAAAGGAGTATACATAGGTTAACCAAAACCATCAAAGTGTCTAGCCTCTGAACAGAGGTCCTCAATCTCATTGGTGGACTGGAATGACCCTTTCACAGGGGTCCTATATCAGGTATACTACACTTCAAATATTTATATTATAATTCGTAACAGTAGCAAATTAAAGTAATGAAGTAACAATGAATAATTGTGGGACCATGATAGAAGCCTATGGCAAACAGTTCTACATTCCAGTTTCCTCCAAACCATTGCATGAGCTAGCCCCCGTGGGGATGTAGGGTTGAGCATGAGCTAGCTCCCATGGGGATGTAGGGTTGAGGGTTACAACACGAAGAATAATAAAGGGTTACAGAATTAGGAAGGCTGAGAACCACTGCTAGGGGCCAGGTCTTCAAGTACCTGAAGATAAAACTCTTACGATGAAGCCTAAGCTCATCGTCCACCCAATAGCACTCCACACATTTGCTTGTTCTCATACTCATGCTTGCTCTCCTCCAGTTCCCACCTATGCTGAGTGTCTTCAGGGCCACTGATCTCTGTTCCACAAACCCACTTAAGAATCAACAAAAATACATATTAAGATAACAAGTACTGTTCCCAACAATGAAATTCTAAAAATAACTAGTATTTTCTGAAAAGCTTTAACTGACAATCAAGATCCTTAAAACTATAGCTTTCTCTTACCTCTCACACATCTGAATAGTAATGCTGGCCTTACATCAAACCTCTACTCTTGTTCCCTCACACCATCTCCAGCATAGAGGAAAGGGTGAGGAAGGGAGGTAAATCCATAAAGAGGGAGAAGGGCAAAGAGGAAGACAAGTGATCAGATCAAGGAAATAGTAAAAGTGATATATATCCTCAGAAAGAGGGAAATGCAGGAAAAGAAGGTGGAAGTATAAAATAATAATAAGGGTGTCTGAAAAAGCCATAATAAATCATATTATTGACTATTTATATAAAACAATCTATAAGATATATTATTCTGCATATAGGTATACATATACAGTTTAAATAAACTTTTCTTATCTGGCTGACAACAATCCCTCAAAGAGCCAAAGATCACCTAAAATAAAAACCCAAAGCCAGACATGAGACTCCCTCTTTTGCATTTCTGGTCAGGGCTGTCCAAGAGATTTCCAAAGCATACAGCTTATTGCTCTTTCCCTTGCTTGCCCTCAGAGGTAGCTGAAGACATGATGTTCAGCAGATGCAGGGCTCAGAGGACCAGAATGTCACCTTGCTGAGCTTTCCTGAAAACAGAAGCTGCCACACAAGCTTTCAAAGGAGGGAAACAAGCAACAGTCCTGCCAAGCCACGATGCCTATAAACCACAGCAGTGATTGCATGACACAAAACTCTAAGGAAGCACTAGGGCACAAAGACCTTGGAAGCAACCAACAGCTCACTAATTGGACTTAAGACACACACAAGAGGACAACCATGCAAGGCAGTGGAAACTACAGCAACTGTTCAGTGCTAGTGAAGTCACGGATCTGGAAAGAGAGCCAACAATCACCACTTTAATAAGTTAGCATAACCTCTAACAACAATCTAAACATTTGTGTGAGCAGTCTTCACCCCTCATCAAGGAAACTTCTCTTTGCAATGGACAGAGACTATTACACAGAACCCACAACCAATCAATTCAAAGTTGTGAAGCCTAGTCCCAGTAAATGCACCTATAAACGCCTGCTAAACCTAAGGCTCTGGGAATAGCATGGACAAGGGGGCAGAAAGATTATAAGAACCACATGATCAGGGGTTTTGCTGTGGGATTGTGACTGCTAATAATGTCAGAAGCTATACCCATAAAGTCTCAACAGCACAACTGCCTAAACAAAAACTGAGCAAATACAAAAACAATAGACATGCAGAGGAGACAGAGAAAAGCCCACAAGACCTCCTCAACCAGACATAAAGAGCTACAAGCAAGTCAGGAACAGTGAGAGCAGGAAAAACAGTTCTCTAGGGAAGAGCACACCAGTTCATCATTCAGTACCAATGTTCAGCTAAAAACATGCATTTAAGTAACATTACAGAGAATGAGCAGGATATATTTGGAATACCTATGTATGCATATATACATATATATGTCTGCAATAACAATTATTTTTAAAAAGAGGTCATGTACTTGAAAGAGACCAAAGGGGGTATAGGAAAAGGTTTGAAGGGAGAAAAGGGAAAGGGAAAGAAATGTAATTAAAATTAAAGTCATAAAAGAAAAAAAAAGAAAAAACAACCAGTCTCCCCTGCTCCACTACTCCAGTCAGCCCACTCCGTGCCTTTACTGTCTCTGTTCAGTCCTACTTTTCTAAGCTCTCCATCATCCATAGGTGGTCCAACTCTAATCCCCCATCCAGTGAAACACATCCAAAAGGAACCAACTTCTCTCCCATGATACATACCATATTTTTGTCTATAAACCACTACTGAGAAATAACTTGTGTTCATCTCTGATTGTCAACATTCAATGCTAGTTTAAAAAGTACTAAGGAGGGAACATGATCAGGTTGGGATTAGGGGACAGGACTGAAGCTCTGAGGCTTCAGAAAGAATGGAAACAGACAACCTCGGGAGGTAGGAAGTGGGTGGACCCTCTAGAATGTATCCGAGACCTGGGAGGTGAGAGACTCTTAGGACTCAAAGGGAAAAATCTTAGATGAAGCACTCTATAGTGTGGAGGGGAAACCTCTAGAGTCCACCTCCAGTGGAGGAACACAACATCAAGTGGGGAAGGGGTTGCCATCCCACAGTCAAAAGCTCTAACCCTGTTCCTGTCTGAAGGAACTACAGTGACAAAAATGGAGAACAGGTTGAGAGAAAGCCCAAATTGGGATCCAGCACAAGGGGAGGCTCAGGGCCCTGACACTCTTACTGATGCTGAGGTATGCTTGCAGACAGGAGCCTAGCATGGCTGCCCTCTGAGAGGACAAACAAGCAGCTGAAAAATTCAGATGCAGATACTAGCACCTAACCAATGAACAAAAGCCTGGGACCCCTGTGGTGTAATTGGGGAAAATCTGGAAGAAGATGAGGAGGGAGGCCCCATGAGAAGAACAGCATTCTCAACTGACCTGGACCCTCAAGACCTCTCAGACACTGAGCCACCAACCAGGCAGCATACACCAGCTGATGAGAAGCCCCTGACACACACACAGCTGACACACATATAGCAGAGGACTGCCTGGTCTTGCCTCAGTGAGAGAAGATGCACCTAACCCTCAAGAGACTTGAGGGCCAGGGAGTGGGGAGGCCTGGTGGGGCAGGGACATCCTCTTGGAGACTGGGGGTGAGGTATGAGATGAGGGATATTCAAGGAGGTGTGCAAACCGGAGCGGGGATGAAGTCTGGACTGTAAAAAAGATTAAAAAATAAAAATAAGTAAATTTAAAAGAAAAAATAAAATAAAATAAAAATTACTAAGATACCATTTCTGAAATGTATACAAATGACTACCATAAGAGAAGCAATGTCTGAGTATAAAAGCTTGCGATGACTATAGTCCTACTGTGTTCATTTCTGTATCTCTAGTATACCAAAAGGAATCTTGGACCTGCATAGCAATTACTGAGCAAAGACATTCAAGATGCTGGTATTATGTCGTCAAATGACATATGTGTTCATGCATTTGTAGGTTTAAATCATGAAGATATATAATTAGGACAGGCATCCATTTTTGTTAGACTAAAAAAGAAATAATGAATTATTAGACACTTGGGTGACTCTAGCAGCCTATTCTACCTTCAAGAGCACTTCTTTCTGTGGGTCTAAAGCTAGTAACTTCTCCACCCTTTTAACAAGGTGAAGCTAAACTGATAGAAAATATTAGCTATATGTTGAAAATAGCAGCATGTAAGGAATAATACAGCCTTAATTTAAAGAAAAGCTGGGAGGACAGGGCTGGCCATTTTCCATGAAAAAATGCACCTTGGAAATGTAGATAGTATACAAACTCTAAATGATGATGATAGTGGTGAGCTATCTATATATTAACCTTTATAAAATATAATTAAAATATAATAAGCACTTAAATATCACTTTGCATTCTCTAATCAGTCTCCAGAAGCTAATTAAATCATAAGGCATCCACCCAAATATATGTAAATATTTCCATTTGGAAATCAAATCACGGAGTTAGGGCTGCAGGAAAGAAACTAAAGGTGATCCAGGTTTGGTTTTTTTCATTTGGGTTTGGTTTGTCTTTGGTTTTTGTTCTTTCAAAATTGAGTCAAGAAGTAGAGTTTAATCAAGTATTCCAAGGATAACTGTCAGAGACCATCCCGTGAGAAAGTGATCCCTTCTCAAATCTCTTTAACAAATCAAATGGCCTTGTGCTAAGAGCTGGTTGCCACCCCCCTTCCTCCTTATTCCCTTCCTAACACCTAAGGCTGTAAAGTTGAATAAAAGTCCCCTCTTCCTTATCTCTTCCTGAGTTCCCATGACATCCAAGGACATGAGTTACGCCTGAGCCCAGCCTGACACCCAAGGCTGTCAAGGAGGATCTATGTTCCAGAGATAAGATGCAGAGTGCCTGCAAGTTTGGCGCCTGACCTCAGCCCCCATGTCAGCAGATGCCCACTTCTTTGTTCTTTGTATAATTCTCCCTCGACCCCTCCCATATTCTCCTCGATGTATGCTTTAAAAAGAAGGCACCTCAGCCTAATAAATGAGACCTTGATAGGTACAATTCTACTTGGTCTCCGCCTCTCTTTCTTTTCCTCCCATTTCCTTCCAGGTTCTCGGTCCCCCTCGCACCCATGAATAACTGAATCCCGCGGGACGGGATAGATAACACAAATTCAACTTTCTAGTTCTGATTACAGTTCTCTGTGTAAAACTGGCTTAATAAAGATTACCAAAGAGATTTTAAAAAAGAAAGTGTTAATAAAATAATCCTTTGCCCCTCCCCATGTATACTACCTAGAAGTGTAGTCTCAAATGAATAAAAGAAATTAAAAATAAAAAAAAAACTGAACAAAATATAAGAACATTTACTGTAAATATATAAATGTGCTAGGATCCCAGACTCAGAGCAGATACTTCTCAGGGGCACATCTCCTGCCTGACTTTCCATGGCCTTTGATTAAATATCTAGCACCACAAAGAAGGAAAGCAAAGATCCATAGGAAGCAAGATATCATTTAACAAGACAGAAGGAATAAAGTCTATAGCCATCCCACCATCACCATGCACAATCTCCTCTGTTTTTGCAAACTGAGTAGTATTTGACCTCTTTAGTGTATGGATGACAGAGCAAAGTAAATTACTATACAAAAAAAGGCTGGTGCAATGATATCTATACATCATATAGACTATAGGTCTATATGTGTACCTTACCACATATAGGTAAGAAAAAATGGCACCCAAGCTTATATATAAGTCTGAACATATACATAAACAATATTATTTCTTGAAAAGGAACAGATGACTGAGCCACTAGAAATTAATCTTTTTAATTACCTAATGAATTGAGATGAAGTCTCACCTTTTGCCCATATTACCAAGTTCATGGACGCCTCTAACTTCAGCCTGTTGAATACTATAAGTATATGCTACACATCTACCATGATACGTATGAAATGGAACTGAAACTATACAGTACAGTATTAGTACAAGTTTCTTTTTAAGGATAACTAATGATTCACTGTCCGATTAAGTCCTCACAGAAATGCAGACAGAATGAGCAGGAGGCCTTTCCCTTTTTAAATTGTGTGTGTGTGTGTGTGTGTGTGTGTGTGTGTGTGTGTGTTTCATATAAACAAGTTTCCTGTTGTTTTCATCTTTGCCTCTAGAGTTCCCAAGGAGCTAAACTGAATCTCAGTGGTTTCCGAGCTACCATCCTGGGGTTCCAAATACCTATTCCTTTAGATACTGTGCTCTGTTGGTGCTGTAACTGCATCCCAGCCACAGTAGATATAAAACCAAGAAAATGACAGAGAAGATGAAGATTTTCTCATGCTCTTCTAGCTGTCCATAGTGTTTACTTCCAAAGATCCCTGTCCCTCACAGCACTCCTAGCTTCATCACTCTGACCTGATGATGTTCTTAAATAAACTGCTCACACACTATTGAGATGCTTGTATATGGCTGGTAGAAAATTCATTGATGTGCTTAAATGAACTTATCCCTATTCAGGAAGTTTGCCCTTGATCACTGTGGTGGTTTGAATATGCTTGTTCCATGGAGTTGCACTATTAGATGTAGCCTTGTTGGTGGAAGTGTGTCACTGTTAGGGTGGACTTTGAGATGCTCCTCCTAGCTGGCTGGAAATCGGCCTTCTCCTGGCCTAAAGGAGAAACCTGTAAACCAGCCCCAGTTAAATGTTGTCCTTTATAAGAGTTGCCTTGGTCATGGTGTCTCTTCACAGCAATGGAAACCCTAGCTAAGACACCCATCTACAAGGAAAAGGAGGTTTCATCCTCTTCAACCAGTGCCAGGTAAGGAAGAAAGGTGAGTGTACTCTGCTTAACCACCAACAATGTAAACACCAGAGGCTGTTAGGTTAAACAGCCACAAAGGCTCACTTGTTTGAATACCTCATGTCCAGCTGCTGGCACTATCTGGGTAAGTTGTGAATTGGGGGGTGGGGGTCAGGTGTCATGGCTGGGGATGTGGGTCACATCTAGCAGGACTCTGGAGACTATACTCAAGAGTCACCTGCAACCATGCTCTCTATGTCCTGATCAACCAAGATGTGAATAAGCCATATTGCAAGCTCCTATGGTCACAAACCAGACCTTTGCCATCTGCCATGTCTTCTTATCACATTAGACTGTGCCGTCTGAAACCGTGAGCCAAAATAACTCCCCCTTCCCTCAAGTTACTTCTGTTAGGTTTTGGTCACAGCAACAAGAAACTCTCCATAGCAGAACAACCATGTCAAAATTACTAATAAACAAAGGCTAGCTAGGCAGCTTTAAACTGAGGCCTCAGAAATACGTGACCAGAATAAAGTGATTCAGTTCCTAGCAAGTTTCATTTCATACACCAACAATTTGTTTTTCAGTTCTCCCTGTCTCCACAGTACTCAGATTTAGAAAGAACACTTTCAGTAGAAGCTTTTTTATGCTACATCATTTGTAACATTTACTTGAAGCTTGAAATTAAAATTTCCTTCTCTTACCAATTTAGTCCCTTCCCATTTGGCAAACATCCTTTTGATTCCTGCATCTCTAATGGAGCTGAAAATTAATGTGACTTTTTGTTTAATTCGTTGACTATGCAAGAGAACCATCAATGATGTTAGCATAGATCTTTCCAGTTGGCCAAGAGTTACAATGAAATTCTTACATTTTCATAGTACCCGACCTCTCAGAGGACCACAAAACCCCTTTCAAAACATGCTAAGGAGTAAGACCTCCACACCACTCACCAGCAGCTATGCCTCCTGTGAAATGCATGTTCCGATTAATTAACACTTATTCCAGAGAACTGCAAAATAGAGTATCCAAAGGTTCTAAAGAAAGATTTAGCAAAAAGTAGGCAAATTCATCACTGCAAGAAACAGAATTAATTTAGCACAAATGAGTTTCACTTATGGCAAAATTTAAAGAAAAAAAATTTATAGTAAATGTAAGAAAATCAAAATTTTAAATGTCTTTTTCTAAAGAATAAAGGAAAATAGTGGATAGTTATTTTAGCCTAACTTACTACCAAATGTTTTACCATCTTTCCAAGTATGTTGTCACAATCATGATACAGTGATGCTTACCCATGACTGAACATCAGTTACATGGCAACAATCCCATGACAGGCTGAAGTCAGGCTGTCTGACCACTAGAACCTTCTTACAGGAACTAAACTGCAGTCTAGTCTGAGAGAAAGCAGGGAGAACACATCACACTTTCAGTTTTATAATTCTGGTGCTACATATATTTAAGTCTACAAAATTCATCACATTTTGAGCATTTCAAACTCAATTTCATCTTCGTTTGTGATACTATAACAAAACGCCATATACTCAGTAGCTTATAAACAAGAGAAATATAGTCCATCACGGTTCTGAAAGCTGGAAAATCCAAGATCAAAGGAGCAGCAAATTTATGTTGTGAAGGATGGCTTCCTGGGCCACAACAGCCACATTCTATCTTTGACACCATATGGCAGAGGAAGATCTCTGGGCCTGTGAAAGGGCACTGATTCCATCCTTGAAGACTCTACTCTCAAATACCTAGTTCCTTCACAAAAGCCTCCACCTCTCTATACTATCACATTAAAATCTAGAACTGATCATATGAGTATAAGAGAAATAAAAATACAGTTTGTCATAAATCTTAAACCGTCCAATCACAGATAAGTGCTGGGCCTCTGCTCCTCACTGTAAATAAGTCAGTATTTAGTAAGTACATACTGCATGGCACAACCTGAGTCAAGCTCACATGGGGAACATAATAAAGAAATTATATCCTCTTCTTTCAAATGACCAACTGGTTTATTAACAGCTAACCGGAATCCATGGTCCCAGCAAAGCAATGGTTTCATTTTAGTTCTCGAGGTCTCTTGTAACTCACAGCTGATTTTCATCTCCAGCTGACCAGACACCATAGTTTCTTCACACAAATGGCCCAGTAGACTCTTGCTTCTCTCTGAAACTTCACAAGCCAGGCAGGCCTCTATCATCTACACTGCTCTTAACATTCTTATCTTCCAGTCTCTTAGAGAATACTTCACCAAGCTCTGAACATGCAATGGCTTTTCTCTACCAAAGTTACAAAGTCCTTCGACAAGGCTCCCCAAACAAGACAGTCAGGCATCACGGCAATACCCCTTTTTCCTGGTATCAACTTGTCTCAGGGTTTCTATTGCTGCAAAGAAACACTAAGAGCAAAAGGCAGCTTGGGGAGGAAAGGGTTTATTCAGCCTACACTTCCCGATCACTATTCATCGCACAGCCTGTGTTCTTACAGAACACAGGACCACCAGCCCAGGGATGACCCTACCCACAATGGGTTGTCTTCTCCCCACCAACCACTAATTAAGAAAATACTTTACCGTCTTGCCTCAGCCTGATCTGATGGAGGCATTTTTTAAATTGAGGTTTCCTCCTCTCAAATGATTTTAGCCAGTGTCAAGTTGACATAAAGTCATCCAACATAATAAGCACTGAGAAATTAAAAGATGTAAAACTACCATGGTCTAGGAGAAGGATACAATCTTTAATCTGACTAAATTTGCTTAAAGGAAAGGAAACACAAGTATGTCAAATGAATACACTGCTAAAGGTAAAAGGTTCACACAGTGCCTGAAAGGAATTGAATGACTCGGGCAAAAACCAGAGGACTGGATCACAAGAGAAAAGATGCTCAAGGATGAGGGCAAAGACAGCAGGATACATTTATAGTACAAACAGAAGACAGAGCTGTATTTGGGTAATGGAAGGAAAGAATGATTTAATTTGAACACAGCTGTACTTCTTGGCAAGTGCAGGTATGCCTATCTGACAGCAAACTATGTAAACTGTGGAGATACGGAATGCTGAGCTAAGGAAACAAAGCATTCCACATAGATTGCAGAGTGTAAGCAGTGAAACTAAAATTCAGTTAGGAACTGACAGTCTCCTTCTTTAATAGACAATGCTACTACTACAGACAGTCTGGAATACACACCATCACCACATGGGAAGGAGTCCAGAAAAGTAGAATGACCATATTTCCACAGGACAGATTCTAGGGCACACAGTCTGCTAAATACCCTTTCTCCTGAAAGCAAGACCCTGGGGAAAGGGAAGAAAGTGAGAGTATCAATCCCCTCCCTCCCCTTTGGGTTCTCTGGATCCCAAAGCACCTTGGGGAATCTGGGGAGCAGTCCCCATTGGATTATAAACTATCTTTGAGAAAGACTCTGGTCTAATATTAGCACCCCATTCTATTAAACTTAGCTACCTTCAGTATGGACCAAGGACTGTGTCCAGATAGAGAGAGCGCTCCATAAAATCCAAGAAAAGTTGCCACGTCAACCCAATAGCAATGAAAGTTCATATTTTTAAGCCCATGTCAATATGGGGAACCATGTAGAATATACTTGTGTATAGAAAAATAGGATGTGAAATTCCTTTCTAAAGACACAAGGTAAAGTGATCAACAAGGAATCGGAGAAAAGGTAAGTAAAGGGGACCTGGGGAGCACTCAGCCTATTTCCCAACACACAATCAGTTCTCTCAAAATCAAAAGTCCAACGTAATCCAACTGCATTTCCATAGGAGGATATCCTATGGTCCGACAGTTTTGCTGCAGAAACACACCCTGACATTCCACTTATATTCTGCATTTCTTAATTTCTTTCTGCTGTACAGGCTTACCCAATTGTGGGAATTAAATGATTTCTCCATTTCATATCTGACTTTGTAAAGATTACAACATTATACTACATTATATTATTACATTATATTATTCAGTCCATATTGTTCATAAGTTTAATATCCTATTTAAATGTCACATCAAAATGCTAAGAGCTATATCACCTATTGTTTTGTGTCCCTATTATCATCCTATCCAACAAGGCCAATGCTGATAATCTCCCGACCAAAGCAGAGCTGACCATAAACTAGTCCCTTTTCATAATTTGTTGTCTCTAGAAGTATATATGTGATCTCTGTAAGTCACTATATTAAATATATTCCATCTAGTGAGGAGTCAAACTCTCGTTAGTGAACAGCTTTTTAGTGACACTATGCCACCAGTATCTCCCTATCAGTGAAAAGGTTAATGGATTTTAATAGCACACTCACTCCCAAATGTGCTACTTCCTGTAAAAGACAGAAAATGCATCCTATCTGAAGTCCTCGATTACTGCCAATGCTCTGTCTGGGACTCAGCTATTTGCCTTCTTCCAGGGACACACATGCACGCTCAATGCAGCTGCATGGAAGCCACCTCCGAGGACTGAAAGGAAGGAATGATCACGGCAGCTCAGTGGTGACATAGCAGCTGTTGGGTGCATCAGAGCCAGAAATAGTGCTGGCCTTTTTCACTGCCATATCACGCTGCTAGCACCTATCTAAGTGCTGCTGCTCACCACCCTGTGAGGCTCAGTACTTGGTGCTAAGCCTTCGTCATCTGCTCTGCTTCATTTCCTTCTGCTGCAGCCCACATCTAACCATAGAATCGTGGCCAAAGCATGGATTCTGTTGCTGTTCACTTTATATTTTCAAAACCATACAAAAATTTCAAGTAGCTAATATAAAAAGTTGTATTCTACTCTCTTACAAGCAATTTCTTGAAATAACAAACAAATAACTATGAAAAGCCCAGAATTAGATAAGAAAAAAGTTATACTACAAATGTCATAATACTTTCTAGATAATGTTAATGAGGATAGAAAGTGAAAATGGACTTGAACATAACTATAAAAAAGATAACCGTTTTTAAACTTTGAATTGTATGTGTAGGTTGGTGGCAAACATTTATTGCACCATCTTTCTACTACAGTCAAAGGCATCTGAAGACAGAGGAGTGGCTGGTGTGCACTGCTACCGCTCTAATGCAGCCGAACAGGTAGTTTGGAGGAATGTTTTCTTAGAATCCTTTTACTTAGTGCCAACATGTTTTATGATTCACAATTTCTAAATTCTGGTAGAACAAGAGAGGACATCAAGAAACCTGTCAACGGTTCCTCTGGGTAGGGAGGTCAGTCAGGTGAGAACATGAATTACAAGGCAAAAAGATAACACTAGGGAAGCCTATCCAGTCCCCCAGGCACAGTGTCTCATACAAATGCTGTCTTCTTAGCACTTCCAGGCTCACTTATGGACCGGGCACATACTTCTTCCAAAAGGCTTCAGTCTAGATACCCAAGGAAAACACCAGCTTCTGCAAGATGCCACCCTTGGCCTGACTGGCATTTACATCCATGTTCCACATCGGTCCCAAGGATACAAGCATGTAGCAGAAAAGAGAGGAAACTGCAGAAACTTCACAACAAGCTCCAGCCTCAGAGCCTGTACCTGCTATGACAACCACAGAAAGCTGAGTCTACAGACTACTCTAAGACTAGTCCTCGCTCATCCCTTCTGCTCCAACATTCCCATCTGTGTAATTTCTGCTATTATCCCCTGGCAGGCACCAAAATCTGACTCCCAACCCCAGCCTCCCATGGCCAATCAAGCTACATCACAGACCATATGAAGCTCAAGAAGAAAAAAAACCCAAGTGTGAATGCTTCAGTCCTTAGAAGGGGGTTCAAAATACCCATGGGAGGAGATACAGAGACAAAGTTTGGAGCAGAAACTAAAGGAAAGGCCATCTAGTGACTGTCCCACTTGGGGATCCATCCCATATACACCCCAAACTCAGACACAGTTGTGGATGCCAACAAGTGCTTGCTGACTAGAGCCTAATATAGCTGTCTCCTGAGAGGCTCTACCAGTACCTGACTAATACAGAAATGGATACTCACAGCCATCCATTGGACTGAGCACAAGGTCCCCAATGGAGGAGTTAGAGAAATGACCCAAGGAGTTGAAGAGGTTTTCAGCACCATAGGAAGAACAACTAACTATATGAACCAACCAATAACCCCCAGAGCTCCCTGGGAGTAAACCATCAACCAAAGAGTACACATGGAGGGACTCAAGGATCCAGCCACATGTGTAGCAGAGGATAGCCTTGTGGGACATCAATGACAGGAGAGGCCCTTGGCCTTATGAAGGCTCTATGCCCCAGTATGAGGGTATACCAGGACAGGGAAGCGAGAGTGGGTGGGTTAATAAGCAGAGGGAGGGGGAATGAGATGGGGAGGGGGGAGTTTGGAAGGGAAATGAGGAAAAGGGATAAAATTTGAAATGTAAAGAAAATGTCTAATGTAAATAAATTTAAAAAAAAAGAATTCTATAAGTTTATTTGTTAATACTTCAACTTAAACAAGTGCAAGCCACCATCTTTGTGATCCTAATTCTCAATCACTTGGGTTAAAATTTCCCCCAGACCCCAGGACCTTCCTGAGTTAGGGTTCATGTAAAGAGATTGTGGAAGGCCATTTGTTTTTCACATATTTCTCTAATCACTATCTCCTTTTACTGCCCTTTTAATACAGTCTCCTTTTACTACAGTCTTTTCAGGCAACACACTGACTGAACATAGCTTATGACTGATATTTCTCACCCATTTTCTTCTCCACTAATTTGGTGTGAATATTACTGCCAGATTAATCATCCAGAAAATATTATTTTGGCCATATTAGTACTTTAACAAAAAGAAGAGTCTCTATCACCATCGATGAGGTAATAGTGACACCTCAAATCTAATTAAATCTGATCGAGCCTTTATCTTCAAGTTATAAGGAAAAAAAAACAGTAAATGACACTAATCAATCAACAAAATCAGGCTACAGGAAGTGCTGCATACTGAATGATCAAGTTTCTCTGATAAATATCAGGGCGTGAATAATAAAACAGAAAAGAAGGAGAATGTATACACTCAAAGTCTTAAACTCAACAACCTACATACATTTCAACTGCATTTGGATCCTGAATCCACAAATGGAAAAGCATATAAATACCACATGTGAACAACAAAAAATGTAAACAATACTGAATATTTGATAAAGAAATTTTGGCTTTAGCTATGGTTACACTTTTATAAAAATAGTTATCATCTTTTGGAGATATATTGAAATAGAAACAAAGCAAAATTATCTTTAAGAGCCTTTCAAAAATAGGGGAAGAACATAAATAAGAAAGAAAGAAACAGTTTTGCCCAAAATCTGATACCTGTGAAGTTGGAGAATGGATGTTAGAAATCCATTACACTATGTCTGAACACGTATGAAATTTTTCATAATGTAGAAAAATAGAAAAAGGTCCCTTCCAGTAGGCACCAGCTCCAGGCCACCTGGGGCACGAACTCTGCAGACGGTTCCACGGCCCCCAGAGGACTGTCCATGCGATCTTAGGATCACTGGTGAGTGAAACACAATATCTGTTCCAAACCAATCATGACAGGCCTATACCAGCAGCAGGGTATAGGAAACCTGCCTGACCAGGGGCTCAGTCCCTTCAGGTTGGCACCAGCTCATGGCCACCTTGGGCATGAGCTCAACAGACAGTCCCACTGTCCCCAGGGGACTCTCCACACCGCAGGTGCTCTAGAACACCTAGGATCTTAGGATCACTGGTGAGTAGAACACAACATCTGTTCCAAATTCAGGTGACAGCAGATGCTGGCGAGGATGTGGAGAAAGAGGAACACTCCTCCATTGTTGGTGGGATTGCAAGCTTGTACAACCACTCTGGAAATCAGTCTGGCGGTTCCTCATAAAATTGGACATAGTACTACCGGAGGATCCAGCAATACCTCTCCTGGGCATATATCCAGATGTCCCAACCGGTAAGAAGGACATATGCTCCACTATGTTCATAGCAGCCTTATTTATAATAGCCAGAAGCTGGAAAGAACCCAGATGCCCCTCAACAGAGGAATGGATACAGAAAATGTGGTATTTTTACACAATGGAGTACTACTCAGTCAGTCATGCTTGGGGCAACAAAGCGTGAGGAGCATATATCAAGTAGGTGTACCAACAGGATCTTCATACAGTGTGGCTTTAATGCTTTATCCACTCAAAATCTCAGCTAAAAGTAGACAAGTGTGGTTTAGGCACAAAAGGCTGGAAGACCTGTTTTACCTGCCTGTCGTTCTACAGGTCAAGATGAAATCTAGCCAAAGTAGGTCTTTATGGTTATCTAGAAATTCATGAACAGACTTACAACCAAATCTACCAAATCCAGGTGTGCCCTGCCAAGCCTTTATTTTCTAAAGTATGACTCAGTATAATAACTATCTCCATTTTCCCGAGGTTCTATTGCACATTGAATACCCTAGTACTTTCCTCGGGTATTTGCCACATCTGTGCAAGACCCTAAGATATCTCCTTGGCTCTCGATCCTTTCTGCTATAAGAATTAGTAGTAAACCTGAAACATGTGCTATTCAAACTGACTGCAATTTAGAGGAAAATTTGTGAATTGTCTTTCAGATGTTAATTAAATTGTATGCCATTCAACTCACGGCAAAACAGAACAAAACTTTTAAAAAGAAAAACCATTCTGGAGAAGCAGTCTCTGGCTGACAGCTTGGCCACACTGTCTAAAATAGCAGTAAGCTAAAACTTTCAAGTCTGAGAAATGAGAAAACACTATTTCTGAATAATTCACTCATAAATATGTGGCTTAAGTACTTTGAAAGGCTAGCTCCACTTTAAGGATGGGAATCCTCACTTAGCTAAAATATTAAGTGCAACAAAACCTAAGAATAACTTAGTTCCACTCCTAGATTGAAAATAGAAACAGTATGTCTCCTTGAAAATCCCCTCTAGGTCATGATCAGGACCAATAATTTCATAGATTTTCTTCCCTGACAGCAAACTCCTAGCTCTCTCTCCATGAGGTTAATTTTATCACTATTTAAACATTAATGAAGCAGTTACCAAAGTAAAATGATGTTACATTCTCTAGAAAATGACATCAAGACACTAGAAAAGCAATGGCTTATTCCAGGAGTCACTATCAGTCGTAAACAGAGTCCTTGGGATCTACTGCTCAGACACGATTAAGTTCACCAAAGGACTGACTATCCATGTCAGCCAACAATGGTAAATGTTTTGAAACCAGATATTAAAACCTACATCTTTTCAGAATCATACAGCTAGGAAGATGAGGTTACTTAAAGTGACCCTCTTCTTTTCTCTATTATGCAGAAGTTGGTAAGAAATGGGGACTTTCATGTTTTTAGTGGACCCCAGACTTCCACACTTGAAAATGTGCAGCCATGGGTATGACAGGCATATCACCGAGTGGGTGACATTTTGGAAGGAGAGTTCTGCAGCTCAGAAGGGTAAAAACACGTATTTCTATTATCACAGTTTCAAAAGAGTACAAAGCCGAAAAAGGAGTGCAATGGTGTGTGGTCATGGGGCTGACACCTTGTTACTGTGATAGCTCTGGCCTTGTCTTTCTCACTGTCTGTCTCCAGACACAAACATGCTGAGACAAATGAGCTTCTAACTAAAGGACGGGGTCTGCAGGCAGGGGAAGCCCAGGTTCCAGAAGAAAGCAACTGCAGGTTTATTTTAAAGCTAAGAATCTTAATCATCTCCTCCTCCTCTTCTTCTTCTCCCTCCTCCTCCTCCTCATCCTTCTTTTTCTTCTTCCTCCTCCTCCTTCTCCAGGTTTTAATGTTTAAAAAAATCTTTAAATTTTTAGCAGCAAACATTTTCCATACCAAACAAAGCTGGAAATTAAACTCCAAACACGTATAACTCCATTCATCATGTTATCTTACTTTCATTCATGCTTAAATGCAGATGTCTGCTATTTTCAATTATTTCATGCTTCAAGGGTAATTTTTCACCTAAAGACCATTCTTCCAAGAAGCATATGAAAACTAAATTGGCTCTATGGATAAAACTCTACATGAAAACTAAATGAAACCCCTTCCTTGTCCTAAACCTGCCAGTGAGCAAGACATTTCCCAGACAGGGACTGTGACTGTGTTAGAGTGGGGAATGTGCAGGAACCTCGTGGATTCAATATTTCCTTTTGGAGTAAAAACACTGTTTGAAAGTTAGACTACAGCTATGGGTTTACAACTTCATAAAGATATTGTAAAAACTATTCTTTACAGTTGACCTTAGCGAACAGTCTGAGAAGCAGTAAAGCCTGTACCTTTAAACTTTGCAGCATATCAGTTGCAATCCATTGAAGCTGCTAAAATACATCCCTCTGTGATGTGAAATTACAAAATCCAAATCTCCATTTTAAACTTTGGAAGGAATAATTCACTTAATAACCCAGAAGTACCTACTGTAACAATTTATACATTCCAATATTAATGCCTCATTGAATTTAAGTTGCTTCGTTGTTACCATCATTTTTAAATGTTTTTTAATAAATAAATCTTGTTCCTTTTCTTTTTTTTTTTAAGATTTATTTATTATTATAAATAAGTACACTGTAGCTGTCTTCAGACACACCAGAAGAGGGCATCAGATTTCATTACGGATGGTTGTGAGCCACCATGTGGTTGCTGGGATTTGAACTCAGGACCTTCAGAAGAGCAGTCAGTGCTCTTACCCACTGAGCCTTCTCACCAGTCCCTTATCATCATTTTTAATATAAGTTTTGTTTTTAAAGGTGTAGGAGCTACACATATTTGATAAAGCCACTGCAAATAAAGGAAGACAGGATAGTTTGTTTGTCCTGCTCATAATTTCAATCAGCTCCTCATTATGGCAGAACTAGGATCATTTCATTGTTACTGGAAACTTAGAAATAGTCATTTAAGTTGTGCAAAGTCAGAACTCTTCTATTGCAGGAGCAGATGAATTACTGTCTTTGCATGTGTGGCAATGTCATATTTAAGTGTTCTATACTGAACAACTGATATAAATAAAAATAAATAGACACACTATCTACACTATTGGGTCATATTACAAAATACAATATATGCAATAGGTTACATAAATTGCTGCAAGTTTTTCAAAGAAGTGTGTTTGTGAGTGTTTCTCTCCCCGTCCCCCCTCCCCCTCTCTCTGTCTCCCTCTCTTCTGTGTGTGTGTGCTGTAAATGAGGGCCAGTATATAAAATAATGAAATGTTACCAAAGGCAAATTTCAACATAGAGGCGAATGGGTAGTCTTTTAGTATTCTTAAAAAGTTTCCTTCAAGTTTAAAAATATTTAAAAGTTCAAAACATAATAAAATAAAATACATCTATTAAGCCTGCATGCCTAGATATTGTTCTTGTTCACCTTTCATCCGATATGACCTCTGCCATATAAGTGAGGTGTTTAGTTATTTATATTTAATATAATTGTATACTTAGTATAAACCTTTTCATTTATTTCCTAGCCATATCATGTTGGCTTTGTTCTTTATCTTTTCCTTCTCCTTTGCTCCTTTTTCTTCCTTTCTTGACATCAATTTTCTTCCTTTCTTAGTTTTTCAGTGGTCAATTTTATCTTCTCTGGAAAGCTTTTTAGCTATTTATACATTCTATTGTTTTAGTGCACCAGTAATTAAATTTTGCATTCTGAAGTTATTATAGTTTATCCTAAACATTATATATCTTCACGCATGCTGTAAGAAACTTTTATCAATACAGATTTATTTACCAGAAAAATATTTCTAAAATTATTGCTATATATCTACAGAAGAGCAGTCAGTGCTCTTACCCACTGAGCCTTCTCACCAGTCCCTTATCATCATTTTTAATATAAGTTTTGTTTTTATGATTAATAGCTTTCCTTTAAACATAAAGAAAGTTCATCAAAAGATAAAAAAATTCAATAAATAAGGAAAATGATATTTCACTGTTACCCACATATTTTTTCCTGTAGTTACCATATGTTACCACTTTCCTTCAGCTTAAAAAGCTTTCTATATTTCTTAAGTACAAGTCTAAATACTTTTAACTTTAATTCATTTTAAAATGTCTGTTTTGATGTACTAACCAGAACCCTGGAGCTCTTGTCTCTAGCTGCATATGTATTGAAAGATGGCCTAGTCGGCCATCAATGGAAAGAGAGGCCCATTGGACTTGCAAACTTTATATGCCCCAATATAGGGGAATGCCAGGGCCAAAAGAATGGGAATGGGTGGGTAGGGAAGTGGGGGGCGCTATGGGGGACTTTTGGGATAGCATTGGAAATGTAATTGAGGAAAATATGTAATAAAAATATTAAAAATCAAAAAAAAATGTCTGTTTTACCTTTACCACAAAGGATAATTTCAATTGATTCAACATTCTATCTATTGATACAATAGTCTAGATTGACTTTTTCTCTGGCACCTTCAAGATAGCATTCACTGGTTTCTGGCTTATGCTGACACTGAAGTCAGTGGTTATTTTTATATGTCCCCCATAGTGGTATGTCCTTTTTCTTCTCAGGCTATTTTTTTAACATTTTTGTCCTTTGGTTTTCAGCAAACTGACATCTAGTATTGATTTTCTTTGTGTTAATCTTACTTGGAATTAGTGGGCTTCTTGATACATGGGTCTATATTTTCAAAAATTTTGGCCATTATTTCTTCTGGCAATGTTATGCCCTAATCTTCTCCCTCTACCACTGCAATCACATAATTGTTAGATGAAAGAAACTATATCAGGGAAACTAATGGCTTTACTCATTTTTTTGGTTTAGGTCTGATACCACTCTGTGTGGATGGGTTTTAATGATCTATGATCAGGTTCACTGATCCTCTCGAGAGTATAAAATTAACCATTTACTCCAACTGGTGATGTTGTCATTACAGATACAATTTTTTGTCCATTTTTATCCTGCATATGAGTCATGCAGTCACACTTTTGAATGGTATTATAACTGCTAGCTAGACATTGTGCATATGCATCATTGTTGGGAATCTGATTCTTTTATACTAGTTAAGAGAGAGTTTAGATGTTATCCAGTTACTTCATAAGGGGATCAACTCAGTTCAGGGGACTCTGGAGGTGTACTGTATGAATTAACCTTTGCTCTGTGACTAGAAGGGCTATGTATGTTCCTAAGGCATAAAGTCACATCTGAAACCACTGGCTACTTTGGCTTGTTCTCTCCTCATTCCCAAGCATTTGCATATACTTTCAGAATCTCCAATCATCAATCTCTACCATGGTGGTTGTTTCCTGCTAAGGCTTGTAGAACATGTTTGACCAAGGGATCAGCCAACTCTACACTAATTTTCTAGGGCTCCTTTTGCATGCAATTTCCTGCTCTCCAGAACTCTATTCTTCACAAATTTCATAAGCCTCTATATCCCTAAACTGTAATCCCTGATCCCTCTGAAAAGATAATCTTTTGGACTTCATTTCTCTATGGTGATAGCTTGAAAAATACCCATCAGAGGAAGCAAGAAAAATATGGAACTAATCTCACTTGCTCTCTGCTTTCTGTTATTTAACCTGAGTCGATTTGGATTTATAGTTCCTTACTACAAAAGGTAATTTCAACATAGCCAGAACTATAGGTCCAGAATTCCCTCAATATTTAAAATTGCTTTAACATGTTAATAACATGAAAAATACATTTCATTTCTAGGTGGCAAACATTTCTATAAGCAAACCAGCATGGAAAGTGTTAAACAAGCAGCTACAACCCATAGAGATATTTTCACCAATAAACAAACATTTTTCAAGCACCTATTTCAGGTACATAGTAATTGATATATTAGTAAAAAGAATCCAAAAAAAGTAGATTCAATCCATTTTAACTGAGCAAATGCACATCACCTCACTCCCAAAAATAAGTCTAGAAAATGAGTTACTAAGAATCAATCTTATTCAATCTACCAGGAGCGTGCATATATTCTCAAAAATGACTACAATTTGCATTCATGATTTATTTATCACTGCAAACATTCCTATTTTCTGTGCAAGTGATTTCATTCCAACATAGTTACATTTTTCAATTCTCCACATGTACTTACTCTTTTTAATACTAAGTTGATATTACCATTTCTATTTAGCTATGTCAAACTTATTTTGGCTAACTCTTAATTGCATTTCTAATTTTCATCTGGCCAAATCAAATCTATTTTGTCGGCAGAGAGAAAAATATAATGCAGTTTCTGAATGCCATGTCAGCAGTATCATATCAAACAGTCCTGCAATCCCTTTGGTCATCAGCAAATGAGAGTAATGCACTTCCAACCGTGGACTTATTTCCATCTCTCAGAATAAGCTCCTGACCTGTCAGTTAACCCAATGCCTGAAAAGGTGATTGTAAGAAAATAGTAAAATTAAGAACAGCCATGTTCATAAAATAGCTTTAAAACATTTTAATATTTATTATCTCTCCCCCACATATACCTGCTCTCTTTCTTTTAAAACAAGGTCTCATTTCATAGGCACAGTCAGCAATTAACTCTCTATAAATCCCAGAACGGCCCTCAAACTCATGATATTCCTATATTAACCATGCAAGTTTCTTATTAGCTAAACATATGACTAATTTCAATGAAGCAAAAAAAAAAAAACCAATGAATATAGAGTATATTCATAGAGTATATCTTTGAGTGCTACATATTGCGAATCAGCAATTATTCTTAGAGCCTGACACCCCCTGTAAAATAATAACAATAATAACAACAAAAGGTCATTAGAAGTCCTTTGAAAGATGGCAGAAATGACATCATCCCCTTTCTCTGAAAGCGTTACTTTCTTATCCAGTTTGTACTTCCTACGGTAATAACTGAGGCATCTGTTTTCTATTTCTCTACACTGTTGCCCCAGTCAAGATGGCAGCCTCTGTACAAAGGCCTTACCTGCAGCACATCCTGGATCTTCACCCACACATCTGCCATGTCATATAATTTGATCTCCTCCTGCTGTGTTAGCTGGGTCCCAACAGAGTCCTGAAGGTACCCCAGAACCACAGAGTGTGCAGTGGCTACAGCATTAAACTTATCAAACAACAGTTCCAGCAGTTCTAGAAGTAACCTGTGGAGAAACAGAACAAAACAGAACAAAACATTTACATAAATCCATACCATCACAGAGGAATGGTTTACACTGGCCTGCAAGAAAAAATTAACAGCTCTAGTGAGAAGCACAGCCCAAGGTAAGCAGACAAATTTCACATTCCAACAGATTTGATTTGGAACGGCTGCATGATCTAAGCAATCTTCTAAATGTATCTACTCAGATTACTGTCACCAAGTGATGATGACTTAAGAGTTTATAAATCCATTGTAAAATCCCTAAACTAGCAGCCTAATAACACAGCTCTTTTTAGCATATTTGAGAGTATAGAATTGTAACTATTCTCTTTTCATATAGGTAGTCTCCAATGAATTCTGGACAGTTTTTCAGACAGCAGTTCAGATGCCACACAGAATGTGATATTCAGTAGCAATAAATGCAGTGCTTTGGTAAGGACACTAATCCTGTTAGTCATGGGAAGCTGTGCTCTGCTATCATTCAAATGCATAGCCTAAGGTGTAGGGGGAA